>NC_141622.1:10949407-11553157 GCF_047967505.1 Dipteris shenzhenensis | reverse complement strand
CAATTTTTCTACACTACACCATCATGTGAGAATAAATGAATGCATATGACGCAGTGCCAATTTTGAAATGGAATCACCAAGTTGGGAGATACAAGGAAATCAATGAATTCACGAGTCTGCAACATTGAGCAGGGTAAAAACAGGCACACAGTAGAGGAGCAGCTTGATAGCGGGAAAAACATGGATAAATTTGAAGAGCAAGAGGTGAACCAAGCCAAGAGAAGGCCCTATCATGAATTGGGTAAACAAGGCTCTTGTCTCTTGCATGTGGAGCATGCAATTCTACAATTAAAAATGGTGCAAGCACAATAACTCTAGCTGCCATTCCATCATGGTAGAGTCAATACTTGAGCCACTCAATTTGGATAAGGATCCTATGTGTGAATGAAGAAGGGAAAGCCGCCAACCAATGAAGGGGGAAAGGAAGTCGACAAGGCCAATGGGAGACAAGTCCGCGTAACAGCAAGGGGAATAGACTCCATGAAGAGAAGGAAGAAACCAATGTATGGGAATTGGGAAAGGCATGTGAAGGGAGAAGGCCAACTGGAGCTTTGAGATTTTTTCCATTCTTGAGTCAGCATGTGTGAGGCCATTGTATGGTGGATATAGAGCTAGTGGAATTTATGTCTTCTATAATGTGTCTACAGGGCTTCCTTTCTCAACTTCAGTTGTCTAGGTATTGTCCTTTGGTGTTTTGTTGTATCCTTGCTGCTGTTGCTCAGTTCTTCCAAGCATATAAAGCGAGCACCTTCTTGCACAAGCAATCCCAGGTCGACATCAACCTTCGACATACATAGCAATCATTACGTAAGAGTTCTTGTGTAAGCAGTCCATTGGGAATGAGGTTGTAGTACAGATATCTTCCCCTTTAAAAGTTTTTCGTTTTCAAGCAGCACATTGTGGTCGACATAAATTCTAGTTATATAGCAGCATCTTTGTCCATGATTATGCATAACATCTCACAATTTTTATTTATTTATTTATTTATTCATGAAACAGACTTCTATTAAGTATGAAAGAAACCTGCGTGAGCAAGCTCAAAGCGGAAATACATCATGCTGGGCCAAACACTCTAGAGGAGTAAATAAAACTCAGAAAGAGCTGGAAAGAAACCAAGGTTGAGAGGCTGAAAATGCCACCTCAACCTTGTTTTAGTCTCTGAGAAAAAGGGGAAGCCCCTCCATTCCGTAAGGAATAAAACATCTCACAATTTAAGGGATTAATGAGAGTAATCGGAGATTTCTCAAGAGAACAGAAAAAAATAGAGTGAGCATATTTAGGGTAAGAAATTTTCACTCGAGATTAAGAGGCTTGCTTCCGCAACCAACATTCATAGTGATTTTCTTGTGAGACAACCAATGGTACCAACTTTGTGAAAGATCTTGTGGTGGTTGAAGAGAAGTTTGTGAAGTTTGTTGTCAGGAAATTGATGCCAGAAGATGAGCCTTACAAGTATTTCTTCTTATATGGAATTCATACTCTCTCCTTAGGTGGTGATTGGCTGGACAGCAGTAGATGGAATTCTACTTCTGCATATATCAAGATTCTTTCTACTCCCCTTATGATAGCTATAGCGAGAGCTTGGTGTAGTTTCAGGAATTCCTTGAGGCTGATTCTCCCTTCCACACCGTTTGAGATTGACACAAAACCTATCCACCTTGGATCTTCAAGAAACATGCAATGGTTCAAATGGGAAAGAGGTCCCCCTCTCAGTGGCTTTTAAGGAACTTTTTTGAGGGTTAGAGATCTTAGAAGACAGGTACATCATCTCAAAGGGAGCGACTAAAGGATTATACAAATTGACACAATCATCCCCTTGGGGTGGACCACAAGTGTTGGAGGTCAGGCCAGACCTATCAGATGCATGAAAGTCTTTTCAAGTACAAGCTGTTGGGAATTTCGGAGTCTACAGTGTGAACAGGGTTATGGTTTGGTATGTGTGAGTGCGAATAGGTTCTAGTGATTTGAGTCTTTTTAATAGACATCATCTATGATGTCAATTTACTTGTACTTGACATCCAAAATGATGTCAGGTGTGTATTGACTGAGTCAATCAAGATCAACTGGTTCTTTGCCTCACATTTTCCCTCCATGCGACCACTTGTCTTCACTTCCTATTCCCACATGGTATCAAAGTGGCTTGATTGAGCTTTTTCCTTCATCCTGCTTGCCTACTACTGGACCCTTCTGCTGTGACTTGTTTCAACTAGATCATGTCAGGATTACAATGACGCTATGGGAAGATGAGACATTGCCTTAATCCACCGTTGTGGATATTGATGCACAAGACCATTTGTTGGGAGCATCCTTGCCATCGTGCTCTATTCGATGAGCATCTGGGATTCGATCACACTGCTATCTTCCTTATCTTGCAATGTGGAACATCTCCTGGAGGATTGAAGAGGAGGGAAATCCACAAGAGAGAGAGGCCACCACCTGTGGAAGAAGATGCCCTATTGATAGGAAAACCAAGAGCTGAGTCACTAAGATGGAGGGCACAAACTCTCTCTCTCTCTCTCTCTCTCTGCGTGCAAAATGAGCTAGAGGAGAGAAAGAGTTCTTCGAAACCAAGTACGGCATCGAAGTCTATTAAATCCCTTTCTGCAACGCTAGAGTCACATCAAGGGAGCTAGTTGGGAGGGAGGCTAAGCGACGGGGAAGAGCGTAGTGCACAAAGAATATGTCTTGTTAGCTTCAATTTAAATTGTTTCAGTATGCAAAACAGAAAGAGCCTTGGCAATGGGGAACTTCGGAAATTTTCCATCTCTTCTCTATTGGTACAGGCATATGGTAGAGGATAGGTGGGCATATTGTATGATATACACTTTACACTTGGTCATCACAGATTGCCCTCTGTTACTTTTATGCTTTGTCTGCTCACAAAGCCATGTGACCAGCAGAGAATTAATGTTGGTTTATTTGGCTTCACTGGTCTCGATGTGCTCAGTTCATACATGATCATGAGAAGGGTTTTGTTGGAATTATGGGAAGACTGATGGAACCGTATCATGCTGCCACAAGTGTAATGGTGCTTGTTAGAATTTAGGAGAGAGGGATTGTGGGGTGACGGCTAGAGCAAGGAGGATCACATCATTATATTAGAGTTAATGGTCTTAATGTGTGTATCTGTGCTTCAGATGAGGTGATGGCCCCAAAAAGGCCTAGATCCTTTGAAGCAAGTTATGTATGCAGAAGCATGAGCTCCCATTGTTGGTTGGCAGCTAGTGGATCTAAGATGGAGATGAGTTTATGATCATTTGTATACTTACATCCTTTCTTTATTTTTTTGAGACCCCCCTTGAAAAAGGAGTGCCTAAATAGGCTATCCTACCATCATCACCCTTGAGAATTGATAGACTGAAATGGGCAATCGTACTCTAAACTTGGTGGAGAAAATAAGCCATAACTTCATAAATGCTTATTTTGATGCATGTAATGTTACTGATGCTGTTACTGATAGTGCAAAAAAAATTATAAATATGCAAATTATGTCTAGCTATTTGGTTTGATATGCTACATGACCCGATTTGGATTTGGTAATCAAAACAGGTAGGTTGTCAAAATATGGCAGTTTTTGGAGATCAACACAGATTTTCAAAAAAAAAAAAAAAAAGAATGCCATGGTCACACAGCTTTTTGTCCAAACCCAAACGAGTGCCTAATTTTCTAACATTCGCCCTTAAAAAAACACTGATTCTTTCTTCTTTCTCTTACAGGGCCTCAGGTATTCTATGAGAGACTTGACTCCTCTCGGGCCATTTCGATTCGACATCATCAGGTTGAGTCCTATTCTTTGGATGTGATACCACACCTTCCTTTTGCAGCTGTACATGTCTCTGTGGTGTGGATACCTCTTGGCAGATTCTAGCGAGCATAGAAGCCTGGCATATCTGGAGAGCCAGATGCACATAGGCATTGAAGGGAACTCAGATTCATCCCTCGCACACATTGGCTAGTATCTGGACAGACACCATACATACCTTGATGGCCGTATGGACGAGTATGCAGGGAGACTCCCGTGCAGCCTCAGCTAGGAGGGCTTCTTTCTTCAGGGAATGGAAGGATTCTCCTTTCTTCTCTGAGACTCCTACAAGGTTGAGGTGGCACTTTCAGCCTCAGCCTTGGTTGTTTTCCACCTCATTTTGAGGGGATGGGTTTATTTATCCTCATGATTTCATGATGTATTCCGCTTTGAGCTTGCTCTCACGGGTTTTTTCTCTTACTTAATAGAAGTCTCTTTCTTGAAAAGAAAAAAAACACTGATTATAGCATGGAGGAGGATCTATCTGCGGAGACATTTATTTTATGATGCTAGCTTGGGGGCATGTCCTAACAGTTTCTTCATAGATATAAGCCACATATAGACAGATATTCTCCCTCTTGTTGTTACCTCAGGGAGGCATATACCCTCATCTTGTTGTTTTGCATTCATCAGGGTTTAGAGCTGATACGACTATTATTTACATCCGAGATTGTTTTGGCCTGTGGGCAATAACTGTGCAGCGAGTATGAGTTTTGATCTTGCTTGATAAGGATTTGTTCTCCAAAAAGGGCTAAATGGTAAGTACTGTCCTATTGGAAGTAGGAAAACCAGAAAAGGGGGTGGAAACTGTAAATCTTATTAAAATAAAGAGGGAAGGCTAAATGTCTCCTAAAAAGCAACATGCAGCTTAAAAAGACTATAGTGAAAAAATGTGTTGCTTACAAAAAATTTCAGAAGACCACAGCTTATAAATCAAAATTATCACCTCCTTTTCATATGATTTGCATGCATGATGGGAGGACCATGAGCAGTGTTGAGGCATATCTTTCAAATTTACTATAGGAATCACAGATTTTACATCTTTATCAACTGAAATACCTTTGCAAGACCAGATAGACCTCCTTTTGCACCTTTCGCAGCAACCCGTTGCAAATCCAATACAGATTGACATATGTGAAAGCACTCTAGTTCTTGATAAGACTGTGAGAGCCGCTCCAAGTCATTACGCACCGCATAACCTACCAAAAATTACAATTCCTTATCATAAAAAGAATAATATAAATCATACATATTTTTTGTAAAGCGTCATTTTGTACAATCCCTGCTTCATACCTAGCTTCAAGATAGTTGAAGAATGAAAAACAGATTTGATGCAAGCGTCCAAAGCATCCCTGTCCTGCTCAAACAGGTTGATCAGGTCAAAGATAAAGACAAATGTTGGAGTAGCCACCTGCAATATTGCAACCTGAAACAGCATTCTATTGTTAGAAGCATATACAAACATAAATACTTGCTAGTTTGTAGACTAAAAACCTCAATAGAGAATGTTTATATCGTCGTTCCACAAAAAGACAAGAAGGAAAACTTTTATTGCTATGACAAGTAACTAAGCTAAATACCTATGAATAGCACACTTGAAAGTTACAATCACTTTACCAAATGTCGCAACTACCACACACAATCCCCTCTACCTGGTCCGTTTTGCAGAATCCAGTTCTCACAATGAGTCACAGAAATGGCCACTGCTACTACAGCTTTGCATACTTTACTAACACCATTCTTAAAAAACAACATTTCTCAATATGAGCAAATATAAACGATTAATCTCTTGAAATTATAGAATAGTCTAAAGGTGTACCAAAAACAAGCTCATAACTTGATCTGTTCAATCTTAACCGTATAACTTTACCTTGTTCGTTTCACAACCTTTCATTCGATTCGCCTTCCACTCACAATCAATACCCACCACTGCAACCCCTTCAAAATGCCTTGTAGCAAAATCTAGCTCCTTAGAAGAATCAACCCAAACAATTCTCTCTTCTGGGCAAAAGTCAGTCAATCGTAGAAAGTGCCTGTTTTCATCTTTCTGCACTGCTTGAGCCAAGAAAAAATGTAAGAAAATGAAATATCAAATATAACGAGAAATTAAGTTAAAATTTACAAAATCGCAAAAATGGGTAACTGAATTTTGTAAGATTCTATGTTTAAATAAGCGATTCCTTTACTTAGATCATAGAGAGGTATCAAATACATGCCATCCCCAATTAAGACAAGTATGCATCAAGCACAAATCCTGACGAAGGTAGGTGTGGGAAGGAGAGGCGGGGGAGGCGGAGGGGGAGGGTGAGAGGAGGTGGAGGCCGGGGAGGGGAATGGGCTGAGAGGGAGAGGCAGGTGAGGGGGACAGGCTGAGAGGGGGAGGTGGGCTGAGAGAGGTGGGGAAGAGGGAAGGGGAGGGGCTGAGAGGAGGGGAGGGGGAGGGGGAGGAGCAGCAGCTCAAGGCATGTGAATCTCTTCATGGGTGCACAGACGTATGTGCATTTGACTCATGTGGTTGCTCGAGGTTTGAAATGCATTACTCTATGTGAGAGGGCATTATAAGTTAAAGGTTGACTGTAGGGTTCAGCTGAGGTGCAATTTCAGAGGGCTGGTTTGGATGATTTCATGGGTTTTTCTGATACATGTAAGTTGATCAGTAAATACACAGAGGTATGTGTGTTGGAATACGAAGCCAAAGTGAGTCAAAAATGTGTGTTCTAGGTGGTGTTTTATAGTCTAGTGAGTCCTAGACATGCCACGTGTCATATTGGGAGATATCCCATAGACATTGTGACTTTCTAGAGTCTAGTGTCACACTATATAGTGTTGTACTTGTCTATTGTCTATTATATCAGTCAACATCAAGCTATCAATACATTGTGAGTATTTTGGTTATTGCCTTGCACTTGTACTTTCCTTCCTTTCCATTTTTCCTTTCATTATGCTTTCCATATTTCCATTCTGTTCCTAGCTAGCTACCATGTCTCTTCATATGGCATCAGAGCCTTCCTTCATAGCCCTTCCCTTCCTCCTTGCTTCTCCATGAGGTAGAGGGTGGCCGGAAAGAGAAGCTGCCCTCTCTTCTCTTGGAGGAGCTCCCCTTCCCTACTCCTCTTCATTGAAGGCTTCATCAACATTGGGATTCTCCTCCAACGTTGTCTTCTCCAACTTGAGCTTCTGCCACCTCTCTTCCCTTTCCTTGGTGAGCTCTTCTCCTTCTTTCAGCTACAAAGACGTCCTGAAGTGGTGCTGTTTTTGTTGCTCTCTCTATGACCTGTGGACGATGTGACGCTTCTATCTAGATTTGGAAGCAGAATCACGACTTTGTGTCTTCAAGAAAGTTGTAGCGGACCTTGAGTACTACAATTTTTGTTTTTACATTATTACAATCCGAGTTTTCTATGAAAATATATAGCTCCTGCTAAAAGTAACAAAAATTATTCCTGCACACGGATTTTGTTCTTGAGTTCATGGGATGATAGTTTCCAGCCTACTGTCACTATCTTGATCTCCACCTCCATCTTTTGCTGCTCCAGTTGGTGCCCACAATGCTAAGCTATAGCTGCCCACGCAGCTGCTCTTGCTGCTCACGCCTCCTGTTTCCCATGAAGCTCTATCTTCTTGCCATTCGAGCTGCCACATTGCACACCTCATCCACCTTGTATAACGGTGTGTAGACTCCACACTAATTTGCAGCAAGAAGATAAAGAAAAATGATCTTGATGTAAGGAACGGTTACTTCTCGGCTTCTCCGATTACTTCTCTCATTGCCTGTGGTGCTAGGCTTGCACATTGAGTGACTCTACTAGTCCTTGTGGCAACTCCGGCCTCTACATATTTTGGGACATCCATCCCTAGTGCTTCATCAACATCGTCATCCACTCGCAGGGATGTGCACACATGTGCAGTGGCTACTTGGAGGACATCTCTTACTCCTAAGAGATCTATTTTTATTATTCCTACAGCTTGATGTATTTTGGGGTCCTCTGCCCTGGGTAGTCTCCCTAAAATGATATGTATTGAGTGTTTGGTTGTCATTGAGTCTAAAGGTCCTCTGCCTTGGATAGTCCTCCTAAAAAGATGTATTGGTTTTCCTATTTTGGTGTGTGGCTTCCTAACATGTCCTATTATGAAGCCAAGGGGGGATGTACTGTGGGAGCCATGTATTGGCTTTGATAGGTTTAGAGGGGGATGTATTGCGGGAGCCATGCATTGGCTTTGATAGGTCTCGTTATCAAGCCTGGCCGAGTTTCAGGATGGTGTTGTATTCCTAGACCTATGAGCTGGTCATGTAGCCATGCTATAACGTGAGCCTCTGAGCATGTTGAGTCTCAAGCCAACCTCTGAACACGCTCAGACTTTAGCCTCTGAGTTACATAGGGTGCACAGTTTGATGACCGTAATTGTCCCTCACCTTAGACCGTGATTGTCATGTTCTGTTATTGGTTCCATTCCAGTAGTCTCTCACCTTGCCTTCATGGGGGGTGTTGGAATATGAAGCCAAAGTGAGTAAAAAATGTGTGTTCCAGGTGGTCTAGGTGGTGTTTTATAGTCTAGTGAGTCCTAGACGTGCCACGTGTCATATTGGGAGAGATCCCATAGACATTGTGACTTTCTAGAGTCTAGTGTCACACTATATAGTGTTGTACTTGTCTATAGTCTATTATATCAGTCAACATCAAGCTATCAATACATTGTGAGTATTTTGGTTATTGCCTTGCACTTGTACTTTCCTTCCTTTCCATTTTGCCTTTCATTATGCTTTCCATATTTCCATTCTGTTCCTAGCTAGCTACCATGTCTCTTCAATGTGCAGCTGATACAAGCATCAACATGAAACATAAGGTGTATTGCATGGTCAGTAGACCATTACTGTATCTGGCTGTTTACAGAGCTCTCTGAGGCTGTTTGACTCTACTTTTGAGGGACTATGCAGATGGTGAACTGATGCCTACTTGATGGATTGAGAAGATTTCCACGTAGATATATTTGGTGATTAGATTGGGAATTATTTGGATTGCATGTGTGACTTAACAATGCACAAAGATGGTATAAAGTTCCCATTCTTCAAGGAAAGGAAGGGAAGATGTAAAGGTCTTAGCTTCTGTGGATTTCAGAAACAAGTACTTGTACTGTGATGGTTCTCAAAATTTATAGGATTTAAGGAGAAGTACAAGCAGCTGTAATTCATGTTGATTACCATAAAGGGATGTATTTGGGTGGAGATCTTAACAAGTTCACACAAATTGGTATGAATCAAGTTGGAGGCTTCTTAAAAAGGCTTTGGTGAAGAGGGTCAAAGTGAACGAGCATGAAACGAGAGAACGGGAAGAGCTGAAGGTTAATGAGTAGTATGGAACTGCTTTGTTTTTGGAAGGTGAAGACTTTGACGATGAAGAGCTTTCTCATCGTGCCGAAGACATGCTTGAGGATGCTACAGCAAAAGAACAAGTTTCTGTGGGTGACGATTTTCAGTTTCTTGATGATGTGTTGCCTTTGGGCTTGATGAATACCTAAAACATAGAAAAGGGGGCACCTCTTTAAAAGGAGGGCCCACGAGATAAAAAAGGCACCAAAAGCACTGGATTTAAAAAGAAAGCCTGAAAAGCTTGGTTTTTTTTGTAAAAGTAGCTTTTAGAAAGCAAGCCCTAGCTTTTTGCTAGGCCTAGTCTATTAAAGAAAGGTCCAGCCTCCCAGATTCATTCAAGAGTTGTAATCAGCTTCATGCTCTTCTCAGAGCCAGTTGTACATAGTATTTTCTATTGCAATAAAGACCTTCAGGAGGTCCAGCCCTTATTTATGGGCCCTAGTGTTGTGCATGCTGCGTATCCTTCTTCTCTCCCTCTGTTCTATCATGAAGAATCTTTGAAATAAGTACTGCAGTTCTGATTTTCAGATTTCAGTTTGTGTTCTCAGTTTCTTTCGAGAAGTTCTTGTGAAATATTGCAAAAATATTGTGTGGAAGTAGCAATCTCTGTTTTTTTCTCTCCCTCTCTTAGTTCGTTTTGATTCCCAGAAGAAATCAGCTGTTGCTCCTCATCACATGAAGCTATTAGATGCTGTTTTTCCCTGTTATCAAATCTATCTTGGTGATTTTTTGCTGCGAATCAAAGATCCAAGCTGCGTTTCTACCACAAGCAATGATTCGTTTTTAGGTTTTCAAAGCTGAATACAGATTCGTTTTAGGGTTTCTAGTCCGGTTTCATTGGAAGTGGCTATATTCAGGCAGAAATACTAAGGGGTGGAGTCTTTGAATGAATGGATCATGCTCAAAGGAATATATGCACAAAATCCACTCGGAAAAAAGGAGATAGCGCGGCATACAAGCTTCTACATCAATCCAAAGGAGGGGAGGGAGCAAAGGCTTTTCAGTTTGTACAGCTGCTCAGCATGCATTGCATACTCAGAAGCTGAGGGGAATATGTTACACTACCCTAAATTTTAGTTCTGCTGAAAGGCAATTTTGTGTGGGAAGCTATAACCCCTCTTCGCTATGGAGTCCACAGGAAGTTTGGGGACTTCATGCACTTCGAGACACAGTTTAGATCCTGAAAATCAGATGAGTTAAGGGGAAGTTATGTAACTAAACATGGGTTGGAGTCAATCATGTTTTTATAGGGGGTTAGAGTGTTTAGGGATCTAAAAATTAAGGTGTGATGTAAAAGGGGGGAAAAAGAAAGTCAAATGGTAAGGTCACGGCCAAGAGGATTCTAGAGTGGGAAAGAAGTCTTGGGAAGAAGAAACTGAGGAATGTACAAAGGAGGAGGGGATGGATGTGTATGGGGGCTTTTTTGCAGTGTGTTTTTATTCCTATGTGCATTGATGAATACAAGACATTTTTTGGGACAATGGCTAGAGGCTTTAGATGGGACTTAGACTTATATCTCTTAGTCACTCTTAGTGATTTGGTAGGCTATTGGACATACCCTGATGGCCACTTGAGACAAGATTCAAGGTTCCTCATTCGCCCGTATTGACTAGGAGAGCTTCTTTCATGAGACAATTGAACCATGGTTGTTTCAACTTTCTTCACATATACAGCCACATGGCCTTCATGGCCTCTAGATTGGTTATGACAGCCTCATTTCTTTTTTGCATGACTTTGTATGAGGCTTTTATAAGATCTTATCCTGGATTTTTAAAATTTTGGTTATATTTAATAGAAGTTCTTTCTTTGTGAAAGTAAAAACAAAGTTCCATTACCCCTAACTTCATATCACAACGTGTAGAGCATCCCAGTCTCTTAAGGCATGTTGACGATTGGAGGATGATCCGGCAAGCAAGATACCAAGCCGTGCAAACCAAGACAACTCTATAGATTTTGAACTGGCTCCATACATAGTGGAGTCTACCCCATGCACTAGCTCCCAATATCTTGTCACGTAGGAGTGACTAGCCGTACATTGTATGAGGTGTCAGCTGTGAGGAAACTAAATGGCTCGAATCAAAAGAGCCCAAGTATAGTCATGTCTCTCGTAGAACACCTGAGGCCCCAAAAGAGAGAGCCATGCTACCGAGCCCCAAGCCATGAAGAATGGAGAACGAATAAAGGTGTTCAAAAGTCTAGCAATCCCCTTCTAAATACCCTTGCATGTCTATAGTCCCATAGGCAATGCTGAATAGACTCATCGGCAACAACGAGGCAAATGAGAACATGTGGAATCTAGTATCTACCCCACACCTCACACTCCAACGGTTCACGTCAATCTCTCCATGAATAGAAAGCCAAAAGAAAAAATTGAATTTTCTATTCCTGAGGGATTTTCAGAGTCTCTTCCAAAAGGATTTAATCTGAAAACAACCTGAAGTGGGATCCCTGACCTTGTAAAGGCTCCTAGCCACATGTCCCTAGAGTAAAACCTATCACCCGGAAGAACCCAATCCGGTATGGCTGCATCAATCGCTGGATTCTCCTTGCACGTCCTTTGATGTGACTTACTACCTAGAATTTGCGATCATCTGGAAGGCATTTGAAAATCCTTCAAGAGCCTACTGAGGAAGTAAGATCTCTCCCCCATGAAGACCACTGCATGTAGTGAAACATACGTGGAGATCCTCAATGTTTGTCACATATAATATCATTCCATGATTGTTAAGGTAGCCAGCAATACTTAGTTCATGAAACCCAAGAGCTATTTACACTCCCACAATCAGTTTGGTAACAAAGCAAAGGAAAAAGTTGGAAGCTCTTTGCGTTGGCTCTGATTGATTAAGTTAAGGCATATGCCATGAATAAAGGAGAGGAGAGAGGATTTGCTCCACCAATGGAGCTTGCCCACAATCACTTTGGCAATAGGAGAGGCAGAGAGTAAGAGAAAGAAGAAGTAAACATGGAGAAAAGAGGGGAAGAGACACATGAGAGACACATAGAGATAGACAATGTGCGAGAGGGATAGACAATGTGCGAGGAGTAAGAGGAGAGGACCAAGCTTGAACTACAAGCTTGCCACATTTGTAACAAAGTGCATGCCTTGGAATTATAAGTCTTCTTCTCCATGCTTTTGTCCACATTTTTGTCCACATTGTGCGGCCAATTCAACACAATCATACTGCTATCTTGTTGATCTATGTGTTTGTGTGTCTTTGGTCCTTTTCATCATATGATGTTTTATTTTATAGTCGCAAATTCATACTTGTTCCTAGATATGAGTTTCCTCCTCGTACCATTGTCCATAGGCCAAAGTTTATTAATTTTCATGAGCACCCACCCTTAAAAACTGCCTCTTGTTTTTGCTTCACAGTCTGCAATCTTTCACTATAGCATGCTTCCACCATTTTCACATCAATGTTCTCCACAAATATTTTCTTTGTATCTCTTGAGTGAGAAATGTGGTGACATTTATAGACTCCTTGATCTTTCCAGATTCTACTATTCTTTTAGAATTTTCTACGAGTAGAGATGTCCCAAAAGAAAGGCTTATACATTAGCTCAAAGCATGTGACCTCCTTTTCCCTCCCACCTCACATTTTGTTTTATCTTAGGGACTTTCCTATGTTTAACCTTTCAACCCATCGTTCTATATCCGTTTTTTTTCCTCTTCTACCATTTCCCAAGGTGCACAATGAGTTCTCTCTCTTCAACCTCATTGCTTGTGGAGAAGTTCAAGGGGGAACTATTCCCTACTTGGCAAACTAAGGTGCAGCTGCTCCTCATGAAAGAAAAGGTGTAGTATGTTATTGAGGATGATCAGGACTATGCTACAACAACGGATTCCCAATAACTTAAGAATTGGAAGCAACACAACTCAAAGCCTATTGCCATCATTGAACTTTGCCTTGATGACACTTTGATTCATCATCATGTCGACTTCAAATCGACAAGCAAGGTGATTTGGACGCGTCTCGAGAATCTTTTTGGTAACAAAATCACAAACTCCAAGATTTTCTTGAAGTTGCAATTTTATAAGCTGATAATGGAGGATAGTGATACCTTTAGTGCACATTTAGCAAAAATGCAATCTCTTGTTAAACAACCTTCCCCTGAAGTGTTTCCCGAACGACGAGGACAAAATGGCTATCCTCATGAAGAGTGTGGAAGGAGTTACTCGTTTTGAGCACTCTTGAAGTACTTAGGCTTGTCACAACTAGCTTTGATGATATGGTGACTCTTCTTCTCGAAAAAGATCGCCGAAACAAAGAATCTCAAATCTATTCATCATATACTACAAAGACTCTTGCCTGCACCAGCAAATGGAAATCGAGGCCTCCACCAGCACATGGTCATTCAAGCCTCTCAAGTGCACCTTTTGTAACAAGCTTGGTCATACGGAGGACAGATGCTACCTGAAGCTTGCCAAACAACAAACTAAGGACCATGTCAGTTGGGTTGCAGCCGTCACTAGTGTTGATGAAGATGACAACCCTCCGACACAAGTTCATGCTCTCATTGCTTAAATCCGACATCTCTCTCTCTCCCTCTAGAGGATGATGGAGATGATGATCCATTTGTTTTCTAACATGTTGTATTTGGGTACCTTGCCCTAGGGGTGTTTCCCAAAAATGAATGCAATAAATCATGTGTGTTAAGTCCATAAAGGTTCTTTGCCTTGGACAGTCCTCCTAAAATGATGTATGGGTTTTCTATGGTGTGTGACTCCATGTCTCTCGTTAGTCCCTAGATCTAGGAGGGGGATGTACTGTGGGACCCATGTATTGGATTTGATAGGCCTATTTATCAGGCTTGGCATGTGAGTTCCAAGATGTTGGTGCATTGGTCTCCTAGACCTCTGAGTTGGTCATGCATCCATTCATGATGAGCCTCTGAGTCATGCTAGTTGAAACTTTGAGTCTATACCATGCTCACTAGCCTCTAAGCCATGCTCACTTGCCTCTGAGTTAGCATGGGAGCCATGTGTAGTTCTAGACCATCATTGCACAGTCCGATGACCGTCATTGTCATGTTCTGTTCTTGGTTCCATTCCAGTCGTCACTCACCTTTTCTCCATGGGGGGGTGCTAGGAAATGGAGTCAAGTTGAGTCAGTTTTGGTTTGTTCTAGTGAGTCATGCTTTGAGGGTTCTTGAGTGCTATAGGATCACTCTGATACAATAAATTTTAACAAGCCCCAAAATATTTTGAAACCTAATTTTCTGCTAAGCCCTAATTTTTAAAATTTAGGGCTTTTCTGGTTTTTCCATCCCTTGAGCTGTATTGAAGTCTCCTGCATGTAGACATTTGGGGAAAATTTTGTAATTTCATCACTATATTGTACATTCCTTTGGGAATTTTGTCCCTATTGGGCATAATTGCCCAAATTTGAAGTTTCCAGTCTGACCTTGGTAATTCAACATCTCCAGTTTTGAGAGTCATGGGCTGATTGCCCTTGGTAGCTGCTCCCATGGCCAACATTGACAGATCTTTAGGGACATTCTTGCCATGATCTTCATCGACACATAATTGACAGGAGGGGTGTGCGCACTTGTGTGCAGGCAGCTACTCGGGGAACATCTCTCATTTTGAGAGATCTACATTTTTATTTTGTGTGAGTGCCTAAGGGTACTTTGCCCTGGGATGTCCCCCAAAATGAATGCAAATAAATTATGTGTTGAGTCAATAAAGGTTCTCTGCCTTGGATAGTCCTCCTAAAATGACGTATTGATTTTATATTCATCATTAGTCCCTGGAGCCAGGAGGGGGTGTACTGTAGGAGCCATGTATTGGCTTTGATGGGTCTTTTTATCAGCCCTAGCCGAGTTCCAGGGTGTCGGGGCATTTGTCCCGTAGAGAGAGAGAGAGGGTAGGCTAGGGAGAGAGATAATGATACTCAAATAAAGACATAATGGAATGGAAATGATAGGAACTTACATGACCAAAAGGCTTGATACTTGATTGATGTGACAAGTGACAAGTACAGCTCTCTTATAGAGCACACACACACATAAGATACCACTGTGTATATGGGATAATGACACGTGGCATCCATAACTAAAACACACATAAAACACTCACTTTGACTTCTTGTTTCAACATCCCCCCATGAAGGAAATGTGAGAGACTACTGGAATGGAACCAAAAATAGAACATGACAATGATGGAGTCTGCTGCTTTGTGCAATGTCAGAACTAGACATGACTCCCATGCTAACTCAAAGGCTGAAGTCTGAGGTTCAGAGGTCAGGTTGAGCACTCTCATGGCTTTACGTCCTAAACATGACTCAGAGGCTCATGTCTTAGCATGGATGCATGACCAACTTAGAGGTCTACTCCACCACGTGCCTTCATTCCATTTCCATTATGTTTGCTATATAGTCTAGTCTTTCATGTCTTAGCGTAGATTACCTTGCCTCCCATCTAGTTCCAACAATTAAGACGAGCAAAAATATATACATCATGGTGGTGTAAAGTAGGACATGCAAAGTATATATAAAATACTTCAATGCCATGGCTGACAGCCTAGAATTCAAATTATTTCTTACGTGAAACATTGAGCTTTAAAGAAACTATGCTGTTATGTTGCCTTGATGTTGCTTCTATCATGTATTCTATCACATACATTCAAATTTGGAAAGCTTGAGTATTGGATCGAGTTCCTTGTCAGATCATTCATAATATTCATCATAAAGTAAATCCTTAGTCAACAAGCATACCATGGCAAAGTGATGTATCTTTTGGTGTAAAAGAATTCCAAATCCCTTCATCCTTTAAGAAAGTCTTTTCTCCCATGGCAGTAGTTATCTGATCAAGGGAGAAAAATGATAAGAAAACTTACAATGAGAAGTATGAAATAATTTTGAAAACACATTGACATTGTTGTATTTTGTAGTTCAATATTTCATATTTTATCTTTTTTGCTTTGAATATTTAGGAACATACACTATGTATCAAAAGTTGTCACATATAATAGTATATAGTAGAGGTTAATTTGAAGCTATTCTAAGAAACCATTTGAAAGACCTCACAAATATTTTATAATCCTAAGATACAATATAAATGCACATTTAACGCCTTCTAATTCATACTCTAAAGCCTATCCTTTTTCCATACATTTCATGTATTTTCTTTACTAATCACCATTTTCAAATTAACCAAATTATCTTGCTTTGGAAACTTCTCAAAGGGCTTTCCCTAATTTTGTTGAGTATGGTGCCTTTCTTAGCATAAATCCCTATATATCTTAGGATTTTGTACATGAAAGATGATAGAATGACCCCAAATTATTGCCCATTTTTCCGTCCATCCATTGAATAGAATTGGTGTCTCAGCAGCAATTGCAAGCAAGGGAATTGACATCAACAGATTTGGTGTTGTGATGACCACACCCTGCCCCATAATTGTGTGTTACTCCCCATGTCACTCATAAAGAGTTTGTAGGATTCCAAGAAGAGGATCACTTGTGCCTTCAACAGCCCAGCACCATGTTGGATAGCCTGATGTTAACTAGCCCCCTTTGGTTTTTCTAGTCTTGGCATCAGCTTCACTAACCATGGCTCCAGCTTAGATGCCAAGCTTTGCCCTATATAACCCCAGCCAAGGCAAAGCATGTGGCTCCAATTGCAAGTGAGATAAATCCCTTTATATTAATGATATAAAGATTAGGAGGAGAGAAGGTGGCCAAAATGGGATCTCCTTTGAAAAATCAAATTTCCACAACCTTCCTTTGGGATCAGATGAATGAGACGCTCTGTAAGTGAATCAAGCATAGTACCAAAGTCCCAAAATGCCCTGCAGGGCTGAGGTAAGTCTCAAAAAGAAATAAAAAAGGAAATTATTAACCCATCTGGACCCCAGCATCTACCCTTGTGAAGGCAAGAAATGCAGTCATGAATTCCATATTGCATCAAGTGAGACTCTCATATGTGGTTCCACCAATACTAGTATATATTGCTAAATTCTATGTTTGGCATCATCCTTAGCAGGTGTGTCAAGATCTGTTGGAAGAGGGGAGGCATAAAAATGTGTAGCTATTTGCAAGACAGCATCATGACCTGTCTGCAAAACCGTGTCACACACAATAAGCTGAGAAACACTATCTCTACCATGTCTTAGTCCAAAAGTATAGAAAAAGTGTTTATTGACTGTCCTTCCCATTTGATTTAAAAAAGATTCCCATGTATGAAAGACATACTCTGCTCTTTGATCTAGTAAAACATGTTGGTGAGCCCTTGCTGCCAATAAGGCACTCTTGAATCCAAGCATCTGCAAGCCTTTTTTGCAACTTCCCTCTGTAGGGATGCTAACTATCGAGACGCAAGTCCATCTCCCGCCCACAAATCTCATGTCTCCAGGTGCTAGCAATGGTATGATAAAAATTACTAACACCAAATAGGACTACTGCCACATGTTAAGGAAATGACACTCCACCTATAAATGAGATACTCAAATCTATATAACATCATACGAGGCATATGGAATCTTGATATTGGCAGACCAACGCCTTACATGAGGCTCAGAAATCATGAGAACCATTAGAAAGTATCAGAGGTGGAAATCCCGATACACCTCTGTCTAATGCCCAATCGTCAACATATAATCTGTAAATTCGTGTATGAATGGGCATATACAGCCTCCTATTTGACCACGAGAACGGGCACAAACGAGGCTGAGTCTGAAAGACATAATCTCTTTGCCACTGAACTGCAAAAGGAAGGCATTACAAACTGCTCTCTCCAATGAGTAAATGCCATCATGTTGAAGCCCCCTCCAATAATCCATGAGTTTGCAATGGGATCCTAGAATAGACGTTTCTTCCACAAAAGAACACAATCCCCTCTATTGATGGGGGTGTAAAGGTTAAGAAGACAACCTTATGGTCTCCAATCAGCAAAATTATCCACTATGCTCTAGAGCATAGTCCAACCGCAAGAGGAAGAAAGGAATATGAAACAAAAATTCATGTTTCCCATCTAGTGCCCAAATCCAAAGACCAAAAAGTATGGCTTGAAAGCAGTTTGACCAATCTCTAGCATCTAGTTTGTGTTTCTAATTAAAAAGAATGTCAATGGATCCCCTAGTAACACATGGATGGAGATGATTATGAATCACCTGCCTATGGCGACGATGAGGCACACTACCAAGGCCCTGTGTGTTCCAGCTAACAATCCTCATCGACGAGAGGAAGTAGGGTGGAACACCTCACCCGACCTAGTGGTGAAAATAAGTCCCTCTTTGGTAGAGGATCTCCTGATAAATTGGATAGGAGGAAATTCAAAAGGAAAAAGAGCCCCACACCTATGGAAGAGAACACCCAGTTAATAGGAATCCAAGAACTGTGTCTCCAAGAGTGTACAAATTCCATCCCTCCGATTTCAATTGGGAGAGACAGAGTTCCTACAAGCCAAGAATGTGACATAGTGCCTAACATCCATGTCTGCATGGATGAAGAGGAGACCAAAGCTGAAGGAACATGGTGGAAAGAGGGAGAGAGAGAGAGAGGGTAGGCTAGGGAGAGAGGAAGTGATACTCAAAAGGAGACATAATGAAATGGAAATGAAATGACTAGAGCAATGAACAAAAATGAGAGTACTCACATGTAGACCAAAGAGCTTGTAGCTTGATACTTGATTGATTTGAAACTAGACAAGTACAACTCTTATATAGGAGCACACACCCACATATGACACCTATGTATTATGGGATAACTCCCAATATGACACGTGGCATCCATAGGACACACTAGACTAGAACTCACACTAGAATACACTAGAACACACATTTTTGATTCACTTTGGCTTCATATTCCAACACCCCCCCATGAAGGCAAGGTGAGAGACTACTGGAATGAAATCAACAACAGAACATGACAATGATGATCTAAGGTGAGGGACTATTGGAATGGAACCAAGAACAGAACATGACAATGACGGTCATCAAACTATGCACCCTCTGTAACTCAGAGGCTAAAGTCTGAGCGTATTCAAAGGTTGATCCAAGCACTCTCATCGCTTGAGACTCAGCATGCTCAGAGGCTCACGTTATAGCATGGCTACATGACCAACTAATAGGTCTAGGAATACACCAACATCCTGGAACTCGGCCAGGCCTGATAACGAGACCTATCAAAGCCAATACATGGCTCCCACAATACATCCCCCTCTAAACCTATCAAAGCCAATACATGGCTCCCACAGTACATCCCCTCCTAGCTCCAGGAGCTAATGAGAGACATGGAGCCACACACTGAAACAAAATAGGAAAATACATCTTTTTAGAAGGACTATCCAAGGCAGAGAACCTTTGACTCAACACACATGATTTATTTGCATTCATTTTGGGAGACAACCTAGGGCAAAGTACCCTTGACTCAAACAAGAAAGTAGTAAAGATATATTTCATTCATTTTATGCATTGCAAGGGTAGAGAACCCATGTGCCTGAAGTAGTTGCAGCACAAAAGTGTGCACATCCTGCTCGTCGATGATGTGTCGAAGATGCTCATGTCGAGGATGCCTCGGAAGATGTGTCAATGAAGACCATAGGAGCAGCTACCAAGGGAGATCACATCATGACTCTCAATGTGCCGATCAGAGAGCCACCAAATGCGTAGAAGAGCTCAAAAAAATGAGCGAAAGTGCTCAAGGGAGCTGCCCAAATCATTGCTGGAGGTCACGGGGTCCAAATCTGAGCAAAAAATGCCAAAAAATAGCCTAATACTGCTCGGAATCGCCTTCTGACAAGTTGTACGGACTCCTGACACTATCGCGCATCCACCTGCAAAGATCTATATGAACGTACGGATAAAAAAATCGATTTTTTTCCCCTAGAAAAGGTGCGGGACAGGATCTTTTTTTTTTTTCAAGAAAGAGACTTCTATTAAGTAAGAGAAAAAACCCACGAGAGCAAGCTCAAAGCGGAATACATCATGAAATCATGAGGATAAATTTAAAAAAACCCCCTCAGAGTGAGGTGGAAAACAACCAAGGCTGAGGCTGAAAGTGCCACCTCAACCCTGTAGTAGTCTCAAAGAAGAAAGGAGAATCCTTCCATTCCCTGAAGAAAGAAGCCCTCCTAGCTGAGGCTGCACGGGAGTCTCCCTGCATACCCATCCATACAGCCATCAAAGTAGGTACAGTGTCTATCCAGATACTAGCCAATGTGTGCGAGGGATGAACCTGAGTACCCTCCAAAGCCTCTGTGCATCTGGCTCTCTAGATATGCCAAGATGCTATGCTCGCTAGAATCTCCCAAGAAGTATCTACAGAGGCATGTACAGCTGTAAAAGGAAGGTGTGGTACCACATCCAATGAACAAGACTCAGTCTGATGACGTTGAACCAAAATGGCCCGAGAGGAGTCAAATCTCTCATAGAATACCTGAGGCCCTGTAAGAGAAAGCCAAGCCACTAAGCCCCATGTCATAAAGAATGGGAAGTGGGCAAAGTGACTGAAAATCCTGGCTACCTCCATCCAAATCATCCTCGCCTATCTACAATCCCATAAGCAATGCTGAATAGTCTCCAAAGTAGAGAGGCAGCGAGGGCAAGTATGGTCGGCTCCGAACCTGGACCTCCAAAGGTTCACTGCAATCCCACCATGGATAGAGAGCCAAAAGAAGATAGTGATCTTTCTATTCCTGTGGGATTTCCAGAGTCTCCTCCAGAAGCACCTCTGCAGATCCGCAGTGATATCAAATGTCTCCCAATGAGGAACTCTGGAAGGTCTCCAGCCTCTACTACTGAGCTGAAATCTCCTGGCATTACTAACCGTGTAACGAAAGAAGGGGATGCTCTTCTCTCGATGCTCTGCATCAATCCACTCCCACTCTCCGGGGTCCCATTGCAAATACCTGATGGGAACTCCCTCATAGAGCCAGAGCCTCCAAGACCCGGTGGAGAGTAGTCGGGGGTCTGGGTCTAGGAACCACTCTGAATCTGATCCCTGCACCAAAAGACCTACAACCCTGATAGGCTGAAAAGCAGACTCAAGCAAGATGTCCTCTGTGGACCTGAGCAATCTGCCACCATCTTGGACACTAAAAACTAAAGCATCCTCCTGTGCATCTTGAAAGGCCAAAACCTGAAGCAAAACACTGCCTCTCGTAAAAGTACCTGTCCAAGTGGAGGAAGTGAGTGGCATATCATCTGTGTCTACCCAAACCTCTGGAAGGGCTGCCTCAATCTGCAAGATCCTCCCTGCACTCCCTCTGAGATGTCCTGTCAACCTTGATTTGGTCTCCTCTGGAAGCCTGCGGAAAGCTTTCCAAGACCCCATAGATGATGCAGGTCCCCTCTTCCACCTGGACCACTGCATGTAGAGTGAGGCACCCAGTGGTCTGCCATGATCATCTAAAATACTGTCATTCCACATGATGGGTTGCCTATCAATCTCTTCACGAGAGGAAGGAGGAATCCTCCGAAGAGTGCTTCTGAAACTGGCCCAAGCTTTCAGAATGGCAACCATGAGAGGGGACGAAGGTGATCTGAGGTGTGCTGTGGTGAAGATCCACCTAACACTGCTCATCCAGTCTCCTCCTGAAGAAGGTGTGCACCTCTGTATGCTGCTAATAAGAAAGTCCTTCCACGGTTCCTGCCCTGGCATAAGTCCCCACACCACCATCTTGCAAAGCAAAGCTCTGCACTGTAAATCTGGATCAATAATATTCAGACCCCCTTCCTATGTAGGGAGGATGAGGGTCTCCCAAGCCACCCTGGCTAAGGCATCTGCTGTGCCATCAAGCCCACTCCAAAGAAAATTTCTGATCGGTCTTCTGAGCTGAATGATGCAATCCCTAGGACGGCACCAGCATGAACAAACAAACCAGGCTGTGGCCAAGAGGACCTGGTTGCCAAAAAAGAAGCTTCCTCCTGATGCTCTCCAAAACGGGGGCAAACTGCTGCGTGGAAGAAATATCCAAGCCGACCTGGCAACCCAAATACCTGATAGGCACACCCCTCTGAACCCAAGTGAATCCTATGTCAAGCCCCCAAACTGGAGTGTCCTCATCACTGATCCAAAAGCCATTGGATGGGACAGGATCGTTTGTGTTTGGGAAGTGCAAAAATTTCAAAAAACGTAGAAATTGGACCTCAAAAGGTCAAAAAACAGCCACTAGACTGCTCCAAAACAAGTTTCTGGTGACCAACTGACGAGGAATGTCCGCCAATGCTGAGGGAGAACCACAAACTGATGCAGGAGTGAGCTGAACTCACAAACGAGGACTGCGGAGTACTTGATGGCGAGGAACCATGGTGAGGCTAAGGGAAGGGAGGCTCTACCTTAGAGGAGAGGGGAGCTTCCATTTGCGGGCTTCTCTCATGCTCTAGATA
The DNA here is from genome assembly GCF_047967505.1 of Dipteris shenzhenensis. Taxonomy (NCBI): domain Eukaryota; kingdom Viridiplantae; phylum Streptophyta; class Polypodiopsida; order Gleicheniales; family Dipteridaceae; genus Dipteris; species Dipteris shenzhenensis. The sequence goes on along the minus strand of NC_141622.1, from coordinate 11,530,658 downwards.
GAGCAAGAAGAAGGGGAAGGTAGGAAGGAAGGCTCTAATACCACATGAAGGAACATGGTGGAAAGAGGGAGAGAGAGAGGGTAGGCTAGGGAGAGAGGAAGTGATACTCAAAAGGAGACATAATGAAATGGAAATGAAATGACTAGAGCAATGAACAAAAATGAGAGTACTCACATGTAGACCAAAGAGATACTTGATTGATTTGACACTAGACAAGTACAACTCTTATATAGGAGCACACACACACATATGATACCTATGCATATGGGATAACTCCCAATATGACACGTGGCATCCATAGGACACACTAGACTAGAAGTCACACTAGAACACACTAGAACACACATTTTTGACTCACTTTGGCTTCATACTCCAACAAAAGCCACACCCTTCTCTCAAAGGAAGATTGAATAGCTGAAGTGAAACGGGACGAACAAAGGACCAGAGCCTAGGAGAGTATCTGATGAAATTACATGAATGACCTCATCCCAGGCTGGGGCCGGGGCATTGCTAGCCATGACATGATCAGGTTCGTGGACATTAGTAGCCACAACCAGAGCTAGGATATCAGTAGTACCGATAGGTGCAAATTTCGAGTCAAGAGAAGTATCCTCCAAATCTACAGGTAGAGGAGAAGCAACAACTCTAGCTTCCATCCATCAAGGGATGACCGGTGTAGGGTGAGCAGCTGAAGCAATGGGTGGTAACTACACACCAAAAGATTTCTTGGGCCTCTTTTTCTTCTTTGGGCAATCTCTAGAAAATGCCGAAAGGTCCTGCAAATCGATACTAATCTGATCTGCCTGCTATCTCAGCTCTCCGCCAAATTAAAGAACCATCGAGGCAAAGAAGCATAATATGTTCATTTGAAATGTTAAAGTCAGAAACAATGACCCTAACTCTGGGGATTCCATCAGATTTGATTGCCTCGACTGCGGAAGAAGGCAAATCTTTGTGACCAACCCAAATGATGTTCCAATCTTTGACAAGAAGACAATGGTAAAGCTGTGGAAGACCAGGTTATCGAATGAAGAATAGGATAACATTTCTGTCCTCCTCTACCAGATCAAAACCCAAGGTGAATGGAATGAAAAATGTCCTCTTGGAAACAATTGCCAAAAGCCTCCACTGTAGCAATGTGCTCACGGCACCCGAAGAATCAAAAACCAGCTGGAAGAAGTCTCATCCCATAAAACAAATAACTAAAAGGCGAGGGATAAGGTCTAGAGAAAGACCAACAAGCATCCAATCCCTAGCCTGCGAGCTAGAAGAGTGAGCGCATGGATGCATACAAAGAGTGTGGTGGGGCTTTCAACCTGCACATCCATTTTGAGCTGCAGCAGCTCGTCTTCTGAGAAGATGATGGTTCTCAGGGCTGGCAAAAGCAGTCGAGGATTGCCTAAATGGAAATCCATCCGACAATCAAAAAATGGGAGGGTGACTCAAACACAAAATAAATATGTCTGTAGTTTTGCAAAGGCTGGAAGGGGGGGGGGGGGAGAAAAAGGAGAGAAGGCAGAAGGTAGAGCTGAAAACCTAAGGGAAAACTAAGGGAGATTGAGGGTAGGAAAGGGGCTGGGAACGGAGGACAGGATAGGGAGGATGTTGAGAGAGAGAATGGAGGGAGATTGAGAGCTCAAACTAAGGTAGAGCTGGAATCCTAATGGAAACTAAGGGAAGGGAAGGGGCTAAGAAGGGTACAGGCTGATAAGGAGATGGCTGCGGGGGAGAGAGAGAGAGGGGCTAAGAGGGAGATGGAGGAGCTGACACAAGATGAAGGTGAGGAGTTGTTAGAGCTGAATATTGCTGTCAAATTTGGAGTTGTTGAAGACACCTTCTTGGGGCCGTTCAATTCTTTGTATGGAGCAGGTCTAGCAGATTTGGGGCAGCTATCCCCAGGTGAGAGTACAGCAAAGCTGTGAACCAGAACAACAGCAAATTCAAGGCAAAATGAAGCAGCGGGTCCTGGAGCAGATTTGAGGTGTGGAGCAGTTTGTGGTGACCCGTTTTGGAGTTGAATCTGCAGCTATTACCAGGCAGCAGAAGTACAGCAAGATTCCCTGGCCCAAAAATGTAGCGATTTGGAGCAGAATGTAGGCACAGAGTTCTGAAGCAGATCCGCGATTTGGTGCAGCAGGTCCTGGATAGAATCACATTTTGAGAACAGCTTGCACCTGGAGCAAATGGGTTGCGATTCAAAATCGCAAGTGCCTGGAGCAGAAACGCCGATGGAACAGCTTGTTGAGCTGTCCAAGAATGACTGAGGGGGGGAGTGAAATGAAGAGGCTGAGGGTGATCTGGGAGGGAAGGCAACTAAACTAGGAGAGAGGGGAGCATGATGGGGAGCAGACTCGATCTCACTCAATCCCTAACCTGCAAAGAACCCTTATTGACACTCGAACTCACGATTCTTTCTGGAGGAGTTTTTACAGTCCTGCTATAGTATCTTATACTCTGCCGACAGAGTTCCTGGATTCTGCAAAGGCAGCTCGTGGCCAAGTTGTTTTCATCTTACTGTTCAACGTATGTTTCTTCTGAAGGTTTTCTGGGCAAAATGTATCTGTGAAGTCTCTATTTCTTCTGTCGATCTTTTCTTTGAAGAGGCTCTCCATTTAAGCGGCTATTCCGGGCTCGTTTGCTGATTAAATGCTAAGGCCTTCCAAAAGTTTGGAGACGGTTCTTTCTGCCTACCACAACTATGTCATGTTGGTATTCCAGGCAGGAAGCTTCATTTTCTGGTAGTTGGTTTCATTTTCCACATGCGAGGCAGAGATCGTAATTGACCACCATGGAGATTCTATGGGGCTCATTCCACAGTCAGCACACTGCACACCTCTATGAAAGACTGCCGGCTCTACCTCTGCAATAAAATTCTTGAGCTTGATCTAGATCTTGCTGCCCCAAAGGATCCTATTTCGACTTTATTCCAGAACTTCTGCATCGGCCTGACTCTCAATTTGACATTTTGAGAGTCATGCTGTGATTACCTCATGCAGCTGCTCCTATGGCCTTCACCAACATATTCTTCGAGGGCATTCATGCCGGGATCTTCATCGACACTCGGACTCAGGGTGTGCATACACCTGTATGCAGCAGCTGTGCAGAGCTCTCATTTCGAGAGATTTATTCCTTTATTTACTTTGTCTGAATGGGTCCTCAGCCCGAGTTGCCCCCCAAAATGAATGTAATAAAGTGTCATTGAGTCAATAAGGATACTCTGCCCTGGGTAGTCCCCCAAAAAGTGATTGTGTTGGGTGTTTACTCTTATGGCTATGCAAGACTCCTACCTAGTTCAGAGTAAGGGGGGGTGACAAGTAATGGTCCTCACTGCCGGTCGCAACTGACTGAGAAGTCACTATCACACGGGAGGTGTTGGATAGTTGGACTTGCTCCTTGGAGTATTGTGGTGGAGAGGGGATCGGTTTACTCCTTGCATGTTGGGTCCCACACTCTTTGCTTTGAGGGGGGATGTTGGAGAAATTATAGTGAAAGAGTGTGTTCTAGTGTGTACTAGAAACTACTTTTATGAGTCTTTGTGTGAGAGTGCCATGTGGCATATTGGGAGTTATCCCATATACATATGGTACTTGAGTGTGTGTGTCCACTCTATATAAGTGTTGTACCTTCACTTGTCACATCAATCAATCTAGTCAAGCTATCTTGGTCTACATGTGAGTACTTGTTCATTGCTTTCATTTCTCCATTTCATTATGTTTGCCATCTTTCCTTTCCATTTCTAGAGTTGGCTTGCTCCTCTTCCTACCACAGTTCCAACAAGTCCTAGATTAAGGACATGATGATAATTCCCTGATTATATAAGCAGTCCATAGCTTGAGCAATGCACAAGGCAAACTTGATGGCCATATGCTGATCCAACCGCTGGCCTTAAGCTCATCAGATATTTGCGTAAAGAAACTTCCTGCTCTAATTCTGTTACTGCAACCATTATTGTTGGCTCCTTGCATGTTTCAATGAACTGAACAAGGTGTAGAGAATCACATGCAAACTGATATTGTCGCTTTGCCATTTCTCCAAGTCTGTCTCCTGGGTGCACCAATTCCAGAGCCACACTCTCGTCATGATACTTGCCCTCGTCAACTTTGCCATGGGCACCCTCTCCAACTCAGAGACCGACAAATTTGTCGTTGATCCCAAAGTCATGCACACGACTCTGTCCAGGCCAGAGATTGTGCACCAAAATGAGGCTATCCATGGTGAGACAAGACAACCCTCCCTCACACCCTTGGGACACTCCAATAGAACTCAAACACCCTTGATTAAACATCTAGATTGGTCAAGAGAAGAAGGTTCTTCTGTTGTGCATTGTGGGGGAATCAGCGAGGATCAACATGTGTTCTGCTTGTGAATTTGGAAACAAATTCATGCGAAGGGGTTGGGAGGGGGTAGTGTCATGAGGAAGAAGATGATGTCTGGTGACGGACTTGTCAGTTTTGTCCTAGAGCAGAAGAGGTAAGAGCAAGATCCTGCAATTGCAGATGCTTGCGCACTCCTCAGGGATCACAATATGTGCAATTGATGACACCGGTCAATGCTTTGACTCTTGCAAGGCACCTCCTCCCCCCTCGCATTACCCAACAGAACCCACCACAGAAGGACAGCAAGCTTGGTGCTTTATTATGTGCTGACATTTCTCTTTCATCTAATTCTCTGGTGGCAAAGTGCTCAAACACAAGAAGACATCAAACAAAGCGACGGGAGCTGCTGCTCCTCCCCGCACGAGTGCCCCTCCCTCCTCTCAGCCTAGCCTCAGCTAGCCTCTCCTCTCTCTCAGCCCCCTCCTCCTCCCTTGCTGCCCCTCCCTCTCCGCCCTCTCAGCCCGTCTCCCTCCCTACCTCCCCTCCCTCTCCCCTGGCTGCCTCCCTCCCAGCCTCTCCCTACCCCGCCTCCTCTACCCCCCACCTCAGTCCTTCCCTCCCTACCCCGCCTCCTCTCTCTCAGCCGCTCCCCTACCTCGCGCCTCAGCCCTCTCCCCCGCCTACTTTACCCCCTGCCTCAGCCCTTCCCCCGCCTCCTCTACCCTCCCCCCTCCGCCTCCTCTGCCCTCTTCTCAGCCCTCCCTTCCCCCCGCCTCCTCTACCTCGCCCCCCCCCACCCTCGCCTCAGCCGCTCCACCCTTCCCCCTCTACTCCTCCTCCCTCCTCTCTGCCTACCCCTTCTCCACCTCCTCCCTCCTCCTCATCCTCTTCTTCATCCTCCTCCTCCCTTTCCTCCTCAGCCCCTCCTCCTCCTCCTCAGCTCACCTTCCTCCTCCTCCTCTCCCGGGCAGCTTATTGCGGAAGGAACCTTTTTGTGTTCGAGTCGGCCTCACCGACCTCGATTGGCGATGGCTCTGTCTTCAGCCAATCTCCGTCCACTCCCACCAGCCGCGAAAACTTTTCTCAAAAGACGAGTTGCAGCAGCTCAAATAAGATACTGAGCAGGAGAGCTCGACATCGCCCTTTGCTCGCATCCATGGGTCCCACCCTTCTAGGTTACAGGCCAAGGACTGCATGCTCGCCACTCTACCTAGAGACCTCGCAGGGCACTTCACACATGTTCGTCTGCTTGGGCGAGGTTTCTTCTAGATTGTTTTTGACTCCTTAGAGGTAGCTCGTACAGTGCTGCAGGCTAGCCCATTAGCACTGGGCTCCAGGAGGATTTTTTTGACCTCTTTTTCTTTGGGGTTTGATCCTGTGGAGGAATACTACCAGATGACATCACTCTTCATCAGATTTCCAGGCCTTCCTCAGGTGCACCATCAACTGCTACATTCCATTGAAGCCGCCTTTACAGTGGTTACTTAGCTTCACCCGACCTAGACCTTCTTCACGACCAGTTCCTACCGCCTCACGCGCTGCTAGACCTTCGACTTCACAGCCAGGACCATCAGCCTCTTGTCTTAGTACTTCTACAACGCGGACAGGACAGTCAACACGTCTTGCTTCGGTCGTCCCCCATTGGGTGCCTGTCAGAGTTGGTGAGCTAGTACCTCAAGCTACAACTAACGGGGCCGCGGACCCGTCTCTTCAGATAGGAGACATCCCTGTCTCGGTTCCATGTGCAGATGAGACTGCTCCTGACCCTGTTCAAATGCAGGAGCGCTCATCTAGGGAGCACCTTTCTGCAAAGGCCCGTGCTTTACTTAAGGATAGTGACATAATTGTGGCTGAGGTCATGCAGATGTTTTCACGTCTGCCTACACCTGATAGAGGTAAGGGGGTTATTGGTTCCACTCCTTCCACGAGGCTCCTTTGCACTCTTGCGCCAGAGGTACTTCGCAAGATTTCATTTTCAGTTCTAGCAGACTTGGCTGAGTTTGAGGCAGAGAAGTTTGTACCCTCCACGCTTGGGGAGCATATCTTCCAGGACAATTTCCCCCTCAGCAGCGGGGGTGTGCTTTCCCCAGTTGACTTCCCTCCTCTTGATAGGAGGAATTTTTTGCAGGAGAGGGATTTCTCCACTACCAGGTCAGGTAGGATCTTCCATCCGGCCTCCTCCTCTCACAGATGAGGATTGTGAGTTGGAACGTTCAGGGCCTTGAGGGTGTACCTCACCGCCGCCATAGGCAACTGATTCGTAACCAACTTAACTCAGGTGTTACTACGGGTCCCATGGACATTTTGATGATTCAGGAACACAAATTGGATGCCAGGGATTGTTCCAAGTCGGGTAGGCTTCTTTCAGGCCACACTTTTTGGTCACCCGCCTTGGGCACCAAGGGAGGTACTTGCATTTTTGTTTCTTCTTCTATACTCCCCTTAGTGATTGGACACGGGATCACAGTCCCTTTCAGAGCTCAGTGGATTATACTTTTGATTGATGGGCATAAGATTGGTCTCTTAAAACTTTATGCACCCAATTCTAAAAGGGATCGTGTTCTTTTTTGGAAGGAACTGCTCTCTTGGTCACATATTGCAGATCCTTGGATTTATAGGGGGCGATTTCAACATGGTTGAAATGCCCTCAGACAAAAGGGGTGGTAGGGAAGGTGGCCTTCACTCCCTAGAGAGAGCAGCATCGGATGCCTTCCTTTTTCAGTGCAGCGGCATTAATGCTTGGCATGATGATGCTTTTCACACTCAGCGACATTCTCTCCTATTTTCTTGGTTGAACAGGAGATTGTAGATGCCTATACATGCACGAATTGACAAATTTTATGTGGATGATTGGGCTCTTGACAGAGATGGTACTGTTTACATTGAAGTTGAGGTGTCCACTTTGGATCATTTTCTAGTGGTTTTGATAGTATCAGATCCCCATGTGAGGCGCCGCTCTGCTAGTGTCAGGATTCCAGATTCTTTCCATGTAGAGGAGGGCCTCTATCTGGAGCTAGAAAGTGATATTTCTATTCTTGAGGGATTTCTAGAGCCTACTCCAAAAGTTCTTCTGCACAACTGCGGAAATCTTAAAACCATCCCAATGTGGCGCTTTGGAGAGCCTCCAACCTCTACTGCTGAGCTGAAATCTCCAGGCATTTCTAACTGTATAGCGAAAGAAGGGAAAGCTCTTCTCTCGATGCCCCTCATCAATCCATTCCCACTCCTCTGGGTCCCACTGCAAGAACCTAATAGGGGAGCGACCATACAGCCAGATTCTCCAAGACCCCGGTGTAAATGGGATCAAGGTCAAGATACCATTGTGAATCCCTGCCCCACTCCATGAATCCTGCAATCCTGACAGGCTGAAATGCAACCTCCAAAAGAATATCATCAGAAGATCTGATAAGTCTGCCTCCCGATTGAACATCAAAGACAAGGGTATCCTCATATGCATCCTGCAATGCAATGACCTATAACAGAATTCCCGTCCGTGAGAATGCTCCCCACCAAGTGGACTCTGTAAGCGGCATGTCATCTGTGTCAATCCACTCTGGCGGAATGGCTGCCTATATCTGCTGTATCCTAAGTGCACTCCCTCTGAGGTGGCCAACTGTTAAAAGTCTCTGATCCTCTAGAAGTCTCATAAAGGCTTGCCAAGTGCCTACAGTAGAGGCAGGTCCCCTCTCCCATCTAGACCACTGCATATAATGTGACACTCGGAGTGGCCTGTCATGATGATCCAAAATCGCGTCATTCCACATGACTGGCTGCCTTTGAAACTCTTCACGAGAAGTGGGTGGAGCTTTGCGAAGTGGCCTATCATGATGATCCAAAATTGAGTCATTCCACATGATTGGCTGCCTTTGAAACTCTTCATGAGAAGTGGGTGGAACTCTGCGAAGTGTGTTTCTGAAGCAGCCTCAAGCTTTTAGAATAGCAGCCATGAGAGGAGGAGGGGGGGATTTGAGATGGGCTGAAGTAAAGATCCATCTGCTACTGTCCAACCAATCTCTCCCATGAGAAGGGGTGCAAGACTGAATGCTGCGTGAGAAAAAATCCTTCCAGGGCTCCTCTCTAGGCCATACACTGTAAGCTCGGGTCAAGAATATTGAGACCCCCTTCTCCTATGGGGAGAATGAGGGTCTCCCAAGCCACCCTGGGTGCCATCTAAACCACTCCATAGGAAGATAGGTCTCATGAGCTGAGCGATACAATCTCTAGATTTGCACCAACATGAGCAAACAAACCAAGCAGTGGCCAACAATACCTGGTTCACAACCAGAACTCCGGATGCAAGGTCAAGTCTGGATGAACTCCAAAAGATGAGTTTCCTCCTGATACTCTCCAACACAGGAGCGAACTGTTGTGCCAGAGAGATGCCAAACCCACCAACCTGGCATCCCAGATATCTGACGGAGACTCCCCTTTGAATCCAAGTGAACCCTATGTCAATCCACCAGACTGGAGTGTCCTCATCACTGATCCAAAAGCGATTGGATTTGTTCCAATTGATGTGTGCACCTGCCGCAATGCAAAACAAATCCAATGCTGTCTTGAATGATTCAGTGTTTGTGGAGTGGCATCCAAAAATACAGCCGTGTCATCTACCAAGTCACTGTCTAAGAGCTCATCCTCCTGCCTCAGAGGAAGCCTTAGCCCTACGATTCCATCTTGAGCTCTAATGTAATAGCTCATAGCCTCGGCCACAAAAAGGAATAAAAAGGGGGCTAGGGGGCAACCCTGATGGACTGATCTGGTAATCTCAAACCTGTTTCCCTTGACTCCACCAATAAGAACCTGGCTGTGGGCTGATTTGTAGAGGGCTGACACCCCTCTGATCCATGCATCTTGAAGAGACATGGTAGCTAGCTAGGAACGGAATCGAAATATGGAAAGCATAATGAAAGGCAAAATGGAAAGGAAGGAAAGTACAAGTGCAAGGCAATAACCAAAATACTCACAATGTATTGATAGCTTGATGATGACTGATATGTTAGATAATAGACAAGTACAACAATATATAGTGTGCCACTAGACTCTAGAAAGTCACAATGTCTATGGGATATCTCCCAATATGACACGTGGCATGTCTAGGACTCACTAGACTATAAAACCACTAGTACACTCATTTTTTACTCACTTTGGCTTCATATTCCAACACCCCCCCATGAAGGCAAGGTGAGAGACTACAACCAAGAACAGAACATGACAATGATGGTCTAAGGTGAGGGACTATTGGAATGGAACCAAGAACTGAACATGACAATGACAGTCATCAGGCTAAAGTTCGAGCATGTTCAGAGGTTGATCCAAGCACTCTCAGGCAGAACAGAACATGACAATGACGGTCATCGGGCTAAAGTTTGAGCATGTTCAGAGGTTGATCCAAGCACTCTCATGGCTTAAGACTCAACATGCTCAGAGGCTCACGTTATAGCATGGCTACATGACCAGCTCATAGGTCTAGGAATACACCATCATTCTGGAACTCGGCCAGGCCTGATAACGAGACCTATCAAAGCCAATACATGGCTCCCACAATACATCCCCCTCTAAACCTATAAAAGCCCAATACATGGCTCCCACAGTACATCCCCCCTTGGCTTCATAACAGGACATGTTAGGAAGCCACACACCAAAATAGAAAAACCAATACATCTTTTTAGGAGGACTATCCAAAGTAGAGGACCTTTAGACTCAATGACAACACTCAATACATATCATTTTAGGGGGACTACCTAGGGCAGAGGACCCCAAAATACATCAAGCTATAGGAATAATAAAAATAGATCTCTTAGGAGTAACAGATGTCCTCCAAGTAGCCACTGTACATGTGTGCACATCCCTACGAGTCGATGAAGCACTAGGCATGGATGCCCCAAAATATGTGTTGGTGAAGTCCATGGGGTAGCTACATGGAGCAGTCATGGCATGACTCTCAAGATAGAAGATGGAGAGTCACCTAAAAATTGATGTAGAGGCCGGAGGTGCCACAAGGACTAGTAGAGTCACTCAATGTGCAAGCCTAGTACCACGGGCAATCAGAGAAGTAATCAGAGAAGCCAGGAAGTAATCGTACCTCACATCAAGATCATTTTTCTTTATCTTCTTGCTGCAAATTAGTGTGGAGTCTACACACCGTTATAGAAGGTGGATGAGGTGTGCAATGTGGCAGCTCAAATGGCGAGAAGATAGAGCTTCATGGGCAATAGGAGAAGCGTGAGCAGTAGAAGCAGTAGCGTGGGCAGCTAGAAGCAGCATGGGCAGCTAGATGGCAGGCAGAGAGGATAGCTACGTGGGTAGCAAGCGAAGCTACATGGGCAGCTACAGCTTAGCTTCATGGGCACCAGCTGGAACAGAAAAAGATGGAGGTGGAGATCAAGATAGTGACAGTAGGCTGGAAACTATCATCCTGTGAACAAACTCTGCGCGCATGAATAATTTTCGTCACTTTTTGCAGGAGCTATATCTTTTCATACAAAACTCGGATTGCATTGATGTAAAAACAAAAATTGTAGTACTCAAGGTCTTCTACAACTTTCTTGAAGACACAAAGTCGTGATTTTGCTTCCAGATCCAGATAGAAGCATCACATCGTCTCCAGGTCATAGAGAGAGCAACAGAAATAGCACCACTCCAGGATGTCTTTGTAGTTGAAGGAAGGAGAAGAGCTCACCAAGGAAAGGGAAGAGAGGTGGTAGAAGCTCAAGTTGGAGAATCCTAATGTTAATGAAGCCTTCAATGGAGAGGAGTAGGGAAGGGGAGCTCCTCCAAGAGAAGAGAGGGCAGCTTCTCTTTCCGGCCACCCTCTACCTCATGGAGAAGCAAGGAGGAAGGGAAGGGTTAGGAAGGAAGGCTCTGATGAAGAGACAAGGTAGCTAGCTAGGAATGGAATGGAAATATGGAAAGCATAATGAAAGGCAAAATGGAAAAAAAGTAAAGTACAAGTGTAAGGCAATAATCAAAATACTCACAATGTATTGATAGCTTGATGATGACTGATATATTAGATAATAGACAAGTACAACAATATATAGTGTGCCACTAGACTCTAGAAAGTCACAATGTCTATGGGATATCTCCCAATATGACACGTGGCATGTCTAGGACTCACTAGACTATAAAACCACTAGTACACTCTTTTTTTTTTTCCCCCAAGAAAGAGACTTCTATTAAGTAAGAGAAAAAACCTGCGAGAGGAAGCTCAAAGCGGAATACATCATGAAATCATGAGGATAAATAAAAAACCCCCTCAGAGTGAGGTGGAAAACAACCAAGGCTGAGGCTAAAAGTGCCACCTCAACCCTGTAGTAGTCTCAGAGAAGAAAGGAGAATCCTTCCATTCCCTGAAGAAAGAAGCCCTCCTAGTTGAGGCTGCACGGGAGTCTCCCTGCATACCCATCCATACGGCCATCAAAGTACACTCATTTTTTACTTACTTTGGCTTCATATTCCAACACATTTGAGAAGCCAAAGTGAGTAAGTATGCCCTCCAGAAAGCCCCAGTATACCTTGTCATAAGCTTTCTCAAAGTCAAAAGAGTAGAATGGCCAGCCTGTGGCCATTATGCATGGCCCACTCCGAAGCCTCATAAAATGAGAAGATGTTATCAAAGATGCTCGTGCCATGCACAAAACCCGTCTGCGTATCATGGATAAGATATGGTAGAAAGGGCTGCAGACAAAGGTTGATAGCTTTAGCTAGGATTTTGTACAAGGTACCTAACAAGGAATCGGTCTCCACTGAGACACCAAATTCCTGCAACCCCCTTTCGGAATCAACTGAACGAGGCCCTCCGTAAGTGAGTCTGGCATCTCACCCGAGTCCCATATACCCTGCAGGGCTGAGGTAATATGATCCCCAATCTGGTCCCAAAAAGTAATTAAAAATAAGGGGGTAAGTCCATCTGAACCAGGACAGACACTTGCCCTTGTGAAGGGTAGAGAGAGCAATCCTGAACTCTACATTGGTGAAGGGTGCATCAAGTGAAATAGTCATATCCCCTATCACCTGAAGAGATCTAGTAGCTAGCTAGGAACGGAATGGAAATGTGGAAAGCATAATGAAAAGCAAAATGGAAAGGAAAATGAAAGAACAAGTGCTAGGCAATGAGAACCAAAATACTGCTTGATGTTGACTGATATCCAAAGACTCAAAACAAGTACAACACTATATAGTGTGACACTAGACTCTAGAAAGCCATAGTGTATATGGGATAACTCCCAATATGACATGTGGCATGTCTAGGACTCACTAGACTATAAAACATCCCCTAGACACTTAGTACACTCATTTTTGACTCACTTTGGCTTCATATTCCAACACCCCTCCATGAGGGCAAGGTGAGAGACTACTGGAATGGAACCAAGAATAGAACATGACAATGACGGTCATCAGAAGTGTGCATGCCGGTCTAGATCTAGACATGGTTCCCACACAATCTCAGAGGCAAGTGAGCATGGCTCAGAGGCTAGTGAGCATAACATAGAAATCTCATCTAGCATGGCTCAGAGGCTCATCATGCATGGATGCATGACCAACTCAGAGGTCTAGGAGACCAATGCACCAACATCCTGGAACTCTCAAGCCAGGCCTGATAAACAAATAAACCTATCAAAGCCAATACATATGGCTCCCATAGTACATCCCCCCTTGGCTTCATAACAGGACATGTTAAGAAGCCACACACCAAAAAAATAGGAAAACCAATACATCTTTTTAGAAGGACTATCCAAGGCAGAGGACCTTTAGACTCAATGAAAACCAAACACTCAATACATATCATTTTAGGGGGACTACCCAGGGCAGAGGACCCCAAAATACATCAAGCGTGTAGTAATAAATAAAAATATCTCTTTGTGAAAGAGATGTCCTCCAAGTAGCTAATGCACATGTGTACACATCCCTGCGAGTCGATGACAATGTCAATGAAGCGCTAGGCAGGAATGCCCCAAAATATGTGTTGGTGAAGTCCATGGGTAGCTATATGGAGCAATTACATGATGACTCTTAAAATGCAGGAAGGAGAGTCACCAATGTCGAAGTAGAAGCCTCAGGTACCACGACCAATCGGAAAGTCAATCAATGCGAAGTACCTCAGGCACCGATCGAATAAGCAATGTTGAAGAAGTCACTTGTTGATGTAGAGTGGTCTACATCAAGCTCGATGTAATAAACTAATCAGAGAGATCACTATAGTGGAGTGTGTCGGAGTAGTATCGGAGAACTCACATTTAGCTCGGGAAGTTTTCACCAAAGTTTGGAGTAGTCACGTGAAGGAGTCACCGCAATGTAATGTTAAGTGCTCACATCAAGTGACGGGCACAGAAGATAGAGGCAGCGTGAACAACAGCTCCAAGAGAATGACGGGCAGAATGAGGGCACGAACTTGCGGGCAGCAGCTCCAAGAGAATGTCAGGCAGAAGGAGCAAATGGCGGGCTGGAACAAAGGTCAACGTTGAAGAGGATGGACAGCTCCACGTTGAGCTGGTTGCATCATGCTTGGGCTGTCAAATCATTGAGCTCCAGAACAAAATTTGCGCGCAGAAACAAATTTCGTCACTTCTTGCAAGGGCTGTAACTTTTCACAGAAAACTCGGATTGCAATGATGTAAAAACAAAATTTGTAGTACTTAAGGTCCTCTACAACTTTGCTGAAGACACAAAGCCGACTCTTTTCTTTTGGCTTTCTATTCATGGAGGGATTGCAGTGAACCTGTGGAGATCTAGGTTCGGGGCTGACCCTACTTGTCCTCTTTGTCACATGGCAGTTGAGTCAGTACAACATTGCCTTTGGGAGTGTAGACAGTCGAGGACAATCTAGAAAGGTGTTGCTAGGATTTTCAGCATCTTTCATACAGCACCTTTCTATATGACCTGGGGTTTAGTGGCTTGGTTATCTTTTACTGGCCCACATGTGTTTTTCGAGGGACATGATCCAGATCCAGCTTTCATTGTACGGCAACATTCAATGGAGTCTTGTTCCCTCCAGGATGTTCCCCTCACTCCTTTCAAAGCTGCTCATGCCTCAGTAGACACGTCTTGGGAGATTTTGGCTAGCATTGCAGCTTGGCATATTTGGAGAGCCAGGTGTACAGAGGCGATGGAGGGTATCCAGGTTCACCCTTCCCAGACTATGGCCAATATTTGGACTGGCACAGTACACACTCTGATGGCCATTTGGGCGGGCATGTAAGGATCCTCCAGAGCAGCCATTTGCCATGAGAATTACCTTTTTTAGAGTTTGGAGGGGATCTCCTTTCTTCTCTGAGTTTCCTTCAGGGTTGAGATGACATTTTCAGACTCCGCCTTGGTTCTTTATTAGCTCACTTTGAGTTGTTTTTTGCTCATGCATTGCATGATGTACTCCCGCATTTGAGCTTGCTCTCGCAGTTTTCATTCATACTTAATGAAGTAATTTTCTTGGAAAAAAAAAAACACAAGAAGAGTGAAAATAACGGCCACAGCTACAACAACTGTCGATGCTCCATGGGTCAACGATGGGCTGTAGGTAGGAGCTTTTCTCCCTAAGCGGCGGCAAAATCAGAGCTATGTCTGATTCCCCACTCTGATACCATGTTGACAATCACACATTGAGAGTGACAGAATCAAAATGATGGAGATCGGAGGTCAAAGAAAGTCGGATGACAAAATCTGGATCTCAGTGAGATCGTACCTGTCTGTTTCACCTCATCTAGAACACTCAATATGGTGTGCTAGATTTCATCTCCTTCACAATAGCAATACTCCAAAAACATGATTTTCACTCTCTATAATTTCATCTCTCCTCTCCTACTAGCTCAACATTTGTCAGTCTCATCATTGTCACTGCGAGTTCTTCTTGCCTCCCAATGATCCTTCACATCCATGTCTCTCCTCCCCCTTCATCTAGTTGCATGCTTTCATTCCTCAGCTACAAGATGCTTCTCTCCTTTTCCTCATATGGTTACAAGCCCTCTCCCTTGAATCCCACATCAAGGATGATGGAAAACTTGCTCTTGCTGAACCCTATATTTTATTTTCCTGAAAAAGCTGATTCCAGTTTTGGTCATTATTGGCTCCTTTATTCCATCTTGATGACTCCACAAACTCCATGATCTCCTCTTCTCTAAGGCTTATCTCAAGTCAAGGACCTTTGTCTCCAATCCACTCTTTTGTGACACCAAAATCATCATAAATGAGACTTGCCAACAAAGCTTAAAGTGCAAGAGAATCAATTGGACCCCGCTAGGCACAATCGTTCTCTCATTTTCTTTTTTTTTTGCAAAAAGTAGTGCTAGTTATATTACTTGAAAAACGAGAGTACAAGAAGGCCTAAAGGCCAATGGGCTGTAATCACAAAACAGATACAGCTCGGGGTAAACAAAAATAATTACAAGCCTCTCAGGGCATAATCATCTGAGTGTGGACAAACAGCCACAGTGGGGGCGAGTAATGCCACTGAAGACTCTGAGCAAAGTGCTGGAAGAAAAGCTCCTGATGGTCCCAGTCGCAAAGGAAGTGCCGTCTCTTCTCTTTCCCTGCCCGGGAGCCCCCCTGACTCTGATCCCATTGACCCTTGAGCGTGTGAATGATCGTGCTCCAAATGTCTGCTAGGGTCTGGGTAGTGGAAGAAGCTTGATCTCTAGGGTCTGCGCACATCTGGAGGTCCAGATATGCCATCCCACAACACTCCCAATGATCTCCCAAACTGGGTGTCGAGTCATTGCTCCTGCATCTGTCTCTGTCAGATGCCAAGGGAAGCTTTCCATGTATGCCCAGGTGGCCTGTGTGATGAAGAAAACTGGGTCCTGCCAAGAGAACTCGTAAGCCGGGTGATGTCCCAACTCGGTGCTGCACCAACAAAAAGCTCCCCAAGTGATCGGTCCTAGCTCGGGTGCTGCCCTTGCTAAGATCCCCATGGCTCCCTTCCACACTATCTGAGCATGCGAACAGCTCCAAAGGCAGTGCTTCAGGGATTTCTCCTCCTGAAAACACATCTGGCAGTGCCCCTCCTGCCCCATCTGTCTCAGCCAGCTCCCAACTGGTAGCTCCTTATGGACCACCATCCACAAGAAGTAAGAGATCTTCCTCGGCCGCCAAGTTGCCCATAGAGTCTTCCAGAATGTATGAAGAAAGACCAGAGATATCCCTTGGGTATACTAGCTATGTGCCTGGGTGGGTAGCCTGCGCTGAAGAGCCCCAAGAGCACGCCTACCTATACGCGCGCTGTATGAGAAGAAGGGGGTAGGGTTCTCTGAATCCTCGGCTAGCGCCACTCCCCTGGGCCCCACTCCACCTCTGTCAAGGAACAGCCCTCCCAAATCTAGAGTCTCCAGCAGTCCTGGGCCTGCACAATGAGGGGGTCCATATGCCACGCTTTCCCTTGCAGCCCTATAATGCGAAGGCGCTGCTAGGGAAGCTGGGGGTTGATCACAGCCTCACTACTCTGGAGGCGGCTACCATCGGTGACGAAGAAGTGAATCGAGGAGTCCGAGAAAAGGCTTGCAACCACCAAAGGAATGCCGCGAGGCGTGAACTGCCCTAGCCACCTCTCATCACCTGGGAGAAATTGTCTGGTGACTGTGGGAATCCTCCAACCTGCAGGAATGGCAGCATCAATCTCTGCTCGCCAAGCCTGGATCCCTCGTGCCATACCTACTACTGCTACCAGCTCGTCTGGGCCCAACTGGCTATAGACGTCCCTCCAAACCCAGAGCGAGCGCGCAGGCCCACATGCCCAGAGCGCCCATGGGATATGGGACCTCTCTCCAAGCTGGCGACCTGTATCATCTGTCACCTAGCTGCTCCAAATCAAGGGCTGTTCGTCCATCTCCTCTTGGCAGCTGGGGGAGACCTGGGAGAGGTCGTCCCGCAGCTTCCTCCAGACCGAGAGGAGACTGCGGAGGAAGGGGAAGCGGGGCTGAAGTGAAAATCCACCGGATAGAAGGCTGCCAATCACCCCCTCTCTGGGGGGTACAAGCGCTGAGACCCTGCTGAAGTAAGAGCTTCCACGTCTGCCCTCCTGGGGTCAGACCTCGGATGACTAACTTGCCAAGTAGTGCCTGACTCTGAAGTTTTGGATCTATGATGCCAAGACCACCCTCTGTCTGGGGGGGAATGACCGTCTGCCAGGCGACCCGGGCTCTGGTGGTGTTGGAACCGTCTGAGCCAGACCACAGAAAGTTCCGCACCAGTCTCCTCAACTGGGCTACGCACGATCTCGAGAAGCACCAGTAGGAGGCCACATACCAAGCGGTGGCTAGAAGGACCTAATTGACCACAAGGGCCCTGCCTGCCAGAGATTGCCAAGCCGTGCTCCAGAAGGCTAGCTTCCGTCATATGGAAGCTAGGACCGATAGGAACTGCTGAGCCGGCGTGGTATCCAGCCCTACCTGGAAGCCCAGGTAACATGTCATATGTCCTCTAGAGATCCAGCAAAACCCCAGGAAAATACCCCACTGTGAGCTGGCTCTCGAATCTATAAGAAAACTAACTAACTTATGCCAGTTGATTTTCACCCCAGCGGCTAGGTAAAAAACCTCTAGAGACAGTCTCACTCGCTCCAGTGACTCGATATCATCCTGCACATGCAGGGCCGTGTCATCTGCATACTTGGAGTCCAGAAGTTCTGCATCATCCCTGATAGGGAGGCGCATCCCTCGAAGACTAGTGGTACGGGCTCGTAGGAAGTAAGCTTGGCCTCCACAAAAAAGAGGAAGAGGTAGGGCGCAAGCGGACAGCCCTGGCGTACCGAGCGCTCGAGGGTAAATCTCTCCCCCATCCTGCCACTGATGACAACCCGACTGGAGGCCGATCTGTAGAGGCTAGCAATACCTCTAATCCACTCGTCTGGGAAACCGAACCGAGAAAGTGTGCCCTCCAGGAAGGACCAGTCTACCCTATCATATGCCTTCTCAAAGTCAAGGAGGAGTATGGCTAGGTGCTGGCTACTATGCTGGGCCCACTCTGTCGCCTCTGAGAACGTGAAGATGTTGTCCAGAATGCTGCGATCCTGGACAAAGATCCTAGACAAAACCGGTCTGGGTGTCATGGATCAAGTCATGAAGCAGGGGGCGGATGCGGCTACTGATCATCTTGGCAAGGATTTTATAGGCAGTCGGAATAAGGGTGATAGGGCGCCAATGTCTGATCTCCTGACGGTCCCCCCCTTTGGGGATGAGGCAAATCAAGCCTGTCGCAAGGCTCTCTGGCATATGTCCGAGACAGGGTCGTCCCTGGAACCACCCCTGACTCTCCACCTCTGCCTATCGCCCAACCCCAAGAGAAGTCCAAGCTCCCTGGCCACCTGCAAAGGCGGGCTCTCTCCAACTGTCCCGACCTCCCACGGCGAACAAGGAGTCCCATCCCGACTGCTCCGCCTAAGCTATACCGAGGAACTCTGGGCCCCGTCCCTGCTGATCCTCTAGAGCCTCAAGGTTGTTGAAATCCCCGCCTACAGTCCAAGAATCCATCTCTGGCAATAAGTCTGTCAGGGAGCTCCAGAAAGTGGCTCTCCGTCTCAGGTCGATCGAGGCATAGATATTGAGGATGCCGATGCAGGATCCCTCAATATTTAGGCCCACCCAAAGCGCTCGTCCTGGGATCAAGGTGCCAAAACCGCACACATGCTGTACAAGAGAAGCGTCGATGGAGGTACAGACACCTCCGCTCCTCCCCTGCTCGCCAATCGACGGTTCCCAGTAGGTGTGGGAGCGCCCTTCCCACACTTACTAGTCTGAGAAGCCAAAAGCTTGTATTCTTGTAATAGGAGCACATCTACCCTTCCCACCAAAGCTGGTTGGAGCTCCAGTTTGAGCACCATCTTCCTGGGGCCGCGGGTTCCAGATGAGTGGAACCCGTTGACGTTCCAAGAGATAATGCGTATACTCATGAAGAGGAGAGATAGGCCGCAAACAACTGTCTGCTTGCGGTCGAAGTCGAGGTGGTCGGAGGATGTCCTGTGTGCAGACGAAGGCACTTCTGTGAGGGTTTCGAGGGTGAGGCCGGATCATTGGACCCATCCTCTAAAACCTTCAGCAGGGTTCTCTCATTTTCAATGTAGGGTCTAATAAATCTAAACACCTTGGCCCATTTATGGAGTCCAAAAAGCATTTAGCAAGATCTTACAAACCTTGCAAAGTTTTCTATGTCACATCTCTGCAGCTTTAGGTGTATGATGATGCTTTGGGGACATTCAAGTTCTCAAATTCCTCTCCCACAAACATATAAAGCTAGCTATGGTGACATTCATGCTAGAGATTATGTGGTCATGGATACAGATTATCATATCTCTTCTTTCAAGGAGAATACTGGTAATCCTTTTACTATTAAGAATTCCTAGTATGTTGGCCGTTTTTTGTGGGACCACTGGGAACTGAATGTGGGAAGTGGTGAAATATGTGAGTATGATATGGAAATAAGTGTAAATGTGAGATGTCTCATACTGGAGAGGAAATATTAGGCTGAACATAATAATTGCAATGATGAGGCTGCAACATACGACAATTCTCGATCTTTAGTCTTTGAAATGCCTGTACCACAACAAAACTAACAATAATGCTGCTAGAAAGAAAATTTAAGAAACTGTGCTTTAACTCCAATGAGCCAATCCCTGATCTACTAGCACCATCTATTTAAAGACATAGTTGCTGCATAGCTTCATCGATTCAAAGGCATATCAAGGCATTAACTTCTGGCATTGTGATCAGCTCCAACTAGAAGAGCCTTGATCCACTAGTACCATCTGTCTAAAAAACCAGTGCTTCATATCTTCAGCCATTCGGTAGCCTATCAATGGCTACTCTCTATGCTAAACTTTGAAATTCATAGAGATGAAAATTTTCACAATCAATACCCCATGAACATTCAAACTATTTAAAAGTTGGCTTGGGATTTTGTCATTCATTGTTGCTATAAGATGTAACTGAGCAGCTATGTATTTGTTCCCACCCATTGCGCTTACCTGCACTTAGGCAAAGACCAACCAAGACACTGAAGTGTGATTTTCACAAAAGTATGGTTGGAGCAAATACGTCCATAGTATAAGTTTAACGGAGAGAGACGGTACACCCTTAACTCAAAGAACTAGACTCTAAAGGACATTCCAGTTAATTAAATATTTGCCTTTGACATGTATTTGTGACATTCACACAGGTCACCTACGTGAATCTCACTCCACTTCTGGGTGAAAATATGGCGGTACAACTCTAGATGAAGACTTGGTTGGTGAAATGTTTCTACCTCCAATTTGTTTCAATTTTTGGTGAGAGATTCCTTATTGCACCACAGCCGAGTAGTGGGATGGGTCAAGGACTCCATGGCAAACATTGCAGACCAGGGTGCAATGAGAATAAGATGGACCAGTCTTATTCACACATACAATATTTCGATGTGCATCAATACAAACCCATCAGCCCATGCAACAAGATCTAGGCTCAACATTTGCAAATATGAGTCAGCCGTGCAAGTAGCCTCTCGATACAAAGCTGACAAGATATCATGTGAATTGCCTTTACGCCAAGATTAGAGGCAATCCACACAAAGTATCTTGATAGGGATTGAAGTTGTTAGCTATATATCTCGGAAACATATGATGCACAGCTTTTCAACATTTGAAAAGTTTTCCAGCTCTAATATCCCTCTTTTTTCCTGTAGAAGAACACCAAAATTCCACCATTGTAGTTGAATGGACCACAAATTGTGCTTGTATCATGTATGTAAGCAGACATTTGGCTGACTTGAATGGATCAATTAATAAAGCTCACAGAAGGACTCACAGCTCGGGAACTGCTCATTGAGGAGAGCATGAACTATGCTCAATACTCAAAGGGAGTGGCAGCTCCATCGTAATGGTTTTTTGGTTGTCGTCAGATTTTGCCTTCTTGCTGAAGACTGTCTATAGATTTTTCACTATAACGATAATATAAGTGGTTCCTTCTCAGGCAAATATGAAAATAGAAGAAGTCAATCATTTGGGGGGATTCAAACTCTCAAGAAGGCCTGGTATAAATCAAATGGGGGGTGAGTTAGGGACTGAACTCCATCCACCAAGAAACGCCACACCAGCAATCCTGGGTTAATCAGTTAGTCGACTGCCATGGGCACCATTTTTTGAAAATGATACTCCTGGATGGGAAAGATCAATGGTGCATGATATGTAAAACCGTGGGCAGCTTCATGGAGGCTTCTTTGGTGGGCTCAAACTGCCCAAAAACTGACAAGAGGGCTATCAATGAGGGAGATCGCACCTACCTGTGTGGACCATAGGATCTTGGAAAGACATAAGAAACCGTGGGCTGAGATTAAGGTGCATCTTGGCAGACTAGGCTTGAAGATGTAGACCAAGAGCATAGTAAATGGCTGAGATTGACATGCCTATTGATTTGTTCTCTTCCTTTGGATTTTCTGCTCGATGGATGGGTGAGATTCAGGCACCTATTCGTTTGATCTCATCCATTAATTCTACCTCTTGTCAAGGACGACTGAGATTGAGTGAAGAGGTTTCCCTTGGATCGGAGTTCCAGTTGATTGCTGGGAGTGCATCTCATGGCTCTAACTTGATTTGATATCATCTTTTGGATTTGCTGCTTGATGAGGTTGAGGCAGTTGTTCATTTTATCTCATCCATTAAATCTAGGGATGAGATTGAGGTGAGTCTTCCTGTTCTTGCATCTAAGATTTGATCGAGAGTTGAGACTAGATCCCTCTTTCTTTTATTTCTATCCCAGCTTAAATCTAATTAATGACTCACAACATTGGATATCCCTTGGATGGAGCTTCAGTCAATAGCTGGGAGTACAGCTTATATGGATCCAACTATGTTGAAAATCACCTAAATCATTCAAGGACGACTGAGATTGAGTGAAGAGGTTTCCCTTGGATCGGAGTTCCAGTTGATTGCTGGGAGTGCATCTCATGGCTCTAACTTGATTTGATATAATCTTTTGGATTTGCTGCTTGATGAGGTTGAGGCAGTTGTTCATTTTATCTCATCCATTAAATCTAGGGATGAGATTGAGGTGAGTCTTCCTGTTCTTGCATCTAAGATTTGATCGAGAGTTGAGACTAGATCCCTCTTTCTTTTATTTCTATCCCAGCTTAAATCTAATTAATGACTCACAACATTGGATATCCCTTGGATGGAGCTCAGTCGATAGCTGGGAGTACAGCTTATATGGATC
Organism: Dipteris shenzhenensis; assembly: GCF_047967505.1. Classification (NCBI taxonomy): domain Eukaryota; kingdom Viridiplantae; phylum Streptophyta; class Polypodiopsida; order Gleicheniales; family Dipteridaceae; genus Dipteris; species Dipteris shenzhenensis. Next base: position 11,508,178 of record NC_141622.1, on the reverse strand, counting down.
CAACTATGTTGAAAATCACCTAAATCATTCAAGAGAGCTCAACCCAACCTTGTCATATTGCATTTCCACAAATAGGACTAATAATTTAGGGCCGTTTTGAGTGTCCACATCTTCTTAATGGTACTTGATGGAATGATAGTGCAGGTCGGTTGAGTTATGTATCGAAAAGCTGAAGTCTGTGTCTTTCCGACAAGTATGCCTTTTCTTATGTCTCTATGCACGTGTTGCTATTCAAAGAATGTATTGAGCTGTATGAATCCCAAGGCATCATGGTCAAGCTAGAGTTTTCCTTGAGAGTTGGTAAGGGGCAGGTGGGAGCCTATTGGCCATCTTATTATCACAGCACCGTAGAAAGATATGTAGATTATTTAGAGTGATACGTGTGGCAATTGGGTTGGCAATATATACTATTTTCAGCAAAGACAGCAAGAGTGTCTATTTATGCCTAAGTTTCTTCCACAAAGAACGCAAAAGATCTGTGGGCTGCGAAATTGCCCCTGGAATGCGTCAGTGACCGAGAGTAAAAAAGCACATGCATACAGAACTTATGGACAGGTTTCGTGCATGTGTTACTGACATTTTACTTTCGCCTAAAAGCAGTCAATGGAAGATAGAGACCTATTGTGCAAAGAAGATTACCAAGTGTCCTGACAAATGGAAATCTTCATCAGCGGTAGATCCTGACCTGTCCCACAGTCCTTTCACCACAACTTTACGCAAGGAGCTACAAAAGCACGTGTAAATCCATACACACGAATCATCAAGTCTGTCAGCTCATGGACATGGTGAACATAAAGCTCACATTCATATAAGCTACGAGAAGTACCTTCGCCTGTAGAGGTAACATGCATCTGGAAAAGAATCGTTAAGATGATAGTGTTGTACGTATCTGTAAGCCGTCTTGAACATGCCCATCTCGGTACAAAATTGTACGAGGAAGCAGATCATGTCCTTTCCAAGGTGTGACGCCCATTGGCCTGCCAATTCTAGTTGGCCCTCATTAACCATATTAACAAGGAAGTCTTGAGAAGCACACCGTTGGAGAAAAAAATGCTTCAACAAAGATATGGCACTGTTATATGAGTGACTCCTTATCAGATCTAGAAGAAATGGCTCTATGAACGCTTCAGCTTGTGGTGTTGTATTTCCATCCTTTTGAAGATCCAAAACCTCGTCAACGTCCGAAAGTCGAACACCAAAAACTTCTACGAGCTTGACAGTCACACGGGCCTCTAGATTTCTTTCTCGATTTAATGCACTACAGAAAAGGGCGGTGGCCAGCTTCCGAGCTATAGACGAATCTTCTGCGGGGCGGTATTCCGCATCTAGACGGTTAAGTGCAGATGTCAACAGATGACCGAGGCCTTCACTGTATGGTGCGTCAACTAAAGTTAAGGCTTCCAAACAACGAATCACGAATGTAGCTGGTCCAGGTGGTGGTGCTGTGGGTAATGCACGTATCACTTGTTTGCGGAGTGTATGAAACTTGACAGTAGACTTGCCCGTCCCTATGCATAATTTCGTGCAGAGAAAAAACAATGCATTAGGCGGATTTGTAAAGAAAGAAATTCAAAACGAACGTGTGGAATTTCAGAGGAATTCCGATTCGAGGCACACAAGGGCAAATATCACATTCCAGTTATGCGAATAGGGCAGGTCAGTGATAAGCAGGCACTAAAAGGAAGTTGAGCATGATTGTGTATACGTATTTCTTGGTTTGATAACCTTTTGCACAAAATGATTTCGCAAGCTCTTTCGCCCATCAACTTAGTGTGCCAATGTGGGTATGATGACTTTGTTTTCCAGTTACAATTATTATTTAGGTCAAGAAACCTACTGTGCCACGTACAGGCCCAATGATGACAAAGGCTGGACAGAACATGCATGGTAGCAGAGAGAGAGATTCACCATAAATGAAAGATTGCTTGAGATCGATGACAAACACGGGGGGGTAAGCGGACGAGAAGTCGACCAAAGGGTGGAGGACGATGGCGTTGGTGGGAGGTTGATGATGATGATCCGCCATAGCCGAAGGTCGTCGAGGGGTCGATGAGGGCAGCTACAATTGCGGTGGGAGTGAGGATGAAGAGGCGAGCGAGGTGTGGATGATAAGAGGGGAGGCTGGAAAGGTCGAAGGATTGGAAGGCAAGCTGAGACAGTTAGCGGAGTGCTGCATGAAAGAGAAGGTGATGATCTTGGCAGGCGAGATGGGTTGCATGAGGAGGAGTAGATTCTGGTTCTTGTGAACAAAAGTCAGCAGCCAATTAGCATGTGCTTCGCGGGTGGCTGCAAGATCAGCTACTGGATACGATCGAGGGAAGTTTATATCGAATCTATCTCTGGCGATCTTTCGTTAGATGATAGATTTCTCCGGCAACAACATCGTCCGTTCCGTCTCTTTCTGGCTCCGAACTCAGGAATTGCTTCTTTTTTGGATCTCAGGAATTGCTTCTTTTCGTGGATGCGCATGAATCCGTGGTACAGTTGATCGTAGTAGTTCTCTCCCTGTCTCTGCCTTCATTCCATAGCATTCGATGCAAACTCTGTGCCTCTGAGCTTTGCCTTGTTGTCAACTGCTGCTGCTGTACTGTCACGTTGAGAATTCTCTCCCGCCCGGCCTTCAGCATTCTCTTAATCCTCTGCTCATCTCTGGCTAATGGGCGGCGGCTGCGCCTGCTGCTGCTACTGCAAGCCACAGTTAAAAGCTCTCAGCGACGTCCTGCTCGATCTCCCTCCTCCCGCGCAGAATTCATGGACATGGAGAAACTTCATCGCGCACACTTTCTCTCTCGCATCCGCTGTCTCTCTCTCTCTCTCCCTGCGTCTACTCCAGTGCAGCACTCGCAGTCCGAAGTCCGTGCGGCGACGGCGGGGATAAGGTCGAGCAAACAGTGGTTGTACGCTGCGGCGAGTGGTATAAATTTCGTATGGGGGAGGGTGTGATGGATGCACGAGCGGGTTGATGGCGGGATGATCGAATGCGCCACTCTCCAGAGTCCAAATCGGTGAGGGAAAAGTTGGGGTGGTGGAGGTGGTGATGGAGCTGCAGCTGCAGCCGCAGTTGCGCATGCTTCACAAACCGAAGTGGGGTGGTGGACGCACTCATGAACTACTTACTACTACTACTACTTCTTCATTCACACACCTCTCTCTCTCTCTCTCTTACTCATCATGACCAACATTTCTTCCGCTCATTGCCACCACACTTGTTTCTCTCTCTTGTGATCTTGTCATTGTCATGTGCACTCTGTGTCAAGTCTGCTCTCTCTTGTGATCTTTGTCGCTGTTTGCACTCCGTGTGTTTGATCCCTAGGTTAACCTAAGATGCGTCATATTTGGCTCATCTAGAATGATATCTACCAAGTAAAAAGTCTCTCTCTCTCTCTCTCTCTCTCTCTCCCCCACACACAGTGCGAATGCAGTGCCCATCTGGGTGCCTTGGCACTCTAGCACCACGCACAAGGAGGTGCTACAAAGAGAGGCTACATATGTACAAGGTAGCAAAAAACAAAGGCAACCACTTAATTGGGCAAAGGTGCCCAATGCATCTGGCACCAGATGCCCAAACGAGTCCCACAAAAATCATTGTACTCGTTTCATGCAGTCAAATGCACTCAAGGCCACCACCCCACCATCAATCAATGTTCATGTGAAGCTAATAACTGTCCCTGCCCACAACCAAATGCGCGCATTTGAGCTATGCAAAAATAAGACCTATGTCTCACGCGCACACACTCAACACACACACATGCTCTTACACTCCCGAGTGCACACACACACACATACACAATCCACCAAATCTTCAAAACCCACGATTCGTCTTACTATTTGGCGTTCCACCTCTTTCATTATGTGTGTGAGTACAATCCTTCATATGATCCTTATTGGGTCATTGGCTTGTCCTACGACCCTTGTTGTTGTGTGTGTCAATCGTAAGTATAATCCTTCTTCTACAATCTGAGAGAGAGAGAGATTTTGGAGACTTGCTTTAAATTTATAACGATGAAAACATGTGGAAAATCTCAAAAACATGCATTTCTTTAGAAGAAAATGCTAATAAATGGTCTCCCCTCTTAATTAAAAGTCTTATGTCTCATAGTCAAACATTTTGGGGAGCAACAACCTTACTATTAATTTTATATACGAGAATGAGCTATTGAACTTATCCCATAGAGAAGACTACATGAGCTACTATCCACATCTTAAAAGGACCTATAGAGAGGTATGAGGATTGGACCTCCCTCAAAAACACACACACAAAAATCTCTGTCATAAAGTCATATGCCAATGCATTTGTGATGGATCCAAGAGAGGGATGGATATAATAGACAGCTTTCAAGAGGCTATAATGCTTGTAAAGAAGCCAAGAAGGAACATGCTATAATGCACCCCCCACAATGACTACCATTACACCCAACCCCTTCTCTATACATTAGGGGACCCACACAAGGTACTGTAGCATTAAGCTTTTTCAAAAAATAGGCCATTTGCTTACTAATTACAAGGACTTCCATTTTACCAATTGGCATGTCAACTCTAGAGGCTTCAACAATCCTCACAATCATGGCATGTCTGAACGCACGATTCCTAGCCTTTTCCTTGAACAATGCATAATTGCAAGATTCCCTGGCCCCACCCTAGGCTTAGATTTTAACCTAACAAAGTGGAAGTTTTGAAAGAGGGGGTGTTTAAGTCCAACTAGGTTTACAACGTATAGTTTACTACATCACCTTGTCATCATCTGAAAGCAACGCAGCCGTCTCCCCATGTCCAAACTTGTTTTTTGTTGGAAAGTTGCTAAGGGAGCACATAATTATAGATTTGACCATTATGTGTAGACCCATATTCAATGCAAGCACCATGATCATGCAGCTCCAACATTCTCATCCCCTCATCCCTCCCCAAACAATACCTCCACTCCCATCCTAAGGCATCACTAACTCCATAATGTGTTCTTTCTCCATGCAACCATACCAATCTTGTTGAGGTATTGTCCAAGTAAAATGTTTAGGCAGTCCTTGTACAATCCTTACAACTAGTATACGAGCATTGCATCTTCCATAATAAAGTAGCACATTGTACTCATATTAGGTTTTAGGATGTGTGCATATTACAAAGGATTCCAATCATAATCACCCTAGACATAATCACTACAATATCTAAGATATTGTAGAAAACAAAAATCACTCTAGGACCATCATTTATGCTACAATCAGCACACTTACCTGGTGTCATGAACTATAGAGTAGACACTCATAATTAGTGCCAATATCATATTTATTCACCCATAGGCATTCAAATATTACATAAATCTCATCCCAACCCCATTTTTTTCCCCTAGTCGACAAAAGGAACTTCTATTTATGCTTGAAAGAAATCTCAAAGAAATCACCATAGAAATCAACAAAAAATTCCCAACCCCATTCAATCTTGAACATTTCAATTAATCTAAAGATGTAACAAGCCTCTTATGATGATGGGTTCTCTAATAAAAACTACAAAGTTCTATTGTCCACTTCAAATACCTTTTATCTTATCTTAGACATGACACTCTTGAATTTACTTTCAAGTTTGCACAGTCATTTTAGTTCTATTCAAGATGGATATTTGGAGCTCAATACTTATGTATTCCACACGATAAACCTTTTATGAAAATTTAAGGCAATCTTCAAGAAGGTAGTATCAGTGACAATTGCAAGAAATGAATTTAGTATAACTAACAAAACATGTAAAAATTATCGCATCTTTGGAGAAATGAATGAGACTTTTTAGATTTTTTTAGTGAAGATAAAGTGAGAGTTATTTTCCCAACAAACAAAAGTTAGAGAGATAATTCAATTATTACAATTTACTCAAGTGTATTTAATATAATTAGCAATAGCATAGCTTCCATTTGATCTTCAATTTCAGCAATGGATGCACTACTAAACTCTATCCTATATGAAACTTGTAGTGAGATCCATACTGTGGGAACATGTTACTCATTGTAATGGTAACACATACTCCATACTCATGGGCAATAATTCTTAAAATCATAAAAGAGATATTTATATTTCCTTGATATGCATATGAGAATTACTTTGTGTTGTGTAATGGTCAATATATATTGCGACTGTTATATGCAACCCTTTAAAGGACCAATATAATCAACTTTCACACAAGAAAAGGCACAATCATAAAGGTTCTAGAACAAAAGTATCTATGACATGTACATCATATAATAAATGGATTGAGGTTCTAGAACATGAACTTGGAAAAAGTACTCATCACATGTACATCATGTGAATGTATAGGCCACCAAACATTAAAAATTTATGGATTCTAGTATATATAAATTTGTCCAAGACTATACATTCCTTGATGGGACTTATTTTGAAATACCCTATCGATGGTTTGAAAGGCACTAGCAAATTTAAGCATTCTATTGAGTTTGATGCATGTCCCTTTGGCTTTAGGCCTAGGATTTAGGCTATTGGATGGTTATTTTTGTGTGGCATCACAAACAAGTTTCTTGTAACCTTTCATTTTTACTAGAAAATGGCATGAATGGGCAATTGCATGTCTACATTTATTCTTGAAATTATTGAGCTTGGAGTGTTAAAACCATTACATCTTCTTTACTCCCTAAATGAGTTTCATTAATGCAACTTTTGAAGAGCGCTAGACATCAAGACTTGAGAGCAACGTTGTCAATTTTATGTAAGTTATAAGGATGCTCTAGGCCACTAAATCATGGCCTATTATTAATTCCCATTTTTTTAATTAAATAATGTAGAATTGCAAGTCACACTTGAGATGTTAACCTAGCAAAGGAGAAGGGTGTTAACATTAAGAGAGGGGTGGGCATATGCTCTTAAGTCCAACTAGATTCACAACACAATTTATTACCACATTATTATGTAGTGAACCTACTCCATGCCTAAGCTACTTTTTTATAGGAAAGTATCCAAGGGAGAACATAACAAAGGCTATGAACTTCAAGTGCAACATCTATATAGATCCAAGGTCTCAATATGTGGAGACTCAATTGGCCATGCTCAATGCAATTTCCACGAGACACAAAAAATGCAACCTCGAGCATGTTGATCCTATAAGATGCCACTAATCCCATACTAGGTTATCCATTTGCATGTCCCATTAATGTTATATTTCCTTCTTGCTCCAAAAATCGTGTATCTATACTATACACTCATAAATCCTAATCCTTACAAACATGGTGGGGTAAATATTTAAGAGGTCTTTTGTAAAAGCCTTATTTGAACATGACATGTTTCACAATATTAACTCGATGATAATAATCATAGGTGATTTTTGTGCTCAAGTTAGATGACGAGCATTGCATCTTCCATAATAAAGTAGCACATTGTACTCATATTAGTAGATATTCAACATTCCAACTAGTTTAGGGCCTGGAAGCGGTTATGCCCAATGAGTTCCACATGAAGACTACTAGGGTCATGGTAGATATGGATGATAACTTGGAGGCATGCACACTTGAGTGATTATGGGATCTTGAAGCCTTGGATGAACATCATCTCGTGAAGCAATCAGGAAGTATGGCAAAGGAGGCAGAAAGCATGGCATGACAGAAATCTCAAGAAGAGGGAATTCCAAGTTGGCAACTTGGTCTTGTTATATTCCAATAAGTTCCTGAAGCATAAACCCAAATTTGTCAGTGGCTGTATAGGGCCCTTCTTTATCACAAGGATTATTCCCAGTGGAGGGGTATACTTGGCCACCTTGGAGGGCAAGAAGCCCGCAAGAAGTTACTAGCACCTATAAATGGCTCACGGGTAAAGAAGTATCATCCTCATTGACTCTCTCTCTATGGATAAGGATTGCCATTTCTATTATTTGGATTTTTATTCATTCAAAAAAAAAAGTATTCCTTTTCCTAACTCTGTCAAGGTTGTACTCTCTGCCAAGTTGTGCTCTTTTGGTGGGAGATCAATAAGTACTAAGCTTTTTTCTCCTTCTTTGGTAAGATGGAAATAGCCATTGCCTTCTCTAGAACACACTTCTCCTTAATCCCTCTTCACCCCTCTATCACCCATGTTCACCCATGTTCACCTCATGTTCACCTCTATCCGTCCTGCTCTAAATGCTCTCTTCACTATCACTCAATATGATTTTGCATCCCTCTTTTATTCAACATTCCAGACCACTGTATGAAATCGCACACATAGAGGCACACACACATGTACTTGTGGACCTCACCTCACCTACCTCTTGCACCAATGGTGGGTTGCAACACCTGCACTTTTCCCTCCACCTTCCCATACTTCCTCTTCTCCTCACCGTCCACCTTCCGCCCCTATGGTTCCCCACTTAAGATCAGCTTCATTGGCTCTTACTTCAGCCCTAGCATCTTTGGTCTCTGTTGCATTAGTCTCTGTCGCCTCTCTCTCTCTCGTCTCCACTCCTAGTCTTGCTACACCCACATCTGCAAGACATGTTTCTGAGCCATCCCCTCTTGGGCCAACCTTTGGAGCTTTGTCATCCATTGCTCATGCAGGAGTTGCCTCTCCATCCACAAAAAGCAATATGAGATTGAAATGCAATACTTGTGTTATCAAGGCACTTAACCATACAAACAGCTAGGGGATACGTAGAATCACACCTCGACTCAAGGCAAACCACCCAACCTTGCAACAAGACTCAATACTCACTTGGACTTGTCTCTCATATAAGACACTGTGAGCCAAAAGCTACTCATTCTCAATTACAAACAACAACTTATAGACTAGTTCCATCTACCAGGTGGTTCTAGCAACCAACCTGGTAATCCCTAATAGGGAACCACACTCAATCGCTAACAGCTATTGGACCACTTTGGTGTTTCCATGTTGCTTGTCCTTGTCGCTTGAAACTCCATCACTTGGCACTTGGCTACTTGTTGAGCCCTGTTGAGCCAATCAGGGCATCTAGTTGTCTGTAATCTCTCGTCAAGTTCTTGTGTCAACCATTAGTCAACACTTTTCCTCGAATTAACTTCATCCATGTCTTGATGAATGACAAGGACTTCAAGAAGAAACATATTGAAGTCGGTCTTTAAAATTGGATAATCTATGGGACCTAGAGTGCCTTTGAAGCAACCTCGTTTGCTTTGGGGCTATCAAAGGGGACACGGTCACTAGGGTAGATGGTCAAAGGGAAGGAGGATCTGGGGCATCCTAATCAAAGAGATAGGCATGGAGTGGATTAGGAATACATGATATTGGGAATAGTGGTGGCCACGCATATAAGGCATTGATACTGACAGTTACTTCGTTGGGGTGGACCCACCATTCCTCCTTCCATTGCTCTACTACCTAGACCATGTCTAGGTCCTTTATTCCAAGGAGTGAGAACTTATATTTATATTGCTTCTATTGCAATTATGGCTCGATGAACATAACAAGTGGTGAGCAACAAACTTGTGCAAAATGTTTCCACAGATTGATGTTCTTGGACACAGCCACTTGCAACAACTTCTTGATCAGTCGTAGAAGCTATTGGTGGGGGCTGAGGTAACTCCTGCATGCTCTACAAATCACCTGGTGCACGATCCTATAGGAGTCCTATAGTTAGGCCATTGAGTAATTGTCTTTGATTTTAGTTGCTAATCGAATTTGTTGTGTGTAGCTAAAAGATACTCCTACTGGTAAATCCTCAAGAGAAATTTGACTCGAGCTGGTGGGGCTGACACAAAACTTGGGCATGTGGAGATCAATCAACACTTGGCAAGAACCATCCGATGGGAGGTGGAATCACAAATTTGGGGGAAGGTTTTTCGGCAAGTAGGTTACTCATCCCTTTGAAGAAAACCCAATGTAATGGAATGACTCTCTCCCATTACTTGGAGTGTTATTTATTTGAGGAATCCCTTTTTCATTGCTCTCCATTATTTATGGTAGTGTTTGTGTCAAGACAACATGTACTCACCAATCCACTTTTGGCAAGGTTACAAGATTCGGACCTATGACCCTCTGTACCCAAAACAAATGCACCACTATGCTACACCCCCACCCTTAGCCATCCTAAGTGATATTTGGCTAAATGCTGCCTTGATCACTGAGACTAGCAGCAACCTCCATTGTCATACAAGTAACCCAAAAATGCTCCTTCCTGGAAACAGCTTCCAAGGGAGGAGATAGAGGCCTTGCAACATGATGAGATGGCTCAAGGGTGCTTGTCAGCTGGCAGCAGCAAGAGCATCTTCTCAAAGCATTTGAGAGTGTGGAGATGATCCTCGTACTCCATAAAAGGTAAAGGCCAATTGTATTTCAGTCCATAAGGAGGGACTATCTTGAGCCTCTTTAAATAGAAGCTAAGAGTTCCACCAATTCATACACTTAGTTGCACTTACGTCCACACATTGTGTACATCTAGCACCGCACACTTGTTTACATCCTTGACCACAACGTGTTAGATATGCTCAATGCCCCACCCTCCTGGTAACCACCAATGGGCCAAGGTGCTTAAGTTGTAAGGCCCCCATATGAGGAGAAGCCATGTGTGATCCCGAGACACATGCCCGGGACACTAGATGGATCTCGATTTGCATGTCAAATGAGGTCTATCAATGAGATCGTTGATGGTAGAAAGGTGATTGTGTGGGAGCCCCTTATTCTTACTGGGGCCTGGGGGCTAGCGGCCCCCTGGTGGGGGTTCGGGGGTAGGAGCCCCCAAGGCGACGGTATAGGGAATATTCCCTGAATATTCCATGGACGACTAGTCGGTTCCACCGACTAGGTTGACTAGTCGGCTCCATCAACTAGGTTGACTGGTCGGTTCCACCGACTACATTGATTCGACTACCGCCCTCATAGCTATAAAGAGGCGACCTCCCCATCCATTGTATCAGATCTGTTCAGATCAGATCTTCCAGCAGAGGTCTTCCAGCTAGTAGCTCTTCACCTAGTATCTGTCTAGATTGCCATCTAAGCTCCACTGTGGGAGCGCACAGGTGGATGGAGCCATCATCTATACTACATCAATATTGAAGGAAAAGTTTGTTCCTCTCCAGTTTGCTGTGTACTCTCTATTCTTTGTTCAATTTCTGTTCCGCTGCACTATGTAATTTAACACAACGTACATTGTCCATGTTCCATGTGACTCCATTTATGAGACCCATGGCTGATTCATGTGCCTCTTCATGTTAATCATGTGCATACACTCATCCGTAACCTCTAGGGAGTGTTTCTAACCATGATTCTTTTAGCTGTTTGGGTTTGACTTGCTTGGCATAATTTGGATTCATGCAATATTGTTGTTATCGAGCTGGTTTGGCATCTGGAACCAGGGATATTTTGTGTTGATAAATTTTTGGTGGCATGCCATGCATATTAGTAGAAGTCCATGCAAACACATCCCTGTATTGAAAAAACAAATCCTTAAGTGTTTAAAGCTAGTCACTCGCTAAATGTGGGCTAACGATCACTGTGCGAGGATCTTCCTCACTTCCCAAGTTGAGTTCTTGTGTTGGCTCTAGGATTAGCGATTTTGAACCAAGCTACATAATAGTAACTAGATTCTTGGATAGTTCCCATTCACCAACCACATCATTTGTGAAATTTCTTGGGTAATAGTATTGTTTCTCCACTTTGAGTTTTTCATTGAGCTCAGCTATTCGAGACTCATCTCTTGGCAAGGAATCCTTCTATTGATGTGGTCATGTTCTGGTTGTCTCTGACTCACAGATAGAATCCTGTGATTGTTTCTGGTTGGGAGCTTGTCCTAGCTCCAATCTAGATGATCCCCTTATAGACCCAATCCTAGGTCATTGACTCCAGCTGTGACTCCGGCTGAGTATGGGCTCTCCAAGTTCTTCAACATGGAGAATTTTTGTAGATGACTGCTCCATATCCTCCATTCATCTTTTGAAGATAACTTCTTGATTAAACGTTTTTGGTCATCAAAGATAGATTCCTCTAATCGACTCACTCCTGGTGTCGGTACAACAATTGAATTCCACACATCTTAGACAACGACCCATCCTTCAAACTTATTCAGGCTGTTGTTGAAGGTTTGTATAGCTGGATTGTGAGGATTCACCCACTCATCCATACCCGATTTAGAATTCATTATAGTTTCTATGTCTCCCTAAGTCTTGCCACCCTCTATAGACTTGAAGTAGGTATTCTCCTCTCTTGGTTGCATATCATTGTCTTCTCTTTGCACATGAATTAGACATCTTTGATTTCCTTGATGATGCAAAGGGTTGCATAGGAGCACTCCTTAGTCTAGACACCAATCTTTAAACATGTTTGTAAGATGTTGCAATCAACATCAGATACTTGAAGATTTTTTTTAAAATATTGCACTTGAACAAGTAATTGTTGCAACTCGCCATTGGTTAGCATAAAATATTGCATGCTGCTACTTTTTTGTGCACACTCCCACTCAAATCTTTCAACACATATCCTCCTGACGATCATCAAATGTGGACGCTTGATTCTACTACTCTCGGTTCCCTTGCCTCCCAAGGTTCTTGGTGCCCAATGCACTGTGCTTTAATGGAAGATGCCCTCTCTTGCACTCCTCAGTGAGACTGGCTCACATTCCTAATGGTTCTTGGTTGCAGAATCATGTCATGTACTAATAGGGTCTATGTTGAGTGGAAGAATGCTGTATGAAGATGGGTGGAAGAGAAACAATGCAAGTACAAAAAGCAATATGAGATTGAAATGCAATACTTGTATTATCAAGGCACTCAACCACTATAAATAGCCAAGGGCTGCATAAAATCATGCCTTGATTCAAGGCAAACCACTCAACCTTGGAACAAGACTCAAGACTCACTTGGACTTGTGTCTCATACAAGACACTCTAGGCCAAAAGCCGCTCGTTCTCAATTACAAACAACTTATATATTGGTTCCATCTACCAGGTAGTTCTGACAAGCGACCTACTAATTTCTAATAGGGAGCCTCAATTAACCGCTAATTACTATATTTGTTTTTTAACAGTGATAATTTTGTTGAATAATGAAGAGCAAAAGATGAAGAGTCATCAATGTGCCAGAACTAGCCTTGATTCAAAACGTGCTAAAATTAGTCTTGATTCAAAAGCAAGTAGTAGGATGATTGCTCTATGTGCATGAAGTAGGGAAAGCTATCGTGTATCGAGTCAGAGAAGATTAATGTGTATGTAATGATGTAGTGTAAGGGCCCCGTTTGGGAAGCTAAAGTGGAAGTGTTACCAAGAAGGAAAAGCGCTTGAAGTGGAAGGACTAGGAAGAGGTTTGAATGACAACCTTAAAGTAGATTGGGAAGATGCAAGATTGTGGCAAGCAATAAGATAAAGGGCGACTAGTTACACTGGAGTTATGGGAAGCTAGATTACATTGAACAATACAAAGGTAAGACTTGTGGTTCATGTTCATGATAAAAACTTGTTTTGGAAAACTCTGACAGCCTCGTAGAAGGAAAAAGTGAAGATCCCAGTAGATTGTTTATTATGGATGGTCCCCAAAGTCAATACAATAATATTGGCAGATCTCATGTGGCCCCATGAAGAATTTGGACTCCAGGAGTTCATAACACCAACTCACTTGTATGCGGACACGACAATTACATGCCGAGGGCAGGACCCAAAGACATGGATTATATGGTACCGATGGTTAAGGTGCAGTACCATGGCCAAAGTTAGGTAGGAGTGCTGCTTGATGGAGGTTTTGGAGTGAACATCCTAATAGTACATGTTCAAGAGATTGGGACTTTCTGGTTTAGAGCCAGCCCCATTTCAGGTCCGTATGGTGGATCACAGGAGAATTCATCCAATTGGCATAATCTGTAATCAGGTAATTCACATGCAAGGAATGGTATTCTGCATAAATTTTGTGGTCCTTCAAAAGGAGGAAAAAGATGTGTGCTACCCTATGTTGTTGGTAGGCCATGGTTTAAAGTCGCTAGAGTGAAGCAAGATTGGGGTTCTTCAATGATTACAATACGGAATGGTAAGAAGAAGCTTAAGATGCAAATGATCCTGAGTACAGCCTTGAAGAAAAAAGAGCAACTTGTCATAGCGCAAGGGTTGAACATGGGAATAGAGCTTGACGATGATGAGGAACAAAAGTAAATAGATGCGAATCCATTGGTGGTCCACTCTTTGAGATAGATGTGGAAGAAGTGTTTCAACAAAGGATCCAAGGGAAACAGCCCACCATACAGGTTCAATAGTAATAGTGGAAGATCTAGTACTAGAAGAGGCATTTGAATCAGAGGATGCTCAACCTGCCATCTGGATGCAGAACCAAATGAGTAGAAAATAACATTCTGTCAGAAATATGGAGAGGAAGGCTAAATCGACATATGAGGATCACATGCGAAGGATGCCCCGCATTAGGGAAGATGATTTGGAGGGATTTAATCTGGGGATGGAGGATGATCCAAAACGAGTGAAGGTGACCATGTTTGCTACATAAGAATTCTAATGGCAGTTGGTCAAACTATTGCAAGAATACAAGGATATTTTTGCATGGGAGTACATAGACATGAAAGGAGTCGATCCATCCCTTAGTGTTTACTGCATCAATTTGAAAAAAGATGCCAAGCCTGTAATCCAGTAACACTATTGAATGTACCCAAATTTTGAAAAGTAGGTAAAGAGGAAATTGACAAGCTACTAAGGGTGGGATTTATCTATCCAATGGATAAAGTAACCTGGTTGTCTCCAATAGTCATCATTCCAAAGAAGAATAGGAAGCTCCTAATTTGTGTGGATTACCAAAAGTTGAATGCAACGACGATCATGTTAGATATCAATGCTCCACTCTCACGTAACTATGTGAGAACCAGCTAACTCTACTTGTAAGCCCCCCATATGAGGAGAAGGCATTTGAGTAGCTCAGTTATCCGGTTTGGACACCAGATGGGGGCCATGTGTGGCTTGATGGCTAGACGGCTTCAGATAGAGTTGGCACACCGCCAATCAGGCTACATGCAAGTGTGGGAAGGCATCCCTTGACTGACCGCACTGAGGGTAGACGGAGCATTTCTTGGGGTAGCCCACTCTCAGGTTGCAGGGCCTGTTTGGAGCCTTAGATGATCCGAGATGGCTGTGGGCCGAACGGCAACCGTAGGTCAGTTGCTCTGTTTTGCACACCGGTTCTATCGTATGGTCGGTGGCCTATTTTGGGACCCCCAGTCGACCGTTTTGGGCGGACTGGGTTGGCCACCTAATTGAGCCTAACTGACTACGACTGGTGGCTATATAAGAGCAAGCCCGTGAAGCCCATTTCATCACTGGCTATAGCAACCCTGATTCCTTAGCATCCAGCCTCCGTCTTCTACTGTTTCCGGCATGCCATCGAAGCTTCTTTCATAGGAGCGCACAGTTGGGAGGCAGCACCATCTATTGTATCAATTCTACAGTAATCAAATTTTTGATTCTCCATACTATCTTGTTTTCTCTCTTGCGTACGAGATCCTATTATCTGTTGAGCACAGACGTTGTATTATTTTCTTATAGATCATGAATCCATTTCCCCTATCATTTTGTGATACTTTCTTGGATGTTGTTGCTGGGCACGAGATGCATATCTTTCTAAATGACTCCAACAGATATAGCCAAATCTAGATGGTTGAAGAGGACAAGGATAAAGCAACATTTGTTACGGAATGGGGGGTCTATTTTAGCATTGTTATGATGTTTAGATTGAAGAATGCACTACCAACATTTCAATCTTGGACACAGAAGGTTTTTGAACACTATCTGACCACCTTCATGTGGGTATTTTTGGATGCCTGTAGTGTATGGGAAAAAAGCTGAGCATTTCGATCAATTGCATTTATGTTTTGACAAATGCCGGAGCGCCGGGTTAAGCCTAAATCTGGCAAAGTGCACTTTTGTAGTAAAGAGAGGACTATTGTTGGGTAACATCATTTTGCAAGAAGGAACGGCGATTGATCCCCAAAAGGTAGAAGCCATCTAGAAGGCTCCTCGAAATGTCAAGGAATTGCAAAGGCGTGTGGGCCAAGGGAGATGGCATAACCGGTTCCTGTGTTACTTGTCATATGTTTGCTAGCCCCTTACAAAGTTGACAAAGCAGGATGTTCCGTTCATTTGGGGGAAGGAACAGGAAAAAACATTCCGGTTGCTAGAAAAGATCTTAGTGGTCGCACCAATACTACAGCTACCGAGAACTGGAGCTTGGATTTCCATGTATTTGTGGATGCATTAGATATTGCAATTATAGTGTTGATGCATAAACGTCACAAAGGTTGGTATCAACCTATTTATTATGTAAGTTGGACGCTCACCAGTGCAGAAAGAAATTATTCGGTGATCTACTCCTTGGAAAAATGCGGACACTATTTACTGAGAAACAAGATTATGTTCTATATGGATCACCAAGCACTGATGTACTTGGTGAACAAGGTGCAACCAACAGGAAGATTGGCTAGATAGATTCTCCTATTGCAAGAGTTTTATTATATAGTAGTATGCATGCCAAAGAGTCAACATTTGGTGGAAGATTATTTGAGCAAGTTGGATTCTGGGGAAACACCCTTGGAGGGAATTTCAGGATGCGGATTTATTTGAGGTAGAACCCATTCAGTGCATGTACTGGTATGATCGCATGATTCAATTTCTAACAGATGGTGTTTTCCAAAGGAGATGTCGCTCGATCAAAGAAAATAGATGGCATTGAAGGCGCATTTATAGTACTTTAGGATTCCACTCCAATCTATTAATTCCTTTTATTTTTATTTGTTCTTGCTAGAGTTTGCAAATTCAAAACAAACATCATACTTTGGACGAATATATTCTTCAAAAGGTATACATATGCAAGACCTATGCAACAATTAGAAAATAGACATCAAACAAGATTGTATTCACATTCACATCATGTCAATTATCATGCACATCAAAACAGAGATTGTATTCACATTCACATCATGTCAATTATCATGCACATCAAACAGAGGTTGTATTCACATTCACATCATGGCAATTATCATGCAGATCAAAACTTCGAATCACACCAATAGAGGTCTACATGTTTACATTATGGATGTCTAATATGACTCATGCACACGCAGCATACGACCTAGCCAAGCAATATAGTTGTAAGCTGTCTTAATTGGTCACCTTATGTCTTAATTGGTCACCTTATGACAGTGCCATAAATTGTTAGGAAATTCATTAGGACCGCAATGTCACCTTAAGGCTGATGTGCTTGGCGTCTCCAAAAGCAGGCATTACTGCGATCGCTCAATTGCAATCGCAATTACAGGTTACTCCAACAAATTTGCTCTTGGACAATCTGAATTGCGTATAGACATTGACAAAACCGAAGCAAATTCTTGTGGAGTCGCTTCGAAACTGTCCGACAAGGTGACTCTCCACATTTGCGAGTTAATCCTTTCATGTGTAAGCAGGAAATTTTCACGTTTCAATCCCGGCATTGTGATGTTGCTTATGTGGGACACACCCGGATTGCAGGGCGTGGTGATTTGCCAGTTGTGTTCAGCAATTTGATAAGATTTGTCTGTTGTCTACAGCGATTTCATAAGAGATGACCACAAAGGGAAGATCTGGGCAGCGGCTGCGATCGCCAGCGATTTACAGATTTCAAGTATGAAATTATCATGGAATCCCTATAAGCAGCCACTGTCAGACTCTATTTTAGCCAGCATTAGCTGTGAGTCTTCATAGAGCCACAACCTAGCGGCCACCAATCTGTCATGCAATTGACGTCATCCCCTTGATATAGCCCCACCGCAAGTCAGTGGTAATAGAGCTGTTGCTCCATTGGACATAGAAGTGCAAGATATAGGTGGAAGAGACTGAGATCAAGAGAGCAGGGCTCCTGAATGAACTGTGCTTAGGGAGCGAAGTCAACAAATTTAAAACTTGGGACTGCTGCAACTAGCCTATCGATTAAAGGAATAAGGTGAAAACTTTTCCAACTGCCAGCAATCCTAAGACTTTGTGCAGCTTCATATTGTTGCTGCCTGACTGTGGTGCTAAGGAATTAAACCGTTGCTAAGGTCCTTGGATCGTTGTCCCCTTGTGCATCAGCTCAAATGCTTTCTCGTAGTTCAAAGGAAAAAACTCTGAACGCACTGTTGGATATCATTCCACAGCCTGCTGTCCAAGAACTTTGGAGGTCCATACTCTTCCTTTTCTCGAATTAATAGCCATCTGCATGAATTTTTCTTATACTGATTGATTACCTTGAAAAACTAGAGACTCTCATCCACATTTTGCTCTATGCTAATGACGTCATGTTGTCTGACAGCTCTACAGGCTTAGAATCAATTCTATCTATTAGAGCGTCAATGTGATTCAACCATTTGGGCCACCAATTAAGTGCTTCCCATCTGGGTCGCGCAGTGCAGTCAGGTGATGGGCGGCCAGCAGGGCTACCCTAGTCGCCATTAGGTAGGACATCATGTTTACTCTGCATGCCATCTGAGAGCACGGTACTCTAGGATCAATAGCGACTGTCGAAAAGCGGGAGCATTTCTGCAAGGCTTGGCCTGCAGGAATCTTTTACACCCACTATGTGGGATATATCTGCTGGATGTACCACCTTGTTGTCAGCCCGTGTTCCGGAGATTCCTTAGACATTGAGTTGGTTCTCTGGTACAGGCTGGTTCTTTTCTGACAGCCAGTTTTTTTCTTGTACTTACCATCCTTAGTTCCCTTTGGAAGCTGATTTATATTGTGTTTTTAAAGCATTAATAGAGTTTCCTTTTTCTGGAACATAAAAAGTGCTTCCCCATCGAGGTGCATCGATGGTAACAAACACTAGTTGTTTGCTTTGTTAAACAAACTGACTGAGCCATGATAGAGCGTCATGGAATCTTCCTGTTAAAGTTTAAGGCATCTCATGTGTAGTGAGAGAGGGCTTCTTTGTAGGTGTGCCGGCCTAGAGAGAGGATAGGTTCACTCCTCATTCAGGCTAGGTCACAAGGTCAGGTCAGGTTAGGGCACAAACCTTTGCTGGTTGGAGGCCTGTTAGAGCTGGCTGAGGCAGGCCTACTTGGCCTAGGGTTAGGGCAAGGTTGGGGCCCAGTTTTGGGCACCCAAGCAGGTTGGGTCACCCGACCTGCCTGGTCAGGTCAAACTGCCCTTGTTTGGTTTGGGCCAGCCTGACCTGCTGGTCGGGTCAGGGCAACCATGAGTCGGCCTGTCAACGTGCTCATAGCAGGCCGACCAGGTAGCTAGGGGTCTATAACTTCCCCCCACCCCCCTCTCACACTTGCATGGAGTGGTCACTTGGCGTTTTTCTCTCTCTCTCTCTCTCTCTCTCTCTCTCTCTGTGTGTACAGCCTTGTACAGTCCCGTACAGTCTGTCATACCTGCCTCTCCTGTCGTACCTGCCACTCTCTCCTGGTAGTACCTCTCCGTACAGTCTTTTCCCTTTCCCTCATCCCAGGCTAAGCTGAGCCCTTTGGCTTAGCTTGGGGGTTAGCGTCAACAAAAGGGCACATCTAAGTTTGCACAGGCCACTATGGAACTTCCGAAGATGAAGACTTTCGCCTCTACACAAATTAGAAAGCCCTCCTACTTTGACGTTGCAGCCTCCATATCGACACCCAGCCCCTATGCATTGCACTACAAGCGAAGGATTGGATCTGATCCACAAGAGCAAATATACTTTCTACAGCAAGAAGTGAGAGAGCTCAGGCTTATGGTTGCAGCTCTTGGAAGAAAGGTGAAGGAGATGGAGAGCAAAGGCAATCAAGAAATTATTGCAGAGGTTATGGAAAAATACAACACATCTCCAGTATCGCCAATACTTGTCTCCATGGTTGAAGAGATGATCACCA
This sequence comes from Dipteris shenzhenensis, assembly GCF_047967505.1. Classification (NCBI taxonomy): domain Eukaryota; kingdom Viridiplantae; phylum Streptophyta; class Polypodiopsida; order Gleicheniales; family Dipteridaceae; genus Dipteris; species Dipteris shenzhenensis. Next base: position 11,488,412 of record NC_141622.1, on the reverse strand, counting down.
CTCAGGTAAGCTCAGCCAAGAAAGAGATGGCTATTCTAGCCAACAACAAAATCAACAAAGCAGATCTATATACGGAGGTAAAAGAGTAGGAAGCCATAGCAAAAAACAAGAAGAGATTGCGTATAGGGGGGCTGCCAGAGGATTGTATGGGCTGTCCTGCAGATGATTTTACGGAGGGATACACCATAGAAGAGAAGATCACAAGTCTCAAGAAGGAGATACCACAGATAGAATGGGATGAAACCGACATCAGTTGGATCTCTTAGAAGGGAACACAAGTACAAGTTGAGTTCACAGAGAGGGCAGGTAAAGTCAAGATTCTCTGATAGACAAACAAACCGAGAGGCACACGGGTATGGATATCTGAGGAGCTTACCCTGAGTCAGCTCAAACAAAGGAATGTTGAGCTTACTAAAGTGAAGGATGCCTGTAAAGATGGAAAATGGGCAGTATATAGGGATGGACAAGCCTTGATCCGTGATTTGAAATCTAAACCCAAAGACTCTCAGTCTTAAACTGATGTTGCTCAAGCCGTTTTTTTTCTAAGATAAAATTAGTAGCTAGTTATGCATCTAAATATGATAAACTCCCCCAAAGACTCTCAGTCTCTAATTGATGTTGATGTTTTTGGTGTGTGTTTTTTTGTCCCATAGACCCGCGAGGTCTCCTGTGGACGTTAATCTCTCTCTCTCTCTCTCTCTCATGCACACACTTTTTTTTTTGTGAGAAGAAATATTTTATTGCTGTAAAATAATTACATTCATAGTTACTTCAAAAGTGGAGTAACTACTACTCAACTGAAAATCTCAGTATAGGCTGTATATACATCATGATCAATCAAATGAGTTGGAAAGCAATCATAGAACGATTGTTGCAGAGATCGTTTGAAAAAAAGAAAAGATGGAAAAGTAGGATCACCAAAAACTCTATGATTTCTGTCCATCCATAGAGTCCATAGTGCCTCGTAGCGCACCCAAACAAAAAACAAATCAAAACCCTGTCTAGCTGGATGAAAACCAAACAACCAGAAGAACCTGCCAAAAGTAACAGTAGAAAATCTCGCTTGAAGCCCCTGTCGGATGAGAGCGAGGAAATCATAAGTGTGTGGACAGTGCTAAAAGATGTGAAGCACAGATTCAGTAGAATGTAGACATCTGTGGCAAGCTACCGGAGCAATATGTCTATGCGCGAGTAATTGCCCAGATGGAAAAATGCCAAGTAGGACTCGCCAAAGGAAAAGCTATTGTCGAAGAGGGACTTTATAATGCCAAAGGAGACGCAGCCTCTTTCTCCACCACTTTAGTGGGCGATACATATGCCAAATAGAATTTGCGCTGTCAGAAATCCAAGGCGGAAGTAATAACACTTTATACAGAGAAGGCACTGTGATATGTGAGAGCTTCAAAGGACAGACTGAAGAGGAAGAAGACTGTAGAGTCCAATCCTTAAGCCTATTCTGAAGTTCCAAACGAGGTACCGGCAAGAACAGTCGAAGCATTTCTGAAATTTGATGCCATAAAGGACGGTAATGAGCTCCCAAACCATATTTGCTAGCGGCCATAGAAAAATATAAAAGAGTGCCATCATCTTGGAGTACATCGGCCACAGAAGAAATGCCTTTGAAAGATAGAAAATAAGAATGCCTGGGTTCTTGTATAGCCAAAATATGCTTCCAATCAAGAAGCAAACGAGAGACAAAAGGACAACCTCTGATCTTGCCTTGAATAGAGCCAAATAGGAAATCCCACTGTGTAGGCTGCCAATGCCCAAAAGCAGAAGTATCAATATGCAACAAAAGAGAGTGGATCATGAAAGTCCAAGGTTGATCCCCCCTCCGATTGGGCAATAATAATTCTTTGCCAAGCCCCACTTAGGGTTTAGTGTTCCGTGTGCCATTGGAATCTACCCATAGAAAGTTATAGACCAATCATCAAATCCGTCCCACGCATCTTCTGTGAAAGCACTAAAAAGATGTACTCAGCCATAGCTAAGAAGACTTGGCTCGCTACAAAGGCTCTTCTTGCAAGAGAGAGGTTGGTAGTGCCATAGCGTAACATCTTTTGGCAAATACTCTTGAGGGTCGGTGCCACTTGCTGCTTTGCAGCCCCTTTTGGGATTTAGTGAAAACTCAAAGCCTCTCCTCAAGTGAGGGAGTCCCCTGTCTTTATGACAAAGCCAATTGACTTATGCCAGTTGATCCAGGTGCTTGAGGTCATGCAATAATGGTCCAATTTGAGTACCCTCTCCTGAAGGTTATATAATCTGCAAACTCAGATTTTAATAGCTCTGCCTGTCGAATTGGATATGCATCCTAACTGATCTTGCTCCCTTTGATGTCAAAATGTAGCCCAAGGCCTTTGCTACAAAAAGGAACAAGAAGGGAAACTAAGGGGCACACTTGACAAATGTGGTTTGAGTTGAGCTGCATGACCTGTGTGATGAGGGACTTTGACTGTGGGGCTTGAATTTGCATCATGGCCCTGCATCATCACCATCATACAAGATGGGGTGAATGGTGCCTCCATGTGTCGAGCAGGATCCACCTGGGGGTGGCAGACAACTCCTCTTGGTCGTACTAATGCCTGAAGGCTCTAAGGTTGTCTTGCTGGAGCATGTCAACACCATGCACTGTTGGGTTGACTAGATTGGTTGAATCTTCTATTGAGGCTGAAGGAGAGAGCAAAGTTATGAAGGGTCTAGGGTAGCACATACTCGTGGCATCTCACTGTCACTCCAAAATGTGATGCCTACTCATCATCTCAAGGAAGAAAAGTTTTGAGATTGAGATACCAATGTAACAGACACATGAGCTAACATATTCTTTCAAAAGTATGTCCATGCTAACTGATGGAGTGTGGAAGCGTGTAGACTAACTGGCATAAGACAAAGAAAGCCCTTGTGCAGGCATGACCTACTAACTGGCATAACAGAGAAACCTTGTGCAGGCATGCATGGAGACTAACTGGCATAAGAGAGAGAAACCTCTTGTGCAGGTATAAACTATGTGGAACAGATACACACCTAGACTATGACTTACAATGGAAGACTTGAGTATGCTAACTACTATATTGCTTATGGCCCTGGCAATCCACCAGCTGCACAAAATGCAACTAGGCTGATTGTCATTGAAGAGGCTTTGTACAGGTTGGTGCTGTATTGTGAGGGTGGACACCCTCATTCCACTACGATTGAGAGGTTACTGGAGTGTGACTATTGAGAGAGATCTGCTGGCTACTGGAGAAGGCTCAGCGGCTGCTGAAGGCTGACTGTTGCATCTCAATTGTGCTGTATCCAGAAAGTAGAAGCACATTAAGGTGCTGGAACATGTCTGCAATGTCCAATTGCTGCATCTTGTGCCTGTTGGAGCAGAGGTACAAAGATGACTGCCGTATCTCATGGAGGGTAGTGGGGGGAGGTATAGAGAAACGATAGGGTTTGCAGTGGAGTGATCAAAATAGACAATACTCAGACACAACTGAAGAACGGAACTCAGAAAACATAGTGCCTGTCGGTAATATGAAAAACTGAATACAAGAACCTCAAGCCGGTGTTTCTCAAGGACCGTGGCTGAGGTGAATCAGAAAGATGATTCCATGTAGAGAAACAGTAGAAAAGATAGCAGCAGAGGGAGCGAAGCGCAGTCCTCTGTGTAGCTCGATGATGACGAAGAAGATGAAGGGCTAGAGCTGCCCTAGGAAATGGCTGAAAACCAGCATGCTCTGAGGAAGGAACCTTTAGGCTATCTGGAATAGCAACATGATGAAGAAAAGGAGCAGATCTGGAGTAGGAGGGGCAGATCTGGAGCAGGAGGGGCAGATCTGGAGCAGAAGGAGCAGACGAGCAGATCTGGAGCAGGATGGGGCAGATCTAGAGCAGGATGGGCCAGATCTGGAGGAGAAGATGGAGCAGCCAGGAGGCAGGAAGGAGAGACAGAGAGAAGGCAGATCTGAAGAGGAGAGGTAGATGGAGTAGGCGGGGCTGCAGCAAAGAATGACGTAGATGAGGAGCAGTTGCAGGTCCTGTCCTGTCCTAGAGGAGTGTGGGGGCTTGTGCCTTTATAGGCCAGACCTAGCTGGTCGGCCAGTTGTTTGGCTGAGGTGGCTGGCCTGTAAGGTGTATTGGTTTGCGTGTAAGCTGGTAGATTGCCCCAGAAATTGGGGATTGTTAGTTGCTTAACACCCCCTCTCAATGGCCAATTTGGAGGGGCAGACATTGTGTGCTTGGAGCTTCGTGTAGGGATGTCGACGGTGGTGGTGGCTATCCCTGCGAAATGCCCTAGAGATGAAATGCAAAAAATGCAGAGAAGGTCGCAAGAGGAGTGCCCTTGCAAGGGAATTGTTCACATCCTCAAGTGCGTGAGTTACACGTATGATACCATATAGAAATAAGAACACTGTGAAGCTTGAGAGAATAAGCCACCCCCTCTCAACGCCGAAAGGTGGAGGGAAAAGCAAATATGTCGTAGCAGCACTGATAATCCAGAGAGGGTAGGATTCCTGCCAAAGAGATCGTAGCTGAACAGGGAACCAATGTGTGCCCGATCTTGGACCTTTGGAGAGAGGAGTCTATCCCCGCCTCCATGAGTGTAGAAGAATCGAAACAACAGTCATCAAGACACATCTGAACAGAAAAAAGGGTCCCACCTAGGGAGAACTTGTAGATCCTGGAAGGCGATGCCGATGGAGATCTTGTAGAGGTGAAGGATCATGACCTCCTTGTTCGAAGAAATGGGGAGTGTCAAGCCTAAAACCGAAAAAGGTAGGGAGGGATGGGAGTAGAAGATGGAGTTTTGAAAGGGAGGGAGGGATGGGAGTAGAAGATGGAGTTCCCTCCCGTAGTGCGTAACAGAATGAAGAGGAAACTGATATGTTCATAGGAGTGATGCTCCCCGTACCTATGGCCTCCTTGAAGAAGCAGGATCTTTAGATCACCAGAGATCTGGGGTCTTTAGATCACCATGGCTCTGATACCATATAGAGAAACGATAGGGTTTGTAGTGGAGCGATCAAAATAGACAATACTCAGACACAACTGAAGAACGGAACTCAGAAAACATAGTGCCTGTCGGTAATATGAAAAACTGAATACAAGAACCTCAAGCCGGTGTGTCTCAAGGACCATGGCTGAGGTGAATCAGAAAGATGATTCCATGTAGAGAAACAGTAGAAAAGATAGCAGCAGAGGGAGCGAAGCGCAGTCCTCCGTGTAGCTCGATGATGACGAAGAAGATGAAGGGCTAGAGCTGCCCTAGGAAATGGCTGAAAACCAGCATGCTCTGAGGAAGGAACCTTCAGGCTATCTGGAATAGCAACATGATGAAGAAAAGGAGCAGATCTGGAGCAGGAGGGGCAGATCTGGAGCAGAAGGAGCAGAGGAGCAGATCTGGAGCAGGATGGGGCAGATCTGAAGGAGAAGATGGAGCAGCCAGGAGGCAGGAAGGAGAGACAGAGAGAAGGCAGATCTGAAGAGGAGAGGTAGATGGAGCAGGCGGGGCTGCAGCAAAGAATGACGGAGATGAGGAGCAGCTGCAGGTCCTGTCCTGTCCTAGAGGAGTGTGGGGGCTTGTGCCTTTATAGGCCAGACCTAGCTGGTCGGCCAGCTGGTTGGTGGGCCTGCCAGTTGCTTGGCTGAGGTGGCTGGCCTTTTGGCTGGCCTGTAAGCTGTATTGGCTGGCCTGTAAGCTGGTAGATTGCCCCAGAAATTGGGGATTGTTAGTTGCTTAACAGGAGGGGCGGAAGAGAGGTGAGGAGTGGTGGTGGGCTAAGCTCTTCTATGCCACCAAATGAGGGTTGCAGCACATTGAGATGAGCAGAGGGATCTGGGCACCATTATTCAAAATACAGAACTGAGTATCTAATTTTCCATCAGCTACAAAGTCTTAGGCAGCAAATCAGCCTTTTCTAAGGTTATTCAACTTTCTATGGCAACAATCCTACAGATAACTTTTCAGCTTGACATTTATTTTTCATAATTCCCAGACTACCTGATTACGTAAGTTACAAACTTCCCATTCAACAAACACCAATCTTCTTTTTATATTTTCTGCTCCCAAACAAATGTTTTGAAAAAAGAAGCTCTTTTATAGTTTCATTTGAAAAAAAACGGTCAGTAAACCATTGTAGCCCAAAACAGGGCTAACTACAATTACTCTTTTGGCTAAGGAAAGAAGTCTACCTTGGGTCCTCTCGGACTTACAACGTTGTTTTTGTGGTTCTTGTTTGTGAAGTTCTTTTGTTTATTTCAAAAGTTTTCTTTCAACTTCATATCGTCCTTACCTTCCCACCGAATCCTCCAATGTGATTGGTTTCTACTTTTCTTCGTGTGTTTGCAAATGACACCTGCACTCTGAGGCTATTGAAATCTGAAATACTTTGCTCATGTTTAAACATATTTGCTGTTTATGAAAGGGAACACGCATCTTATTTTTTGGAAATGTGGCTGGATAGCACTATTAAAGTGTAAACATTTTTAATATGCCTTCCAGCTCTGGATTGTTGGCAGAAACTTTATATGACGATCTTTGCATAAATGGATGCTCTTGCGTGTGAGCGTGAATGGATATGTGTTTATGAGAGAGAGCAAATATGAATGGAAATGTGTGAGAGTACTATGATCTGCACCCGCCGTTGGCCACTGATGATGTTGGTTGGGATGTCATAGTAGCTAGTCCCTGCTATGTGCAATGGAGTTTATGCTTTTTAACCTTGTGGTTGATTGTCATGAAGTTCAAACTGCACTCTTTGTTTGTAGAGGATGAGTTTGGGCATGTCCCTGAATTCATCTAGATATAATTTCAAAGGATGGTATTGCTTCTAAGGTTTTAGGATTTATGATCTCATTGACTTACAGGATTTAGTTCTGCTGAACAGGCACATCATGCCACAATCATAGTGATACGAATTTCCAACAACTGCTAGCTATTACTGGTGTTTCTGAAGCAAGGCAGGAATGCTGCCTCCATAACTTGCTGGATATCTGTTACATTGATTGCTGAAGTGTCGAATGAACATTGTCTTGCTTTGGGATTCTTGAAGCTGTAACCTTGTATTTCAATAGATCTCTCCTCTTGCTCACGGGAGAAGGTATTTCAAGTGCTGTCCCTGGCCACCTAAACTTATGATCGGTTGATGGTGAAATAATGGGCAAACCCCAAGGGTCAAAGCTCTCAATTGAGTCAAAGAGAGGCCAGAAACTTGGCAACACGATTGGTCAGCTCTCTTTGACAATGAGACAATCTTCTGACGAAGGTGCTAAGAGGTTAGCATACAAAAAATCTGGTGTGTCTTTGAAGGTGGAAAGTGGTAAGAGGAAGAAAAGTGTGGACCCTTCTCAGGTGCAAGTAATTGCATCTATTATTACAAGGCGCCGCTCAAACCAAAAAGTGAAAACTCTGAAGCCAGGACAACCAAATCCATCCAAAATTTCTAAGCAGGCTGTTAGAAAACTTGCTGGAAAGATAGTGACAAAGACATTGAATGGATCAAAGGCTTCTCGATCTGTAAAGCTACCAGCTACTTCAAAATATCAAAAGAAGGATGTTATACCTGATCTTGGAAGGAAGGGTAAGGATAAAAAAAAGGTCCGTCAAGCTCATAGAAATGATGCTGGAAATCAGTTGGCCAGGTTACTGAGGTCCCAAACACCCACAACTCCTGAGATGCTGAAGAAAGTGCAGCCCAAAAGCGAAGAGACAGAAAGAGAGCCAAAAAAACGACGGCGCCGTAAAAGGAAGGAAACAGGAGATGAATCGAAACAAGATCATATTTCAAGGATAAATAAACGCGTGAAGTATTTGCTCAATCGAATGAAAGTGGAGCAGAATCTGATTGATGCTTATTCAGCCGAGGGATGGAAGGGTCAAAGGTTTGTAACTGATCAATGCAGTTACTTTGGTATCAAGTTTCTGTAACATGGCAAGATAGCTAGAATGGTTAGTTATGAAATATGGAAATGGTATACAAGCAATACATGAAGATAAAGTTGGAGTCTTAACTTGTCAAGTTAGAGACTTATCGAGGATTTTCTGGAGTATTAGAATTCGTTTCTAAATTCTTACAGAAACAAGAATGTCCACTTTTCTGAACATTTTATAATTCATGAATGATGAGGAATATTGTATTCGGATCTTGTTGATAAGTCCATAATAAGTAAATCTGTTATGGCTATAAAAGTATGCATAACTGAGAGATTTGCAGCTGTTTTGATAGAGAAACTCATCTTGGTTCTCCACTATTGTGGTTGCAGTCGGGAAAAAATACGACCAGAGAGGGAGCTGCAGAGAGCAAATGCGCAGATCATACAATTTCAACTTGGGATACGTGAGGCAGTGCAGCAGCTTGACATGTTGGGACGGGAAGGCTCACTTGAGGCTTCTGTCTTTGATTCTCAGGGTCGAATCTACCATGAGGATGTAAGCTCTCTGGTTATCATATAGCTGTACTTTTGCCAATCAAGTAGTTTTAAAAAACAAATGTCTTAATGTGATTTCTGAAAGGTCTTCCTCAAGTCCAACATCACTATAAAATGTTTGATGGTATCCATGCGTCATGTCAATATTCATTGGATTGAAGCCAAATTAGATTTTGTACCCATAGAGATGATTGGTTGTCTTCTTGCTGCCATAGTTTTGGTGTTTTGGTAAAATGTTCATGTGAGATTATAGGGGGTCCGAGAGCACTGCCTCGCTGTCAAAAGACCTAGTTGAATGTCTAACCCAGACACGGCAGGTAGCAATTTGCTACCTTGCCAAACAACATGCATCCACTCTTGGATTACGCAGCAATACTCCTCCTAGGGCAGCCAATAACAGCATGCTGAAGGGCTTGTGCAAGGAGTACGGCAGCATTGAGCAGCATTGAATGGCCACCATGCAGCCAAAGGCACAGGGCTTGTATCAGCCCTGCGCAAGAGCACTACAGCAGAACATCAGCACTCAGCACAATGAAGAGCAGGAGCCACCAATCCAGCAGAAGCAGTACTCTGTGTTGGAAGGTAGGGTCAATGCCCCACCTGTACACCCCCAAATGAGGAGAGCTCAGGGGTGTGACACCTCAGCATGTATGAGGGTAGATGGATCAGGTGCAGCAAACAGAGACACCTTTTGGTACCTTACCTTGGCGACTGTTTGCTGAAGGTGTTACAGGTTTGTGGCAGTTTTTGTACTTGATATCTACCATGATATATATTCTGTTTTGGCAGTTCGCTTCCACATCTGAGTTGTCGTTGATTACTGTGCTAAAGAGCACATAGAGTTGAGTTGTGCTCTATACATGTGTTTGGCTTTAGAGGAGTTATGCTGCTCGGAAATGCAGATGGTTTTGTAGGCTTGGGACTACTTATGGACAGACTCCCACTGTTTCAGTATCCATTCCACTCACCTATCATGAGGTGAACCAGGTCATTGCAGTAGGAGTCAGTCATAGCTAGCATCTAAAGGTGCTCATTATTGTATCAGTCATTCGCATTATTGCGCATTGCAGGTAGTCTAAGGTTGTTTAACTAGAGTCAAAGTCCTCTGCATGTTACACAGCTCAAGAGCTTTCGGTAAAACATAGGGTCTACAGAGATCATTTCTTGCGATTCATCAAAAGGCACCCATGTTTACAGTTGTTTCTAGGGTGTTTGGGTCTCTTGAGATCATTACCAGTGTCAGAAAGGCTAAATTATGCATCTATAAAATGTTTTGATTTTTTTCAAAGAAATCAGAGCTTCCAAAGGTTTTACTATGTATTTTTTCCTTTGTGTAAAAAATTTTCATTGAGACATTGAGGGCTTCATTAGAGGCATCAACTTCATTAAGGACTTCATTGCATTAAGAGAGCTCATACATAGCCTTGATTACCATATTTGTTGATGATGTGATTGTGCTCATATTGGATTAAGGGTGTGCCAAATCCTCATTAAAGGGAAAAATTAATGTAATGAGAATTTTGTTGCTAATCTATACATTGATCCTTGTTTGTAAAACCATTATACACGACTGAGGAGTGCGAGTAATGGTCGTGGTGCGTTGAGATTTAAAAGGAAAAATTAATGTAATGAGAATTTTGTTGCTAATCTATATATTGATCCTTGTTTGTAAATTCATTATACACTACCGAGGAGCTAGTAATGGTCGTGGTGTGCTGAGATTTATGTTTTTAAAATAAGACATCAACATTTGTTAAAATTTCTTTAAACATACCAATAAAGTGTCTCTGAGATTTGTATGTGTTGGGAGAGGGATGTCAATCAGTTATCTCCAGGTTTTGAATGTGTGGAAGAGGGATGTCAAAAAAGCTCACAAATTTTATTGGCACTCTAAAAGCCTTGCGACAAAATGCTCGCCAAAAAATCACACCCTATGACCAACTGTTGCCAGTTGATCCTTGAGAATCTTCAATTTTACAAGGAAATCATGGGCTGACTCGCCTTCCTCCATCATCATGGTGGCTAATTGATTCTAAGCATGATGATTCTCCCTGCATTTTTCATCTCATAGATATCCTTCAAGATCTCCCTTGTTTCATGTGCTGTATCCGCCAATTCAATATGGGGTATCACAGCATCCGTAGTCATCCCTATAATCATGGAGAGTGTCGTCCTGATATTCATGAACAGAGCACTCAGTTTCCACTCCCTCGCTCTCTCTGGATCTGTTGGGGTTGTGACCTGCCATGAGGCATTGACCACGTTGACAGTTTTCAATTCGGTGCCTTTCATCACCTCCTAGATTTCCATGGCCACTAGATGTCTCCGAATGTTCACTTTCTAGGTCAGATAGTTGGTTCAATCCTTTCTTCTCATTCCTTCTTCCGTTTTTGGATCTTGTTTTTTCTGCTGTGTTACTCTTTTCTACGAATCTGTCCCATCCCCTCTTCTAACAGTTTCTTTTGTCAAAACGTTTTCTTTTGCTTCTTATCTTCGACTTTTGTGTGTTTAGATTGTGAATTCTTGGAAGTTACACAAAATGCCTTTTTTTGTTCTTGTTAGGGGTGTCATGGGGCTTCAATTGTGCAAGGTTGTTGTCTCTCTTCCTCCTGCAATGATGACTGTTGCACAGGCTACCAAAGACTGCTTATGAAAATAAATTGTCATTTGTGGATGAAGTGTAAGAATGATTAGAGGAGATTATATTTTTTCATAAACTTAGACTGTCTTGATGAATATCATTTGGAGCCACCAATAATAAAAAATTTATTGTTGCTTATTATGACTTTATTATTGATTAGTCATTGTGCAAGTATGCTATCTGCTGCAGATATTCTGTGCAAAATGCACACTCCAAGAAGCATCAGCAGATAATGATATTGTCTTATGTGATGGGTTTTGCAATCGAGCTTTTCATCAACGCTGCCTAGACCCTCCTTTAAGAACAGAAGACAGTAAGATTCTGGCTGTTCTGTAATTTCATTTACCCTTTGTTAAAACTGATTCTTCTTGTTAATGCTGTCATATGAAGCCAAATAAGTTTCTTTCCGTTGACAGTTCCTCCAGGTGATGAAGGGTGGCTGTGTCCTGTATGTGAATGCAAGTTGGAATGCTTGGATATTGTTAATGCTTATCTTGGGACCTCTTACCATGTGGAGGACCATTGGCAGGTATTTTAAAGCACCTAATCGCTTAACTACTATCCTCTAAAAATTAGCCCAATGCCATTTGAACTAAAGTGGTTGCATGCCAATGTGTCAGAAAGTTTTTGCTGAAGCTGCAGCTGCCGCAAGTGGTGATGGTAAACTACCTACAGCTGCAGAAGAATGGCCTTCAGAAGATTCAGAGGATGATGATTACAACCCAGATCAAGATGTCCATCGTGCAGAACGACGGACTGAGGAAGAGAAAGACTCTGCCTCTGGAGACTCAAGTGGGCGGAGATTAAATGGGGAAGATCTGGGATCTAGCTCAAGTGATGAGGATTCAGAAGTTTCTTTCTTCGATGAGTTTGCAGAAAATTCCAAAATTGACCTTACCATAACGGATGGATGTGAGGGAGGGAACGGGCCTGCTTTGGAAGATGAAGACGATCTCTTGGTTGGAGGAAAGAGACAACGCAAAGAAGTTGACTACAAGAAACTACATGATGTAAGTTTGTGGCATAATGTAAGAGATGTCCATCGTAAACAATTTGCTTCTAGTTTATGTCTTGAATTCGTTAAAGCTGAACACAGTCTTTGTCATGTTAGAAGTGATGTGGTTGACCCTCATTGCTTAATTCCTCTAGTCAGTCTTCAAATAGGCTATGCAATAAGGCTGACGGGAGGATAAAGTCAATGAGATACATACATATGCGCACTGCTCATTACTGTTTTAGAATTCTAGCCGGTGTTCTATCTGGAGATATGGGAGCTTGGTTATCATCCAGCTCTTTTTTCGTGCTGATGATGTGTTGTGGCTCTGTTCAAAGAAATGCTAGACCCTCCTTGCTATCAATATAGGATAAAGTTTTGATTTCACAGACTTGTAAGTCCCTGCTAGCAGACCTAATTTAAGGATGCCCTTTTCCCCCCCTTCTATCTTTATGTAGCTGTCAGAAAGAAAGGCAACTGCCTGCATGAATAATTTCTTAATACTAGAGGCCTAGTGTTTTCTTGGGCAAAGACCGTTGTGGTCTTAGTTTCTTTCTGCCCTCATTATTTTGGTAAGCAGCAAGTGCCTCTTATCTAATTTTTCTTGACGCCTCACATTGCAGATGCACACGATAAAAAACAAGACCTCAAAAGGTTTTTTGTAGTGAATGTCATCAAAGCCTTAGGCCTGATAGGACAAAAGTCATTTTTATTTTGAAAATACTTAAGTCCAAGGAGTTTCTGTTGTTTTTCTTGCTTATAAAGCATGACAAGGGTGCAAAATGGATCCTTTTTTATATCAAAGCATTACAAGTTTTTGATTATATCACTGATGCTCCATGCAGCCAAGGACTGGCCAAATACTTCTTTTGAGAATTCTACTTTGGATCTGAATCTTTGATCTGGATTGATGGAGGAGTATTTCTTTACTATTAATTTGAATAAGCTTTGAATCATTGTTGGTGGTCATTGTCTTGCCTTTGGCAGTAAGGTTAACATCAGAAGCTTTATCGAGCATTGGAGCAAGACCAAAGCTCAGTTGTCTTTACTTGCTTCTCTATGTGAAGTGTTGGCCACTCTCATGTGAAACACTTGAATAGTTTATTGCTGATTTTTTTTCTGCCATTGGAGTCTGGACTCGCTATTGAACAAGTTGGTCAATTACTTGTCTATCCTTATATATTGTGGTAGTGCCCCTTTGCTTATTCGGTAGTGTTAGGGAAAAAATGTAATGCCCCCCCTCAAGGGGCCCTTAATTTTTTTCGAAAAAACAGTGCTGATTATATTACTTCGAAAAACAAGATATAAGAGGTCAGTTTTGCAACTGACGGGCTGCGTTCACAAATCGGACGCAACCCTACATGGAATCAAAAAGCTCTCTCTCGCGGAGGGATCAGGCGGGTGTGAGTAAACAGCCAGAGAGGTGGTGAATAGCGCCACTGAAGGCCCTGAGAAGTATGCTCGAAGAAGAGGCCCCGCGCGTCCCAATCTCGGAGGAAACGTCTCCGCTTTTCCCGGCCAGCCTGGGAGTCTCCCTGAATCTGGTCCCACTGGCCTCTGAGTGTGTGGATGATCTCACTTTAAATGTCGGCCATGATCTGGGCAGTCGAAAGAGAGGTACCACCGAGGATCTGCGCGCAGCGTGAGGTCCAAATGTGCCAGCCAGCGATGCTGCTAATAATCTCCCAGACTGGCTGCTTCTCCTGAGAACCTGTGTCCGCCTCTGCCAGGTGTGGCAGGATGCCCTCCAGCGGCCCCCAAGTCCCCTGTGTGATAAGGAATATGGGGTCCTGCGGGCCTGCCTCGAACAACTGATGAAAGCCAGGTGTGGTGCTGCACCAGCAGAACGCGCCCCAGGTGATCAAACCTAGCTCAGGTGCTGCACGTGTAAGGATCCCGAAGGTCCACCTCCACACTTCCTAGGCACGAGTGCAGCTCCACAGGCAGTGTTTTGGTGACTCCTCGTCCTCATGACAGATCTGACAAAGTCCATCCTGACGAATCTGCCGCAACCAGCTCCCCACTGGAAGACCCTTGTGGGCGAGTAGCCAAAGGAAGTAGGAAATCTTCCGTGGCCGCCAGCTCTCCCACAGGGCCTTCCAGGAGGCCTGCAAAAATAGCCTGGAGATACCCTGAGCATACCAACTGGGCCGCTGAGTGGGCGGGCGGCTCTACATGCTCCCAAGAACTCTCCTGCCCAATGTCGTACTGTACGCGAAGAAAGGGATCAGCCCCTGGCCTGCCACCACCTCTGGCCATCTCCACTCACCTGGGTCCCAATCAAGCTCTGACAGGGCCCGCCCCTCCCAAAGCCAGAGTCGCCATAACTGCAGCTGATCCTGCTCTATACTAGGATCGATCCGCCAAACCTTCCCCACGAGGCCTACGACCCGAACCCTCTGCCACGGGAGAAGGGGGTCGATGAGCACACCCTCTCTCCTGAGTCGGCCGTCCCCCGAAACCGCGAAGAAGGAAACAGAGGTGTCATCCATCCGGCCTGCAACCACCAGTGGGATGCCACGGGGGGTGAACTGTCCAAGCCAACGGTCATCACCAGGCATGAGGATCTGAAACTCAGGTGGAACCAACCAACCGGCAGGAATCGCTCCGTCTATCTCTGTGCGTCTCGCCTGAGCTCCACGGACACCTCTAGCTGCGGCTGCTAGAGCAACGGTCTCCAAGTGTCTGTAAGTGTCCCTCCAAACTCGAAGGGACTGGGCTGGCCCCTGCATCCAACCGTCCCACAGGATATGTGACCTCTCCCCCAGCTGAAGGCCCTCGGTATCTCTGACCTGAACGTTCCAGATGAGCGGCTGGCGGTCGATCTCCTCCTGACTGCTAGGAGGGAGCTGAAGGAGGCTGAGACGGAGTCGCCTCCAAACCATGAGAAGGCTACGAATGAGTGGGGAGCGGGGGTGAGTAAGCGGTGCAGAGGTGAAGATCCACCGGAGGGACGGTAGCCACTCCACCTCGGCGCGGGACGCAAGAATTGATCCCTTGTTGAAGTAACATCTTCCACGTTTGCCCCCCCGGGGTCAAACCGCGGATAACTAACTTGCCCAGCAGGGCCTGACTCTGAAGCTCAGGATCAATGACCCCCAAGCCACCCTCAGCCTGCGGAAGAATGACTGTTTGCCAGGCTACCCTGGCTTTGGTATCTCTGAGAACATCCCCCCCAGACCAAAGGAAATTCCGGATCATCCTCCTAAGCTGTGCCACACTGGATCTCGAGAAGCACCAACAAGAAGCCACATACCAGGCCGTGGCCAGGAGAACCTGGTTGACTACAAGAGCACGACCTGCAAGAGAGAGCTTAGCAGTGCTCCAGAAAGCCAGCTTCCGTCGAATGGAATCTAGCACCGGGAGAAACTGCTGAGCTGGCGTGATGTCCAGGCCGACCTGAAAGCCGAGATATCTAGCTGTCTGCCCCCGCGGGATCCATCTGAAACCCAAGAACCTCCCCCACTGTGAGCATGCCTCAGGGTTTGTGAGAAAACCAACTGATTTGTTCCAGTTGACTTTCGCACCGGTTGCCGAGCAGAAGACCTCTAAGGCCAGCCTCACCCTCTCCAGCATCATCTCATCATCCTGAACGTATAGCGCTGTGTCATCTGCATACTCTGAGTCCAGGAGCTCCGTGTCCTCCCTGATGGGAAGGCGAACACCTCGGATCCCGGTCGACTTCGCCCGAAGGTAGTATGTCATCGCCTCGGCAAAGAATAGAAACAGGTAGGGAGCGAGGGGGCAACCCTGACGCACTGATCTCTCCAATCGAAAACGCTCTCCCATCCTGCCACCGATGATGACCCTGCTGGTAGCTGTCCTGTATAGCGCTGAGATACCCTGAATCCATCCTACTGGGAATCCCAGTCTCTCCAAAGTACCCTCCAGGAAGGACCAGTCCACTCGATCGTAGGCCTTCTCAAAGTCGAGAAGTAGAATGGCTAAGTGCGACCCGCTGTGCTGAGCCCACTCCGTCGCCTCTGAGAAGGTAAAGACATTATCCAGGATACTGCGATCCTGGACAAAGCCTGTCTGAGTGTCATGAATGAGGTCAGGAAGTAGTGGCCGAACTCTGGCACTGATCATCTTGGCAAGGATTTTGTAGGCAGTGGTGAGGAGAGTGATCGGGCTCCTCCCTTTGGGATGAGGCAAATCAATCCAGAAGAGAGGCTCTCGGGCATATGTCCGCTGCTGAAAATTCTCTGGAGGGCTGCTAGGAGGGGCTGATGGATCTGATCCCAAAAAGAGGTGAAGAAAGTGCGAGAGTGCCCATCCTCGCCAGGGCATTTCTGCCCATCGATAGCCAACAAGGCCTCCTGCATCTCGATAGTGGTGAACGGAGCCATCAGCGTCGTCTGCATGCTGGGCTGAACAAGGGCTGGAATGTGCCTCCACACTTCCTCGCGGGAGCGGCGAGAGCGGGGGGCAAGCTGCTCCTGCTGGAAAAGAGTCCTGTAGAAGTCGGTAGCCAACCCCAAGACCTCTTCCGGGTCAGAAACGATGTGCCCCTCCACTGTCTTGAGACTCCGGAGCTGATCACCTGTTGCCCTCTGGACATGCGTCCTGAAGAACTCCTTGCTCATCTGATCGCCCTTCCGAGCCCAGTAGGAGAGGGAGGCGTGATAAGAAAACTCTGAACGACGCTGGAGTCTCCTCAAGAAGGGCTCTAGCTCGAAGGGCCTGGATCCGAAGCTCCTCCGAACCCGGAGCTGCCTGCTGGAGTCGCTGAATGGAGGCGAGGTCCCTACGAAGAGCTCTTTCTCTGCCCCACCACTCCTGGCGAACCTGAAGGGCTGCGAGCTGGCAAATCTGGCTGGACTCCTGCAAAGCCTGTGCCACCGACTCTACCAGATCCACGCACTCGCCCCAATCTCTGTCCCAAAGGCTACCGATACTGCTGCGCACCTCCTCCCTAGAGAAGATGGAATCAGGAATCCTGCACGAACGGGGAGGAAGGAACTGAGCTGCCGAGTCTAGTGATAGGAGCACTGGTGCGTGGTCGGAGAGTGTCGTCCCTGGCACTATACCCACCTGACCACCTCTGCTGATGGCCCAGTCAGTGACATAAAATCTGTCCAGTCTCTCCAGGAGTTTGCCTCCTTCCCTGCGGAAGCCCCACGAGAAGTCCAAGCTCCCATGCCATCGTTGGAAGGACGGGTCTCTCCAGTTCTCCCTACCACCTGTCGCGAAGATAAAGGAGTCCCAAGCGGACTGCTCTGCCTGAGCTATACCTGTAAACTCTGGTCCTCGGCCCTGCTGGTCCTCCAAAGCCTCCAGATTGTTGAAGTCACCTCCAACAATCCAGGAATCCATGTCTGGGAGAATCTCTGTGAGTGTCCTCCAGAAAGTGGCTCTGCATCGGAGGTCTGTGGGTGCATAGATGTTGAGGACTCCTATTTTGGAGCCCTCCAACTCTAGGCCAACCCAAAGTGCTCGGCCTGGGATCAACGTACCATGGCCAAAAACTCCCTGGGCAAACGGCTCGCACACAGAAGTACAAACACCGCCACTCCTTCCCTGTGCTCTGATCGAAGGCTCCCAATAAGTGTGAGAGCGTCCAGGGAGGATCTTCCGGCAGCTACGGGAGTGAGCCACTGAAAGCTTATGCTCCTGGAGCAAGAGTATATCCAAGCGACCAATCACTGTTGGCAGAAGTTCCTGTCTCAAGATGAGCTTCCTAGGACCACGGGTGCTAGAAGAATGAAACCCGTTCACGTTCCAGGAGACAAGGTGTAAGCTCATGATGTAGGCTGCGAACAACTGTCTGCTCGCGACTGAGGTCGATGAAGAGGCTGAAGTTTCGGAGTGAAGGCGCTGACGCTTTTGTGAGGGTTTGGAGGGGGAGGCGGGGTCATCCTGCCCATTCTTCAGAACTTTTAGCAAAGGCGTGAGGCCTTTGGTGCCATGGACAAACGCTTTCTCGAGCCAACTCGAGATCTCTGAAGTGGTAATCCCATAGAAGGCGCGAAGTTTCTGGGGAGTTCAGGCTCTGACATCCTGGGGTAGGGGCCACGACAGAGGGGGTCTGAGGATCACAATCAATCTGAAACGCTTGGCGGCGCATCGCCACTGCAGGTGCACGTCACCCTCGGATCACTGAGTCTCGAGAAGCTGTCCACCCGACGGGCCTATCCAAGAGCAAATCTGAGCGTGCGTCTGCTCTCTGAGAGCCTCCCAAACCGAGTCGTCTGTCTAGGTCTCGGTGCCGTCGCTAAGAAAGGTGAAAGCAAAGCTGGGGCCATCCCTCGGGGCCAAGGCTGCGATCTTCCTATCCGCCCCTTTACGGAGCAGGAAGATACTGATGTCGAGGTAAGCAGGGAAGGTCCCGAGGTCGGCCACATCCAAGTAATCCCAGGGACCAGATTTGTAGAAGTCGCAAGGAAGCTCTCTCTCCTGGAGCCGAGGCCCGCCAGAGTCTGCAACTGAGGGGGTCGGGCTAGCAGACAGGGAAGACTGCTCCAAGGGTGGTGCAGACTCGGGATGGCCTACCTGGGGTGGGGAAGAGGAAGGAGGCTGAGGGGTAGGCAACTCAGACTCCACGGAAGCGGCTAGCGGGGGGGCGGAGGAGGGGGGAGTGGGGGCTGCCCGCGATTGAGGAACCACCGGTGCAACTGAGAGGGGCGGGGGAGGGGGGATGGGGCTGGAGCTGGGACTGGGGCTAAAGAGGAAGAGAAGGGGGCTGAAGAGGAAGAGGCGGGGGCTGATGCTACGGGTCGGGAGGAGAAGGTTGCGGCTAGGGTAGGGGCTGGGGCAGAGTGGAAGGGAGCTGGGGATCGGAAAAGGGGGGGACCTGAGGCTGCGGAGGGCGGGCTACAGACGAAGAAGAAGCTCTCCCAGGACCCTGGGACGGCTGTCTGTCAGGTCTCTGAGGCGCTGCTCCAGGTAGGGTAACCTCTGTTTCCTTGCCTTTGTTAGACGTCTTCTTATTCTTTCCTCTTTTCCTTCTGACCTCAGTCTAGCCGCCAGCCACCTCTGGAACGGGCTCCGGCTGCCTCTGCTCTTCCTGACGTGGCTGCCCGGGGGGAGGGGGAGGGGGCTGAGAGGGGGGGGGGCGGGGGGGGCCGAGAGGAACTGGAGAAGCGTGGACAAGCAGCAGCCAGGTGCCCAAAGCCGTGACACCTCAGGCACTGGCCTGGCTGTCCTGTAACTACCATGCTCTGAGTAATGCTGCCAGCATCTGTCACGATCTCAATCACTGCCGGGAGGGACGCAGGGTCAGCCATAGCCACACGGACTCTGGGAACACCTGCCGCAGTAACCGCGTCGACGAAAGTGTCATGCATCACCCAGCCAAAGTGGGAGCCCAGGTCCTTGACTATCGGCCGCAACTCAGCAGCAAGGCCTGGAAATACTAGCGTCACTGGATGGCGAGGTATGCGGAAACGAGCATCAAAGTCCGCTGCGCTAAACCCTCAGTACCAAGGAACTATCATGATGATCTTGCCATCCACCGATGTGGGGGAACCAGCAATCAGGTTGCTCGCAGCTTTCGCTGTGGATAGTTTAAGCCAGAAGATGCCCCTTTCCATAAGGGCTACCTCCTCAATGTGACTATCCTCTAGCATAAGCGTGGATTGCAGCCAATCCCTGATGGCTGGTCTGGAGGGGGAATGTCCAATGACTCTGCTATAGACTGAGGTGTGGGCAAAGTCATTGGCAACTTGTTGTACCCGGGAAGATTGTTGCTCTGTCAAGATCACGCGGTAGGCTTCTGGAGAGGGGGGGTCCGGGTGGGCCTCTGGTTCCGGGCAGGGAGCCGCCATACCACCAAGACAAACTGTGAGAACTCCGATGAGGAAGAGGCTGCCACCAAAAAGGGGGGAGGGGATAGACGAGGGTGGAGCCTGGGTTTGGATGAGGAGTCGGTAAGCGAGGCGAGAGCGAGGGCGGGCGGGGGGCGGGGGGTGGAGGCGGAGGTGGAGGGTCGAGGCGAGAGTGGGGGTGTGGCGGGGTGAAGGAAGGGGCGGCGGCGAGGTTGGAGGGGTGAGGCGGGCACGGTGAGGTGGACGAGATGAGGGCGGGGCGAGACGGGTGAGGCGGGCGTGGTGAGGTGGCGAGGCGAGGCGAGGCGGGAGAGCTGGGCGGCGAGGCGGCCGCGGTGAGGCCGGCAAGGCGGGGCGGTGGGGCGGGCGGGGTGAGGCGGGCGAGGGCGGCCTAGGCAAGGGCGGGTGAGGTGAGGGCGGGCTAGGCGAGGGAGGGCGAGGCGAGGGCGGGCTAGGCGGGCGAGGTGAGGGCGGCCTGGGCGGGTGAGGCGGCCGAAAGCGAGGGCGAAGGCGAGGTGGGGGAAGCGCAAGGTGAGGCGAGGGGAGGGTGAAGACGCAGCGAGGGCGGGCGAGGTGAGCTCGCGGGCGAGGCGGTCGAGGGGGGTAGGGAGGTAGGCTATGGTGAGGGAGGGAGGGAGCGCTCGCAGGAGCAGTCTATTATGTATCAGATCAAGGGGCCCTTAATAGGCTTGGAACTGCCCCTTATAGTCAACTGGTATGGTAGACCGGCCAACCAGTCTGCCAACTACCCTCCTGAGAATACCCAGCTAGATTGAGAGCCCGTCCAGACCTATGTCTCCCTAATGACATCTGCTCAGATGGGACTGCGTGGTATGGGGTGCGTGGCCTTACCTGGGATGGACTACGGTCAAAGGTTGCCTGACCTCTAACTCTGGGTTGATCCTGAGGGATCTACCGTTGGGTGGTGATGCACTGGGCAATACCACATGTGCCCCTATGTTTGTAGTCTGATATTGGTCTATGCTTGCAGGTTAGCACGGAGATAGAGGAGATCCTGGATCTCTATCTTAGGGGTTGTTTCAGGTTGTATTGCAGCACGTATAACTGCCAGGTCGGTAGCAAGGCCAGCAAGAAGGCCTTATGGGCACGCAAAGCAGCAACAGACTAGTCGGCAAAGACCAGTCTGCGATCGGTAGAAGAAAGGGTGACTAGCAACACCTCGTATGTTCTCCACTTAGGATGCCTCGCAATCAAGTCCTTCACACGTTTCATGACGACCAGTCCTGAGAATGCCCCAAGTGAGCAATGGCTCTCACTTATATAGATGTAGGGTGTCTCAAGCCTAAGACTGCCTCAGTGTACCATAGGTACCATGTGTCTTGACTGTCCCAAGGTTAGGGCACATGACGATAGGTTATCTTGACCTCCATAACACTAGCCTAGTTATGTCCATGCGTGGACATAACATTCTCCACCCCTTAAATAGAGAATGACTGAGACATAAATTTTGGGAATTGGCGTTGAAGAGAGTCAACACTTTCCCAAGTGCTATCCTCATCTGAATAATCTTTCCACCCAACCTTGAGCTTTGGAACAGTCGTGTTCCTAAGCTGTCGTTTCCTATAATCTAGAAGGCATTCTAGTTCATGGGATACGTAAGTGGATAGATCTTCTAATCTTATGAGTTCATCCTCAGAGACGAGGTTATCTCTAGCACCCAAAGCCTCTTTCTTTCTTTCTTTTTTAAAAAAGAATACTTCATTAAGTATGAATGAAGGCCGCAAGAGTGTCATGTGCACGGATTGGTATCTGACGTGTATTGGGATACACAAGACTAGCTCAGGTAGCCTGGGGAGGCTTAGAGCTAGGTAGGCTTGATTCTCGGGTTGAGTGGCAAGGGTACGAACCAGTTATAGGTCTTCGCTATTTTTGGCGCATTGGGCCCGAGTCTATATAGGGGGGCCCAGAGGTTCAGTTCTCAGGGAGCTGATGGGAACAAGTCTCATTCCTAGGTGCTAGGTCTGATCTTGGATTGAGTTGCGGACGCGCGCATCTTAGCGTAGCCCAAGGCCCTAGCAGCAGATCCTAGGCCTTCAGGCGCCACCTGGTCGTATGGGACACCAGGTTGGTTAGGATCTAGTTGGGAGTTCGTGCCATTAGCTCGGCTCGTGGCTCGGAGGGGACATCTCCTGATTCGGGATCATATCTCGTAGATGTCATGGTTGGGTGGTGAGGAGCCTGCTCAGATTCCTCACGGTTGGTGTGTTGTGTTTGCTTGTAGATTAGAGGTTTCAGCAGTGCTGGGGTTGTGTCAGTTGGTATCAGAGCCAACTCTTGAGGTAGGAATCTCTGTTACGAGTAAATTTGGACGTGATTTTCTCCAGGTATGCCTCAAATTCGAAATTCATATTCATGCGCTGTAAGTGCTTGTTGGTTCATCGTTTAAGGGTTGTGGTTGCCTAGATTGGGAAAGAAGGAAGGAGAAAGAGAGAGTTGGGTGAATTCGTTGCTAGATGTGAAGGACTATGAGAGTGAGAGACAAGAGGGAGTAGTGAGGTCTAGGTGGAGAGGTGCGAAGGGAACTGTTAGGCAAGTGTAGAGCTGGGCGGACCCAAGAGATCCCGTGCACAGCTGGCTGCGTAGGGAACGTGATGGCATGCAGAAGGGGAGCGCGGAGAGATGCGCAGCAGGCAGGGGCTAGATCGCGATCTAGGCCGAAAGCTATTTGGGGGGGGGGGCCCTGGAGGCTAAGAAAAGCACCATCCCCTCCAAAATTGGAGGGTGGGCTTTTGAAAAGCAGGGCTTTCTGAAAGCTTGCTTACCCACCTTATAGCTCGGACAGTTTGCCTCTTATCCCAAGCCCATGGACTGCGCATACATGAAGCCTCTCCACGCCATCTTGTTTGGGAGCTTGTCACGTGGTACGGCCTGCTGCTGCAGACGACTGTACGGCATTGCCAAGAGCGGGAGTAGCAGGATACAGTGATTTGTGGCTGATCGTCAGTTTCGTACCAGCCTATCTTTTCCTCGGCCAGCCTTTCATTTCTTTCATCATCTCCTATCCTTGTGGCCAGCTTTCACTCCATTCCAGTCTCCTAGCTCCGAGCCCACCTGTTGCTTCTCTTCTCTAGTCTACTCTGTTCATCAAATCCTATTTCAGCTATGGCTGATTCACCAGATCCCGGGCTCGCTATGGGTGATCAAGATATGAATTACCATGCAAATGATGACTAGGGCCTCTACGATGATTTGATTATGAAGAATGCCTTCAGTGAATTCACCATTGCTCTCGATGAAAACTTTGAGCGGGTTAATGTGAATCAAACGGGGTTGACACTGCAACTCCAAGGGATTCAGACTTCAATCTCGCTTTTGACTAGCACTGTTCAAGCACCTACGCATGTGGATGCTTTGGCTTCAGTGTTGGGTCCAAATATCACTCCAGATCCTTATCCTGGAGATCAGAAATCCAGAACCAAGGAGGTGGTTGACACTTGGTTGCACAAGTGGCAAGTACACTTCCAGTTTCACCCTTATCTTGATGAAAAGAAGATGTAGCTTGCTGCTGGGTATATGTCAGGTAAGGCTTTATTGTGGTGGAAGGAACTCCGATCGAAGCTTGCAACATGGATCGAATTTGAAGAGGTCTTCAAGAAAGAGTTTTTGAAGAAGGAGGAAGATTATGATATCGTAGGCAAGCTCAAGGCCCTCGATATGTCCAAGCTGAATTTAACTTTTGAGATCTATCTTCAGAGGTAGGTTTCGTGATTTGCAGAGCAGAGCTAGAAAGATGGATCCTGTCACCTTGTTAGGTTTCTTCGTGGATGGTTTACCTGACTCGTACAAGCTTTAGATCAAGAATAACAAGTGTACTACTTTGCAAGAGGCCATGAACTATGCGCGCATCTATGATGATGCCATGGCCAGTGCAAAGGGAACCACTACTGCCGACATGAGTGGGAAGAACAAGAGAAAGTTCTTCCAGTCAACAACTGGTACCGGGGAGTCGAAGTCAATTGACAATGCCTCCAAGAAGAACTCGACTTAGACGAAGAATGGTCGAGCCCGTTTCCTATGCACCTTGAAGTTAAAGAAAGAAGGACGTTGCTTTATATGCGAGGAGCGGGGCGACACTCGGAATGATTGTCCTAAGCGCAAGAACCAGTTGCAAGCGCTTGGACCAAAGCTCCATGTGGGACAAGGTACCAAAGCTAAGGGAGCTAACCAAGCCTTGATGACAGGTATTTTTGTAAATGTCATTACCTGCCCACTTTCTTGTAATTGTGTTTTTTGGGGCAAAAAAAGTAGTTGTTTTTTATATTATGTCTTAAGAGACTGATAATCACATAAAGTTCCAATTACAATTGGTTCCACAGTACATCTGACAAAATAGAAAAAGGGAGAGCAAATGAAGGTCATACATCAGTTATAGACTTCAAAGACTTCAAAGCAAAATCAATAGACTTTCTTGTAATTGCACTTTTAATAATTCGTTATTTGGCCCCCATGAAATTTTCGGAGTTTATGGAGAAGTAAGGGACCAAAGAGTCCACATTCTCTTTGACTCGGGCAGTTCTCACAATTTTGTGAACTACAAACTTGTGCAGAGGATGGAGCTGTCCACGACACCTAGCGATCACACCTACGAGGTGTAGCTTCTAGCTGGGAAGCAGTTTTGGGATCGTAAGATTGACGCACTTTCTATTGGGATTCAAGACTACACAACTGCTCTTACATACTATGTCATGCACTTGGAACATGTGGACTTGTTAATCGGAATAGAGTGGTTTAAAACCCACGATATTCGGATTGATGGAAAGATCATACACTTTCTTTTTCGGACAAGGACACCTAATTTTGTATTCAATGTGATAATATCCCCTCTTCTCAGGGACCTATTGTATCTGCGATGCAGCTTCAGAATATAATAAACACTTCTCATTATGATGTGTATCAGTGTGTTTTGATTTTGCTTTCTTCATTTGTTGTCTCTGTTAATAAGAAAAATGATTTAAGCTTGTTGAACACCGTGAATTGAGAACGTTGTTAGACGATTTCATGGATGTATTCCCTGCTCAACTACTGGAAGGTTTACCTCTAGAACGGGCAGTAGATCATCGCATAGATTTAGTACTTGGGGCTCAATCTATTAGTATTCCACCTTATAGGATGAGCCAGCTTGAGAAAGATGAGTTAGCTTCACAGCTACAAGATTATTTGGATATGGGCTATATTAGCCTAAGTAAATCACCATGGGGTGCACCTGTCCTCTTAAGAAAGAAGAAAGATGGTTCGTGGAGAATGTATATAGATTATGAACGAATGAATAAAGTGACAATTAAGAATCGATACCCTTTTCCTCATTCCGATGATTTGAAAGACCGTTTGGTTGGAGTAAAGTACTTCACTAAGATTGATTTGTGTGCGGGTTATCACCAAATCTGTATCTATGCTAAACACATAGATAGAACCGCATTTCGAACTAGGTATGGCCACTACGAGTTTCTCGTATTACCTTTTGGTCTGACCAATGCTCGTGCTACCTTCTAGCAAATGATGAACAATTTGTTCTGAGATTTTTTGGGCAAATTCGTTGTCGTGTTCTTAGATGACATCTTAGTATATAGACGAACGCTAGAGGATCACATTGGACACCTCCGGATTGTCTTAGTTATTCTAAGACAGCATAAGCTCTATGCCAAGATGAGTAAATGTGACTTCTTTATGAAGGAGATTATTTACTTAGGACACAAGATTTCTTCTGAAGGTATTAGCATTGATCTAGATCGTATCCAGAAAGTTTTGGAATGGCCCATCCCTCAGAGAGTGAAACAACTTCGTTCTTTCCTAGGATTTACGGTTTTTCTATGGAAGTCTATGCGTGATTATTTGAACATCACGGCACCCTTGACCAACATATTGAAAGGTCGTGGATGCAGGTCTACTCGGTCGATCTCTTGGAATGATGCATTGAACAAAGCTTTTGAAACCTTGAAGCTAGCTATGAAGGAAGCTCCTGTTCTTGCATTACCCGATCCTACTCGGCCTTATATTTTAGAGGCCGATGCGAGTGATTTTGCGATTGGGGCAGCTTTATTTCAAGACAGCATACCTGTAGCTTTTGAGCCAAAAATAGCGAAGACCTATAATTGGTTCGTACCCTTGCCACTCAACCCGAGAATCAAGCCTGCCAAGCCCTAAGCCTCCCCAGGCTACCTGAGCTAGTCTTGCGTACCCCAATACACATCAGATACCAATCCGTGCACATGACATACTTCCCCTCCTATAAGAAATCACTCTTGAGTTCTCTAAAACACCCGAGAATGTCCTCTAGAGAATCGGTAATGTCTCCCATGTTGCATCCTCCTCAACACGATCCTTTCACTTGATCTTGTATTCTGTGATAGTTCTACTACGAATCTGTCTTTCACGAAATTCAACAATACTCTCAGGCTCGTGTGGAATAAAAGTCAAATTGGTAACTTCTACTATTTCTTAAGGAGAAACAAGTTGATCAGTTGCACCCAGTAACTCTTTCAGTCGACTGACATGAAACACTGGATGTACTTTAACATCAGGAGGCAATTTAAGTCTATATGCAACTGGTCCAATTCTTTTAATAATCTTGAATGGACCACAATATTGGGGGGATAATGTCGGAACCAAACCAGTACTTGGATTCCTTGGGAATACGTAAATATACCATCGTCCCTTCAAAGTACTCTCTAGGTGAACGATGTCTATTAGCATAAAATCTGTCCCGATCTTGGACAGTTCTAATAGACTCCTTGGCAAGCTGCAACATTTCTTGCATGTCTTGCAAGAATGTCCTTGCAGCATCATTTTGAATTCCCTTGAACCCAACCATAACTGGTGACTTAGGTTGAAACCCATACATAAGCATAAAAGGACTGTAACCAGTACTTGAATGCTTTGCACTGTTATAAGCAAATTCTATCATGGGGAGATAATCTTCCCATGAAGTCTGTCTCTTAGAAACGTATGGCCGAAGCATATCGTTGACCTTCTCTGTACTGCCATCAAATTGTGCATGATCTGAGGAACTCATACTTGAGTAGTTTCCAACTTCTCAAAAACAAGTGTCCAGAAGTTACTTGTAAACTTAGAGTCCATGTCGTTGACTATGTCAGAAGGCAAACCATATAGCTTAAACAAGTGGTCCACAAACTCATGATCCAACTGAACAACTGATATGGTCGATCTAGTAGGTAAGAATCTAGCCATTTTTGTCAAACGGTCCACTATGACCCAAATTGAGTCATGACCCTTGTGCGTTCTAGGCAAACCGGTAATGAAATCTATGGAAATACTTTTCCATTTATTATCCAGGATTTCGAATGGCTGTAATAAACCCGTGCTTCTAAGGCATTTTGCCTTAGTAACCTGACAAACCCAGCAACCTACCACATAGTTTTCAATAAATGCACGCATCTTAGGCCAATAAAGGGTATGTTTCACAAGAGACAGAGTCCAATGTATACCTAGACGTCTAGCACTAGGAGCATCATGACACTCCCAAAGAATCTTGGATCGAAGATCCGAAACATCTGGCACACAGATCTCCATTCTATAATAGCAAGCCGTTCCTAATCATCCACTGACCTCCCGCCACCCTATACCGTAGGTGGCATACTCCCTGAGTCCTGGTCAACCATGGAGCTCCCATCCTGGACTTTCTGCCAATAAAAACTGAAATGACTATTAGTTGTGTAAAGCCCCCTCAAGGATTGAAATAGGTCTGAGGATATTTCCGTAGATGACATAGCATTTACAAACTTGACTCGACTTAAGGCATCCACCACACTATTCATCGAATCCTTTCGATAACGTATTTCAAAATCAAAATCTTGCATTAACTCTGCCCATCTAGCCTTTCGTCCCCTCAATTGAGACCCGTCACACACATACTTGATTGACTGATGATCTGTCAATATAAGAAACTAAGGTTCAGTTCTCAAGGAGCTGATGGGAGCAAGTCTCGTTCCCAGGTGCTAGGTTTGATCCTAGATTGAGTCGCGGACATGCACCTGCATCTTAGCGTAGCCCAAGGCCCAGTAGCAGATCCCAAGCCTCTAGGCGCCGCTTGGTGGTATGGGACACTAGGCTGGTTAGGATCTAGTTGGGAGTTCAGTAGCTTAGCTCGTGGCTCGGAGGGGACATCTCCTGATTCGGGATCACATCTCGTAAATGTCATGTGGTTGGGTGGTGAGCAGCCTGCTCAGATTCCTCACGTTTGGTGTGTTCTTGTGTTTGCTTGTAGATCAGAGGTTTTAGGAGTGTTGGGGTCGTGTCAGTGAGCAAGCTCTAATGCGGGAGTACATCATGCCATGCATGAGAAAAAACCAGCTCAAAAAGAGCTAACAAAAATCCAAGGTGGAGGCTGAAAATGCCACCTCAACCCTGAAGAAGACTCAAGGAAGAAGAGATATCCTCTCCAAACTCTGAAAAAAGTATATCTCCTGGCTGTAGCTACCTAAAGCCTCTTTCAATTTGCTGGCATGAAAGACCAGATGTACCTGAACTCCGTCAGGTAATTGCAACTTGTAAGCCGTGCCATTGATCTTTTTTAAGGAAAAAAAATGGGCCACAATAGCGATGAGATACCTTGTACACAGGGCCAATGCGCATTACCTGAGAATCTTTTGGGATTCTCAAGTGAACTCGCTGACTTTCTGAGAAAACTTGAGGTGTCCGCTTCTGATTAGCATAAAACTGCATTCTATCTTGAGTACATCTTATGCTTTCCCTTGCTAATTGCAACTTATCTTGTTGCTGTTGCAATCAATCAGCAGCATAGCTCACCTTGACATTCTGTAAGCCAACTACTCAAGGGGCTCTAGGCTGATATCCATACATCAACATGAATGGGATGTTTCGGGGTGCTCAATGCTTAGCACTATTGTAAGAAAATTCCAGCAAAGGAAGGAAGTCTTTCCGGTTAGACTGCCTTAGGG
Organism: Dipteris shenzhenensis; assembly: GCF_047967505.1. Classification (NCBI taxonomy): domain Eukaryota; kingdom Viridiplantae; phylum Streptophyta; class Polypodiopsida; order Gleicheniales; family Dipteridaceae; genus Dipteris; species Dipteris shenzhenensis. The sequence continues at coordinate 11,459,666 of NC_141622.1, read as the reverse complement.
AGAAATAAGCTCGTAGCATGTCTTCCAAAGTCTGATTAACCCACTGAGTATGTCCATCAGATTCTGCATGATCAGCCAAACTCATCCTCAGCTGAGTATCTGACTTCTTGAATACAGCCATCCAGAAATGCCTAGTAAACTTAGCATCTCTTGTTAGAAACATGGTGAAGAGAGAGAGAGAGAGAGAGAGAGAGGGTGTGAGGAATCTAATGCTCAAATGAAGACATGAAGAAGGCTTTCATTCATTCATCAAGTATATCAAGATAAGTAAAGTACAAGCCTTATATAGGCTACTCACTCACACACTAGACCCTAGTGCATATGGGATAAGTCCCATGATGACATGTGGCACTCACACAAGACTCACACACACATAGACTAGTACTAGATCACCTAGTACTACACACCAACACTTCACGCCAACACACTCTTTGACTATGATATCTCCAACACCCCCCTTCAGAGCAGAGAGTGTGAGACCCAACACGCAAAGAGTAGACCGATTCCCCCTACACCACAATACTGCAAAGAGCAAGTCCAACTATCCAATACCTCCCGTGTGATAGTGACTTCTCAGTCAGCTTGCGACCGGCAAGGGCAAACAATCACTCGTCATCCCCCCTTACTTTGAACTGGGTGGTCAATACTATCAACCAAATTAAAAGACAATACAATCATTTTTAGGGGACAACCCAGGGCAGAGTACCTCGTATTTTTGAGGGACAACCCAGGGAAGAGTACCTCTTATTGACTCCAAATACATTCACTTTAGGGGACAACTCGAGGCTGAGAACCTTTTATTGATTCAACACAAACACACATAGAACTAAGCATTATCTTCCTCCGCAAAGAGGAATAGATCATGTAACGCATTAGATGAAGCTTCCCGCTCAGGTCTAGTAGATGTAGCATAAATATTCTTAAGCTTGTTCAGGTTCTCCTTGGCAGCAAAGCAGCAAGCTGAAATAGATAACCAGCCAATTAAGGAGCTGGTCTAGGCCTTTGAAATGAATCAGCAGCTTGAGAAAGGTGTGAGTAAAGGTGTCCAGCAGCTGATGGATGCCCTCGGGGGTTCCAAAATGCAAACCCCAAGGGAAAAGCAGCAAGAATATTCACCGATATGAGAACTGAACCAGAAGAGAAGCTGGAAATGCTGCAGTAGGTCCAAAATGAGCAGAGGTAGCTGTAGGTGCTCCCAATGCAAAGATAGGTCTCGAAATTTGTAAAGCAGCTCAGCAAGACAGCTCCAAAGTACACTGAGATGCTGCAGCAGGTGTGTAGGTGTACCAAAGCGCAACAGGAGGTCTGAAATGTATCAGGCCACTCTCTAGAACAGCTCTGAATGCTGTAGCAGGCCACCACAATGAGAAATCGCTGCTGTAGGTGATCTGGAAGCCAAGAAGCAGCCTCTAGATAGCTCTGTTGAAGGCGGCTATGCAGGAGCAGCTTAGAAACGCTTGGAAATCCCTTCAAAACCTCGAATAGGTGGTTGGCTGTGCTGCAGCAGCCTAGGAACCCTAGATTCGGCGATGGAGAACTACAAAATGGCCTTAGGGAACCTTACGTGCAGACGCATGCTGAAGAAAGCGCTGATCAGAAGGTAACATGTGCGGAAATGACCTGAATGAAGGCGGAAGGAAGAGGAGAGTAGAGGCGGCAGGCTGTGGAGGCAAAACCAGGCGCAAACGGCTAAACAAAGAGGCAGCTAGAGGCGAAAATGAGCAGGCTGCATAGGAGAGGTGGCTGAGCAGAGTTAGGGTTTAGGGTTTGTTGGAGAAGATGGTGACGTGGCAGGGCGGGCTAGGGCAGGACTGACCTGCTGATACCATGTTAGAAACATGGTGAAGAGAGAGAGAGAGAGAGAGAGAGAGAGAGAGAGAGAGAGAGGGTGTGAGGAAATAGTGCTCAAATGAAGACATGAAGAAGGCTTTCATTCATTCATCAAGTATATCAAGATAAGTGAAGTACAAGCCTTATATAGGCTACTCACTCACACACTAGCACCTAGTGCATATGGGATAAGTCCCATGATGACATGTGGCACTCACACAAGACTCACACATAGACTAGTACTACACACCAACACACTCTTTGACTATGATATCTCCAACATCTATGTCACTAACTATTTCAGCCGGTAAGCCATAGAGACTAAACCACTTCCCAACAAACATGTGTGCATGCTGGGTGCCTGTAATAGTCTCTCTTGTAGGTATGAATTGAGCCAATTTGGTGAGTTGGTCAACGATGATCCAAATTGCATCATGCCCACGAGAGGTTTGTGGTAAACCTACCACAATATCCATGGAAATACTTTGCCATTTATTCTCAGGTATTTCCAAAGGATACAATCGTCCTCGTCTCAGCGTTCAGCTTTATTGACTTGGCATTGTTGACAATTTTGAACATACTGTTTGACATCAACTTCAGCTTAGACCGAAAGAAAGTTCTTTTGACTAGATCTAAAGTTATTTGTACCCGGATGTTCGGCACTGAGACTGTTATGACATTCAAACAAGATACGATGCCTCGTGTCTCTTACACCACCGGTAACACAGACCTTACCCTTTTTGAAAAGCAGACCATTGCGAATGGGGTACTCTCATAATTTACTTCCAAGAGGGGCATTCCCAGCTTGTACTTTATCCCAGACACTTTGAAAGAATTCATTGATAAAGGCCCGTGAGAGAGTCATACAGGTCTGAATGGATCTCTGTGAAGCAAAGTGATCCATAGTACCGATTCTACTTAAGGCATTGGCTACCTTATTGGTAGAACCCTCTCGATAACGAATCTCGAAGTCAAATTCCTACATCAATTCCGACCAACACTTTCTTGCCCCTAAGATCAGAGGCATTGCAGAAATACTTCAGAGAAGAGTTATCCACGCAGACCACAAAAGTAAATAATGTCTCCACTTTTCAATGCGTGAATAATAGCATAGAGCTCTTTTCATGCATTGGCCACCTATGTTTTTGCTCGGTTAGTGTTTTACTCTCAAAAGCTACTGGTCTACCAGCATGGAACAAAGCTGCTCCAACAGCAGAGTCACTAGCATCCATTTCAACCACAAATGGTTTACTAGGTTCAACTATCTGTTAGATAGGAGCTGAAGTGACAGCATGTTTTAATTGCTTAAAACACGTGTCAAGCTCTTCTGTCCACACGATGGGTCTATACTTATTTTATTTACCCTTCTCCACCCCTTTAGACAAATCTGATAAGGATAATGCTGTCCTAGCATAATTCCATATATGAGTCTGGAAGAAGTTCACAAATCCACGAAAGGATTTGACTTCGGTAATCGTTCTCAAAATGGGCCATTCACATACCTTCTTGACTTTCTCATAGTCAATGTGGACACCATTTATTGAAATGACATGTCCAAGGTATGTGAGTTCCTGTTTCAAGAACACACATTTACTCTCTTTAGCATAGCGTTTCTCCTTTTTGAGTATGGATAGTACTATCCGCAGATGGCATCCATGCTCCAAGAGAGTCTTGCTATAAATCAAGATGTCATTGAGAAAGACCACAACAAACGTTCCTAGATATGGACGAAATAAATCGTTCATCATCTGCTGCTGAAAGGTTACTAGAGCATTAGCGAGTCCAAATGGCACTCAAAGTAAATTCTTGGATAAGCTCCAACCAATGGACCTTCCTGTCCCTTAGATCAGAAGTATTGCATAGATCATAGACCACAAAAGTGGAACCATATAAATCATACCTCAACTTTTTCAACACGTGAATGATATCATACAGCTCTTTTTCATGGATTGGCTACTTATATTGTGGTTCTAGAGATGCTCAACCTGTCATTCGTGGAGATGGAATCAACAACTCCACCAATGAGATTTTTGGAAATGTGAGAGGATGAAAAAGAAGGTGAGAGAGGTAGGGAGCTGCCAAAAAATGCAGAAAAGGGAAGAGAAGACGAGATTATTGTGAGAAATAAAGAAAGCTAGATCTATTGACATTCATGGATGACCAAAAAAATCTATGGGACTAATAAGTAGCTGATACATCAAATTCCCAAAATTGGAGTGCAAGAACCATTTCCACCCTATTTTAAAGCAAAAATGTTTTCAAATGCTAGCACGAATTCCCTGATAAGCGCTTTCCCTTCTCTCTAAACAATTGATTTATCCTCCTTCCTAGCTTCCTTTACTTTGGTGAGTTCTACGGCTCTTTGTTTAAGCTGATTTGGAATAAGCTTTTCTGATATTTAAATCCGGTTGCCTTTTAGTTTGTGAGTTTGCCTTAGAATCTTTGCTGATTTGGAGTGAGCTCTTTTGATATCCAAATCCAAATACCTCTTAATTTGTGAATTGCCTTAAAATCTTTATCTTTGCTGCCCGGTTTCTACAAGCGATTTGAGCATGTGACTCCTTTTGATGGACTTCACATATGTCATATTCAACATTGGGTATATATATATTTTTTTTTCAAAAAAGAGACTTCTATTAAGTAAGAAAGAAACTCGCCAGAGCAAGCTCTGAGCGGAAATACAACATCATGAAATCATGAGGAAAAATAAAACCCCCTCAAAGTGAGGTGGAAAACAACCAAGGCTGAGGCTGAAAGTGCCACCTCAACCCTGTAGGAGTCTTAGAGAAGAAAGGAGAATCCTTCCATTCCTTGAACAAAGAAGCCCTCCTAGTTGAGGCTGCACGGGAGTCTCCCTGCATAGTCATCCAAACGGCCATCAAAGTATGTACGGTGTCTGTCCAAATACTAGCCAAAGTGTGCGAGGGATGAACCTGAGTACCCTCCATAGCCTCTGTGCATTTGGCTCTCCAGATATGCCAGGATGCTATGCTCGCTAAAATCTCCCAAGAAGTATTCACAGAGGCATGTACATCTGTAAAAGGAAGGTGTGGTACCACATCCAACGAACTCAATAAAGTCCATGGAAACGCTCTCACCTAGCTAGTGGTATTTCCAAAGGCTATAAAAGTCTGGGTGGCTTCACCCACTTTGCCCTACTTACCTGACACAAAAAACATGTCACATATTTATGAATATGTTTTTTCATTTTTGGCCAAAAGAAATCTCGCTTCACAAGATCATACTTTTTCCCCACTCTTGGATGTCCCGCACATGGGCTATCATGGCATTGTTGAATGACTCTCTGCCTGAGATCATTTTGATGATTAGGTACTACTACCTCGCCATTTCTTTTTAGCATACAATCTCTTATGGTATATCTTGCATAAGTTTGGCCTTTTTTACATGCCAGGTCATCCTTTTCCCCGAGTTTAAATACATGAGCCTTAGATAGAGAGCACCGATAGGTTCTACAATTTAAAGATAAAATTCATAGAGAATAGAAGGATTTTGCTAGAAGTAGATGCCCAAAATATTGAGCTTGTTAGTATCATGAAATAGGAACTTGATGCATTGCCTTGGGTCAAATCCTACATTGGTAACATCGGGACATGGCTTGGATGGGAAGGATGTGTTGCAAGTTCGTCATTTGTCAATGATATCATTATATTATAAGTACAATGGTCCCAAAACAATGTGGTTCAATATGGCCTTTTCATAAAAATGAAATCCTCAAATATGACAAGCAAAACCTCATGATTAAGGGAGAAATTTTTCACATTAATGTTTGGGGAGACGAACAAGATGAGGAAGGAGGCGATGCAATCGTGAAGGGAAAAGTGTAAGTAGAAAATTTTTACATTAATGTTTGGGATAGATGAGGAGGGATTCAAACAAGCTAATTAAGGATGCAGTGCAATCTTGAAAGGAAAGGTGCAAGGACGTGAAGCTTACAAGTATAACAACAATCTTGTCATATAAGGAATGTGACTTTAGTGAGTCTCCTCATAAAGGTCAACTTTATTGACCTTTGTTATCCATTTCTGTTATAATTTCTTCTTTCATTAACTTCATTTGAGTATTGATCATTTCCTCAATAGTAGATACAAGCTATGGTGCACGTAGGGATATATTGTATGAATTACGTCTTGGACAATGCCTTTCTTGCCCATTCTTTCCATCTCATGGACTTCCTTCTCCATTGCTACAAGTCGAAGCTTCAGTTCTCTAATCTTCTATTATAAATGAAAGATCTAATGTACCACCCTCAAACACTTTATCAAATTCAAAAGGACTTTCCATTAACTTTAACAGGGTCCTACAATGCTTGCAGACTTGTTGTAATGTCTCTAATACACCTTCTCAAAGGGGCTTGAGTTCTCTAATCTTCTATTGTAAATGAAAGATCTAATGTACCACCCTCAAACACTTTATCAAAATCAAAAGGAGTTTCCATTAACTTTGACAGGGTCCTACAATGCTTGCAGGCTTGACGTAATGTCTCTAATACACCTTCTCAAAGGGGATTGGTGTAGGTGTAGGAGTAGAGGCAATGGTAGAATATGAATATTTATCTATGGGGATTGAAGCAAAGAAGACCTTCGTTTTGAGAAATTTCATATGTTCCATGTTTGCCATTCATAGTTACCCCTTGGCTGGAACTAACCTCTAAGTAGGGCTCGGCTAGGGGTTTAGCCCACTTTAGAGTGGAACAAAAAAAGGGATGTCCCACCTGTGCCTACTTAGGGCTAAAATTTGGAGCTGCACAGGCTGGAGAGCGAAGCCGAGTGGGCTAGAAGTGGCAACTTATGGTGCACGGTGGGTGTATCAAGGAGTGTATGGCCTGGAGCGAAGCTATACAACTGAGGAGGAGGAGCTGTATGGGCTGGAGCGTAGCTATATGGGTTGAAGTTAAGAAGTTGTATGGGTTGGAGCAGAGCTGTACGATGGGCTAGAGTGGAGCTGTACGAACAGAAGCGGAGTTGGTGCAAATGTCATGCTAGTTCCAGTGCTGGATAATAGAGGAATTTGGATCTTGTTATAGTAAACATCTTTTGGCCTAAGCTTAAGGTTGATGTTGAATTGTATGTTTGAAATTGTCAACTATGCCACGTCAATAAAGCTGAGTGCTTGAGCTGAGACAAATTTTGGCCAAATTTAAAATGGCCGTACCTTTTCCATGAGGAATTTTATTGGTGTGGTAAAAGAAAAAAGGCTCAGCAACTTATGCACACCGCAGTGGTCACATCAGATTTGATTTCTGACTTTTTGACAGCTGAGGATCATTACCCCTCATCATCAGGACCACATCATGGTCTATTGCAACCTCCTCAAACCAGCACATAACATGAATGAAGGATTTTTCTGCATTACATACTAGTTAAAGCAACCTATAGGGGTTGCATATGGCTTAATGATGCCTCCTGCGCTCGTGGAGAAGTTGTTGTGACTACCCCCAGAGGAAAGGCCTCAGGTCTGAGCTGCTTGACCAGTCCTGCGAAATATATAGTGTATGGAGAAGGCCTATCCAAATATTGTTAAGTATAAGTAAAGTGCCAATGATATGGCCTCCTAGCATTTTAGGCAATGAGACTTCCACATATCATAGGCAGTTATCACCCTATCATGTCCCAAACTGTGCTGGAAGCCTGCAATTGAGAGAGCTGAGTCTAAGGTACCTGATCTTGGTTTAGCCTCATGACTGTGCCTTCATTAATGTGGCAAGCTATAGACCATACTTGCCCTTCATTCTAAAGAGCTGGGCCCTTTTCATCAAGCATTGCCATTACTACCTAGTAAGGTAGACAGGATCTAGTAAATCTGCTCAAAGTTGCATTATCTGGGCCAGATGGGGAACCCATTGGGACAATGTTTCTAGCTATATATCATGCTGAGAGCATATCATGACTCACCAAGTGGGCAATCTACACTATGAGACATCTGATCCTAACTTAGCCTAGTCAGTGTACTTTTTAAATGTACTGGACATCTGTAAGACATGACACTACTTCCTAGGAAGGTTTGAAAGAGCATTAGTACTTGTGTGATTGTGTGCAAGATTGGGGAAGCCAGTGGGATAATTGTGGATTCGTGGTCACAATCTCTCTGGCTCTCTGCCTCAGGTCCACATCATATCGTGGATATCTTGGATAGACAAATAGGCAATGCAGCATAACTTATGCTTAGCTTAGGACATTCACATTTGCAAGTCAAAGAATCACTTTTGCCCAGCTTGATTGTTAAATGGTGCCATATCACCACCAATTTTGCATTACAAGGAACAGATTCTTCAAGATAATTAGATTGTCAGAAAGCAGCTAGCTGGTGCTGAATAAGAGACGAACTCCCTTCCTCAGATGTAGGAGACATGGCTTTGCCCAGATTTTGATAATTGTGTGCTACTTCTTGAAACATCAGTAGCTTGCTTATTTCCTATGATTGTAAGTAAAAAGTTAAAAAAAAAAGGTAAGGAGGCTTTGACAACACATGCCCATTGCCTATTAAGCACATTTATGCTCTCTCTCTCTCTCTCTCTCTCTCTCTCTCTCTCTGTGAATTCCAGAATTAATTGTGCAGTTACCTTAGTAATTATACCGAAGATCTCGCCCATGAATTCAGATGTTCTATTTTGCAAAAGCAACCTATCAATCCTCCACGGCTTACGGTAACACTTGTGAAATGTCACACATAATTCATTGCAAGGAATTGTTGCAAGCATTAACTTCTAGTGACAGTCGATGGTGTGGGCTTTGGCTGTCTCCATATTCTCAATGTATTTACCTGTACAAGCGGAGCTAAATAAACATTAGTAAAGTGACGTTCTTTCTTTTTCCCCATCTTATGGGAATGCCTTGTCAAAGTAGATTCTTGTCTAAATGACGCTATAATCAATAACATATATGCATTACCAACTAGAACTGTGGGGTTTCTTGGTAGGAAAATGGCCAATGTCCACTGGTTTTTTTTGGCTAAGAAATAATTGTTAACAGATGCTCTGTTAAGGTCATTGTAGATAAGAGATTTCAGAGTGAAGGCTCATCTTTTGAAGCATGATTGCTGTTTCCCTTGTTGATACGTTTGGCCTTACTTTTCTGATCTGTGGTTGCATGGGAAATTGAAGGAAATGTTTGGAAAGGACGCTTCAGCAGGTGAAGCTAGTGAGGATGAGGAATGGGGACCAAGGAAAAGGATGAAAAATATGAAACAGTCAGAGGAACATTCTCAAAGGGATAAAAAAGTGCTTAATGAAAAGAGGGAAACTGTCACAAATGCTAAAGATATTGCTTCACCCAAATCTGCCAATGCCTCCCAGAGCAGACAGAGCAAGGTTCGTTTACCACTGCATACTGTTGAGGTACGTTTCCCTGCAACATCAGCCCTTATTTTCTCGTTACTCTTTTGAAATGCTTCCAAAGGCATACTTAGAAAATATAATTATGATTAACTTGAATTGCTGCAATGATCTATGCTTGGGAGGGACACACCTGCTAATTAATCTTAAAATGACTCCTGGAAATCATTACTCCACTCTGTTTTTTCCAAGGTAGAGAAGAAAGAAGGCCAGGAAACTTTTGTCGAGTACAGAATTTTATTTTCAAAGAAAAGATTTCTTTAAAAACTTTGATAGGCTCCTGAAGTGCATTGTTCTAATTTTCCAGAAGCTTCGTGCTGTATTTAAGGAGAATCCATTACCCTCGAAGGCTTGCAAGGAGGGCTTGTCAAGGCAACTAGGCTTATCTTTTCATAAAGTAAGTTGATGAGGTTTGATTTTACATGCATCGGTTGACAAGATTCTCCACTTGCATCTACTATCAAATTAGTACTCACAGCAAGTCTACTAGTATCTCTGCTGCATTTGAATCACAATACTGTGCACCTGTCATCATGTTGGAATTCTTGGGCCTCATTACTAGCAAGTTTGTGATGGTAGCAGATCTAATGACTCACTAAGGTGGCACATCAATTTCTGAAATGTAATTGGGCTAAGAGCTGATAAAAACTGTGGAGAATGCATTGAATCCCATTTTGTTTCAAATCAAGAATTGAGAAATGCATATCTAAGGTGATAGGCAAGTCCTTATCTAAAGAGCAATGTTTGATGGGAGGGCCAAAATAGGCAAGCCATGTTTTCAAGGAAACTAACTTAATAAATTAAACTGGTGGCATATCAAGATGGGCAGGTAACTATCCGTGATTCAAGAATAACCAATGAGGGTTGTGTAATAGCACCTCATAACATACTCTAAAAGATGATGAAAATAGCAACCTCCGAGGATCCCCAGCGTCAGGATTCCCCAACATCTTGCTGACTTTGTGGAATGTCTATTTTTGTCCAACCCAATCCATGACATATCTCTGTATTTTCATCTGTTCATACAGCGTTTGCAGCATTTCCTTAAGGGTAAGAATGCATATGGTTTACTGCATGTGCATATCAACATCTCGCTGACTTAGTCGAATGTCTATCTTTTTCCAACCCAATCTTTGACATGATCTCTGTATTTTTCATCTGTTCCATACAGCCTTTGCAGCATTTCCTTTTAAGGTAAGAATGCATATGGTTTACTGCACGTGCACATCATATCCTTAAAGTTTAATAATAAAAATGCTTCAGCAAATTTGTTGGCCTTGTTCAAGTGTGATTGCGGTAAGGAAAATATTTCTGAATGTTTTATGGCTAGTCTGTTGTTGAAAGATGCCATCTAGTTTTTGGGAAAGCCCAACCTATCCTCTCAAACTCACATAGTATGCTAGCAGTCCCCATTGGATCCCCATAAATTGCCACCCAAGGCTATCATTCTCACGGGCAAGAAGTTTCACAGCCAGTCCACGAGTCCCCTCTTTAGATATTCCCAAGTCTAAGTTCCATAAACAATGCTTAGCGCTGTCGTAAATCTAAGAACCCCATGATACGATGTATAATCCACAAGGTTGTCACTCCAGGATCTTCCGAGAACAATCTAACCTGTCGTTCTTTAAGAGCTCACTCATATTACCTCAAGCACCCTGCACAAACCTTTCCTTACCATATCAACATACTTCCACATTAAACTACCCGACAACTTCTAGGATAGACTCTCAACTCCTAATTTCCACATAAAACGTACTTGGGAATTGAGTTCTCTTCTTGCAAAGGAGAGCTTGACTCTCCATAGACAGAAGCCTCTTTCAGTCAGGACACTAATGGCCTCAATCAATCTTGCGGGCTTCCCTTTTCTCTGAAAATCCAAGCTATGTCTACAGGTGGGTTTCCCTCCTTTTGTGTTTTATTGTTCTCGTCTTCCTGTTGCAAGTTTTGTGGGACATTTGCTGTTATTTCTATTTTTTATCGAGTGACAGGACTAATCTCAAAAGGCGAAGGGTGGGAAAACACAAATTTTGAATTTGATATTTTTGGGGCATTTGCTGTTCGTCATGCAAATTTTTGTGAGGAAAACACAAATTTTAAATTTGATATTTTTGGGGCATTTGCAGTTCGTACTCGTTCTCTTACAACGGAGAGACCTCATTTCAAAACAACTGGATTGTACATTTTTAACCTCAGAATTTTCTTGGGGATGCGTCTGTTTTCTTTTCTTTACCAGTGTCCATTGTTTGGATTTGTGAGTTCCTGGTGTCTTCATGCCCAGATAATGTTGGTCGTGCCTGTAGGCTTGTTGTAGATACAGAGGCCCTGAATTTCTGCCTGGGCTGCCTTCTATACAGAAGTGCTGGAAGAATTTAGTTACTAAAATCAAATTAGGATTGTTTAATATGTAGAAATAAAATTTCAAAGCGCACTCTTAAGGTGAGGGCCGATATAAATGGGTAAAGTTTCTCCTGGCTTGTTATGTTTTGTTTTGAGTTAATCATTGAAAGAAACATTGATCAATTAACAGTCATTCATTTGGTTGCGATGGTATGTGTAGGTAAACTTTTGGTTCAAAAATGTGCGCTATGCAGCTTTGAAGAAAGGATTAGTGCAGCGTACAAACAGCAAGACAAAGCATTCTACAAGTTCCAATTGTGCGACAATGGAAAATGGAGTTGCACTAAGGGAAAAAAAGCTGACGGAACAAAATAATTCCACCAATGGGCTGCTAGTGGAGATGGAAAGGCTATGTGAGGCACAATTAAAAGTGGAAAGACTAAAGAGAATTCTGCAAGAGGGGAAATCAAATGCAGTTCGATGTGAAATGGTGATGTATGTAGCTGTCGCTGAATTAAGAGAGAAGGCACTGTCATGCTGAAGCATTGTTCTTTTTTGAGGTGCATTTTATCCTCATTATATTGTTACAGAAAATGTAACATTCCTTTCTATACCTTCATTAGTTGTGTACAAATTCCTAGTGATCATCTTGGCTATGAGTAATCACCAAAGCATTGTAGCCTCATTTTTCTTATACAAGCAGAATTGACATTGTGATCAGAAACACAAATGTCAGAAGGATCCCTGATTACACTTGTAAGGACCTTTGAAAGGCTGATTTCTTTCAAACGTCTTCTCATTTGCAACTAACCTGTGTTCCACTCTGTGGACGCTTTTGAAAATGCATACAGTAAGAAGAAAATATTTTCTCAAAACATTTGGATCTTAAAAAAAAAGATCAACATACACCTTGTACTCAGGGCATCTACCCTCTAAATTGCATTGTTCCCAACATTGTGATTGCAAACCTGTCATCAATTTGGACTTGTCCTTGAAAACACCTGAAATGATTCTCTGCAATTTGTACTCAAAATCTTGATAACATACCCAGATTTATACTTGCAATTAGGCCCTTGATTCTATCATGTATCTATGCTAAACTTTTTTAAAGAAAAAATGAAGTCAGTGAAAAAAATGTACAGCAAACAATTAATCGCTTGCCTTGGTTGTGGATGCCTCAAGTAGAAGGGTGATGAGGAGGTAAATTGTTTGAATTGAGAGAAAAAAAACTTCCATAGTTGTATTGTGTCCATCATGAATGGTCAAAATAACCTACCAGGGTGATAACCTAATTATGAAACAATGTGGGCCGTGGTCAGTAATGAGATTGAATCTCTGGCTTTTAGTCAAAAAGAGGAAATCCTATTCTAAATCCTCTCAAAATCTTGTCTCTATAATGAGTTGAGCTAGAAGTTCCCTTGTAGTGATCTTAGATTTTTAAACTTTGAACAGTGAACACCAAAGAAAGTCCATGTCGAAGGGAGTAACCGTTCATAGATATCAAGAAAAAATTCTATCGACCACGTCCCACAAAATATTTGAGCACTAAAGTTGCAAAATGCTAACTTGACAAATTTGGTCTCTCTTAATTTTGAAGCTGTGTTCTTGGACTTCACACACCGTTTGGTTATTACCATCAGTAAATTGGTCATCATCTACTTCACGCATGTCCCTTAACATGCTTTCCATTGTTTCTTATGATACCATCTTTGCAATGGTTGTAGCACCTTTGTGAAGGTGGTCACGTGTGACACTTTTTTAGAATGATTAGACAGTCACTTAGGTGACATGAGAGATTGGGAGCTATTGGATGTGGTGCATTCCACTCATTGGAATTATAATCCTTTGGCTTCATTTATATACTTCAATCTAGTGTCGGATTCTCCTCCATCTGATCATATGCCATATGAGATTGAGATGCTCCGCACAATATATAGCACTTGGAGATACACCAGCAGGGGAAGATTTGGGATTGGGTAACATATTCTTCTTGCTCTGCTTACAGCCGTGGAAAGCATATAATGACTCGGATGGTTGATATCTAATTGTCAATTCTTGATTGATGGGGGCACCTATGAATTTACTTCAATGCATGCTTCTTCTACTTCTGCAGTTCGGGCTGAAATGTGGCAACATTTGGCTGAATATCCATGGAGGGGGAGTGCGTTGATATGTGGAGATTTTAACAATCCTCCTAACACCAAGGATAGTAGTACTCATTGATCTCATATGATGCGCAGAGAAAGGGATGCTTGGACATTTATGTTTGACATTCTACATGCTTGTGATTTATGGCAGCATCTTATGCGTACTACTCGGGTTCACTTTTCATCATAATACATTTACTTAGTATTGGGCTCTTTTGGATCGATGGTGCATTCTTCATGCCGCATAGTTTGATGATTTTACTTGTGAGATGGCTTTGGATTTTACTCTGTGCCTATCTGATCACTTTCCAATCTCCATGACTCCGCATTTTGGGTTTAAAAAGTCCAATTTATACGATAATCCCCTCTCACAATATGCAAGGAGAAATCCATAACACGTATTATAATAGACCACCGAAAGTTGTGAAAGTCACTAGAAACATAGAAACGTGAAACAAAAAAGTTGTTTTTTTTTTGAAACCTTGGTTGGGTCCACCTTGGTTGAAAAGTGCAAAGTACTCCATGATTGGGGTATAGAAGAGATGACTATTGAGACAGAGGGTCAGGATGTGTGTATACCGACTAACCCTGAGAAGGTTTCGAGTTGTTGTCGACCTAAGAATCTAGAAGTAAAAGATCCATTTCCACATGGACTTGTACATATTTTCTGTTAGTGGTGAGATCGATAAATTGAACAATTAGTTCCAAAACCTACATAAGAGTTGAACCTGGGAACACAAGATCACATAGCCATGGTAGTGGTAAGTGCCAATTTGTCTACCAAGCAACTTGGATTGACAAGGTATTTATTTGTTAGGTTTAAGGATGTGTTGCATGGAGTTACAAAGATTTGAGAGGGTCGCATAATTCCCATGTATTATTCTTGTACCAAAGCATCCATTTCTTCATTCATAGCAATTTGCCATTTTGGCTTGTCTAATGCATCTTCGAAGTACACTGGCTCTTTTGTAGCCATGATGGTAGTCATAAGATCATAGTTGGTGGTTTCAACTTGAATTGCTTTACCTTTCTGGGCATATGTCAATCTGGCCGATGGTACGCTTTTCCTAGTAGACCGTCTGAGTTGTGGTTATGCTTGGGGTGTTTTTGGCAATTCTTGCTCAACCATTTCTATAGATGACTGTGAAATCAGTGCGTCTATCTCTTGTGTATTTGAGGTTTTTCATTCTGATTCCTCATCGAAGATTACATCTTTGGAGACAATGACCTTGCGGTTGATGTATGCTTTGCTTTCTTCACTGTAGCCAACCATGATGCATTTACGTGACTTCACATCCAATTTCTTGCGATGGTCGTCATGTATGTGGGCATATGCTATTCATCCAAATATGCGGAGATGCCCAATGCGTGGCTTGTGTCCAGTGAATGCTTCATAAGGTGTCATACCCTGAATCGGTTTGGTAGGAAGCCAATTAAGCAAGTAGTTTGCAGTGGGTATTGCTTCTTTCCAATACTGATTCAGAAGATGCTCTCACTAAGCATTGCTCTAGCACTGTCTACTAAAGTACCATTCTTCCTTTTAGCTCTTGCATTCTGCTAAGGAGTATTTGCACATGTGAATTGTCTTTGAATGAATTGTCTTCGAATGCCGTGACTTCTGCAAAAGTTCATGAATGCTGAAGAAATGTGTTCACCTCTTCTGTTTGAACTCATGACTTTGATATTTCTGCTGCCTATCTGGTTTTCTACCATGGCTTTGAATTCTTGAAATCTAGAAAAGACCTTAGATTTGTCTTTCTGAAAGTAGACCCAACAATATCTTCTATAGTCGTCGATGAAAGTCAAATCGCTGTGGGTCTAGGCATAACGCCATACATATGTATGAATCAAATCAAGAACATCTCTTGCTTGAGAGGTGCTTCTGTCAAAGTTGGTTTGCTTTTGTTTGCCGAAGCAGCATGCATCACAAACTTTTTCAAGAAACTGTACCTTAGGAATCCCAATTGCCATATTCTGATTCCTAAGATCTAGCAAGCTCTTAAAATTGACATGACCATATCTCTTGTGCCATTTTGTGGATAGTGGCATGTGTTGCGGTTGAGCTGACATGGCATGCATATCTGCTACCGGAGCTAGCATTCTGTACAAGTATCCTTCCTTAACTCCTTTTCCTACTAGTTGAAATCCTTTGGATTTGTCTTTGATCATGCATTCATCTCCATCGAAGATGACTTGGTAGTTGTGTTCCATCATTTGACCTACTGTGACAAGAGGTTCTTGCTGAGCTTTGGAACATAGAGTACATCTTTCACCAATCCTTTCATACTGGTGAAATTATTCATAGGGATAATGCCTATCCCTTTAATTGGATTCGGTGTATTATCTGTTGTGTAGATGACATTCTTTTGACCTTCTAGTGGTTTCATCCGTGCGAACCATTCCTGATGATTTGTCATATGAGATGATGCACCGCTGTCAATGTACCAAGGATCTTGATCTGCTTGGTCGACTTGATAGCTGAAATCCTCTTTTGTATTGAAATTAGTGTCTAGATAAACTATATCAGCTTTTTTGCATTTCCTCATTTGCAAGAAACATATTCCCATGTTCATTTGCATAATGACTATGCCTAGAATGTCCACCACGATGATTTCCTCTTTTGCGGAAATTCCCTCGATTACTCCTGGATTGACCACCTTGGCCGTATGGCTTCTTGCGGCAATCTCTTCCATAGTGTTCAAGCTTATGACAGTAGTTGCACTGAATGTTTGACACGTTGGTGGATGCATTCATTCGTCCTTGGAATCTTCCTCGATTGGAATGATTTCCTCTTTGCTGATTCTGATGTTGCTGAGGATGATGTTGATGTTGATTTTATTGCTAATGATTATCGCTTTGCTGGAATGATCTACCTCTGCCTCCGCTTCTGTCTGAAGCTGTGAATGTGTGATCATTAGAATGACCTTTGCGTGCATGAATGGCCTGAGTCCTGAGTTCTTCACCAAGTAAGACTGACTGAAGTTCTTCTAGTGTCAAAATTTGCCATTGAATAGCAATACTATGGACTAGATTCTTGTATTCCTTTCCTAGTCCATTCAGGATGACTTGAACCATTTTTGCGAGATTCATAGTCTATCTTACTGCTGCTTCTGATGCGAGTTGATTGTTGTAGTCTTTGATCTGTAGTACATAAGCATGATCGGTTTCGTTGCTGTTGTGAAAACACTAGTTGATTTGGTTTCTTAGTGTGAGAATCTTGGAAGTGTTCTTCGACTCGTAGAGAGCTGCGAACATATCCCATGCTTCTTATAATGTCTTGACTGTATTGAGCTGTCCTAGCATGACATCTTGTACATTCTTTTGCTTGATTAGATGATATGCATACTTGTCTTTCTTATCCCATTCTGCCTATGCTCAGGCAATGGCAGGATCTGCTACAGGTGCAAAAATTGTTGGTGTAGCTAGAGCTCCGTTGTAGATCCCGCTATTGGTGTTGTGTGACAATAGGTGGAGTATAGCTATTGCTGGCTAGATCGTCCAATGGTCTAGGTGTAGATCCATTGATATACTCCCATTTGACTTGAAGTACAAGAATGGTCTCCATTTGGTATTTCCATGTGCCATAATTGGAGATGTCTAGCTAGGCAGATGCCTCTTGATTAAGGTTGCTAGACGTAGACATGGTGCAAGAAATATACTCAAAGTGTCATAAAAATCACTGTCTAAATCAACTGCAAAACACTGACTAGATCAATTGAAATCCGAACTGTCGGTGAAGGTAGAACTGCAATATATAATCCGATATGAATTACAAGGCTTGTGGCAAATGATGCCAGAAATAGCCAAGAGGCTTTACAAGGCTGGAAATGATGTGCACAAATGCCGTGAAGTAGCCAAATAGGCTTTACAATGATGGCATGTGTGTGTGAAATCAAATCATGTGCTATTTGTTCATTGAACAATGTTCCAATACCATTGAGGACTGCTCATTGAACTAATGAACGTTAGGGTTCAGGTAATGAGATGATGTGAAACTGTATGTGAGCGTAGGGACTGACTCCAAGTAGGAACTAGTTGGGAATTTTGGGCATGTCTTAGATTGGCAACTTGGAGAAATTCAAAGCGTCTCCTCTCTGGCGATCTAGTCTACTTTGATCTAGATCTAGACCAACCATCAATCGATGAAAGAACAACAAATAATTTCTTTTCTTTGGTTCTTTTTATGTGCTTAGTCAAATGCGTCAATGTAGAGGGTAATGTGCATGTAAGAAGTGGATTTGTAGGTGAGGCTCAAAAGTGAGTGATAATTGCGCCAAAATGTGTGCGTGATATGACGAGCGTGTAGAGCACGGAAAATTGAGCGGTTTTTCTTTTTTGAAGTGCCCTCAAATTCTTCTTGGATCAAGAGATACGACTTGATCTAGGTGGAGGGGCAAAAGGAGTGCTAGTGATGAAGTGGCACTCAAGGTCACATGCAGGGGTGTGCTTGCCAAGGGATGTGCCAGTGTATCAGTGATGATGTGGCAACTGGGTGCACATGTAGTAACTGTGTGCACCTTGTAGGAGGTAACTGTGCCTCTGACAGGGGACTGCCACGTGGTAGTGCTAAGGTGGCAAATGATGTGGCACTTTGACTTTGATTGGCTGACGTGGATCTGACAATTGGTAGATAAGTTGATGTCAGCAATGATGACATGGTAGATGTGTGATCACTCTGCTGACGTGTCACGGGGTGCAGTTAAATGTACCTAGGGTTAAGTAGGCCTAGGTGATGTGGCAGATAAGGCTGCCATGTGGCAACCTTCTAACCAATGTGTGGTAAACTATGAGATAAGGCTAACCCCTTATCTGCCACGTGTTGCAAGGGTAGAGCCTTGGGAGATCTAGTGGAATCTATCAGATTCTATCAACATAGGAAAATTTTGTCTGGGCGTACATTGTTGTGGAGTCCGTCGGGGAGCCAGGAGGAAGCGCCGCACTTCCTTCAGCAGGATGTTTGCACAGTATAGAGTGTTGTGGGGACATGTTGAAGCTGGGTGTGTTGAGGCATTGAAAATGGTCGTCGAATGGAGAAGGGAGAGTGCTAGAGCAGAATGGAGAAGCTACTGGAGTCGCACGAATCGTTGTAGAAGCTCTTGGTTGCAGGCGCGTTGGAGAGCCTCCCATCAAGGGAGTCCATTGGTGTTGGATGACAAGGCATTGCACTGCATTAGATGGCGCTTGCTTGGAGCCGCCCAACAAGGAGGCATTGGTAGAGCATAGGCATTGGAGAAGACGGGCCGTATGCATGCAGGTCGTTAGGCTAGAGCTGGATGTAAGGTCGATGAGCAATTGCTTGCTTTGTATGCTAGCAATGTGGAGCGTTGATGAGAGCTATTGTTGAAGGACTTAGCTAGGGAGCCATCGTGGAAGCTAGAGCTGGCTCGCTATTGCATGGAACGTTGTAGTAGATGATTGATTGGCTGCTCGGTGCTAGATACCAAGCAGGAAGTCATAGAAGTCATGGCTGGAGCTTGTAGGAGAAGCACCATTGTTGGGGGAGCCAGGTGAGCTATGTTTGCATTATTCGCTTAGGAGCTGGGAGTGAAAGGAGTTGCAGAAGCCTCTTTAGAATGCACGGTCAAACTCAAATTGGCCCTAATTTATTTACACTGTTTTGGCAATTGGATCTATGGCTCTGCTCCTCTCTTGTGTTTCTTCTTCTTTACAATCGTGCACTTCCCCATATGTGCTCGAGCTGGTATTCTTGGAGAGAAGGAAACCACACAGGGACTTTGGTACGCACAAGCGCAAGGTCCTGGAGTCATTGCCTATCCTTTTCTTGGGCTGGATGACCACCAAGCTATCACACAATGGCTGGATTACTCAAGAGATGCTAAACAAGCTAGGAACCTGCAAGGCCTGTCTTCGCCCACTGGCTATCTCTAATGGCTCTATCTCTCTTAATCGGATAGAATATAGAGGAGTAGCTCTCTCTTTCACACACAACAGAAATCTCTCAAGAGAATGGTCTCCTCAAAAACTCGCTAACTCATGAACAACTCTCACAAAGTAGATATCTCTCTCACTCAATAGAATTGAACAACCACTCATTCTCATGGAAGAATGAATGGAAATGATGGATAGAGATTTCTCTCAACACAATGAATGGAAATTTTCTTTCAATGGACGGAGTTCTCTCTATGGAAGTGAACAGATGGAACTCATGATCACTCAAGAGAACTCTCAATCTCTCAATCACTCAGTCTCTCTCACAAGGATGGTGCCTCAGCGGAAGGTAGAACCATGCTCTGATACCATGACAAAATATGAAGAGGGGAGAGGAGAAGAGTGGAGATGAGGAGAGAGGGCACAGCTAGAGAGCACACCACAAATGACTAAATGTACACTAGATTTAGTTGAAAATGTGGAATATATACAAACCCATTTAGGGTTAGGGTTAGGGCATCTAACCCTTTCCTTTATAGAACTCTATATGTGTTAGTGCTATTCACATGTAATCACATGATGTTGAGCATGGTCTCTCAACTATTGATCACTTGGGATACCTTGAGAAGGTATTTTTGAGATGTAGACAAGCCGGCATCTCTTTGAATCCTACTAAGAGTGTGTTCTATGTCTGAGTTGATATTTGCTTGGGCATGTTATTTCTAAGGATGGAATCAGAGTTGAGCCAGGTAAATTAAAAGCCATACAACAACAGATGCATGAACCTTAGAACTTAAATCAAGACAACCCCCTTGGGACCCCCGTGCCTATGACCTAGGAGATCCAAGCTCCAATGGAAACTCAACCGGTGGAGCAAAGAACTATAGTGCCACCGAGTAAGCACTGATTTCAGTGCTAGCTCACCAAACATGTCATGAAAAGTTGATAAGGAGGGTGCAAAACATTAGACGAAAAAAGAACCACCTCATAAAGATTAGGTCGCATCTTTCCTCAATGAAGATTTCCTCTTGGAATCCATGGATTGGATTTCCTCACATGCACTCATAGGATTTCTTCCCAGTCCCTGACCCCTACAGCTTTCTGAGAAAATTGGATTAGAAATAACTTCCTATTCGCAGAAGAGGAGATGGCTCACGATGCCCTCCATCAAGCTTTGTGGACTATCAAAAACCAACCACTCTACCATGAATACTAGTCTAAATACTTCAATCCTGATAGGCCTAGGTCAACTACCATCCCCGTCTTGGTAGAACTCCCTAATGCCCCTTTTTGTCTTATGCCTCAAGCAGCTAGGCTTTGCAGTAGTCTAGGAGAAGTGATGGGAGTCAAAAAGGAAAAGTTCATCAACCCAAGAGGGAACCTACAAGTGTGCATCAAGATTGATGTGGCTGATGACTTGCCAGAGACCCTAGTAATTGCTACTAGGAATGGAGGAGTCTACAAAGAACATTCCCTTGTCTACAAAAACATCCCAAATTCTTGCTTCCTCTATGGGCTGTACTCTCACAATGTGAAGAATTATCATCTCAAAGAAACCAAAAGCAAATCTTGCTAAGGAAATAACTCCCACTCCCACCGCTCCACCGAAACCCAAGTGGTCGGTCAGCTAAAGAGCTTGCTAATTTAGGCCCAACCATTTCTACCAAACCCATAGCTCCCCAACAAGACGTCATCCCCACTCTCAACTTTGTTGAGACAAAAAATTCTTTCGACGCTTTAATTGATCAAGAGACTGAAATTTGGATACAAGACCAAGCCAATACAAAGGAACATGTCAAGATAGGTTGGTTGCAATAATTCGAGGAGGAGGTAAACCAAAAAGACACAAACATGAGTGACTCTGAGCCTGGGGACTCAGAAGAAGAGCTTGCTCCTACCACAACTTCAGAGAGTGCTCCAAAAAATGTAGCCCAAGCCACTATTCAAAATAAAAGAAGAATCTCCTAGGTAAAGGGTCAGAACACCCCCCCCAAAGAGTCCTGTCCCCAAGGTGAAAAAGGGGAAAAGCAAGAATGGTAAGCCCATTTATTTCCTTACTCTAAAGGTTTGCGGCCTAACTAATCCTCTAAGAGGACAAGAGCTTGACTTTTGGCTTAGAGAAAATGGGCTCTCCCCAACATTTATCACCCTCCAAGAAGGTAAAGACACTGATGAGATTCTTGAACAAAGACTTAAAGATGCAGATAGAAGAAGAGTCTAGTTCTTTACTAAACATGAAAATGGTAAAGGTGTCATAGCCATAGTAGTTCTCTCACATTTCAGTGAGGGGATTCTAGGCAGCCAAACTGATCAAGATGGTAGATGGACCTCCCTGGCCTGCAGGATCAAAAACATATCCTTTACATTAGCTTCAGTCTATTCCCCCACAAGAGCAGGGTCAAGAAGAGGTACTTGGGAGGAACTAAATGCAATGGGATTAGACACTATACTACTAGGGGACTTCAATGTGGTGGAGTGACAAGTGGTTAATTAAGGGCTCCACTTTAAGAGGGCCTGAGCTCCTAGCTTAAGTAAAATCTCCAATTGGTAGACTCAGGTACCCTAGGTGTCTTTACTTGGAGCAATCGACAAAAAGGGGAGGCTAGAAGAGAAGCAAGGCTCGATAGGGTCTATGTTTCACAGAGCCTATTCTCATAGAAAATCTCATCCAAGACCACAACTTTCTCTACACTAGCTCTCTCGGAGCACAAACTTGTCCTAACAACACTTGACTTTGGCAAAGGTAGAAAGAGCCCTTCCTACTTCAAGGAAGATCCCAAACTCGTTTCTCTTAATTCTTCTCAGCAAGAGATAATGCAAGTGTGGGCAAATGCCTTTTCCTTGGACACATCATCAATAGCAACAGTAGCAGTAGCAGCAGTTGATGAGGCTTGGCTGTCTATGATTCAAAACACCCAAGAAATTCTTAAAACGGCAAAGAAAAATAGAGCAATTATACGTGCCAGAAGAATGGATAGCATCAAGAAGACTATTGAAGGCCTAGAAGGGAAGGCTAGATCATAAGACCCTCGAGCCCAAGAAGAGCTGGTAGTAAAGAGAAGGGAGCTAAGGGTAAAAGAGCAGATTAAGCTAAATGATGCCAAGGTGTACTACAGAGATTGGTGGGAAGGGAAGATAGATAGGATGACTAAAGAAAACTCCAAACTTATCAAGAGGAAGAAAACCCAATAGGAAATCCCCCTCCTCAACAAAGGCAATGGCCTCTTGAGTACATCAACTGTGGAAAATTTGGACTACATAAGGCTCCACTTTCAGGACGTGCTAAGAAATATTGATAATGAAGCTGACAGCACAACATAGGTAAGAAGGCAATGTAGTAGAGCTAGAAAAGTCACAATGCCAGGGTATGACATAGTCTACCTTGCTAAGGACCTATCTCTTCAAGAGCTAAAAGAAGTAGCCTTTGCCATGAATGATGGTGGCAAGATACCTGGGGAGGATGTGTTTCCTTTTCAATTTTACAAATGCTTCTAGGAGACAGTTGGTCCTTGTCTACTCAAGGTTTAGAAAGAGAGTCTAGCCCATGGCTCCCTCCCTACCCATCTAAATGGAGGAGTCATAAAACTTATTCCCAAGGAGGGGGACAAAACCCAACTGTGAAACTATAGATCCCTCACAATGCTCAACTATAGTTACAAGATTATTGCAAAGGTTCTGGATCTTAGAATCCAAGGAAAAATGGACAAGTGGATCTAACCTGAGCAGAAAGGTTTTTTAAAGGGTAGGCACTTGCTACTAGAATGCATCATAAACCTATGGGAAGGGTATGAACATGCGAGTGAAACCAATCAAGATAGTTTCTTTTTGAAAATAGACTTTGACAAGGCATAATATGACAAACTAAATCAGGATTTCCTTATTTT
The DNA here is from genome assembly GCF_047967505.1 of Dipteris shenzhenensis. Lineage (NCBI taxonomy): Eukaryota > Viridiplantae > Streptophyta > Polypodiopsida > Gleicheniales > Dipteridaceae > Dipteris > Dipteris shenzhenensis. The sequence continues at coordinate 11,436,228 of NC_141622.1, read as the reverse complement.
GTCTCTTGAGAACATGGGCCTTGGAAAATAGTTTATTTTATTCATCCGACTCCTCCTGTCCAATGCCTCAGCCAAATTGTGTGTCAATGGTGAGATGACCCTAGATTTCCCTTTGAGAAGGTCTATTAGAGACAGGGATGTAGTTGATGCTATAGGATGGCTCTTTCAAGAACAAATAGATGAAGGAAATCTCAGAGGGATTGAGCTTCCAGGAGGTATGCAGCTTGCAACCCAATAGTTTCTTGATGACACAAACCTTACTTTGAGAAACACCAATGCTGCCTTGACACGTTCTACACTACATCATCAGGTTCCAAAATAAACCACTCTAAAATAGGATATGCAGTGTTAATGGATAGAGAGAAACCAATTCTGGTACAGCTAGGATGCAAAAAAATCCCCAAAGGCACTGTTTTTAGGCTTCTAAGCATACTAACTTGACAAGTGGAGAGGATATCAAGCTAACTTGGTAGGTAGAAGGACTATCCTCAACCATTGCCTATACCCTATGTCTATCTTCTACCTTTCCTCCAAGACCGGCCTTGAAAAATTCATCAGATTATGCAAAAACTTCTTGTGGGGGGTTCCTGACACGAAGAGAAGAATATCCAATTTCAAATGGCTCTTTTGCACTAGACCCAAGCTTGAGGGAGGTCAAGGAGTCAGGGATATTAAGCAGGCTTTCTGGCAAGCTGGCCTCCTCTTGGGTGGTGAAAGGTTTTCTACACACTGAAGCAAATTGGCCTAAACTACTTCTAAGAAACACCAAATTCGTTGGACGAGTTTAAACCCCTAATCGCATTGTGATGATTTTGAGACCTATCAAATTTTTCTTAGTTTCTTTTTTGTTGAGATTGTCACACAATGCAATTAGGGCCCCTCCAATTGATCTTGAAACTCCCTTATGTTCAGATCATCACAATGCAATTAGGGCCCCTCCATCGATATTGAAACTCCCTTATTATGTTGATGAATGTGATGATTTTGAGACTTGTAGGACTTTGCTTATTCAAATTTTGTTTAGATAATCACAATGCAATTAGGGACCCTCTATTGATCCTAAAACTCCTTTACCACCTTGTGATGATTTTGAGACCTATAGGGTTTTTCTTATTTTATTTTTTTGTTTGGATCATCAAAACTCATTTAGGGCCCCTCCGTTGCTCAGTAAACTCCCTTATGCACACTATAGTGAAGCCTCTGTGGTAGACAAAGCAACACACTTATGTGTGTGAGACATCCACGACACTGCACCACCTGCAAAGCTGAACACATAACCAAAAGTGGATCTCCTACTATCCACATGCCCTGCATAGTCTGAATCTATGTACCCAAGTACACACATGTCTCCTCTACCAAAGCAGATGCACATCTCCTTGGTACCCTTCATGTACTTCATGATGCACTTAATTGCCTCCTAATGCCTCTTTCCTGGATTAGCCACATACCGGCTAACAACTCCCACTGCAAATGCAATGTCTGGTCTAGTAGCTATCATAGCATACATAAGACTCCCAACCACTGATGCATAAGGAACCTTGGACATCATGGCCCTATCCTCATTTGATTTGGGACTATCTGTATGACTCAGTTTCACATATGGAGGCAATGGAGTACTCACTGCCTTCCCCCCCTCCATATTGAAATGCTGCAGTACTTTTGTAACATACTCCTATGAAAGCCAAAGGAGTTTCCTATTGTGATCATGCATGATGTGCATACCAAGAATATGACTTGCAAGTCCCAAATCCTTCATATCAAAGGCCTCATGCAACTTGGCCTTTAATGCATCTAGCCCATAAGTATTCTTGCTAGCCAATAGCATATCATCCACATATAGTGCCAGGAGTATCAGGCTATTATCTTTAGTCCTTTTAGTATAGAGGCAGTGATTGATTTCACTCCTTCTAAAACCTCAGGACCGAATGAAAGCATCAAACTTCTGATACCATTTTCTAGGTGCTTGCTTAAGACCATAGAGACTCTTCTTCACAGTAGTAAATGAGTAGACTATGGAAGATTTGTGGAAGAAACTGTGTGCCACTTATGAAAAGGAAACTGCCTCTAATAAAGTTTACCTCATGAAGAGGTTGTTTGAGCTGCAGATGAAGGAAGGGGTCTCCATTGATTCTCATTTGAATGATATCAATATTATTTTCAACCAGCTTTAGGCTCAGAAGATGAATTTTGATGCGGAGACTAAGGCAATATTTCTCTTATGTTCATTGCCATCCTCATGGGATACCTTCCGTAGAGCTGTCAGTAACTCTGCACCTAGTGGAGTACTAAAATTTAATGATGTTGTGGGTAGCTTGTTGGCCGAGGAGATTAGACGGAAGTCTATGGATGGCAAATGTTTGTAAACTCCACCAGAGTGCGAATGATGAGCAACATAGAAGTTTTAGGACCTCCTGAGTCCACCGGAACTGACAGATCTGCAAATGGTTGCTCCAAACTTGAGTTCCAACACCCGGGCAAAAAACGCAGAAACTGACACAGTGAGCCAAAAATCCAATGAAATGATCCCAGATTCAAGAATGAAGGTGTTTCCAAGCTCCTGAAGTAATGTGGACACCAAAAGCAAGCAATAGTTGCCTCTACAAGTCAATACGGAGTCTCTGTCATCGAACGGAACAGGGAAAAGCTCAAAAAACGACTTTTTCTTTGAAACCACTTGACAGGCTCTCAAAACCACTTCGCAAAGCCAAAGTAACTTTTCCAAAGGTTCCTCCTTAAATGTGCAAAGGGGCAGATCACAGTTCAGGGGGAAGTCCCAAGAAAGAGGGAAGTCTCGTAGCAAATCCAGGGCACGGAACATTGAGTGTTACCACTGTGGCAAGAAGGGCCATATGAAAAAGGATTGCTACAAGCTGAAAAGAGAGCAAAAGGATAAGAAAAAGAATGCAAATTGGGGTGCAAATCAAAAGGAAGAGAGTCCAAGGGAGGACAAAGGAAAAGTGAAGATCGAGGAGATCAATGCAGTCACACATGATAGTGATAATGATGTTCTCTTCATGTCTAGTTTATCTGCAGAGTTGCTTACCACTTCAGATGATGCATATTCCCAGGATTGGATTTTGGATTCTGGTGCTTCATTCCATGTTACTCCCCATAGGGAATGGTTCTCCACTTATGACAGTGGAAAGATAGGTTGTGTGCATCTTGGAAATGACTATGCATGTGACATAGTGGGAGTAGATGACATAAAGTTTTCTTTTGCAAATGGGTCTGCATTTATTTTGAAACATGTGAGACATGTGCCTAAGTTGACCAAGAGTCTTATTTCAGTGGGTTAGCTAGATGACGCTGGTTTTCACACCACTTTTGGCTTTCAGAGTTGGAAAATTCAGAAGGGCTCTATGCTTTGGGCCAGGGGTGCCAAGTCTGGGACTTTGTATCCCTTACATGTATCAGGGGTATTTGATCATGTTGTTGCAATAACCGAGCAGCCAAGCACTTCTTTGTGGCATTGCAGGTTGGGGCACATGAGCCAGAATGGAATGAAACTCTTATGCTGTTTGGGTTATGTACCACATTTGAGTTTCTCTGATTTTGAAGTTTGTGAGTACTGTCTCTATGGGAAGCAGACTAAATCAACCCATAAAAGAAGGGGAAAGAAAGAGTTTGAAAAGCTTGATTTGGTGCATTCAGACGTATGTGGTCCCATGCCTACACGGTCATTAGGCGGGGCTGAATACTATGTGACATTCATTGATGATGCAACTAGGAATGTGTGGGCTTATGCTATAGCTCGGAAGAGTGATGTGTTCCAGGTATTTAAGAAATGGCTAGCCTTGGTTGAGAATCAGTCAGGTAGAACGCTTAAATGCCTATAAACTGACAATGGTGGAGAGTATTTCTCTCATGACTTTCAGCATTTATGTGATACACGTGGGATTAAGAGGGAGCTCACATCCCTGGTACTCCAGAGCAAAATCCAATTGCAAAAAAGATGAACCATACCATTCAAGAAAGGTTGCAATGCATGCTTTCCAATGCAAGTCTTTCTGGTGGGTTTTGGGCTGAGGCAATGAAGACTGCAATGCATGTGATCAATAGATCACCTAGTAAGAGTTTGGATGGTGGTATTCCTGAAGAGGCATGGAGTGGCAAGAAGCCCTCTTACTCTTATTTGCATATATTTGGGTGTGAGGCATATGCACATGTGCCAAAAGAGCTTCGAAAGAAGCTAGATCCTAAGTCTAGGAAATGCATCTTTCTGGGTTATGGTGAAAGTGGAGAGATGGGCTATCATCTCTAGGATCTAGAAGCAAAGAAGATCATACACAGCCATGATGTAGTCTTCAATGAGAAGAAGATGCATAAGGCACCCATGAGGGATGTGGAAATGAGGAGAATCACTTTCCAGGATGTGAATCCACCTGCATATGTTGATAGACAGCAAGCTGTCCATGCACCAAATGTGCAAGAAATGGTAACACCAAGTACTCCCACAGGTATACAATCAAGGGTAGATGATGGATCATCTATTGGTGGAAATGATGACCCAAATGTGACTGATATGGAGGTGGGACAGCAAGCTGAAATGCCCTTAAGAAGATCATCTAGAGTGTCTAAACTGCCTGATAGGTTTGTTCCAGGGGTAGACTATGTGATGCTTACTGATTGTGAGGAGCCTTCTTGCTACAGAGAGGCTATGATGCGCGAGGATCAATGCAAGTGGGAGTATGCTATGCAATCAGAGATGAGTTCACTTATGAAGAATAAGACTTGGGACTTGGTTTCTTTGCCACATGGAAAGAAATCATGGCCATGTAAATGGGTCTACAAAATGAAGATCACAGGTGATGATGTGCTTAGGTACAAGGCCTGTTTGGTTGCTAAATGGTTCAAGCAAGAGAAGGGTGTGGACTTTGATGAGATATTCTCTTTGGTTGTGAAGATGACCACACTTAGATGCATGTTTGGACTAGTGGCATCAGAGGATATGGAGCTTATGCAGATGGATGTCAAGATAGCTTTCTTGCATGGGGATTTGCATGAGGAAATTTACATGGTGCAGTCGGAAGGCTTTGAAGAAAAGGGCAAAGAGCATTTAGTTTGCAAGTTGAAGAAGAGTCTCTATGGTCTTAAGCAAGCGCCTAGAGAATGGTATCAGAAGTTTGATGCCTTCATTCGGTCCCAAGGTTTTAGAAGGAGCAAAATTGATCACTGCCTCTACACTAAAAGGGCTAAGGATAATAGCCTGATAATCTTGGCACTATATGTGGATGATATGCTATTGGCTAGCAAGAATACTTATGAGCTAGATGCATTAAAGGCCAAGTTGCATGAGGCCTTTGATATGAAGGATTTAGGACTTGCAGGTCATATTCTTGGTATGCGCATCACGCGTGATTGGAGTAGGAAACTCCTTTGGCTTTCACAAAAAGAGTATGTTACAAAAGTATTGCAGCGTTTCAATATGGAGGGGGGGAAGGTAGTGAGTACTCCATTGCCTCCATATGTGAAGCTAAGTCATACACATAGTCCCAAATTAGATGAGGAAAGGGCCATGATGACCAAGGTTCCTTATGCATCAGCAGTTGGGAGTCTTATGTATGCTATGATAGCTACTAGACCAGACATTGCATTTGCAGTGGGAGTTGTTAGCCGGTATATGGCTAATCCAGGAAATAGGCATTGGGAGGTAGTTAAGTGCATCATGAGGTACATGAAGGGTACCAAGGAGATGTGCATCTGCTTTGGTAGAGGAGACATGCATGTACTTGGGTACACAGATTCAAACTATGCAGGACATGTGGATAGTAGGAGATCCACTTCTGGTTATGTGTTCACCTTGCAGGTGGTGCAGCGTTGTGGATGTCTCGTGCATAGAAGTGCATTGCTTTGTCTACCACAAAGGCTGAGTATGATGTAGCCACAGAGGGTTTCAAGGAGGCTATATGGCTTGATTGGCTAGTGGGAGATTTGGGGATTCATATAGGTGTACCGACATTGCATAGTGATTCCATGAGTGCTATTCAGCTAGCACAGAATCCGGTCTTTCATGCAAAGACCAAACACATTGAGGTTAGGTACCATTTCATCAGGGAGGTACTTGAGGACAAGCGCATAGAGCTTGTCAAGGTTCATACAGATGATAACCCTGCAGATATGCTGACGAAGAGTCTAGCTAGTCAGCGGTTTGAGTATTGTCATGTATTGATGAGCATTGGATAGTATGCTCACTGGTTGTTCTCCCTTAAAGGCACATTGTCCTTTAAGTGGGAGGTTGTGGGGGTTAAAGGTCACTGTGCCTTTACCCCGGTTATGTATAATACTCAAAAACATATATAAATGAATGAAATAGAAGATTAGGGTGTTTTGCACCCACCAAAACTTGTGTGGCTCTCTATTTCTCTCTCTGTCTCTTCTGTTCTTGCTTCCGTTGAGAACACTCTGAATAAGCCCACACTTTCCTAGTTGCATCATCAATGAATGTCACATAGTATTCAGCCCCGCCTAATGACCATGTAGGCATGGGACCACATATGTCTGAATGCACCAAATCGAGCTTTAGGAGATCGACATAGGGATATGCATTTTTCCTTGGTCAAGGTGCTATATCATGGTTGTCAAACAAACAGCCAACTGTTTCTTTGTCTTCGACTGAAGCAGAATATAGAGCACTCACTACAGGTGCATGTGAGGCTGTATGGCTCAAAAGACTATTGTCAGAAACAGATTACTTTGATGAGTCAAAGCCAACAACAATATACTATGATAATCAATCGGCTCAAACACTAGCCAAAAATCTAGTATATCACTCCAGGACAAAGCACATTGATGTCAAAGAGCACTTCATCAGAGAAAGAGTGTTACTTGGTGACATCACACTCTAGCATTGTGATAGCAAAGAAAATGTTGCAGACATCTTTACCAAACCACTCGGTAAAGAGCTATTCGAGAAACACCGATTAGCTCTTGGTTTGATGTAGAGGAAGGACATTCCCATTAAAGGGGTGTGATGGAATGTAATGCTCAGTCCTTCTTCGATTCCCCAGAATCATCATCTTGAGGGAACGCCTACTTCATGATGTTGATCTTGAGGGAAGGTGTTGAGAGTTCATGCTCAACATCATGTGATCATGTGTGCATAGCACCATCACGTGATCATATGTGCATAGCACTAACCTTATAGAGTGCTATAAAGGAAAGGGTTAGATCCCCTAACCCTAACCCTAAAAGGGTTTGTATATATTCTATTTTTTCAACTAAATCTAGTGTACAGTTAGTCATTTGTGGTGTGCTCTCTAACTGTGCCCTCTCTCCTCATCTCCACTCTTCTCCTCTCCCCTCTTCATATTTTGTCAAGTTTTTCAGCATTAAAAAGTTTGATGGGACAAACTTTTCTTTGTGGAAAGAACAGATAAGGGATGTGCTTATTCAAAGGAAGCAGATAAAACCCTTGCAAGGGATTGTAGCTAAGCCTGTAGCTATGTCCATAGATGAATGGAATGAGTTGGATGCATTGGCAAAGTCTACCATTAGACTTCATCTTGGGGAGATAGTTTATTTCACAGTAGTCAGTGAAAAGACTATAACGGAAGCTTTATGGAAAAAGTTGTGTGCTACATATGAGAAAGAGACTGCGTGAAACAAAGTCTATCTCATAAAGAGATTGTTTGAGCTACACATGAAGGAGGGAATATCCATAACTTTGCACTTGAATGAATTTAATATCATTTTCAGTTAGCTTCAAGCTCAAAAGCTGAATTTTGTGATCTCCAGCATAGTCATTGTCACAGTATCCATGCAATCATGGATGACTTCCTCTATATTCTATCCCAAACTACCTTGTACCTCTTATGTATCTCAAGACTCTTTTGGCTGCATTCCAGTGAGACTGTTTTGGATTTGCCATAAATTGTGCTAGTGAGCTTACTGCATAACAAATATCTGGCCGTGTGATTGTCAAATATATAAGAGATCTGATGAGCTCCTTGCAGTATTTGTCATTGACTGTAGGCTTTTTTGAATCTTTAGTAAGTTTCAAACTTTGCTTCGTGGGAGTGGCTGCAATCTTGCAATCTGCCATATGAAACTTCTTTAGGAGACTGTCAACATACTTGAGCTGACTCATGAATGTGCTATCTGAATCTCTCTAGAACTCAATTCCACGACAATAGTGCATAAGTCCAAGATCTTTCATGTTGAACTCTATAGATAAGTCTTGTTTCAGTTTTCTGATGAAGCTATCCTTGCTTCCTATCACAATCAGATCATCTATGTACAAAAGTGCAATAGTAATGTCTTCTCCTTGAACTTTGTAGTAGAGAGTATGATCTGCATTGGACTTCATGTATCCTAGATCAGAAAAATACTTATCAATTCTGCTGTACCAACTTTTGGGCGCTTGCTTTAAGCTGTAGAGACTTTTCTTGAGATGGTAAACCTTATTCTCCTTTCTTGGTTCAACATAACCTACTGGTTGTTGCATGTAGACTTCCTCGTCTAGATAACCATTGAGAAATGCATTCTTGACATCAAGTTGATACACATTCAATTTGCTGAGTGTCGCTAGTAATATCAAGAACCATATGGAATCCATCTTTGCTACTGGAGCATAAGTCTCATCATAGCCTTGACCATATTGTTGTGCAAATCCTTTTGCAACTAATCTGGCTTTGTATCTCTGAATACTGCCATCTAGATTGTACTTCACTTTGTATACCCGTTTGTTTGCTATGGCCTTCTTTCCTGGTGGAAGGTCGCATAATTCCCAAGTATTATTCTTATACAAAGCATTCATTTCTTCATCATAGCAGTTTACCATTCTAGCTTGTCTACTGCGTCTTCGAAGTACACTGGCTCTTCTATAGCTAATATGGTAGTCATAAGAGCATAGTTCGTGGTTTCAATGTGAATTGCTTTTCCTTTCTGAGCATATGTTAATTTAGCTAGAGGTCTGCTTTCCCTAGTAGATCGCCTAAGCTGCTGTGGCTCTGCTTGGGGTGTTGCTGGCAATTCTTGCTCTTCTTCATCAACCTGTTCTGTAGATGACTGTGAAGTCGATGCTTCTATCTCCTGTGTAGGTGAGGTTTTCCATTCTGATTCCTCATCAAAGATTACATATCTGGAGATAATGACTTTGCGGTTGATGGGATCATACAATTTGTATGCTTTAGTTTCTTCACTGTAGCCAACCATGATGCATTTGCGTGACTTTGCATCCAATTTCCTGCGATGATCATCATGTATGTGGGCATATGCTATGCAACCAAATACGCAGAGATGCCCAATGTGTGGCTTGTGTGTAGTGAATGCTTCATAAGGAGTCATACCCTATATCAGTTCGGTAGGAAGCTGATTAAGCAAATAGTTTGCAGTGGCTATTGCTTCTGTCCAATACTGATTCGAAAGATGCTTTTCACTAAGCATTGCTCTATCACTGTCTGCTAAAGTCCCATTCTTCCTTGCAGCTCTTGCATTTTATTGAGGAGTATGTGCACATGTGAATTGTCTTCGAATGCCGTGATTTTTGCAAAAGTTCATGAATGCTAGAGAGATGTATTCACCTCCTCTATTTGATCTCATGACTTTGATCCTTCTACCTGTCTGGTTTTCTACCATGGCTTTGAATTCTTGAAATCTAGAAAACACTTCAGATTTCTCTTTTAGAAAGTAGACCCAACAATATCTATTGTAGTCGTCGATGAAAGTCAAGTAGTAAAGTGAACCATTGATGTTGCGGGTCTGGGCATAACCCCATACATGTGTATGTATCAAATCAAGAATACCTCATGCACGAGAGGTACTTCTGACAAAGTTGGTTCAATTTTGTTTGCCGAAGTAGCATGCTTCACAAACTTTTCCAAGAAACTGTAGCTTCGGAATCCCAATTGCCATATTCTGATTCATGAGATCTAACAAGTACTGGAAATTGACATAACCATATCTCTTGTGCCATTTTGCAGATAGTGGCATCTGTTGTGGTTGAGTTGACATGGCATGCTTATCTAGTAGTACAGCTAGCATTCTGTATAAGTGTCCTACACCTTTTGCTACTAGGTGACATCTTTTGGATTTGTCTCTGATAGTGCATTCATCACCGTTGAAGATGACTTTGTAATTGTGTTTCGTCATTTGACCTACTCACAAAAGATTCTTGCTAAGCTTCGGAACATAGAGCACATCTTTCACTAATCCTTTTGTACCAGTGAAATTGTTCATAGGGATAACGCCTGTCCCTTGAATTGGATTCGGTGTATTGCCTACTGTGTAGATGACATTTTTCTGACCTTCCAAAGGTTTCATCTTTGTGAACCATTCTTGATGATTTATCAAGTGAGATGATGCACCACTGTCGATGTACTAAGGATCCTGTTCCACTTGGTCGACTTGATAGCTGTAATCCTCTTTGGGATTAAAATCAGTGTTTGAGTACACTGTATCAGTTTGATGCATTTCCTCACTTGCAAGAAACATATTCTCATGTTCATTTGCAAAATGACTGTGACTAGAATGTCCACCACGATGATTTCCTCTGCCTCGAGAATTCCCTCAATTATTGCTGGATTGACCACCTTGGTCATACTTCTTGCGGCAATCTCTTTCATAGTGTCCAAACTTGTGACAGTAGTGCACCCCCATGCACCGCCTAAGCACCACCAAGTGGAAACCATGCACTCGTTCATTCGTCTGAGGAGCCAGCCATGAGCCAAAAATGTCGATCACCCAATCACAATCATAGAAGTGTCTTCTCCAACTAAATCTAGACACGTGGTTACTATCAATGCTCCCTATTAGGATCATTCTTCTAACATCTGTATGATATTTTTCCATTGCAAGGCTGGGCTTGTCAAGTTGTCCATTAGCACTGCTAGTGTTTGCAATTGTAACAAAGCCCCTAAACAAAAACTTGATTTTTATGTCTTTAGGGGATCATTGCATGGTCTTAAGCTTTATGACAATTATTGCTTCTCCTCTCAAGTTAATTATTGGGTCTCCTCTCAAGTTTTTGCTAATGATAATGGCAACATTTTGGTGGTTAAGCAAAATGATGCAGATGACCTCATGGATATATACTCTACATTCTCTATTGTTTTTGATGCCAACATAAATGATTCCAAGACTGATGTTCTTTGGTTGGGCTGGGATCCTGAATTTGAGCAAATTTCTAAAGTATGGCTTCATAGTGATTCCTTCAAGATCCATCTATTGCTACATGGGTTATCTTCTTGGATTTGGTGTGACCATGAAGTAACACATGGAATGGAGCCTCCACAAATTTCCAACAAATTTTCAAAAATGGAGAGACGAGCAATTGTCACTTCATGGTCAAATAATCATGCTCAAGCATTTTCTTACACCAACAATTTTTAATGTGTCCAATATTTTGCCATTTTCCAAGGTTGGCTTTTTTAGTAGTGGACATTGGTAAAGAATTTCACCTAGAGATCTCCTATTTTTGCTTCCATGCTAAAATCTCAGGGTCGTTTAAGGCTAGAAACCGTTAAAGCAAAAAGCAATCGGTTGTGCAGTAAAATGGGTCACAAAGTTGCATTTGATGCGGACTTGGGTTGTCATTACATGCTTCTGTATCAAATAGCAAGGAATATTAGCTATTGAAGGATGAAGTGCATGGTAGGAAATTCTTTTGATGAAATTCCCTCTTAGAAGCTGATTCATGTTTGGAGAAGGAGTCTTGGCCAATGCCATTGGCTTGGTAACACCTCAATTGGTAGTGATGGAACCCTTGGGTTGAACATAAGGCTGAATAAATACTATAGATCTATCCAAATAAGTCCTCTGATTGTAAACTTATCTCAGCAATAGTGGTATTTGTGCTTCAGTCAGCTTTTGGGATTACAAGAGAATCCAGTGTGGTTGAGCTTATGTGATCTTTCAATTGTCTAATAGAGAGAGCAAAGGTTCATCCGAGTTATGCCCAATAGGTTATTCCATTTGTCGCCCACCAACCTGGTTCTGAAGGATATACATGGCTTGATAAACTCTCAAGTTAAAGATCCTAGTTGCCTTAGCATTTATGATTTCCTCTTACTACATTGAACTAGCATTTCATTGAGTGCAAAGAACGCTTGGAGGCCACTTGCCCATTTTGATTAATATGATGATTGGTAAGAAATTAGTCATTGGACTTGAGCAAAGTCTAGCTATCCACTCCTTCAAATCGATTGAACATCATACAATGGAGATTGTTGGCATGCAGGTCTTTGGACAAGGATTGATCTTTTTGCAAGGTAAAATTGGAGGATCAATACTATCTTTTTTTTTGATCATTCACCTTTTGTGATATTTATTTATAATTGGCTAGAAAGAGCTCACTTTAGGGTGGTAGTAAGCTAAGGGTGTCCACTTCTGGACCACTTTCAGGTGAGTGTGACACCCGCTCGAGTGAAAATATAAAGGTTTTGCTTCGGTTTGCAATACCTCGATCGAGCTATTATCTCCAATGAAAATCACACATGAGGACAACCGAGCCAAGCCGATACCTCGATCAAGGTCCTGGACTTTTTTCATTGAACCGAGCCTATACCTCGATCGAGGTCTCCTGGCATGCCACCTATACATGCCACCTATACCTCATTTGAGGTATCGTGGCAATCCAGCTATACCTCGATCGAGGTTTTGTGGCATGTCACATACCTTGATCTCGATCGTGTCATATACCTCGATCGAGGTATGTGCCATCCGACAAGGCAGTTGACATACCTCGATCGAGGTATGTTGGACCGATGACTTGGCCGCATGTTGAATATGTCAATCGAGGTACGTGGCATCCGACTGGCTGCTGACATACCTCGATCGAGGTATCGTGGTTGGTCCATACCTCGATCGAGGTAGATGGACCGATGTGTATGGGGCATGTCAAATACCTTGATCGAGGTGTAGAGGTATGATGGATCGATGATAGAGGTATGACGGAGCAGGTCCATACCTCGATCGAGGTAGATGGACCGATGTGTATGGGGCATGTCAAATACCTCGATCGAGGTATAGAGGTATGATGGAGCGATGTATCAATGCTTGCCATTTTTCATACATAGTCACTAGTAGGGATTATACCTTCCACGTGGCACATACGAAATCAGTTGGAGACCAAATCTTGCGTGGATGTATGCATTATACCTTCCACGTAGCACACACCAAATTAGTTGGAGACCAAATCTTGCGTGGATGTATGTCTAGGGTAGCCTAAGAGCCGTGTGAAGTTTCATCCCCAACAGGGTTTAGGGTTTAGGGTTTAGTCGTGCTAGTAGGGATTGTAAAAATGTATGCATTATACCTTCCACGTGGCGCATACCAAATCAGTTGGAGACCAAATCTTGTGTGGATGTACGTCTAGGGTAGCCTAAGAGCCATGTCAAGTTTCATCCCCAACAGGGTTTAGGGTTTAGGGTTTAGTCGTGCTAGTAGGGATTGTAAAAATGTATGCATTATACCTTCCACGTGGCACATACCAAATCAGTTGGAGACCAAATCTTGCATGGATGTACGTCTAGGGTAGCCTAAGAGCTGTGTGAAGTTTCATCCCCAACAGATAAGTCCACGTGCATATTTCATTAGTACGTGCACCATTTTTCATACGTAGTCGTGCTAGTAGGGATTGTAAAAATGTACGCATTATACCTTCCACGTGGTGCATACCAAATCAGTTGGACACCAAATCTTGTGTGGATGTATGTCTAGGGTAGCCTAAGAGCCGTGCAAAGTTTAATCTCCAACAGATAAGTCCACATGCATATTTCATTAGTACGTGCGCCATTCATTATACCTTCCACGTGGTGCATACCAAATCAGTTCGAGACCAAATCTTGCATGGATGTATGTCTAGGGTGGCCTAAGAGTCGTGCAAAGTTTCATCCCCAACAGATAAGTCCACACGCATATTTCATTAGTATGTGTGCCATAGCTTTGCCGCAGTCGTGCAAGTAGGGATTGTAAAAATGTACGCATTATACCTTCCACGTGGTGCATACCAAATCAGTTGGAGACCAAATCTTGCATGAATGTACGTCTAGGGTGACCTAAGAGTCGTGCAAAGTTTCATCCCCAACAGAAATGTCCACATGCATATTTCATTAGTACGTGCACCATTTTTCATACGTAGTCGTGCTAGTAGGGATTGTAAAAATGTACGCATTATACCTTCCGCGTGGCGCATACCAAATCAGTTTGAGACCAAATCTTGCGTGGATGTATGTCTAGAGTGGCCTAAGAGTCGTGCAAAGTTTCATTTGCAATAGATAAGTCCACACGCATATTTCATTAGTACGTGCGCCATAGCTTTGCCACATTCGTGCTAGTAGGGATTGTAAAAATGTACTCATTATACCTTCCACGTGGCACATACCAAATCAGTTGGAGACCAAATCTTGCGTGGATGTATGTCTAGGGTGACCTAAGAGTCGTGCAAAGTTTCATCCCCAACAGAAATGTCCACATGCGTATTTCATTAGTACGTGCGCCATTTTTCATACGTAGTCGTGCTAGTAGGGATTGTAAAAATGTACGCATTATACCTTCCACATGGCACATACCAAATCAGTTGGACACCAAATCTTGCATGGATGTACGTCTAGGGTAGCCTAAGAGCCGTGCAAAGTTTAATCTCCAACAGATAAGTCCACATGCATATTTCATTAGTACATGCGTCATTTTTCATATGTAGTTGTGCTAGTAGGGATTGTAAAAATGTACGCATTATACCTTCCACGTGGCGCATACCAAATTAGTTCCAGACCAAATCTTGCATGGATGTATGTCCAGGGTGTCCTAAGAGTCGTGCGAAGTTTCATCCCCAACAGATAAGTCCACATGCATATTTCATTAGTACATGCTCCATAGCTTTGCCGCAGTCGTGCTAGTAGGGATTGTAAAAATGTACGCATTATACCTTCCACGTCGCGCATACTAAATTAGTTGGAGACAAAATCTTGCATGGATGTATGTCTAGGGTGACCTAAGAGTGGTGCAAAGTTTCATCCCCAACAAAAATGTCCACATGCGTATTTCGTTAGTACATGCGCCTTTTTCATACGTAGTCGTGCTAGTAGGGATTGTAAAAATGTACGCATTATACCTTCCACGTGGTACATACGAAATCATTTGGACACTAAACCTTGCGTGGATGTATGCCTAGGGTAGCCTAAGAGCTGTGCCAAGTTTAATTTCCAACAGATAAGTCCACATGCGTATTTCGTTAGTACGTCTAGTAGGGATCGTAAAAATGTACGCATTATACCTTCCACGTGGCGCATACCAAATCAGTTGGAGACCAAATCTCGCATGGATGTACGTCTAGGGTATCCTAACAGCCGTGTGAAGTTTCATCCCCAACAGGGTTTAGGGTTTAGTGGTGTTAGTAGGGATTGTAAAAATGTATGCATTATACCTTGCACATGGCGCATACCAAATTAGTTGGAGACCAAATCTTGCGTGGATGTACATCTAGGGTAGCCTAAGAGCCGTGTGAAGTTTCATCCCCAACAAGGTTTAGGATTTAGGGTTTAGGGTTTAGTCGTGCTAGTAGGGATTGTAAAAATGTACGCATTATACCTTCCACGTGGCGCATACCAAATCAGTTGGAGACCAAATCTTGTGTGGATATATGTCTAGGGTAGCCTAAGAGCTGTGTGAAGTTTCATCCCCAACAAATAAGTCCACGTACATATTTCATTAGTACGTGCGCCATTTTTCATACGTAGTCGTGCTAGTAGGGATTCTAAAAATGTACGCATTATACCTTCCACATGGCGCAGACCAAATCAATTGGACACCAAATCTTGCGTGGATGTACGTCTAGGGTAGCCTAAGAGCTGTGCAAAGTTTAATCTCCAACAGATAAGTCCACATGTGTATTTCATTAGTACGTGCGCCATTTTTCATATGTAGTCGTGCTAGTAGGGATTGTAAAAATGTATGCATTATACCTTCCAAGTGGCACATACCAAATCAGTTGGAGACCAAATCTTGTGTGGATGTATGTCTAGGGTAGCCTAACAGCCGTGTGAAGTTTCATCCCGAACATGGTTTAGGGTTTAGTTGTGTTAGTAGGGATTGTAAAAATGTACGCACTATACCTTCCATGTGGCGCATACCAAATCAGTTGGAGACCAAATCTTGCATGGATGCACGTCTAGGGTAGCCTAAGAGCCATGTGAAGTTTCATCCCCAATAGGGTTTAGGGTTTAGTCGTGCTAGTAGGGATTGTAAAAATGTACGCATTATACCTTCCACGTGGCGCATACCAAATCAGTTGGAGACTAAATCTCGCATGGATGTATGTCTAGGGTATCCTAACAGCCGTGTGAAGTTTCATCCCCAACAGGGTTTAGGGTTTAGTCATGTTAGTAGGGATTGTAAAAATGTACGCATTTTTCCTTTCACATGGTGCATACCAAATCAGTTGGAGACCAAATCTTGCGTGGATGTACGTCTAGGATAGCCTAAGAGCCGTGTGAAGTTTCATCCCCAACAGGGTTTAGGGTTTAGGGTTTAGTCGTGCTAGTAGGGATTGTAAAAATGTATGCATTATACCTTCCACGTGGCGTATACCAAATTAGTTGGAGACCAAATCTTGCATGGATGTACGTCTAGGATAGCCTAAGAGTCGTGTGAAGTTTTATCCCCAACAGATAAGTCCACATGCATATTTCATTAGTACGTGCGCCATTTTTCATACGTAGTCGTGCTAGTAGGGATTCTAAAAATGTACACATTATACCTTCCATGTGGCACATACCAAATCAGTTGGACACCAAATCTTGCGTGGATGTACATCTAGGATAGCCTAAGAGCCGTGCAAAGTTTAATCTCCAACAGATAAGTCCACATGCATATTTCATTAGTACGTGCGCCATTTTTCATACGTAGTCGTGCTAGTAGGGATTGTAAAAATGTATGCATTATACCTTCCACGTGGCGCATACCAAATCAATTGGAGACCAAATCTTGTGTGGATGTACGTCTAGGGTAGCCCAACAGCCATGTGAAGTTTCATCCCGAACAGGGTTTAGGGTTTAGTCGTGTTAGTAGGGATTATAAAAATGTACGCACTATACCTTCCACGTGGCGCATACCAAATCAGTTGGAGACCAAATCTTGCATGGATGCACGTTTAGGGTATCCTAAGAGCCATGTGAAGTTTCATCTCCAACAGGGTTTAGGGTTTAGGGTTTAGTTGTGCTAGTAGGGATTGTAAAAATATACGCATTATACCTTCCACATGGTGCATACCAAATCAGTTGGAGACCAAATCTTGCATGGATGTACGTCTAGGGTAGCCTAAGAGCTGTGTGAAGTTTCATCCCCAAAAGATAAGCCCACATGTGTATTTCATTAATATGTGCGCCATTTTTCATACGTAGTCGTGCTAGTAGGGATTGTAAAAATGTACGCATTATACCTTCCACGTGGCGCATACCAAATCAGTTGGACACCAAATCTTGCATGGATGTACATCTAGGGTAGCCTAAGAGCTGTGCAAAGTTTAATCTCCAACAGATAAGTCCACATGCGTATTTCGTTAGTACGTGCACTATTTTTCATATGTAGTCGTGCTAGTAGGGATTGTAAAAATGTACGCATTATACCTTCCACGTGGTGCATACCAAATTAGTTCGAGACCAAATCTTACGTGGATGTATGTCTAGGGTGGCCTAAGAGTCGTGCGAAGTTTCATCCCCAACAGATAAGTCCACATGCGTATTTCATTAGTACATGCGCCATAGCTTTGTCGCAGTCGTGCTAGTAGGGATTGTAAAAATGTATGCATTATACCTTCCACGTGGCACATACCAAATCAGTTGGAGACCAAATCTTCCACGGATGTATGTCTAGAGTGACCTAAGAGTTGTGCAAAGTTTCATCCCCAATAGAAATGTCCACATGCATATTTCGTTAGTACGTGCACCATTTTTCATACGTAGTCATGCTAGTAGGGACCAATAGATAAGTCCACACGCGTATTTTGTTAGTACATGCACGAATTTTCTTAGTCACGTATTTTTTTTTCCAAGAAAAAGACCTCTATTAAGTAAGAAAAAAACTTGCGAGAGCAAGCTCAAAGCGGAATACATCATGAAATCATGAGGATAAATAAAAAATCCCTCAGAGTGAGGTGGAAAACAACCAAGGCTGAGGCTGAAAGTGCCATCTCAACCCTGTAGTAGTTTCAGAGAAGAAAGGAGAATCCTTCCATTCCCTGAAGAAAGAAGCCCTCCTAGCTGAGGCTGCACGGGAGTCCCCCTACATACCCGTCCATATGGCCATCAAAGTATGTACGATGTCTGTCCAGATACTAGCCAATGTGTCCGAGGGATGAACCTGAGTACCCTCCATAGCCTCTGTGCATCTGGCTCTCCAGATATGCCAGGCTGCTATGCTCACTAGAATCTCCCAAGAAGTATCCACAGAGGCATGTACAGCTGTAAAAGGAAGGTGTGGTACCACATCCAACGAACAGGACTCAATCCGATGACGTCGAACCAAAATGGCCCGAGAGGAGTCAACTCCCTCATAGAAAACCTGAGGTCCTGTAAGAGAAAGCCAAGCCATCGAGCCCCATGTCATAAAAAGTGGGGAATGGGCAAAGTGACTGAAAATCCTGGCTACGCCCATCCAAATCAACCTTGCCTGTCTGCAATCCCATAAGCAATGCTGAATAGACTCAGAAGCAGAAAGGCATCGAGGGCATGTAGGGTCGGCTCCGAACCTGGACCTCCAAAGGTTCACTGCAATCCCTCCATGGATAGAAAGCCAAAAGAAGATAGTGATCTTTCTATTCCTGTGGGATTTCCAGAGCCTCCTCCAGAAGCACCTCTGCTGATCCGCAGTAATACCAAAAGTCTCCCAATGAGGAACTCTGGAGGGTCTCCAACCTCTACTACTGAGCTGAAATCTCCTGGCATTACTGACCGTGTAACGAAAGAAGGGGATGCTCTTCTCTCGATGCCCTACGTCAATCCACTCCCACTCTCCGGGGTCCCATTGTAAATACCTGATGGGAACTCCCCCATAGAGCCAGAGCCTCCAAGACCCAGTAGAGAGTAGCTGGGGATCTGGGTCTAGGAACCACTCTGAATCTGATCCCTGCATCAAAAGACCTACAACCTTGATAGGCTGAAAAGCAGACTCAAGCAAGATGTCCTCTGTGGACCTGAGCAATCTGCCACCATCCTGGACACTAAAAACCAAAGCATCCTCCTGTGCATCTCGGAAGGCCAAAACCTGAAGCGGAACCTCGCCTCTCGAAAAGGTACCTGCCCAAGTGGAGGAAGTGAGTGGCATATCATCTGTGTCTACCCAAACCTCTGGAAGGGCTGCCTCAATCTGCAAGATCCTCCCTGCACTCCCTCTGAGATGTCCTGTCAACCTTGATTTGGTTTCCTTTGGAAGCCTGCGGAAAGCTTTCCAAGACCCCATAGAAGAAGCAGGTCTCCTCTCCCACCTGGACCACTGCATGTAGAGTGAGGCACCCAGTGGCCTGCCAAGATCATCTAAAATACTGTCATTCCACATGATGGGTTGCCTATCAATCTCTTCCCGAGAGGAAGGGGGAATCCTCCGAAGAGTGCTTCTGAAATTGGCCCAAGCTTTCAGAATGGCAACCATGAGAGGGGACGAAGGTGACCTGAGGTGTGTTGTGGTGAAGATCCATCTAACACTGCTCATCCAGTCTCCTCCTGAAGGTGTGCATCTCTGTATGCTGCTGATAAAAAAGTCCTTCCACGGTTCCTGCCCTGGCATAAGTCCTCGCACCACCATCTTGCAAAGTAAAGCTCTACACTGTAAATCTGGATCAATAATATTGAGACCCCCATCCTGTGTAGGGAGGATGAGGGTCTCCCAAGCCACCCTGGCTAAGGCATCTGCTGTGCCATCCAGAGAAAGTTCCTGATCGGTCTTCTGAGCTGAATGATGCAGTCCCTAGAATGGCACCAACATGAACAAACAAACCAGGCTGTGGCCAAGAGGACCTGGTTGACCACCACAACTCTAGAGGCAAGATCCAGCTTGGCTAAGCTCCAAAAAAGAAGCTTCCTTCTGATGCTCTCCAAAACGGGAGCAAACTGCTGCGTGGTAGAAATATCCAAGCCGACCTGGCAGCCCAAATACCTGATAGGCACACCCCTCTAGCTCTACCTCTTCCCCCTCCACCCTCCCCCCTCCCCCTCCCCCTCCCCCCATTCCCCTTGGTGCCTCCCTTCCCCCCTCCAAGCATCAGTAAAGCCAAAGCATAGAAGGGTGCCCTCCAAAAAACCCCAATCTACTCTGTCATAAGCTTTTTCAAAATCCAAAAGTAGAATGGCAAGATTTTGGCCACTCTGCATGGCCCACTCTGAAGCTTCCCAGAAAGAAAAAATGTAATAAAAAATGCTTCTGCCATGCACAAATCCTATCTGAGTGTCATGAATGAGATCAGGGAGAAGTGGCTGCAATCGGAGGCTGATAGCCTTGGCTAGAATCTTGTAACAAGTCCCTAGAAGTGTGATAGGCCTCCACTGGGACACTAAATTTTTGGTACCTCCTTTTGGGATAAGGTGGATGAGACCCTCTGTAAGCGACCCAGGCATCTCGCCAGAGTCCCAAATGGCCTGCAGGGCTGAAGTAATATAGTCTCCAATCATATCCCAAAATGCAATGAAAAAAGACGGGGTGAGGCCATCTGAACCTGGGCACTTGCCCTTGTGAAGGGCTGAAAGTGCAGTCCGGAACTCTGTGTTGGTGAAAGGTGCGTCGAGTAGAACATGCATACCCGGATTCATCAACACAGGGATACTCTGCCAAATAGCCTGTCTAGCATCTTCTCTATCGTGTGTCTCAGGATCAGCAGTAAGAAGGGTGGCATAGAAATCTGAAGCTATGCGTAAGACATCATTAGGCTCTGTCTGTAAAACCCCATGTGAGTCAATAAGCTGGGATACACTCTCTCTACTATGTCTAGGGACAAGAGTAGAGAAAAAGTGTTTATTGACTCTACCACCCACCTGAATCCAGAAGGACTCCCGTGCATGAAAGGCATACTTTGCTCTCTGATCAAGCTCTGATCAAGCAATAACTGTAGATGAGCCCTTGTTGCAGCAAGGCACTCCTGAATCCAAGCATCTGAAGGCCGTTTCTACTCTTCCCTCTGCAAAGTTGCCAACTGTTGGCGAACACCAATCTCACGTCTGAGAATATCTCGTCTCCTAGTACAAGCAACTGAGTGGCAGAAGTCGCTAATACCAGAATGGGCAGCGGCTACATGTGATGGATATGGTTGCCCACCCTGGACATGAGCAAACCATATCTGCAAGGCTGCCTCTGTAAGGTCCTCCTCTGTGTAAAAGGCATCTGGAATCCTGATGCTGGCAGACCGGCCTCTCAAGTGAGGCTCTGAGATAGCCAGCACAATAGGGAAGTGGTCTGAAGTGGAAACCCCAGCAGTAATGCATACTGATCCACCTCTGTCTAGTGCCCAGTCATCTACATAGAATCTGTCAATGCGTGCATGAATAGGCATCTGTTGCCTCCTGTTCGACCAAGAGAACAAGAGGGACTGTGGCTGAATAAGAAAGGCATCATCACACCAAGTATCTCTGCCACAGAAATGGAAAAGGAAGGCATCCCAAGCTGCTCTCTCCAAAGAGTGAAGTCCACCTTCTCTACCCCCTTTTTTGTCTGACGGTAACTCGACCATGTTAAAGTCACTTCCAATCACCCATGAATCCACAATGGGGGCCCAGGAGAGCAAAGTCTTCCACATAAGGACACGTTCCCCTCTAATGTTGGAGGCATATAGGTTAAGGAAACCAACCTTATGCCCTCCAATCAAAAGAGTAATCCACTGAGCTCTAGAGGGAATAATGACTCCATGCCCAACAACTAAGGGGAGAACCGACTGCGAAACTGAAATAGAAGTGCCCCCCCTAGTGCCCAAGGTAGGCGACCAAAAAGTATGGCCAGAAAGCAACTTGCTTGACTTGGCACAATCTCTAAAATCTAGTTTGTGCTCTTGAATAAATAATATATCAACTAATAATCCTCATCGACGGGAGCTTGTAGAGTGGAACACCTTACCTGACCTAGTGGCGAAAACAAACCCCTCAACAGGGGAAGACCTCCTGCTCGAGGGGGGAGGGATGGAACCAAGTGGTGGAAAATCAACAGGGGAAAGAATCCTGGCACTTGAAGAAGAAGCCCTATCAACAGGAAACCCAATCACTGGCTCCCCAAAAGTAGCGAGCACAAACTCCTCCTCTGGGAAATCTGAACCCTCTGCCAAGGCTGAAAACGAGTTCCTGTGGAGCAAGCCAGACACCAGAGTGCGAAGGATCCCTTGTGAGGGAAGAGGATCAATAGTGTAAGCTATCCCCTTCCCCCTATCCAAGGGAGGAAGTGAGGAATGCTCTCTATCCTGTGTCTGCCCAGCCGCGGAGACCTCTCCTACCTCAAGAAGAGCATCTGGCACTGTTGGAACTAAGGAAGAAGCTGCAACTGGGGAGGGGGTCGAAGCTTCAACGTCTCGGACTGTGCATGGTGAGACTGGAGGGACAGCTCGAGGTGAAGCAGAGTCCACTAAGGTACCCTCATGAACTGATGGAGGGATCTGCACACGTACCGGAACCCACTGTAGAGCGTCGCGTGTTCCCGAGGTAGGTGTGGGTCAAGGAGCAGGTGAAGGACCTATACCACCCTCCTGTCGAGGCCGAGGAGCAGGTGCTGGACCTGTACCACCACCAATCTGAGGAGGACCGCCATGCGAAGGTCGAGGAGTAGGAGCTGGACCTGTACCACCCCTCTGTCGAGGTCGAGGAGCAAGTACTGGACCTATACCACCCCCCTATCCCCCCTGTCGAGGCCATGGGGCGGTAGCTGTACCAGAGGGCTTCTTGGGCCTTTTCTTCTTCCTGGGGCAATCCCTGGCAAAGTGTCCAGAGGTCTTGCAAATCCTGCACTGGTCTTGCCTGCCTGAAATCTCTCCTCTCTGGCGAAAAAAGGAACCATTCGGGCGTTGGATCATAACGTGATCCATCTTGAGGTTAGGATCCTTGTAAAGGACCCTAACTCTAGGAACTCCATCAGCCTTGGTTGCCTCTGCTGCAGTCAATGGCAACCCAGGGAGGGGTGGGATCTCAGCAACTGCGCCAAAATGCTCCCCAATAACAGAAAGAAGTTGATGGTAAACCTGGGGAAGCCCGGGGAACCTGATGAAGAGCGATAAGATTTTCTTATCCGCCTCCACTGGGTTGAAACCAATATGAAAGACTTCAAAGGAGATCTTCCTGTGTCCTAGGTGTAACGACTCAACCTTGAGCACAGTGCTCGCAGCCTTTGGAGTGTCAAAAACAACCTGGAAAAGACCTCGTCCCAGAAGACGGTCATCTAACAATCGTGGAGTGAGGTCTGGGGGGAGAGCCGCAAGCATCCAGTCTCTTGGGATTGGGAGGGGTGAGACCCGAAGATGCATGCTAGCAACGTGGTAGAGCATTCAATCTCTACATCCTTCTTGAGCTGTTGCAACTCGTCTTTAGAAAAGGTGATAGTTTTCGTGGCCAGTGGAGGTGGAGTAGGATTGGCTGACAGAGTATCCATCACCAATCGAGGTGAGGAGGCCGACTCTAACAAAATAAAGGCTCCTTCCGTTCCAAAAAAGTTGCGGGAGAAAAGAGGGGCAGAAGAAAGGGAAAGGAGGCAAGGATAGGAAAGGGAGAGGAAGGAGAAGCTGGAAGGGGGCGGGCTGGGAGGGGAGGGCTGAGAGGGAGAGGAGAGGAAGGAGAGGGAGAGGTAGAGGAAGGAGAGGGAGAGGAAGGAGAGGGAGGGGGCGAGGCAGGCTGAGAGGGGGAGGAGAGGGAGCAAGGAGAGAAGGGAAGGGGGAGGAGAGGGGGGAGGGGGCGGAGAGGCAGGGAGGGGGCGGGGGGGCAGGGGGGCAGGTTGAGAGGCAAGTAGAGGGCGGAGAGGCAGAGAGGGGGTGGGGGAGCAGGCAGGGAGGGGGCGGAACAGCAGGGGGGCGAGGGAGCAGGCAGGGGGAGGGGGCAAAACAGCAGGTAGGGGAGGGGGCAGAATAGCAGGCAGGTGGAGGGGGCGGAACAGCAGGGAGGGGGCAGAACAACAGGGAGGGGGCGAGGGAGCAAGCAGGGGGAGGGGGCGGAACAGCAGGCAGGGGGAGGGGGCAGAACAGCAGGGAGGGGGCGGAGTAGCAGGGAGGGGGTGAGGGAGCAGGCAGGGGGAGGGGGCGGGGGAGCAGGCTGAGGGGAGAGAGGGAGGGATGGGCTGAGGGAGAGGGTGCAGCAAGGGAGTGGGGAGGAGCAGCAGTGAAGGTTAGTCACTTATTTAAAATATCCTAAAGCACAAAACACAATTACAACGTTACTACTAATAAACAATTTTTTGTTTTACAAACACAACAAATCTTATTGAGAAGACATCAAACATCATGTATAAAATAGATTCTAATACAATAATGTGTATGAACGTGTATACAACCATCAGAGTGAAATACAAAATATGAGTCCATGAAAATTACAATGGTACGGTCACACAGTGAGCCTATACATATCGAATACAAAAATGTGTAATCAACTAGTGATACCCAATAAAAATCAATCTGATCAACTGATGATCCCAAAAAATATGATATGTAATGTGCTACTCCTCAGGATCAACTCTCATGCCAATAGTTGCAAGTATGCTCTCGTGATTTGCCACTGCAAGGTGCCATCGTGGAGTGGATGTCACCTTGCGAGTGCGAACACGACTCAAAGTCATCTTGATCACAACAACAAGATGAGAATACATGTATGCCTCCTGATCTGCCATGTACTCCTGGGACTCAATATAGCGACCACACCTCTGTATCTGCTGAAAATAGTGGCCACCTACGGTCATGCTATGAGCATTGAAGTGCATCCCATGCCCATCCACTGTATCCTCATTCAGCACACTTTTCAGCATAGAGCATCGCAACAAGTAATAATCCACACCCTCCTCATTGCCCTCCGAAGCAATAACTACAAAGATATCACCAATACGCAAAATATCTGTAAGCTGGTCATAATCTCTAGAGGAACTGAATCCCGCATCCTGATCATCATGTACCTCCTCCCACGGTTGGAAGGGAGAAAGCACTCGCCGTACCCATGGATCGACCCATGGTATCATGGAGCACCCTCCCCAATCATCATCAATGCATGCAGAGCAAAAACATGTAAACCGTCGAGAAAAGATCATGGGGTGAGACTCACCTATGCTCCTGATGGAATGGAAATCAAGAGTGCCAGACACTGAACGACAATCAAAAGGCCTAGACCGATCAAGACTCCCAATGTCCACGCACCAAAAATACCGGCTCACCACCCTATCATCATGCGGCTGAAACGAGGAGATAGCACTAGTGGATAAGTGCTGGCTGCACCACCGCACCACATCATGTGCATCCTTGAAGCGATCGGCACTGTGACGCAACTGGTATCGACGCAAAGCACGCTTCACGCAAGCACCTGCACCATTGTGCTCTCCCTTACCGTGCCCTATCTCGAAGTAGCTCTATGTGATCGGAATGCCTGTCTCACGGTGCCATCTGCAGAACCAATAAAACTGTCTAGCGGATTTGAATTGACCACCACAGCCGTCTGACCAGATCCAGCGCCGCTGCCATGTGACACCATGATCCCTTAAGAAACTATCATGCAAAGTGAAGCAATGCTGCACAAAATGGGCATCATGCAATCGATCATCACTAATGTAGAAGTGATACTCCCGCACAATGACGTGTGAGTCCATGGTGCTATCAATGCCATCCACATGAACCTGTGCATGACGATAGCTAATGTGCACAAATATAGCAACTTGCAATATGGCATTGAAAAAAAATATGACTATTGAAATAATTCAATATAATGAGGTGGGGAAAAAATCAATACTCAATCACACGTCACCTGTTCGGAGAAATAATACTCCGATTGGATCTCATGCTATGGTGCAAAGGTGTAATTCTCCGCAAAGTCCACCACTGAGACAACCACCCCTGTAGGAAATGTCCTCAAACATGCACGGAACTGATGATCCTCCCATTTTGCAATGTGCAAGTGGCATATGTAGCGTCATACAGCTTCCCTCGAAAACTGTCAATGAATACAACATGTGGTGTCTCCTTCCCCACAAGCTGCAACCTCCTCGACTGTGCACCATCATCTAATGTCAAGGTACTGTACTCATACTGCTGCCAACGAACCATTTGCACATCACAAGTATTTAGTGCAACTCGTGACACTCTAGCAAAGTCACCACACAAAGTACACCTGCCTTCCACACAATCGAGGGAGTGGAATAAAGCATCACCATCTCGTGTACACAATATGGAATGAATGAAGTCACGAGGGCTAGTAGGAACCACTCGCCTATGACCATCAAGGGAACGGAATATGTCATACATCAATCCAAAATCCACATGGTAGCGACAACAGCATGTGTCACGCTCCTGAGAGCATCGCATAAACCATGGCCTGCATCACCCAAATGACCTATGCCCAATCCTAAACTCCGGGTGCGTCTCTACAAACTGAGTGTACAACTCAGTCTGGGTACACTCCAAAAAACATGCACCATGCTCAATGTACACACCGCGTGACACCCTCTTCCGCAATGCCTTCTTGAACACCGAGGATGCTCTGCAATGCTCCTCCCAAAACTGTTGTATGAAGGACCTAGTGGAATCATCCAACAATCGATCGCTGCGAGGTGTACTATCACTCGAAGCCCAAAGAGCATCAGTCTCACTATCCTCTAGACTCTGCCTCCTAATCATGCCTGCTCACAATGTGCGCGGTGCAATCTGAAGAAGATGTGAAGTGGTACGCACATGGCCTATCATATGAGGTCTACTAATGGTAGCCACAATAGCACGACATGCTGCCAAGGCATCACTGGAGTTCCTATGCTTAATAGAAGCATAGGAACGTCGAACACTGCTAAGGACCTCACTACATACAACCCTATCTCTATGTGCACCAAGACCAGCAAGCCTCCTACACTCTACCAAGTCAGGGTGATCAATTAGGGACGTGAGAAGAGAAGACTGCAAAGCTGGCGTGAGGTCACAAAAAAAAGACTGCACAATCTTGCTAGTACGATGACGGATAGTGGACTTTAGCAAGTCACGTCGTGAAGCAACACTACACGGCTGATGTGGCACCATGCATGGTCATGATGTGGCAATATGGTGTGGAATATATGAGTCTCTTCCATGACGTGGAAATGTGATGTGGCATGATGAGTTGGCATTCATGAGGTGGTAGATTGACATGGCAAATTGAGGTGGAGGGATTGGTGATGTGGCAAGGTTGATGAGGTATGCCAAGGTGGCAAGGTGTGATGACATGGCTCCAGGAGTTCCTATGATGTGGAATGATGAGGTGGCACATGTGGCTAATGTGGCAGCACGTGTGGTAATTTAAGGTGACATGGCAAGGAGTGATGTCACATCTCCTTGATGACATGGCACCACGTGGTCTAACAATGTGGCATGGTTGCAAGGCCAAAATAGATGACTCAGCCTTCCGCATGGGTAGCATGCACACTCCAAAGGCTTGCCACTAGGGTCAGTGATGCTCCTAGCCTACCTCACCAAGCCTAATACCAAGCCTACCTTGTCTTGGTATTAGGCTTGGGTGGCCCTTTTTCCCCCACAAAAGGGAGATTTCACTCTTGGAGGCCATATCGTACGTTTCCCTTACTCAAATTTAACCAAAATTTTTTCTTATTCATCATGTGGAGGACTAAAAATATTGACATTTTTGAAATGTTTGGTCATGTTTGAGAATTACTAGATTTATTTTTAATATTCTTTGTTGATCCTCTAAGGAGTAAAAGTAAAAATTAAACTTCAATCTTCCTAAATCTAACCATTGGATTTGGGATTTGATGATTCAACCACACACCCTTATGTGCCTACTAACCTTCCACCGAATTGGATTTGCTTAATTATTCAAAATACTAAAAAAATGTGGTGTGCTACTAAAATGCATGTATTTTATGACTTTATTTATTATAAATAATTATTTATAATTAGATAAATCATTCAAAAAATTACCAATAAATCAAGTTAAGCTCTACATAATGTAAAGAGACCACTTACAAAGTTTCAATAACATTTAATCTAAAATGAGTGAGAAATTTAGAATTTAATATGACACTCTCTGTTTGTAACAAAGGTGTGACCACCCCTGGAACCATGCCATGTGACACAAAGAAATTTTTTGTGTGTGCATCGAATTTTCAATCAGACTATATGATTGTGTGCACAATAGCAAGTGTGATGTTGTGTCAGAAGACTTCAAAGACTAGATCCATAGGGAAGTAGGTGAGATTTGCATTTTTGTGTGCTAAAAAGCTTGTTTTTCCACCTCCTAAGGATTGGGGAGTGAACAAAAAGTGGACACCCTTAGCTTGCTACTTCCCTTTAATCTCTCACATAAGTGGAAGCAGGCTTTGCTAGGAGATAGAGGGGTATTGAATACTGCACAATATCACATGGAGTTTGCTAGGATAGCTATTATCCTGCAAATTTGGTTCTTAGAAATTCAATCAATTTTTAGCATAGGAAGCTCAAAAAATTTCTAACAAAAAGTACAACAAGATGCAATTGACTTTCTTGGCTACTTTAGCTAGCATCATGCTGAGTTCATGCTTGCTATGTAATGTTCATTAGCTATCTCAGTTGTAGTAATTTTCTTTTTCTTTAACTAAAAACAGTCCTTTTGTTCACTGCAAAAAAAAAACATCAAGTCTAAGAGAAAAGGTTAGACTTTGTGGCAAACACACCATGAGACTATGAAAATGATTGATCCACCTCCTACTGAGGAACACCTTGGGGAGCACACTCAAGAGTGGTATTCCCTTAAGCGCATGCACATAACATGATCATTACAAATCTCGACATTTGTCTGCTTTTTAGAGAAATTTCTAAGCAAATCCCAATGAATCCCTAGGAGTGGTTTTACTTTGGGAGAAATATTTTACCATGTATCTTTACAAATCTTGACATTTGTATGCATTTTAGAGAATTTTCTAATCAAATCCCAATGAATCCTTAGGAGTGGTTTTACTTTGGGAAAAATATTTTACCATGCATCTCTCTCTCTCTCTCTCCCCCTCCTCTATATATTTATATATTTGTGTGTGTGTTGGTACATACAAAATGATTCTGCAAACTTCCACCATCATCTTGTGCTACTGGTGTTGTGCTCTCTCCAACTACCATACTTGGCTCTTTACACCTCCCTTGGAGAAACCATAGCTTCGTTAATTGTGTATCTTAAGTGAGAACAATGATCTCAATGTGAAGGGCCAAGCAATTTTGCATGTTGTTGGAACTATAATTATAAACTCATTCTCTACATTGTTATAATCAAGGAGCAAAGCTATGAGCTTCTAACAATCATCTTATAGACATGAAGCTTTCAATGATCTCTTGATATCAGCCTCTATTTCTCAAGGATATGTACATGGGACTCAACGCTTTGCCAAAAGTCATCCAAGTGGCTTGCGAACATTGTAGTTGCATGATTTGTTGCTAGTGACTTGCAAACTTTCTAGTGCATAGGCATTTGGCTACTTACTCATTATGATAAGTGGTTGTGTGGTCACCATATGTGGTGTTTTAAACCTATGTTAGGATGTAGCATGAGATGAAGGAAGAAAAACTTCAAAAAAGAAGCATCCAAAGTCGGTATAGGACATGCTCACATCGATGGATGTGTTGGAAATATGGGCCTATGTGTTCCTAACCCCCTCGTGGTACCTTGAAAACAATTGTAAATATAAAGGGGTATTGAGCGTAGATGACACGTGTACAAAAGAAATCCCATAAGCAATCTGGGGATATAAGAATCCTTGGATATACAAAGACAATGAGCCCCTATCCCATCATCTTGCTGGCCTTTTGTTGGATGTGGGAGAGGCTCTGCATGGCTATGGGGCAAGGTGTGTGGGACCCTTGTACTTGGTGCATCTCAATGGTGACACGTGGCATCTGGACACGTTTTTTGACATGATATCAGAGCACGTTGAGAGAGGCTTGTGGACTTTATGGAGGACATGTGTACTGCGCGTGACTCTATGGACTTTGTGAATGACTTTGGTGTGGCGGTGGCTGAAACAGTAATTGCGCACATGTGGGAGTGGTGACCCACATTGTGTTTGAGTTGTAATGAATGGAGGCTATTGTTGCTCTGTGGCCAGAATTGAATGGCGACTGGTGCAAGAATTGATGGCCTACGTTAGTTAGTCAAAGACCGTGTGTAAACCTAGTGGCCACATTTGATTGGGCAAGCCGTGCTTTGTGTGTGGATGGTTGACGTGTGTTTCTGACTGTGCCTTGTGTGGGTGGTCAGAGTTTGAGGCTGATCTGGCCTTGTGTGGGTAGTTAGCAATATTTGGCTGGCCAAATGCTCTCTCGTGGTGCTAGGCCCATGGGGGGGTGTTGGAAATACAGGCCTGTGTGGTCCTAACCCCCTCGTGGTACCTTGGAAACAATTGTGGATATGAAGGGGTATTGAGCGCATATGACACATGTACAAAAGAAATCCCATAAGCAATATTAGGATATAAGAATCCTTGGATATATAAAGACAATGAGCCCCTCTCCCATCATCCCACTAGCCTTTTGTTGGATGTGGGAGAGGCTTTGCATGGCTATGGGGTGGGGTGTTGTACCCCTATACCCGATGCATCTTGATGGTGACATGTGGCATCCGACCATGTGTTCTGATAGGATGTCACCCAAATTTTGCTATTGTACTTGAATATAGACCCCAATTTTCCATGTTAGCTTGTCCTTGGCATCGCAGTATGCTAATGCATACCAATTTCTGTTGTTGAATGTGTTGATGGACCTATTTAGCTTCTAAAAGAAGGGTGTCGGTAAATGACATCTGCATGACAAAATTTGCG
This sequence comes from Dipteris shenzhenensis, assembly GCF_047967505.1. Classification (NCBI taxonomy): domain Eukaryota; kingdom Viridiplantae; phylum Streptophyta; class Polypodiopsida; order Gleicheniales; family Dipteridaceae; genus Dipteris; species Dipteris shenzhenensis. The sequence goes on along the minus strand of NC_141622.1, from coordinate 11,405,328 downwards.
AAATGTTTAGAACCTCATCCTTTGAGTCTCTCGTAATCACTTCGTGAATGATGTTGTTGATGACCAAGACCTAGTAGATGAATGCCTTGTCCAATGCCTCAATCCATTTTCCTAGTTGTGGAAGTTTACAAGGAATTCTGGAAGATCTCCCTGCCAAATCATCAGCCACATCACCTCAAGTTGCCTAGGGTGGCAACCTTGAGAACTTCCTAAAGACTGGTTATCCCAAAGCAATTGCAGATGCCATCAAGTGGTTGTTAAGTTGGACCCGAAACTATTTGTTAAGGTGTTGCTCCACAACGCTCTACAATTTAGATGCCCCTCTAGTACTCCCACCCAGCATCCCGATCGGGCCACACACCAACCATGTCATTCAAGAAAATCTCCTGCAGCTACACACCTTTAGGACCGGAGCTGAGGGAGCTTCCAGTGAAGTTTAGTTTGTATAGAGATTACTGTCTTCGTATTTCAAAGGAGGGATTCATCACACCATCAAGGTACACTGAGCTTCATATGCCTCACTCACTACCGATCTCCATCGGATAGTTTTGGGCATATCACATTGCCTCCGCATAGAGAGTAGTAGAGTAAAGGGGATTCCTAGGCATCGCTTGTGCATATTACTGTCAGGAGGTTGAGTCAGAGGAGCATTTTATTTTCAGGTGCCCAGTGTACTACGAGATCCGAGGTTGCTACCACTGCCTCTTCAGAGATGGTTCTGGGCTCCTTTCCAGATTCCTCGCCTACCTAGATCAGAGATGCCTCGCGGCCTTCATTCACAAGGGGGTCCGACACAGAGAGTACTTACTCAAGCGATGGGGCTTGGCCACATCATTAGACACCTCTCAGAGCAGGATCATAGAGTTCTTCCCATCGAGTGACATCGATCATCCAGTCTCTAGCCACAGACGTGATGGAGACCCCAATCTTGACGACTGCAGCATGACACATGAGACATCGAGGGAACACACAGATCACTCTAGGCGACCTCCCGTCATTGTTTAGACCCGAGATACGTCCCACGACAGTCATGGTTGCTCTGGTCTTGCATCGAGCCTTGTCCAAGAGATCGAGATGCACGGCACCCCTTGACGGGTACCACTGTCCCATCACCGGCTATGCACCAGCTAGGGCGACATGACATATGGAGGATTCTGCTCCACTCCAATCTTTTTCTTTTCATTGTTACACTCAGATGTATTTGATTATGTACGATAGACTTAGGATTCAGCATGGGTGATGATGCTTGTTTCAGTAGTTCCACCCTTATTGTGATTTGTATCAGGTTTTCTTCTAGTCTCATCGACCCATCGGTCTTCCGAAGACTCTAATAAAATTTCTTTCTTTCTTTCTTCTCTCTCTCTCTCTCTCTCTCTCTCTCTCTCTCTCTCTCTCTCCCCGTCCCTTCTCCCCTATCTCCTCTCTCTCTGTCTCTCTCTCTTCATGGTCTCTCTCATTCCCTCTCTCTTTCTCTCGTCTCCTCTCCTCCCTCTCTCTTCTTTGCATTAGCTTTCAAGATGCCACCAGCACCATTGGCCTTGGCACATCACTCCACCTCCACCACTTTGACTCCCTAAGGCTTTCAACTCTCTTCTATGGCTATATCTTCTCCTCCTCTTTCACCGGTGACCATGCGGAACTCGAATCTTCCGAGATATGGTTCTCTCTCTCTCTCTTGCTCTCTCTATCTCTCTCCATCTCTCTCTCTCTACTATCTCTCTCTCTCACTCTCTCTTCTCTGTGTGTGTGTGTGTGTATGTGTGTCCTCTCTCTCTCTCTCTCTCTCTCTCTTCATTGTCTCTCTCCCTCCCTCCCTGCCTCCCGCCCCCCCCCTCTCTCTCTCTCTGCTTTCCCTCTCTCTCCCTCTCCCTCTCCCTCCCTCTCCCTTCCTCCCTCCCCCCCCCGCCTCCCTCCCTCTGTGTGTGTGTGTCTCTCTCTCTCTCCATTGTCTCTCTCCCTCTCTCAATCTCTAGTCTCCTTTCCCCCATCTCTCTTCTGTTCACTAGCTTTGAAGGTGCCATTTGTACCATTGGCCTGTCCATGTTACTCCACCTCCAAATAATACCCCAACACATTGGTTCCTGCCTGCTACCTCCTCCACCACTTCGACCCCCCCCCTCCCTCTCTCTCTCTCTCTCTCTGTCTCTCTCATTTTAGCAAATTGCATGCATGCAAGAGCATGAAAAAACTTCAACGAAAATAATCTGCGAAGACTAAGGCAAAGGAATGAAGAATGACACATTATATCAACCTCTCTCTTTCACTCATGCAACAGATAGAGAAACAACGTTTAATGATCAGTCTTTTGAGCACGACTTTGATTACAGACTATTGATTCATCTACTTGCCTCGAGCTTGCCTCACCCATACACGGTTTGTTGGCGTTACAAAATGAAGACTCCTAAATGAAGACTCCTACACTACAACTAAGAGTAGCTGTTGTGACTCCTATAGGCACACGGCTTGGATAAAAAGATCGTCTGCATCTCCCGCAAGTCGTTTTGTAGAGGTTGGTGGTCGTGAGGCTGCCTTCACTCACTGCGTGTCTCACTCTAGAAGCCACAAATGCACAGTAGGTTCCAGAAGAGTTGCCAAGTGTCCCACATGTAGTGATTAGCTTGCACGGCCCAATCAGGATCATCTCCTAGCACAGCTTCTCCAATCACGTGCCTCTTCAAGCCTAGCCCTTCAAACCTTAGTCCCAAACTAACGTACCCATAGGTATTGCTACCAACAATCCCCCCGGAAGTCGAATGGGGAGAATCACAAACGAATATCATGAAATCAACAGAGTCACACTATCAACCATCGACCAAGAACATTTGAACAGACTAACATGATCTACTTATACGAAAAGCCTAGATCATCAAAATCAATTGAGTGCATTACGAAAAGCCGACTCCATCCTGAATTCTGTTTGTGACTTAAAATGCCCAGTCCTGGTCTTTAAAATCCGTCTCCACCAAGCTTGCCATCTCCTCTTTAGAGGAAGAACCCTCAGCTATACATGCTTTATCAACTTTGAAACTACCTTTCATGAAATCATCTCTCTGTTTCTTGTAACAGTGTTTTTCAATATGATCATCTCGTCCACAGTATTGACAAACTCGAGAGTCTTTCTTTGATGTCTTCTTCTTTTCCTTGATAGCATAAGCCGTATCGCCATAGGAGTGTAGCAGATCATCACATTTTTCTTCACTTAACAAAAGTCCCACACAATCAAGGTAATCTGCATCATCGTCGAGCCTCAGAATCCGTTCAATATCTGCGTATTTTGATGGTAATGCCTTCAGAAGAATGGCCTTCTTGTCGTCCGCCTCTACTCCAGAACCTAGATCATGTAGTTGCTTGAAGATAGCTTGCATTCGATTGAGGAAGGCTCCAAGAGTCTCTGCTTCTCCCATCTTCAATTCAAAAAGCTCCTGCTTCAAAATTGCCTTAGAATGTTTCATCCTCCGCGCTGATTTCTTCATGTCCACGTGATGGAAAAAGTTTGAACCCAAAGCACATCTGATAAATCCCACTGCCTTATCATTCTTTTGCAACCATGCTGCTAATTCTCGTTCATTTTCAGGCCTTTTCTCTGTGCCCTCAACAAGACTCTAGAGACATTTTGCATAAGTTAGAGTCTAGTTTACAGCTGCCATGAAGGAAAATTTTGATCGGTGAATGTTAAAAGAGCACTCTCAAACTTCTCTTTCTTGTGAGTTTCCATTTGATCTTTAAACTCCTTCTAGAATCGCTCTGAAGCAAGCTTCGGCCAATAGGTCAATTGGCGATCGTCTCGTCCGATGAAATCGACTACGAAGATGTCTACAAGCTGGAGGGAATGAACCGACTGTATACTTGATGAAAATCTCAGACTTCTTCAACATGTGATCATATCCTCACCACAACCTTCCACCTGATTACTAAACACTGCTCTGATACCACTGTTAGCAAATTGCATGCATGCAAGAGCATGTAAAAACTTAAACGAAAATCATCTGGGACTAAGGCGAAGGAATGAAGAACGACACACTATATAAACCTCTCTCTTTCACTCACGCAACACATAGAGAAACAACGTTTAATGATCAGTCTTTTGAGCACGACTTTGATTACCGAGTATTGATTCATCTACTTGCCTCACCCGTACATGGTTTGTTGGCATTACAAAATGAAGACTCCTACACTACAACTAAGAGCAGCTGCTGCTGTGACTCCTATAGGCACACGGCCTAGACAAAAAGATCGTCTGCATCTCCCGCAAGTCATTTTGTAGAGGCTGTGGTCGTGACGCCGCCTTCACTCACCGCCAGAATGGCACGAATGCACAGTAGGCTCCAGAGGAGCTGCCAAGTGTCCCACATGTAGTTGGTTAGCTTGCATGGCCCAATCAGGATCATCTCCTAGCGTAGCTTCTCCAATCACGTGCCTCTTCAAGCCTAGCCCTCCAATCACGTGCCTGTTCAAGCCTAGCCCTTCAAACCTTAGTCCCAAACTAACCTTCTCATAAGTATTGCTGCCAACATACTCTCTCTCTCTCTCTCTCTCTCTCTCTCTCTCTCTCTCTCTCCCTCCCTCCCTCCCTCCCTCTCTCTCTCTCTCTCTCTCTCTCTCTCCCTCCCTCTCCCCCCCTTGCTCTCTCTCTCTTTCTCTCCCCCTCTCCCCCCCTCTTTAGCTCTCTCTCTCTCTCTCTCTCTCTCTCTCTCTCTGTGCTTTCCCTCTCTCTCCCTCTCCCTCTCCCTCCCTGCCTCCCTCCCCCCCCTCCCTCCCTCCCTCCCTCCCTCTCTCTCTCTCTCTCTCTCTCTCTCTTACTCTCTCCCTCTCCCTCTCTCTCTCTCTCTTCTCTCTCTCTCTCTCTTGCCCCTCTCTTGCCCCCCCCCCTCTCTCTCTCTCTCTATCTTAACTAAACCATCTCTCTCTCTCTCTCTCTCTCTCTCTGTCTCTATCTTTGTCTGTCTGTCTGTCTGTCAGTCTCTCTCTCTCGCCCCCCCCTTCTTTCTCAAAATTAACTAAAGCACATAATGTATATTGAATAAATGCTCTCTCACACACACACACACACACACACACACACACACACACACACACACACACATGGCCTTCTTTGGGTCACCTATTTTTTGTGTGCACACACGTGCAAAGATTGTAGTATTTGCCAAAAAGTAAAATTGTACAATTTTTTGTTGGTTTCTCTTTACACAAAATTATATCCAAAGACATCGAAAAACATGCTACAAAAGAAGCAAATAATTTAGATTTGGATTTTCTCTATTATCTATGGCAAACACACTAGTGCTATTACCACTAAAAGATCAAATTGTTGATAGCATTCTAAAGAAGAACATGAAGTCAATTAATTTATCATTGATGGAAGATAGAACATTGACATTAAACTATGATACTTTCTTAAGAACCCTTGCATTGTTAGAAGAAGAATACATTTCGATGCTACAAGCCTCTATCTCACAACCAACACTATTCTTGAGAAGAGAACCAAAAGAAATGTACACAAAGAATTTCAATCCAACCTTGTCTACACTTTGGGGCAAACACAGATGTACGATTCGTACTAAATCCACATGGGGCTGCTGCATATTGCACATCCTACATGACAAAAATGGATAAGGCCACCACAGAGGCTATCAAAGTGGGTCTTTCACAAAGCATAACATCCAACACACCACCAAATGAGTGCATTCGTTGCATTGGGAATGCAATTTTAAATACTCGACGCATAAGCTCATAACAAACTGTTTACTTATGTCTATCCTTGCCACTTGCAACTTCATCAAGGCAATTTCAATACATTAACACAAATCCTCTAGAGAAACGAACATTGTTGTTAAAGCACTGAGAGAAACTTCAAAAACTACATCAAGAGAGCAAAAACATCTTCTTTGATGATATTATCAGTAAGTATTTAAAACGTGCCATCACTCTTCAAGAGATTTTCTCGGAAACTTTTGCAAGTGAATATACAATCTTCGTGGGAAACGCAACACAACCAAAAAACCCCAAAATTATTTGGTTTAATAACTATAATGAAGCCCATGATCCGGAAAACTACTACAAAGAACTATGTACTTTGTCCATTCCATATCACAATCTTGAGCCCTCACTTAACAAAGACACTCCTACATGACACGATAAATACAACAAAAGCAAACATATCATAAACCAAAATAAGGAAAACTTTTATAAAGTTTTTCTTGAAATTTTAAGAAATTTAGGAACCACTTCTAATGTTTCTACATTATGAACTAATTGAGAACATTGAAACATATGACATTGAAATTGGCATGCCCAAAGTAACAAAGCAAAACCAAGTACAAAACACATCATTATTAACATATAACCTAATTCCAAACAATGATTACTACGTCAACTTAAGAAAAGTAAACATTGAACAACGTTTGATACTCGAAGACATCATGTTGAAAAAACGAATCGGTCCCAAAACAAAGATCCATGTTTTCTTGATAGGTAATGCCAGAATAGGAAAAACAATGACATTAATGGCCATTGTTCAAGCCCTCCTAAGGTATTACTCACACAAACAGAGCTATAATATAGAACTCCCTAAAGTTCCCTTGCTAGCATACACTGGAAAAGATGCATTCAATATTGGTGGCACAACTATTCAACTATTCTCACTTGCCACTAATGGCATCTCATCATACGGGGATGAGTATTTTTCGAGCAAAATCTTCCGAGCGTCTGAGCGAAGGAAAAAAAAGCTCCCAACTATGTAAAAATATGGCAAAAATAGATCAAAACAAAACCTAATTTCACTTAGAAATATGCAAAGTATTATAGCAATGTCTATTTTATACACAAATATTTACATGAATCTTTGGGAATGGTGAGTACCATAATGGGAGGAATTTTAAGAAACCCACATGTAGAGTAGACTTCTCTATAAAAATTCCCTTATGATCCTTCTTACAACTTTTACTTAATAGGGGGTGACGTCTAAAATCCTCTCTCAACCTAGCCTATGAAAGGGTTTATCCAAAGAAACCTCATTGAGGTAAGCCATCAAGGTAGTTTCACCAGTGAAACCCCTTTGAAGTAGGTCTTCCAATGTAGTTTCGCTGGTGAAACTACCATGGACAACACTTTTAAAAGTGGCATAATTTTCACATCCAATGTCCAAATATAGTCATTCAACCACTCAAATTGATCAAAAAACCCCATTAGAGGACATCTATGGGGTTATATTTTGAAAAATCTTTCATCTTTAGTATTAAATATTACGTATATTATATGAGAGTGATATATAAGTCCGAGTTAATACTTATTTATAGTAATTTAAACTTCTTTAGAAACATATCCATAAATATCTAGTTATCTATGCTATTAAAATGCTAGAAAGCTCTTGTCATATTGATATAAATGTGTTTAATAAGTAATTATATATGTATAATATTATTACATTGAGAGTGATTATGAGGGATGTTTCTTAACCGAATTATTTTTCAACACTTTTTGAAGATAATGGCAATGGTACAAAGGATGTCTATAAAGAAGAAAATTTGTGTCATGTAAAATTGAATGAGTGACAATTGTGTATGTTTTTATGATAAAGGGATCTAGTTCTAGTGAAAATAAAAGTGTAAAAACCATGTTTCCTAAAGAAATATAATTTTTTAAATCTCTTGAAAAACACGCTCGGATAAATTTGCTCATAGGTTTTTGCTCGTAAAATTGACGCATCCTCATCATACTAGTCTATTTGGGAAAAGTTGCAAGAACTCTCGCAACTATATAGGGACCTTCAACTAGTTGTTTTTATTAAGGTTCTCTAATTGTTTGGCATATCACATTAGTTGCCCGCTGACATGCGTCTATGTGAAATCAAACACAACCACCTCCAACCATTTGGAGGAGTTGATGTACTCTTATGTGGGGATCTATGCCAAACTATTCCAACAAAAGATTCATGGCTTTTTATGGAACAATCAATAAGCACATCAATGATGACATCTTATTAGAAAGACAATGCTTTGCTCTATGAACTCAACACACAAATAACTGTTTTCTTATAAATCCACTAGAACCAAAACACATTCTAAAGGAAATTGAAAGAGGATTGAATGCTTACAAAATGAATGGCAATGGGTTTCTCAATAGAAGAACTTATCAAACCAACAATAGGTAGAAGCGATGGAGTATGCTTGCTACTAGTAACCAAAAATTTTAAGGATCTTTGGACCTCACATCTTTAATTTTTTTGTTGTACCTTAGCCTATGAGCCCTTCCTTTTCACCCCTCTTACTTTTTGCTAGACAAATTAATGGTATTTTTCACCAATTGGGGGGCCCTATTTCATGTGGGCAGGGGTGGACATGCAAAAAATGGACAAAGGATGTGGGTGGTAGCTTGTTAGGCAAGGTAAAAGGGAGTGGCTGCAAGGAGAGTGCATAGGTTGCATGCCTTCTAAGTGCCAGGAGGCACCTCACAAATAAGTAGTATAAGAGACATATAGATGAACCACCTTATTCATGACTCTCATGCGCTTTTTTTAAAATAACAAACATGTACTAAAACTGTTTGTGAATTCATTGTCTGAATCGACTGCAAAACACTATCTATATCAAATGCAATTTGATATTGTTGCTCATTGTACTATGGAACTTTGGGTTTCAGGAAACGTAATGATGTGAAACTACATGTGAGCGAAGGGAGTAGCTCTGAATGGGAACTATTTAGGAATTTTTGGGCATGGCTTTGATTGGCCCTTTAGAGTTATCTTCGCTATGGATGATCTAATGTACTCTAAACTAGATCTAGACTAGCCATCGCGTGATGTAAAAGTAGCAAATAATTCGTTTTCTTTGTTCATTTTTTGTGATGGGTCAGATGTGTCGATGTAGAGGCTGATGTGCATGCAAGAAGGGAATTTGTCTCACTGAGTCTCAAAAGTATGTGATACTTGCACCTAATGTGCATGTCAGGTAATGAGAGTATAGAACACAAAAAATTGAGCATTTTTCCTTTTTGTAGTGCCCTCAAATTCTTCCTGGATCAAGAGATACGTCTTGATCTAAGTGGAGGGACAAAAAGGGTGCAAAATGATAATGTGGCACTCAGAGTCATATGAAAAAACTATGCCTGAGAGGGGCTGTGCCTATGAAGCACTATGCTTAGGTGGCACCTATGATCATATGAAAGAAGCCAAGGGTGCTTATGGAGAGGTTACTATACTTTACAAGAAACTACCACGTGGTAGTGCTGAGGTGGTAGGACATGTGGCAGTGATGATGGGGCTTGGATGAGCTGGCAGGCTGACTAGATAGGATGTCATGGACATGATGATGTGGCCAGTGACATGGATGCTGACATGTCAGTTGACTATGTAGGCTAATGTGGCAGATGAGACGCCATGTGGAGGATAAGTCTTTGTGAGATTGTCACATGTAAGCTCTTTGTTACACCACGTGTCATAAGATAGACCAACCTGGGGATAACTTGACCCAAGGTTTTGCTGACTAATTCTATCCCCAAGAGATGATGCCACATGTCAAAAGCTAACCAAACCTTGTGAAGTAGTGACCAAGTGGCCATGTGCCTATAAGAGAGCCAACCCCAGTTGATTGGATTCGCCGGAATCCCAAGAGATTTTGTTAAAGATTTTGATTTCGTCCGTTGCAAGATGACTCCGTTCGTCAATTGTGGAGGTGCTCGTCTTGGTCGGGCTATTCGTGGGATGAGCAGCACCGGGCTATGGAGCTATTGGTGCATTCTAGAACACCACCTCTTTTCTCTATCTCTTGTTCTCTCTTTCTCTCATGCTACTTTTCTCTCTCTCGTTGTTCTCACACACACAATGTAATTTTCTCTTCTTGCTTGCTCTCTTCCTGACAGTCTCATGCTCTATACGTCAAGCGCTCTCTCTCTCTCTCTCTCTCTCTCTTATATGTATATATAGATATATGCATGGTCTAGAACAGTTCCAAAAACACATTTGAGTGGTATATTTGAAATAATAATCTCAAATTTCAAATTTCAAATTGTCTAGCAAAATCGGTTTTGAAAATGAGCTTAGTAAAGGATAAAAGGCAAACCCTTTGTCTTCCAAGATCGGTTTTAAAACCGATCTTGATGGAAGGGATGAAAGGCTAAGCACTTGAAAAATGAAAGGCCAAGGCTCTTTCATCCTCCTTAGCCATTCATTCTATAACAAGATCCGTTTTGAAAACCGATCTTGGTGCGTGAAGGATGAAATGCTAAGCAAGATGGAGCGACCTTATCCATTCATCCTACATCAATCTATGGAGAACGAAAGGCTGAGCCTCATGCTCCACTAAGATTGGATTTAAAACCGATCTTGATAGAATCAAGGAATGAAAGGCTAAGCCTCATACTTGGATAAAGATTGGTTTAAAACAGATCTTTATGGAACCTGATCAGGAGGCTTAGTCTTTCTATTAAGATCGATTTTAAAACGGATCGTGGTGGAAGAGGAATTGCTAAGGCCACTTCATCCCCCTTAGTTTTTGACCCTCCAACAAGCTAGGAAAATTCAATTAATAATTGCCACTTCAAATTTTCTACCGAGATTAATCTTAAAACAAATCTTCCATGGAATTAAAGGCAAAGGCATTCATCCTGCACAAAGATCGGTTTTAGAACCATTCTTGGTGGAAAGATCTTCCATGGAATTAAAGGAAAAGGCATTCATCCTACACAAAGATTGGTTTTAGAACCATTCTTGGTGGAAGGATCTTCCATGGAATTAAAGGAAAAGGCATTCATCCTACACAAAGATCAGTTTTAGAACCGTTCTCATGCTTTTTCTTTCATCTTGGTACAAGAATGAAAGAAAAAGCACGAGTACGGTTCTAAAACCAATATTTATATAGGATGAATGCCTTTGCCTTTGATTCCTAAGAAAAATGGTTTCAAAAGTGATCTTTGTGTAAGATGAATGCCGTTTCCTTTCATTGCTCAGAATATCAGTTTCAAAACCGATCTTCATGGAGCATGAGGCTTAGCGCCCCTTGGCATTGAATTCACCATAGATTGATGGAAGATGAATACTTAAGGCACTTTTATCAAGATTGGATTTTGAATATTTAAGGGCCTTAGCCTTAGTCTTTCACCTCCATATCTAAGGTGCCTAGCCTTTCATCATCCATAGCCTTTCCTTCTCTTGAGTTAACACCTTTTGATTCAAGATGAATCGCTAAGGACCTTTCATACAAATTAGCCTTAAATCCTCCAACAAGATCGATTTTAAAATCGATCTTGGTGGGTAAAGGATGAAGTGCTAAAGAAGAAGAAACATTCATCCCCCATCATTATGTGAAGAATGAAAGGTTAAGCCCCATGCTTGACCAAGATAAGTTTTTAAACCATTCTTTATGGAACTTGATCTTGGTGCAGCATGAGGCTTTGTCTTTCATTATGTGATTCTATCAAGTTTAAAACTAATCTTGGTGGAAAAGTAATGGCTAATTCCACTTCATCCCCCCTAGGCTTTCACCCTCCAACAAGCTATGAGAAATTCAATTAGCAATTGCCACTTTGAATTTTCTATCAAGATTGATCTTAAAATTGCTCTTTTGAGGAATGAAAGGCAAAGACATTCATCCTATACAAAGAAAACTTTTAGGACCATTGTTGGTGGAGAGGACAAAAGGCAAAGCATTGGTCTCTCTTGCTTCACAAAGATCGGTTTTAAAATCGATCTTCGTGGAGCACAAGGCTAAGCATCCCTTAGAATTGCATTCACCATAGGTTAATGGAAGATGAATACTTAAGGCACTTTTATTATGATCGGTTTCTGAATATCTAAGGGCCTTAGACTTAGTCTTTCACCTCCATATCTAAGGGCCCTAGCCTTTCACCCTCCATAGCCTTTCATTCTTGTAAGCTAACACATTTTGATGGAGGATGAATGGCTAAGGCCCTTTCATCCTCATTAGCCTAATTTCCTCCAACAAGATCCATTGTAAAATTGATCTTGGTGGGTAAAGGATGAAATGCTAAAGAAGATGGAAGGGTCTTAGCCATTCATCGCCCATCATTATGTGAAGAATGAAAGGTTAAGCCTCATGATTGACCAAGTTATTTATGAAACTTGATCTTGGTGGAGCATGAGGCTTAGTCTTTCATTCTCTGATTCTATCAAGGTTGAAACCAATCCTGGTGCAAGAGTAATGGCTGATTCCACTTCAGACCCCCTAGGATTTCACCCTCCAACAAGCTATGGGAAATTCAATTAGCAATTGCCACTTTACATTTTCTATCAAGATTGATCTTAAAATCAATTTTTAGAGGAATCAAGCTTCACAATTGTGGGGATTGTAACTAGAGTAATAAAAGGTATAGTGGGTAGAGAAGGTGATGAAGCCATCTTTGATAGAGTTAGCTTGAAAGTATTTTATCTACTATCACTTGCTTATTATGAAGAATCAAAACATAAAATGGGCACGAGAGATTCAATAGGTGAATTGGGATGGAATATTTTGATTGATGATAATACCACTCCTAACGTGATTGTTGAAGCAATCCAATACATTCCATCAGACAATCAATATGCTAATAAGAAACTTAGATAAGGATATTGTAACATTAGGAGAAATTGGGGGGGAGCATAGTAAAGCCTTAGTAAACCAGTGGAGTGTCTTGATCCATTTAAGATAGCTCCGTCCAAAGGAGATATTATTGGATGGAAGGAGAAATGAGCACGAGGAAAGTGTTTTTCAATGTACTATCCTTTTGGATTGGAGGTGTTTTCAATTCCTATTATGGATTGTTTGCAAGCACCAGTTTAGTACCTAAGATGATTATTGAGGCAATCAATAAAGTTAGTAAGACAATAAGTATGCTAAGGAACTTAGATCAAGCTATTTTTGTGGGGGTTCAAGGACACTGTGCCTTTACCCCGGTTATGTACAATACTCAAACAATATATAAATGAATGAACAAGAAGATTAGGGTGTTCTGCACCCACCAAAACTTTTGTGGCTCTCTATTTCTCTCTCTCCCTCTTCCGTTCTTGCTTCCGTTGAGAGCACTCTCAACTGGTATCAGAGCCCGGGTGATCTAGCTGAGCGTGCGTGAATGCTTGAAGCTCAGCAGCTCTGTGGGAGGAAGGAGAAGCTCTATGGGAAGCTTTGTGGGTGACTTTACTTGCATCCGAGTGTGTAGGGACCTTGGAGGAACCTTTGGAAAAGTCACTTTGGCTTTGCGAAGTGGTTTTGAGAGCCTGTTAAGTGGTTTCAAAGAAAAAGTCGTTTTTTGAGCTTTTCCCTGTTCCGTTCGATGACAGAGACTCCGTATTGACTTGTAGAGGCAACTATTGCTTGCTTTTAGTGTCCACTTCACTTCAGGAGCTTGGAAACACCTTCATTCTTGAATCTGGGGTCATTTCATTGGATTTCTGACTCATTGTGTCAGTTCCTACGTTTTTCTGCCCGAGTGTTGGAACTCAAGTTTGGAGCAACCATTTGCAGATCTGTCAGTTCCAATGGACTCAGGAGGTCCTAAAACTTCTATGTTGCTCATCATTCGCACTCCGGTGGAGTTTACAAACAGCTCTGTTTCAAAAAACGTTTTTCAGCCTGTGTGTTGGACGTAGTGATTGAGACCACGGTTTCCAAAACCGTCTATCCCATTGCGTTTCGGACGCCCAAAAACCCCTACCTATCAGTTCTTGCATGATTCGGTGGAGGATTTTCAGAGTTATAGATCTCTGTGTATTCGATTTCGTCTCTTTGTTATGCATTTTTCATTCTAAGGTTTCGAAACCTTACATTTATGCCACATGGCAGTGGATAAGTGTTGACTCCCATTTCTCACTCATCGGTTGGGATTTTGGAGTTCTGGCAGAACATAGATATTTGCAGATTTTCTTGCTGAGTCCGATTATGCAATGGTGCCCATGTTTTGAGGCATCTCAGGTCCTATTTTCAGTAGCGGTCATTACCGTGGGACCATGATTTCTTGAGCATACCTTATGCAGATCACTCTGGTTGCAGTTTGAGCAGTGTGTGCTCATTCATGGTGTGCATTTGGTTGCAGTGGATGATTTATAGGCCATTTGGATGCATTGCGGTCCTTATTGGATGTGCTGATAGGCCCAAATTGCCTTGTGGGATGCTATTTTTATGACTCTTTGCACATGAATGCTATTTTATGCTGAGGGACAGCTTTGACACATTACAGGTGATGCACTGATAGTGCTATGCTCTCTTGGATGAGATATTATTAATGCATATGCCAGTGGACCCGGTGTTTATGCTTGAGTCATTTGGCACTTATTGGCATTTTGGATTGCCATTGCAGTTGGCATTTTCTTTTGGGCCATATTTGCTCATATGGATGCATAGTATATGCACATGAGTCAAATGCTTTGAGACATGAGTTCGGTGATATTTCACTCTATTGTGGCATACACATTTGGGTGCACCTGGTATTTGGTGTGATTCTCTCTTGCAGGCACGCATTTGGGATTTTGCTTTATTTGCATCATGGCGTCCTCTTCCATGTCTGAAAAGGAGTTTTTCAACATTAAAAAGTTTGATGGGACAAACTTTTCTTTGTGGAAAGAACAGATAAGGAACGTGCTTATTCAAAAGAAGCAGATTAAACCCTTGGCAGGGATTGAAGCTAAGCCTGCAAATATGTCTGAGGATGATTGGAATGAGTTGGATGCATTAGCAAAGTCTACTATTAGACTTCATCTTGCAGAGTTAGTTTATTTCACAGTAGTAAATGAGCAGACTATGGAAGATTTGTGGAAGAAACTGTGTGCCACTTATGAAAAGGAAACTGCCTCTAATAAAGTTTACCTCATGAAGAGGTTGTTTGAGCTGCAGATGAAGGAAGGGGTCTCCATTGCTTCTCACTTGAATGAATTCAATATTATTTTCAGCTAGCTTCAGGCTCAGAAGATGAATTTTGATGCGGAGACTAAGGCAATATTTCTCTTATGTTCATTGCCATCCTCATGGGATACCTTCCGTACAGTTGTCAGTAACTCTGCACCTAGTGGAGTACTGAAATTTGATGATGTTGTGGGTAGCTTGTTGGCCGAGGAGATTAGACGGAAGTCTATGGATGGCAATAAGCAGGATGCAGCCTTAAATGTGCAAAGGGGCAGATCACAGTTCAGGGGGAAGTCCCAAGAAAGAGGGAAGTCTCGTAGCAAATCCAGGGCACGGAACATTGAGTGTTACCACTGTGGCAAGAAGGGCCATATGAAAAAGGATTGCTACAAGCTGAAAAGAGAGCAAAAGGATAAGAAAAAGAATGCAAATTGGGGTGCAAATCAAAAGGAAGAGAGTCCAAGGGAGGACAAAGGAAAAGTGAAGATCGAGGAGATCAATGCAGTCACACATGATAGTGATAATGATGTTCTCTTCATGTCTAGTTTATCTGCAGAGTTGCTTACCACTTCAGATGATGCATATTCCCAGGATTGGATTTTGGATTCTGGTGCTTCATTCCATGTTACTCCCCATAGGGAATGGTTCTCCACTTATGACAGTGGAAAGATAGGTTGTGTGCATCTTGGAAAGGACTATGCATGTGACATGGTGGGAGTAGGTGACATAAAGTTTTCTTTTGCAAATGGGTCTGCATTTATTTTGAAACATGTGAGACATGTGCCTAAGTTGACCAAGAGTCTTATTTCAGTGGGTCAGCTAGATGATGCTGGTTTTTACACCACTTTTGGCTTTCAGAGTTGGAAAATTCAAAAGGGCTCTATGCTTTTGGCCAGGGGTGCCAAGTGTGGGACTTTGTATCCCTTACATGTATCAGGGGTATTTGATCATGTTGTTGCAATAACTGAGCAGCCAAGCACTTCTTTGTGGCATTGCAGGTTGGGGCACATGAGCTAGAATGGAATGAAACTCTTATGCCGTTTGGGTTATGTACCGCATTTGAGTTTCTTTGATTTTTAATTTTGTGAGCACTGTCTCTATGGGAAGCAGACTAAATCAGCCCATAAAAGAAGGGGAAAGAAAGAGTTTGAAAAGCTTGATTTGGTGCATTCAGACGTATGTGGTCCCATGCCTACACGGTCATTAGGCGGGGCTGAATACTATGTGACATTCATTGATGATGCAACTAGGAAAGTGTGGGCTTATGCTATAGCTCGGAAGAGTGATGTTTTCCAGGTATTTCAAAAATGGATAGCCTTGGTTGAGAATCAGTCAGGTAGAACGCTTAAATGCCTACGGACTGATAATGGTGGAGAGTATCTCTCTCATGACTTTCAGCATTTCTGTGATACACATGGGATTAAGAGGGAGCTCACATCCCCTCATACTCCAGAGCAAAATCTAGTTGCAGAAAAGATGAACCGTACCATTCAAGAAAGGTTGCAATGCATGCTTTCCAATGCAAGTCTTTCTGGTGGTTTTTGGGCTGAGGCAATGAAGACTGCAGTGCATGTGATCAATAGATCACCTAGTAAGAGTTTGGATGGTGGTATTCCTGAAGAGGCATGGAGTGGCAAGAAGCCCTCTTACTCTCATTTGCGTATATTTGGGTGTGAGGCATATGCACATGTGCCAAAAGAGTTTCAAAGGAAGCTAGATCCTAAGTCTAGGAAATGCATCTTTTTGGGTTATGGTGAAAGTGGAGAGATGGGCTATCGTCTCTGGGATCCAGAAGCAAAGAAGATCATACGCAGCCATGATGTAGTCTTCAATGAGAAGAAGATGTATAAGGCACCCATGAGGGATGTGGAAATGAGGAAAATCACTTTCCAGGATGTGAATCCACCCACATATGTTGATAGACAGCAAGCTGTCCATGCACCAAATGTGCAAGAAATGGTACCGCCAAGTACTCCCACAGGTATACAATCAAGGGTAGATGATGGATCATCTATTGGTGGAAATGATGAGCCAAATGTGGTTGATATGCAAGTGGGACGACAAGCTGAAATGCCCTTGAGAAGATCATCTAGAGTGTCTAGACCGCCTGATAGGTTTGTTCCAGGGGTAGACTATGTGATGCTTACTGATTGCGGGGAGCCTTCTTGCTATAGAGAGGCTATGATGCGTGAGGATCAATGCAAGTGGGAGTATGCTATGCAATCAGAGATGAGTTCACTTATGAAGAATAAGGCTTGGGACTTGGTTTCTTTGCCACATGGAAAGAAAGCATTGCCATGTAAATGGGTCTACAAAATGAAGGTCACAGGTGATGATATGCCTAGGTACAAGGCCCGTTTGGTCGCGAAAGGGTTCAAGCAAGAGAAGGGTGTGGACTTTGATGAAATATTCTCTCCGGTTGTGAAGCTGACCACACTTAGATGCATGCTTGGACTAGTGGCATAAGAGTTTATGGAGCTTATGTAGATGGATGTCAAGACAGTTTTCTTGCATGGGGATTTGCATGAGGAAATTTACATGGTGCAGCCGGAAGGCTTTGAAGAAAAGGGCAAAGAGCATTTAGTTTACAAGCTGAAGAAGAGCCTCTATGGTTTTAAGCAAGCGCCTAGAGAATGGTATGAGAAGTTTGATGCTTTCATTCGGTCCCAGGGTTTTAGAAGGAGTGAAATTGATCACTGCCTCTACACTAAAAGAGGTAAGGATAATAGCCTGATAATCTTGGCACTATATGTGGATGATATGCTATTGGCTAGCAAGAATACTTATGAGCTAGATGCATTAACGGCCAAGTTGCGTGAGGCCTTTGATATGAAGGATTTGGGATTTGCAGGTCATATTCTTGGTATGCGCATCATGCGTGATCGGAGTAGGAAACTCCTTTGGCTTTCACAAAAAGAGTATGTTACAAAAATATTGCAGCGTTTCAATATGGAGGGGGGAAAGGCAGTGAGTACTCCATTGCCTCCATATGTGAAACTGAGTCATACAGATAGTCCCAAATTAGATGAGGAAAGGGCCATGATGGCCAAGGTTCCTTATGCATCAGCAGTTGGGAGTCTTATGTATGCTATGATAGCTACTAGACCAAACATTGCATTTGCAATGGGAGTTGTTAGCCGGTATATGGCTAATCCAGGAAAGAGGCATTGGGAGGCAGTTAAGTGCATCATGAGGTACATGAAGGGTACCAAGGAGATGTGCATCTGCTTTGGTAGAGGAGACATGCGTGTACTTGGGTACACAGATTCAGACTATGCAGGGCATGTGGATAGTAGGAGATCCACTTGTGGTTATGTGTTCACCTTTGCAGGTGGTGCAGTGTCGTGGATGTCTCGTGCACAGAAGTGCGTTGCGTTGTCTACCACAAAGGCTGAGTATGTTGCAACCACAGAGGGTTGTAAGGAGGCTATATGGCTTGATCGGCTAGTGGGAGATTTAAGGATTTATATAGGTGTACCGACATTGCATAGTGATTCCATGAGTGCTATTCAGCTAGCACGGAATCCAGTCTTTCATGCAAAGAACAAACACATTGAGGTCAGGTACCATTTCATCAGGGAGGTACTTGAGGACAAGTGCATAGAGCTTGTCAAGGTTCATACAGATGATAACCCTGCAGATATGCTGACGAAGAGTCTACCTAGTCTCTGCGGTTTGAGTATTGTCGTGTATTGATGGGCATTGGATAGTATGCTCATTGGTTGTTCTCCCTTAAAGGCACATTGTCCTTTAAGTGGGAGGTTGTGGGGGTTAAAGGTCACTGTGCCTTTACCCCGGTTATGTACAATACTCAAACACATATATAAATGAATGAAAAAGAAGATTAGGGTGTTTTACACCCACCAAAACTTGTGTGGCTCTCTGTTTGTCTCTCTCCCTCTTCCGTTCTTGCTTCCGTTGAGAGCACTCTCAATTATAACACTAGGAGAAAGTGGACGGGAGCAGTGCCAATCCTTAATAACAATGAATGAGTGTCTTGAGCTATTTAAGATAGATCGATCAAAATAAGACAAATTGGATGGAAGGAAAAAGGAGTGCGATGAAACAATTTTTCAAGATACTAGTCTTTTGGATCAGAGGTGTTCTCAGTTCCTATTATGAATTATTTATGCAAGCACTAGTTGAGTATGTACACAAACCCCTTGTGGATCAACATGTCTACAATCTGGTCAAGAAATTTTGTATAAATCCAAGGGATTGCTTTGCAATGCAAATGTGATACCCTTTGACCTAAACACAATTTTGTCACTTTCCAAGGTGTCGACTAGAGAAATTAACTAAACCTTATTGGTCTCTTTTGGGGAAGCATTCAATTTAAGTGGAATTTTTTTTACAAATGAGTGATTACCAAAGTGTTCAACATATTAGAGGGGTTTATGCAAAAAGGATTACTAGAATTGTTGTACATTGTTTGAAGAGAATTTGTCATCTTGTTTTAAGAAACGCCAATGAAGAACTACAAAAGGTCACATGTGAAGGATGCACGTTATGTGCTCGTTATGTGTAATAACTAAAGGAGGTTCGGAGTCAGGTGGTTGCTTTTGGGAGACTAGAGAAGCCTAAAGCCACAAAGCTGGTAGAGGACACACATAATGTAAATAATGGGGCATAAGCTTTTCTTTGAAATTTTTTGTTTGGATTTTACTTTTTAAAAATTTTAAGTTTATTTCTCATTGTATAATTTTTTTGTTGATACAATCTCGGTTTTAACACCAATCTTAAAAAAGAGTGTCATTTTGGTTTTTTTTTCAGCATGCTCTGCTTTATATAAATGCAATTTAAAAACCAATTTTGAGACCTATGTGTCATGCTATATCATTGTTATGTAGGACTTCATTAACACTGTGAAAATATCTTTTGGGGAGAGTTTCAATAAAAAATATATCCACATGATTACCTATATAGATGAACTGTTTGAAGGATGGATGGATATTACAAATAGATACGTTGCGGGCAATTTCCCAAAAAATCAAAAGGGTGAGATTTTGGTCTAGGAGATGAGCACATCACAGGTACCCACCTTTGGTAATGTGGGAGAGATTACTCAAGTGAAGGAAACTAAAAGATTCCATCTACCATGTGCTGATGTTGGTATTAATTATAAGGAAAGGATGAATGTTATGTATGTATATGACCCTAAATTACCACCATGTTATGTATGCATATGACCCTAGATTGCCACCTTGGATTGAAGACAAAGGAGATGTTTTGGATGCTAATATGTTTGAGTATATTGTTGTACAATCCCTTAGGTATATCCGTGCATGAGAGTTGTTGTTTTGTGAGTACAAGTTTTAAGATATACAACACCATTGTCAAGTTCAAGTCAAGTTCAAACTCCCAATTTGATATATTTCAATTTGAATTATAATAATTGTGAATTATATTAAATTTCAAAGGTGTTTCTTAGCGCCGTTGTTCTCTTGAGAAAATTCACAATATGTGACTCACAATGCGTGAAACTATATGAGCATTTTTGGATTCACAAAATTGCCATAAATTTGGTAATACACATGCAACCTTCTTAATATTCCAAAAGAATGATATAATATTTACACAAATTAAAACTCATATATATTTGGATACATGATTTCCTCAATTGATTTTCTTTTAAATCAAACAAAATGACTTTAAACTTTAAGATTTGTAAGAAAGTGTGAATTGAGATTTTCCCAAAATTACTAATACAGTGTTTGTGTCTTGTGGGTGTCTGAAAAGATGCAATGTATGCCTTGATCCTTGCCTCCTCTACCTTGGAAAGGATCCATGGTGGCTTCGGGAGAACAATTCTAGAAAAATGCTCTTGGGTTCCTGAACCACCCACCTAAGTTGTAGAACCACGCTCTCAGGTTCTATACACACTCTTGGGGCCACAAGTGAGGCATCCTACCCATCTCATGCAAGTCTTCTCACACTCCCCTTGTGTCTTTGTCATCAACCAAGTGTGCCCAAATAGAAGCCCCCACATTCTTGAAGATATGAATGGGATCCAAGAGGTGATTGATTTGTAACTCACCGCAATATGTAAGCTTGTGAAAGATCAATAACCGTTCCATACCAGGAGGAGGCTCCTGATTATTAGCTCTCCAATCCCGAATCTAGTCACTTGCATTCCTACGAACCAATGGTGGATCAAGTTGCATGGTGGTGATCATCCTGAGGACCATCTGGCTCAAAGTGTGGTGGTGGTGCATGTGCTCCCTTGCTGCTCTCCTCATCCTATATAATGATGGTACCAAGATCTAGCAAGAAGATCAATATCTTCTTCTGGTGACATCTCTCCATACATCTGTAATAAGTGTCCCATGACAATATGATGCTGATGACGAACCCCTCGCTTGCAATGCATGCAAGGACAAGGAAGTCCCTCACAAAGTCACTCCACATTTCTGGAGGTGGTCCCCATCTGATGAGCTATTGCCATTCATCCTCTCCATGCGAACACATCCAAAACCATCCCCCCAAATCAAGTCAAGCACCCAAATCCCCCAGAAACTCCTAAACCCCCCCTTCAAAATCCCAAACCCAAAACCCCCTTAAACCCCATTAAACTCCCAACACCCCATAAAACCCCCTCCAACCAAAACCCATCCGAATTCTCTATACCCCTCCAATGAGCCCAAACCCTAAACCCTAAAATGAAAACCCCCTAAAATCCCAAACATCCCCTAAACCCCCCTTAAATCCCCTCAAACACCCTTAAAACCCCCCAAAATTCCCCAAGACCCCCCTCAAAACCCAAAACCCAAAATCCCTAGAACCCTAAACCCTTGTTTTTTCATCAGTATGTATGTCAAACACCCCCTAAACGTCCACCCTTAAATCAATCCTACATCTCCTCAAATCCCCCCAGATCCCCTAAACCGTCCCCCCCCCTAAAAACCCTAAACACCCCTAGAACCCTTACCCTTGTTTCATTGGTATGCGTGTTGGTATTTATTGACATCGATACTAACTCTCATATTGGCACCTCCGCTATATATATCGACGCCGATACCAACAGTTATACCAACAGCATTAGGGACAAAACCCGCACCTTCTCTTCTCGCGATGCCAGTCATGTGTTTATCCCTCCTTGCTTTTAGCTCATGATCACCCTCCATCCTTGCCTGCTCACTCCTCCTTTCTCCCTCTCCCTCCCACCTCTCCATCCTCTCCTACATTCTCCCTCTCCACCTATAGGACTTGCAAGAGCTCCCTCTCCACCTCAAGGTAAGAATTTCTCTCATCTACTTGTATTTCAAGTTTTTGTTGTCTCTTTGTCCTTCCTTCTCCCTCTCCTCTAGTTTCTCTCCCTTTGTCTTATGTTTCTCCCTCTGTCCTTCCTTCTCCCTCTCCTCTAGTTTCTCTCCCTTTGTCTTATGTTTCTCTCCTCTATTTTTCTTTCTCTCAAGGAAAGACCAATACATAGAAAAAAATCATCAAAGAGAGTAGGAAAGCTCAACTTCTTTGTAGGCTTCTCTTTGTCCTTCTTCACGAATTGTCCTTCTTTGTAGGCTTTGCCTTGTGGTCTCCTCTTCATTCCTTTGGTATGTTGCTTCTCCAAACTCCTACTTTCACTAACAAGTTTTCTTAAAAATGGTATGTTTCTCTCTTTTATAGCTCCAAAACATGAAACTTTGAGTGGGATCATCCGTGGTTGCACTTAAGACACGTACTTTTTAGGTAAGAACATGCTTTCTCTCTTTCTTTTTTTTCTTTTTGTGCATACATTGGCCTGCAACTAGCACCTTAAGTGCTAGCTGTAGTGATGGGCGTACTAACTCTTCACTATGTTTCTTTTCTTTCTTTCTCTCTTTCTCTCCTAACACCATATTAGAGAATTTGGGAAAATCCTGATAATTTGGGAACTTTTGAGGGGTTGTAATTATGTAACATTCAATGTTTTTCATTGATTTTTCCCATAGATTTGGTAGTCCATCCAAATCTCGCAAATGTGCATGGTTTGCATCAACATAAATAAAATGTCAAATGTTGAGGTTTCGACCAATGCATGGTATTTTTTGAGGGGTTACAATTACAATGCATTGAGTGCACTCCATTGACTTTCTCCCTGGATTTTGCCGTGTATATGAAACTCACAATTTGGAGTGTGCCTGTTTTGCATTAGCTGAGAAAAAAACATCATATGTTTGAGTTTAACGAAGCATTTTTTTGCCTCTTCTCGAAAAAAGGTGGTGTTCAAAAACACCATTTTTAGTTTAGTTGGAGAGAAAAAGTAAGAATGCAACACTAGTCCTTGATATTTTGTCGAGTGTGCAGAACTTGCAACCACAAAGCAATGGTCTGCAAAAAAAAAGATAAAGAAAAAAGATCAATGTCATATCCTCCAAATATTTGTCAGTATTCAATTAAATTATTGTTGTGCAAGGAAAAAAAAGTCATGCTTTTCAAGTACCTTCACTCCATTGTGGAGTCAGCATCAGAGTCGGAATCTATTCTATGAGACGAATTGGATAAAGCTCGCTTGCGTGCAATGGTTGGTATCTTCACCTTGATGGGGAGGTTGCTGCTCTTTGAGGAAACCTTCTTTGAGAGGTTACATTTTGGAACCCATGACCATACAATAGCATCAACAGATTCCCAACGTGGAGGATCACGTTTATTGCACATCCAAACCTTGTTCCAACAATCTGCATATACCTCCTCAATTTGTGCATTGTGTCTTTTGCATATAGGTGCCCAATATTGTATGAAAACCTTCTTGAAATTTTTAGATTTATTATCCTTCTGTACATCAGTTTGAGCAATGCCTAGCCAAATTGGGCAAATTTTTTCTGCTGATCGGACCAAAAGAAAGTGTCCTTTTTGTACATCAACCATTGGATCAAATGATTGTTTTGGCTTTTTCCTTTGAGGTCCACAGTAATGATCATTCAACTCTTCAATTCCTTGAAACTCATCGTTTTCATTATCAACTACTTGCACACAATCAATATGTTGCGTCTTTGGCCAAAATCTCTCGTACATGCCCTCTACACTATTGTTTGGTTTATCAAGCTCATCAATCATGCTCTTCCAGTACTTCACTACTGGCTTGTAAAACTTTGTGAAAGATGCTTCTGGACCTTGCAAGTGTGCCCATTTTTCCCAAAAGCGTACATACTCCTTGATACCAACTATCACATCTAAGTGGTCCTTCACATACTTGAACATGGTTACATAAGGTGGCTCTCCACTTGGTAGCATTGGATGACCATCCGGATGTCTCTTCCATAACTCAATGCCACCTTCACTTGGTTGCCAATCTAATGATCGTGGATGCACTTTATATTGCATGATAGGAATTTCATTTCGCATAAAGAACCGAAATTGGAGAGGCTTTGAGTGTCCCACTAAAGAATCTTTCCCATCGCATAGGCATCCATCAACATAGCTCTTGAAATCAGGGACTTCCGTTACCAAAAATGGCGTTGGAGAAGACTCCTCACATTGTCTAAAAGTATCCATGAGATGTGCAAATGTCAATGTTTGGCTAGTTCTTAACCTCTCTGAAAACCTGCTAAACATTGCATCAATATCCTCACGTGTATGCCCAACCATCAAGAATCCCAATTGAATTGACTTGAAAATCCCTCGAGCAACAAGTAATGATAGGTATGCAAACAAGTACCTATTCTTGTTTTCAGAACCACAATTATCCAATTGCAACAATAGGTGTTCGGGTAGTTTCTTATAAGGATTTTCTTGATGGGAACTTCCAAGTCCAAGGTCTTTGAATGTTCCACCCACTGCTCCAAGATGAAGTTGTTGCTTGCCATTAGAAACATAGTGAAAATCCAATGCTTCTCTTGAGGTTAGTGCAATTAGTAGAGCATTGTCAGACCTTGGCATCCCATCATGTACCAAATCTCCAAGTGCATGGTTATCAAATCTTTCAAGATTTCTCAAACACAAAGCCAATGAACCAATTGTGAAGTTAGGATCCGACGGCCATAAGGATAAAGAAAAATGACCATAACGTCCTTGACCATGTCCATGTGTTATCATGCCAGTCAAAGCCACTGGGAGCTGAAAGGATTTGTCTGTGTCCTTTGAACGATTGCGTAATCTAGGGATCGCTGTCTTCTTTTGGTCCATCTTATCATGGATAATGCACAAGTATGTCTGAGGATACATTTCAGAAAATCTGCGCCAAGTGTAGTACACATTTCTACAACTTTTTTGTTGTAACATGTGCTTTCTTCTATCTTCCATCAACTTATTACGTTCATTTTGGCATTTTGTCGCTGCAAGCTGAGCCTTGATTGCACTACATAAACCACACTTAGAGAATTCACTTGTTTTTGACAAAGTTACATGCTTGAATTCAGAGTTCCATATGCGGTTGAATGTGGAAGTTGACATCTCCTTACAACCCAAACTATGCTTTAATTGCATGTTAACTTCATAGAGAATATCAACCTGCTTGTATACATCTGGTATCACCAACTGTGTTTCCCTTGATCCATCCTGAAGTGTTCTACTTTTGTGTGGCATACGCTCAGAATTGTTATCGACAAAATCTTGGATTATGGCTCTACCCAGTTCTGTGTGGTCCCAACCTCTCCGCACGATTCCTTTATTACCATGTATGCACCTTCGTATACCAATTTCAAATTGCTCCCTGTATCGATAAAATGTTGTTTTTGGAATACCATGCATTTCATACCATGTTCTACAACAAACTTGAATACCATTCAATGAAAAGACATATTTGAACTGCCCATTGTCATCTTTTCGACAAGCAACCCCAAGAGTGTCATATACATAATTGGTGCGAGCCTCCAAACTTTGGCCCCAATACTCTATGCGTAATTTGGATATCATTTGACGATCGGCAAGTTGACAACAATTTTGTTTACAACAATCAATCATAGATACTTTTATGACTGCATCCCTTGTGAGTCTAGATGATGCTAATGGCATGCCATGTTTTTTAGCTTTTCTCTTTATCATGCAATAACGCCTCTTTTTTGTGGATTTTTCCATTGGGTCCTCATCTTCCATGTGCTTTTTCCCAGAACCACTTGAAGAATTCATGGTGTCATCGATTCTTAATGAAGTTCCATCTAAAAAGGTTATTTGTGCAATGGGCCATTTTATTAAGTGGATGGTATCGATGCTTGATACATCATTGTGATACTTTTCAATTCCCACACCTAGATTACCTTCACCAAGCATCTCAAAATTTATAGGTTCAAATGGGTAGACATATAAAACAACACCCTCTGCAATGCTCTTGGTTTTCTGCTCATCCCATATTAAGACTTTCTTGTCCTTCCATGATTCTCGAATGGAAAACTCATCATATTCACATAGAGGTTCAACGTCAATGGTATCTAATGTTATATCATTCATTGGTACAATAGCTTCATTGACATTGTCCACACAACTCATTGATCGTGCTTTCCAACGAACAACACTACCCAAAGCCTCATAGACTAAGAATGCATCCATTGTAGGAAATGGAAGAAGTGCACTTTCATCCATACAAATATCGATCGCCACCGATACATTGTTTTCTCCCAAGGGCACACCTTGGCACATGTCATCATGTGATGTAGAGAATATTGTCCCAATGGCAACAATCTTTCCACTGACAAGCAAGTTGACTTTAACCCCCACTTTCAATGTGGCACCTGCATAGTACATAGCATTTGTTATAGTTCAATATTGATATTTGATGGTGTGACTTAGGATGAAAATGCTTTACAAGATTTCATTGCAAGACCACATCTTCCTAAACCTTGGTGCTTTGAATTTTAGGCAGCAAAATTTGGCTACATGGCCAAATCTTCACAGACCATGGTGCTTTGAAAGGGAGATAGCAAGATTTGTCCAGACAACCAAATCTCCCGAGATGCTGGTGCTTTCAAGAAGCCATAAAGATTTATGCACACATCCAAATCTACTTAGACCTTGGTGCTTTGAAAGAAGCCCACAAGATTTGGCCACATGGCCAAATCTCCTAAGACACTAGTGCTTTGAAAGAAGCAATAAGATTTGGCCACACGGCCAAATCTGCTCAAACCTTGGTGCTTTCAAAGAAGCTAGCAAGATTTGGATGCACGGCCAAATCCTTCGAGACCTCCGTGACTTCTTTCAAAGCACTGAGAAGATTTGGTTGTGGCGTTCTTTCAAACTTGGGAAGATTTGGTCGTGTGGCCAAATCCTGTAGGCTTCTTTCAAAGCACTAGGGTATGGAGAGTTTTGGCTGTGCAACCTCCTCTTGCATGCTTCTTTCAAATCACCAGGTTCTGGGAGATTTGGCCATGTGGCCAAATCTTTCAAAGCATTAGGGTTTGGGAAGATTTTGCCGTGCTGCCAAATGTTGCTAGCTTCTTTCAAATCACTAGGAAGATTTGGTCACATGGCCAAATCTTCTTTCAAATCACTAGGAAGATTTGGCCACATGGACAAATCTTCAAACGTTAAATTTAAAAATTGAAGATCCAGATTTTAAATTTTAAAATTTAAAGTTTAAAATTCAAAATTCAAATTTTAAAATAAAAAATTCAAATTTCAAGTTTCAAGTTTCAAGTTTCAAATTTTGAAATTCAAATGTAGAGATCCTACTTTCAAAAAAATCGTACATGCTTTTCATGATTCACGCTATTACACTTTAAAATCATACTATTACTTTAAAAGCAAACTAGAAAATCTAAAACTATTAAAAAACCAAAACTTTAAAAGGCAAAGCTAAACAAGCCTTTTAAACCAAGCATAAAAAGTAAACCTATGAGAAGGAATTGAATTCGTCTTCATGGGGAATCAAGTGCTAGGCTCACCTTGTTCTCTCCCTTCCTAGATCTCCAATGTGTACCTAGGGTGGTTTGAGAGCTTTAGGACAACGTCTTAGATGGGGTAGTTCTTGGAAAACACTCCTCCACCCTTGCTTAGCTAATTGCAAGCAAAAAAGTTCAAAACTATGTCAAAATAAGAGGTCCCGGGAGGCTCCCCATCCCAGTTTTGTCCTAGCAATGTGTACTTAACTATGTAGGTTTTAAAATTCCATTACCAATTCAACTCTCCATAGATTCCACACACAATAGTTGGATTAGAAACAGGTCTTTTTTTTTTTTTTTTTTGGTTGGGCTCTTCATGCTTTTGGGGGGATTGCTCCATTCCCCCCAAAGCATGCTTTTTTGGGGGGATTGCTTCTTCCCCCCATTTTGGGCGTTTTCCTCCTTCCTCGTCTTCGGCTAAATCTTCCTCCTCGTCGCCCTCTCGTCCTCCTTCCTTGCAACGCCTTCTTACTCGTCCCCTTCTTCCTCGTCATCGGCTCGTCGCCCTCCATCTTCCTCGTCGCGGTTTCTGCTCCTCCTTCCTTCATCCCTACAATGCCTTCCCGACGCGGTTTCTTTTGTGCGTCATCTTCCTCTCCCCATCGCGGTTTCTGCTCCTCCTTCATTCATCCCTCTCCCCGTCGCGGTTTCTGCTCCTCCTTCCTTCATCCTTGCAACGCCTTCCCGTCGCGGTTTCTGCTCCTCCTACCATCACAGCGCTCGTCCTCCTTCCTTCCTCGTTCCGTCCGTCTTCTTCCTCGTCGCCTCCATCTTCCTCCTCGTCGCCCTCAACGCTTTCTTTCTTCCGTCCGTCATCTTCCTCCTCGTCGCGGTTTTTGCTTCTCCTACCATCAGAGCCCTCGTCCTCCTTCCTTCCTCATTCCGTCCATCTTCTTCCTCGTCGCCCACACCGGCAGAATTCACGAGTTGCCATCTTCGGATGCCTTGTCTGTTTCCCTCCCGCTTCCTCCTCTTCTCTCGGTGCTTCTCCCCTTTGGCTCCTCTTTCGTTTGCCAGCAAGAAAGACAACTTCTACAATTGCCATAGCTACTCTCTCTTTAGCTCCTACGATGGCTACTCAATCATTCAAGTAAGAGAACGAAAGAAATCAAAAGTGTACCTAATTCTTGCATGTTCTCCATTTTCTCCATTTCGGAACACCCCGATTTGAAAGAAAGAGTCTTGTAAAAGTAGGAATCTCGAAGTGTGATTTGAAAGTAGGGTCTTTAGTATATGATTTGACTTTCATATCTTCAAATTTGAAATTTGAATTCTGTATCTAAGATTTTGAATTTTGAATTTTGAATTTTGAATTTTAAATTTTGAATTTTGAATTTAACTGATGACATGGCACTGATGATGTGGACTTGGGTAGGATAAGATTGCCATGTGGCACTGTTGTGGCCAAACTCAAGTGTGAGTTAACTTGACCCGGGTTAATCTAACCAACCCTAACCTTTCCTGACTGTACCCGAGTTATCTAGACCCAAGGTGGGTGATAGGATTGATGGCCATGTGTCACAATTGTGGCCAAACCACCTAACCAGGGGTTTGTTGAACCTAATCGTGGTTCGCTCCTATCTGCAACGGAGTCATGGGCATGGCGTGGAGATCATTGTAGGAGATTGTGTTCGTGAGTAGTCGTTGGTGGCCTTTGCATGAAGCTTCTTGCAATCGCGCCCGCGTTGGAGATAGCTATAGGAGGCGCCATTTAAAGTCGACTGAGGCCACCACAGACGGCTTCCACCTCCGTAGCCAGTGCTCAGCCATCATCGCACAATGATTTAGAGCTCCTTCGCTGTGTTTCAGGTGGCCGTCGATGGCTCCTAGGAGGCATCGTCAGAGCGGGCATGGAAGCTATAGGTAGAGCGTGATTGTTGTTGAAACTAAGCCTTTGTGGATGACTGTCATTTGGAGTTCGTTGTTGCTGTCGATGGGAGTTGTTGGTCTCGGAACTAGCAGGAAAGAGCCACTTAGTCCTTTTTCGATGGAGATGGCCCATGAGCTTTGGCTCATAGTTGGAGGCTGCGGGCTCTTGGAGCACCAGTGGCTCGTAGTAGAAGTTGTAGTGAAGGAGCTTGTTGGAAGGAGCCGGGCACATGGGCTGATGGAGCCATGATGCACCTACTAGCCGCGTGAAGACTAAGAGTTGCTGTTGGCGATTGGATATGCAAAGTTAGCTAGTAGAATTTGTAGGTCGTTGTAGACTGGTGCATCAATGGGTGCTACAGAGAAGACTTTGTGGCTCGTTGGAGACTAAAGGTAGTCGATGCAGAGGGTTTTTGGAGCCATTTTACCAGCTGGTTTCTATAGAGTTAGATGGAGACGCAGCTTGGAGAGGCTTTGGATTGAGTATACGAAGCTTGGAGCTACTCCCAGAGAGCTAGTCAAATCTTATACAGAACCTTTCTCTTGTTGCAGGACTCTTTCCCTCTCGAAAATCTCTCAAATAGAATTCTCTCAGAAAATCAGAGAACGAAGTCTCTTTCTCATTGAACACTCAAGGAAACCAACGAATCTTCTCAACACCATATCTTGAGCTCTAGATATCAGATCTGGAAGCTTTCTAAAGCAAAATGAAGGTGGAGAAGAGCTCTACGATGAGAGCTAAAGATGCCAAGGTCTTGGACTCTCTCTCAACGAAAAATCTATCAAGAACAATGATGGAAATTTCTTTCAAATGGATGGATGAAGATCTCTCACCGGAAGTGGACTCACACAAAGAACACTCAAGAGCTCTCAATCTCTCTCACACTCTCAAGGATCACAATGCCTCAGTAGAAGGCAAGGGAGTTCTGATACCATGACAAAATATGAAGAGGGGAGAGGAGAAGAGTGGAGATGAGGAGAGAGGGCATAGCTAGAGAGCACACCACAAATGACTAACTGTACACTAGATTTAGTTGAAAAAATAGAATATATACAAACCCTTTTAGGGTTAGGGTTATGGGATCTAACCCTTTCCTTTATAGCACTCTGTAAGGTTAGTGCTATGCACATATGATCACATGATGGTGCTATGCACACATGATCACATGATGTTGAGCGTGAACTCTCAACATCTCCTACTCTTATTTCTCTTATGCTCTCCTCTCTTTCTCTCTTCTCTCTTTCTCTTATTCTCTCCTCTCTTTCTCTCTTTTCTCCCTCCTCTCTTCTCTCCTACTCTTATTTCTCCTATTCTCTCCTCTCTTTCTTCTCTCTTTCTCTTATTCTCTCCTCTCTTTTCTCCCTCCTCTTTTCTTCTTTCTCTCCTCTCTTATTACCTTCTGATTCTCTCTCTCTCTCTCTCTCTCTTCTCCTTCTTCCTACTCTTATTCTCTTTCTGTTCTTCCTACTCTTATTCTCTTCTCTTAGGTTTTTCTCCTTCTTTATATCTTCTTTTCCTACTCTTATTATCTTCTCTTCTTTCTTTCTCTCTTCTTTTCCTACTCTTATTCTCTCATCTTACTTCTTTCTCTCTTCTCTCCTACTCTTCTTTCTCTTATTCTCTCCTCTCTTTCTCTTCTTGTTTCTCACTTGTCTTCTCTCCTCTCCTCTCCCTGGTCTCTTCTTCTTTCTCTCCTCTCTTATTCACTTCTTATTCTCTCCTATCTTTCTCTTGTTCCTAATCTTATTCTCTTTCTCTTATTCCTACTCTTAACGAAGTGACAAATCTCAATCCAATGTGGAAGACATACCTAAACATAAAATTCCTTGAGTCCATGTCACCTCCCCAATCCGCATCACACCATCCAATGAGAGTGAGCAAGAGAAGTGTGGTATGTGATTCTGCCATGCTGTGTGTATTTGAGGTACCAAAATAGTGGATGCATGGGACATTTGGCTAGGAAAATGGCAGAGCATGGAGTGAGGACCCTACATGAACGATCTCCAGATGTATTTCCAGTAGTGTTTGTAGATCAATTCATGCACCACTTCACCTTGGAGAGTCAACAATGCCTTGGTCAAATAGATCGAGACATCACCTTGTGTGACACGAAGTGGGAGGGTCCTGCTGTAGAAGCCAGGGTCATGTACATTAAGAATGTGTGGCAAGGTTTCAAAGGCAAAGGAGGTGCCTCATCCTCCATTCAATGAATGCACCCATGCCCCCAAGCACAACCACAGCCACACACATCAATGCATCCACCATAGTCACAAGCTGCATTAGTGCAACTACTACAAGCATCACTGCAGCCATGCCACGCATATGCACCAATGCATTCACCATAGCATATGCTCCCCCGTATCCCTTTTCCCCAAGTTCTTCGATATCCACAAGAAACTCCTCCACCTGGTCCACGTCTCCCATCACATGCACACCCAAAATTTTCAACGTCTTTTGCATCTCTGTTTGTGCCTCCTGCTGCAGATGCTGACCAATTTCCCTCTCCTTCATACTTCCTACACCAAGAATGCACAATATGACTGCACATGTTGATAGGGTGCTCTGTCCATGATTCTCACCTTCATTCTCGCTTGCACAAGCACCATCCACATCACATGGCCTGCATGAATGTACATCAGTGGCAAGACCCATGTGATGCTTTAGTGACGTGACATTTGATTCACACCTAGTGCAGTTGTGGTCATAGGCACACATGGAACTGTCAGCATGTGCAATCTTCTTGTTGCGCCATTTGATTCGCACACAATTCATACTTGTAAGATGCTGAAGCATTTTGTGCCTACCAATGCATTGAAGGTAAGAGCCTTGGAGGAAGCCATGTCCCTTGGCAATGTCATACATCCGGGCATCATCTAAGCTATAGGTATAGTCCATGATGATAATCCAATGATAATATTTCTGTTCTAGAATGTAAATCATTTGAAAAGATGGCTGACCTACCTCAGACATGACGAAAAGTGACCACCATCTCCGGTGGGACATAGGGATGATGCGAAAATGCCTGCTAGAGCTCCACAGTTTTGTCAGCATGGATTTGATATTTAAGTGTACTTGTTCTTACTATTCATTACATACACCAACACAATGTCCTACATAATGATTTGCATGCGCAAAACATTATGCTACATTTCTTCCAGTCACCCGAGGAAGTGTATTTGGTCATTTGTGATTGGGGAATGATGACACTGATAAGCACTAGCAAGCATTATCCAGCATTACCCAGTGACAGCCCAACGGAGTTCCTATCTAAGATTTCTCCACATTGTTCCGTAGTGCATGTGCACCAATCCCCCACCTTTTGACATTGCACAAGATGTGTATGCAATGTCTCATCAAATTTTAAAGATAATAGACATTTGTGCGCCATTTGACTAGTATTGGACCCACTGGGGTTCTTGATATTTCTCCTAGATGCGGCATACAACTCAATCCCCACCAAGGACTTAGACTAGCAAATGATCGAGTCTTTCTTGGACAATTTGTAATATGAATTTTTGAACATGATTACTTGTAACACTGCTATTTTTGGATATCATCCCACGTTTCCACTCCATGATTCAAGTTTGTATATCAAAAATTGGTACGATTTCATGAGATAATAAATGTTTAAATATTATTTGTATAATAAATGATGCCATAAGTATCCATGTTGAATTTAATTGTTTAATATTGTTTAGGGTTATAAAATAATTCTATCTTGTTGTCATTTTTAAGGTTAAATATGAGCAAGGAGGGAGAGAACATTCTCCCATAGGATCCTCCCCAACCAGAGAAGCCTCCAATTCATGAGGGTCTTGAAGCCTCATTTGTGCCTCAAGAGGCCGATTTAGTGGACCAACTAAATCACGTCGAGGCTCAAACTATCTTGCAGGTGCAAAGAGAGATGTTGGTAAGGGAGGGGATGGGTATTTTTTCCACTGGTCTAGTGGATGGTGAGACCATGCAAGGCGACCCACTCTCTCTTTGGCAAGTACAAAGGCTTTGTCCATTGGGGTTTATAAGAAACACCTTGTTTCTTTGAACCAAAAATGCTAGAAACAAATATGCATAGCCCAAGTTGTCAAACTTGTGTCACAAAACCCTTGCCCACATCCTTCTCCAGTGATTCATAGAGATGGAAGGGAGCATCCCTAACAACCAACAGATACCCAAGTTCTTCATTTAGTAGGTTTATGTATGCGATGCGTTGCATTGACGTGTGGATTAGAACGACAAGCATCACTTGTCAGGAACAAGAAAGGGACATCCTATGGAGCACAAGCGAATGAGCTAGAACATAAAATGGAGAGCTGATGTCTCTAAGGGCTTACGTGCTAACTCCCCCTAAGGCACATAGTGACCTTGTTGACTTTGCAGCAATACAGAGCACACGTGTTGCAACTCCAATATCTCTCCACCATATTCCTTCCACCAAGTAGATGCAATCATCGTCTTAATAGCATCAAGATTCCAAGGATCTCCAAAAGAGCCTTCACGGTTTGTATACCTCAGTCGTTGGTAGACCAATTTGCCTTGATCTCCTGGAAGCAAGTTCTTACAAACCTCTCGAAAGTTACTTATGACTTTTGGATTCTGTGATTAAGCATGCATTTGATATTGTGCAAACGTGACTCCATGCAAAGGGGTGTGCATTTGTTTCCATCTCTTATGGGCCAAATATACCACTTGTTGCTTTTCCCTTGGTGCAAAGTGCACAAATTCTTTAACCTATCGTATTGCTTCGGACATGTCCCAATACACTTTACCCATAATAAAGGCATCATTGTCGACCATCCTCAACACTATCACAAATGGCTCCACATCTTCTTTTATTCTTTCTACATTTTTTCAGAATACTGATGATTGCACAAGATGTACACATTTACTACCTGGCATTGCGTTCTATGTCTTTTTCTCAAGCCAATTCACCCATCATCTATCAACAAGAGTCTCGACTAAAGCTTGGCACACTTCCAACAATCTAGCAAGAACCAAAAAAGAAGTGGCAAATCTAGTTTGACAAAACTTTCTTAGTTGCTTCATAGAGTGCTCTCAGAATACTGCATGCAATTATTGATGGCTCTTTATAAAACTCACTACAACGTTAGCATCTTGTAGCACTAGTTGCACAAATGGAAATTTTCCAATATCTTTCAACAATAAGTTGAGACTATGAGTGCCACATGGCACCCATGTCAGAGTGGGATACTTTGGCATGATCATCTCACCCATGGTCTTATAATTCGATGCATTATTTGTTACTAACGCAGTAACATTTTCACTACCACCAACTTTATGAATTGCACTTTCGTATATTTTTACAATATATGCTAAAAGTTTTTTCTTTTAGAGACGTATCAATACTCTCCAAAAACATTATTCCCTTGGGAGTAATGCACATTACATTTATCAAGGGTCCGGCCTGCTTGCTAGGCCATCCATCAAAAGCAAGAGTGCACCTATATGTAGGAATCCAATATCTTTTTTTCAAAGCAGTCCATTGTGACAACAAAAAATGATATTTTGTTTTGAAACCTGTGGGAGGATTTGTGGGGCCCACAAGGTGACAAAAGCTAGCCACAGAAACAAAGAACCAAGAAGGGTGATGGAGAAGTTGGTGGTGAGAGATGGCTCTTTGTAGCTTGACAATCTTTTGATGTCAACTATTCATCAATAAATTATATTTCATTCACATTAGATTATATCCTCACTAGAATATGATAATTTATTTTTTAACATTTTTTTAAAAGAATATAAAATATTATTTCAAAAAAAATGTAAATGCAAATTGTATTTCATTCATTTAAAAACATGGACTCATATTCTATTGAAAGAATATACTCAAATTGTAAATGGTTCATTCACATTCTATTGAAAGAATATTAAACATTCATTTAAAAGTAAGTGTAAGAATGAGTAATGAAAATTGAGAAACTAGGATTCATATTCTATTGAAAGAATATACTCAAATTGTAAATCATTCATTCTCACATTCTATTGAAAGACTATTAAATATTCATTTAAAATAAAGTGTAAGAAAGAGTAATGAAAATTGAGAGACATGGATTCATTTCTATTGAAAGAATATACTCAAACTGTAAATCATTCATTCACATTCTATTGAAAGAATTTTAAATATTCATTCAATAGAAATTGTAAGAATGAGTAATGAAAATTGAGAGACATGGATTCATTTCTATTCAAAGAATATACTCAAATTGGAAATCATTCATTCACATTCTATTGAAAGAATATTAAATATTCATTGAAAAGAAAGTGTAAGAATGAGACAAGTGTTCTAATAACCTCTAAAACTCTAAATTCATAGACACCTTTAAAACTCTTTGTATTCTCTCACATTCTATTGAAATAATATTAAATATTCATTCAAAGAAAGTGTGAGAATGAGACTCTAGGTGTTCTATTAAACTAGGACACAAAGAAACAATTTTACTTTAACATCATAGACAACCACAAAACAAAATCACATTTCTCACCAGACACCTAAGGAACTCAACAAGGAGATCCTAGAACTCCCACAAACAAGTTTCATAGACACAAAAAGACCGAAAGCACATTTCTCACAAGAGATCGAAGGCACTCAACAAAGAGAACCTAGAACTCCCACAAACAAACACAAAGACCAAGACCATAATTCTCACAAGAGATCTAAGGATCAAATAAGAGATCCTAGAACTCCCACAAACAAATTCCATCTTAGCTCATACCTTCTAGATTACTTTCGCAACCTTGAAGGGCCTTTCTTCTTTCTTTTCCTTATTTGATGTCTTATGCTTAGCTAGGGAACCAAGCATGAGATAAGAGAAACTCACAAGCTGTGAGCTTAAGTATAGGAAAAAGAGCCATATAATCCTCCTAATATAGGTTTATTCATACAAATAAGTTATTCATATGAATAAGTTATTGATACAAATACATATTCGTACGAATAAAAGATATTCGTACGAATATGAATGGATGATGTGTCGATTTATATAAAAAACGTGACATGTCACTGCTTTTTGCACGATTTTTTCCTCCCTTCGAATCATTCGTCCAGATTTCCCACATTTTTTGAATCACAAATTTGAAATTTTCTACTTAGGTGCTGGGTACAGGGGTGGGCATATACCCACGTTTTTATAGAAGCTAAAAAAAAATTATGTGGGGTAGGATGGGGCTTGTTTCAATCCTATCTTGCCCCACATAAAATTTTTTCCCCATTAAAATCATGATTAAATGTTACAAATGCGGAGGTGTACATTACAATTTTGCAAAGAAAGTCTACAAAGTAATGGCAATATGCTACAAAATGGCAAATCCACTGAAGTAATGCGCTAATGCGCTACAAAATGGCAAAATTGCTGAACTCCAAAATGGCAAATCCGCCCAGGCAATCTACTACAAAAGGGTAGAAGTGCCGAAATACCAGACCGCTAACCCCCCTCCCCCATCCACTTCCCTCCTTCACTCCACCTCGTCTCCATTTGCCTTACATCCCTCCCCCCTTCTTGTTCCCCCTCCTTTTCTCCCTCTAGCTCTTCCCCCTCCACTCTACCTCCCCCCCCTCCCCCCTCCCCCTCCCCCCTCTAGTTCTACTCCCTCCATTCTACCTCCCATCCCTCCCCCTGCCCCCTCACCTCCCCCTTGTGATGGATCATGATGTGACTTTCCCAGGACTACCATTCGTAGTTGTGCTAGTAGGATAGTGGAGTCATTCTTCAGTGACATTATACCAGCTTCACAATCAGCTCTACTATCTTGCTTGATAGATCACCCTACCTTGGTGGAGTGTAGGAGGCTTGTTGGTCTTGTTGCATCTATAGATAGGGTATTATGTAGCAAGGTCTTTCATAGTGTTCGTCGGTCCTACACATCCATCAAGCATATGAACACCACAGATGCCATTGTGGCTGCCATTAGTAGACCCCAGATGGTTGGCCATGTATGCACCACATTGTGTCTCCTTGACATTACACCGCACACATTGGAAGTAGGTATGATTAGGAGGTAGAGTCTAGAGGAAAATGATGTTGATGTTCTTTGGGCTTCAAGTGGCTGTGCACCCCATATAGCGATCAACTATTGGATGATCGCACTAGGTCCATCATACAATAGTTTTGGGAGGAGCATTGAAGGGCATTTCCAATGTTCAAGACTCCATATTGTGTGCACGAGATGGCGATACTTTGTACCACTCCCTTGATTGTGTAGAGGGGAGGTGTACGGTGGTCACTTTACTAGAGTTCTGCGAGTTTCGCTAGATGTTAGTGATGTGGAGATTGTGCACTGGCAATAGTACGAGTACATCACGTTGACATTAGATGGTGGTGCACAGTCCAGGAGGTTGCAACTTGTGGAGCAACAGACTCCACATGTTGCTTTCATTGATGCTTTCCGAGGGAGGATCGACAATTTCGTGCTTGCTTGAGCACATTTCTCGTAGGGGTGGTTGTCTCGGTGGTGGACTTTGTAGAGAACTGTACCTTTGCACCACAGCACGAGATCTAATCGGAGTATTATTTTTTCGAACAGGTGACATGTGAACAAGTATTGTTCTTACTTTTGTTTTCTCGCACATTTCATTTATTTCTTTCCATCATCCTCATTACTTTTTCTGTGCCATCTTGTAGGTTAATATATTTGTGCATATTACCTATCGTCATGCACAGGCTCAGGTGGATGGCATTGATAGCACCATGGACTCGTGCATCATTTTGCGAGAGTATCACTGATACATTAGTGATGATCGCTTGCACAATGCCCATTTTGTGCAGCATTGTTTCAGTCTCCATGACAGTTTCTTGAGGGATCGGGGTGTGACATGGCAGTGACACTGGGTTTGGTCTGATGGTTGTGGTGGTGAGTTCAACTTAGCCTGGAAGTTTTACTGGTCCTATAGATGGCACCACGAGATGGGCATTCCGGTGATGTGGAGCTACTTTGAGACAGGACATGGTAAAGGAGAGCATGATGGGGCAGGTGCTTGTGTGAAGTGTTCTTTGTGTTGACACCATTTGTGTCATAGCGTCGCTCGCTTTCTTGGGGGGGTCACTATGTATAAACCCTCCATATAACATGCGTTCAAGGCCTATTTTTAAAATCCCTTATCTATAAATTTTTCATTAATAAACTGAACCCTTTTTTTATACAAATCTTTAATTTTTTCCCAAAACTATTTTAAATACTCCCTTATGTATATTAATTTTTGCCCCAAAAAAAAAAAAAATAAAAAAAAAAATATATATATATATATATATATATATATATATCCTTCTGTTGAACTCACATGATAGGGTTACCTATGATGAGTTACCCCCTGGAGCTCGCTTTGAGGATGCACGAGGTGTGGTGCAGTGGTGTACCCAGCACTTAGGCACTTCACTCGTGTGATGACAGGGTGGTCATATGATTTTTCTGGTGTGTGGACATAGAGAGCATTGATCGGTCTAGGCATTCTGATTGTCGTACCATGCCTAGCACTCTTGATTTACATTCTATGAGGAGCACAGACGACCTAGAACCCGTGATCTTTTCTCGACACTTTGCATGTTTTTGCTTGGCATGCATCGATGATGATTGGGGAGGTTGTTCCATGGTGCCATGGGTAGATCCATGGATGCGATGCGTACTTTCCCCCATCTAGCCCTTAGAGGTGGTACATGATGATTAGGATATAGGGTTCAGTTCTAGCAGATATTATGACCAGTTGACAGATCTCTTACATATTGATGACATCTTTGTGGTCATTGCTTCAGAGGGCGATCTAGAGTGTGTGGATTACTATCTGTTGACATGCTCTACGGTGAAGAGCGTGCTCAACTAGGATGCAGTGGATGGGCATAGGATCCATTTTGATGCTCACATCATGATCGTAGCTGGGTACTACTTTGAGCAGGTACATAGGTGTGGTCACTTCTTCGAGTATTAGGAGTACATGGCAGATCCTGAGGCATACATGTATTCAGACCATCTTGTTGTTGCGATCTAGGTTCATCTGACTCGTGTTCAGAGTCACAAGATGACATCCACTCCTTGATGGCGCCTTGCTCTTGAGGATCACGAGAGCATGCTTGTGACTATTGGCATGAGAGTGGATCCTGAGCCTGTGGTTTAGGGTATATCATTGTATTGGGGATTGCTATTTTATTACATGTCATTGTATTGGAGATCTATAGTCTCACATTGTGAGCACACCATTGTATTTTGCATCTCACTGTATATGACATGATTGGTTTTATATAGTGTCATGCACATCTTGTATTTGACTCTACTTTATTCATGATCTGCATTGCCTCCATTCCATTCCTTGTTTTATCATGTACAATTGTTTATTATTAGTTATGTTTCAATGGCATATCATGTGGTGATTTAAATGGTTGTACACGTACTGTGCAATAAAGGATTAATAAATTGTGTATAGGATTTGCATGTCCATGTGTCGGACTAAACTCAAAATTCGAATAGGTCTCAAACCCTATGCTCTCCATGCTCTGGCAAAGTTTGAGTCCCATCCGACACCGAATGTGGGCACGGGGAGGTCAAAGGGCCCATTTTCACCCTATGCACCTTGTTACATACGTGAGGTGCAAAATATGGAATGGGTCATTAGGATTTGCATGTCCATGTGTTGCATTGGACTCAAAATTTTCATAGGTCCTAAACCCTATGGTCGCCATGCTCTTGCAAAGTTTGAGTCCCATCTGACACTGAATGTGGGCACGGGGAGGTCAAAAGGCCCATTTTCACCCTATGCACCTCGTTACATGCGTGAAGGTGCAAAATATGTAATGGGTCATTGGGATTTGCATGTCCATGTGTTGTATCGATATCAAAATTTGCACAGGTCCTAAACCCTATGGTCTACATGCTCTTGCAAAGTTTGAGTCCCATCTGATACTGAATGCGGGCACGGGGAGGTCAAAGGTCCCATTTTACAAAGCTTGATTTGATATTATGTAGCTTGAGCTTGGAAATTGGAGAGTTTTATCTTTTCTTCTTGCCTTACACTCTCATCAATGTAGTTTTGAGATATTTTTAGAATAAAGTTTAGCATAGTGATGAAGCTTCATGTCTCTTGAATATTTTGACTTTCAGAATTTATTAGGTTATTATCTTAGTTGGAAATTTGAAAAGATGAGCGAGGTGGCCACATCCTAGGCCAAAAAATCCTATGCTATTAAAATCATCCTGGAAAAGGACGCAAGTGGGATCCTAGAGAGTACTTCTAGGTCTATGGGATGTCTGGTGGGAACATCTGTAGGATTGGCGGGATACAAAGCCACACTAGGGTGTATCCTATGGTGACTCTCGTCACATGAGATATGTCTCAGCTCGATGGTATGCAATGCGTGCCGAGACCCTCTACTCCTGTAGCTCTGCCTTTAACTGTTGTACTCGAGTCTCCATTAGCCAAACAAACACACATCATGAGGTGAGAAAGGGGGAATATCACATGAGTAATGCATGCGGCACAAGAATATAGTGAAAGACAATGAACGACCAACCTCGCTAGTATACTCTACCAGCTGCACCTCCAAATCAGTAATACATGCATCACACTCATCTATGGGAGGTGGAATCTATAGTGTGCACATGCAAAAAATCCTTCTAAATGAGCTTTGTAAAGAAAAAAAACATGGCAAATTTTCTAGATCAAGAACAATGATCTCTACTTGTACAA
Organism: Dipteris shenzhenensis; assembly: GCF_047967505.1. Taxonomy (NCBI): domain Eukaryota; kingdom Viridiplantae; phylum Streptophyta; class Polypodiopsida; order Gleicheniales; family Dipteridaceae; genus Dipteris; species Dipteris shenzhenensis. The sequence continues at coordinate 11,364,162 of NC_141622.1, read as the reverse complement.
ATCTCAACAGGGCAGAGACCATGTTGTGCAAGGACATGGCTACAAAATGAACGTCCGAATGTAGTCATCCTGTGATGGATTGTAATGATGGTGCAGGGACAATATGAAGCTTTGGTTCCTCGCACTGATGTCACACATTGTTGTCGGTTGCTATGCTGGCGTCCCATCCTGCCACGTCCAGCTCTTGATCTAGGACATGCACTGAGATAGTCCACCCTATGCCTGAGGATGTGAACTCAGCATATAACTACATCGCAAATGAAAGAGGAATCTGGTGGTTGTGAGGCAACCGACCACCATTGGTAGCAAGATATCTCAGAGAGATATGTGTGCTAGCATGAGGTGCATGCACCGCAATATGTGAAAAGGTTGTCCTATCCCAAAAAAGTAGATCTAGTGCCGCCCTATGAGGCAAATCACACTCAAATAGGGCATGCATGGCTCTCTAATCCATGCGCTAACCTCCTACCTCATCCTCTGCCTACACCTAAAACATGTACTGAAGGTCCTCGTAACCACCTAGTCGATGTAGACCATCAATGATTACATCCACACTCGTGATCAAGTGAGGGGAGGGCCCAGCATCCTGCAAAGTCACTCATCTCGACTCTCAAAATCTCAATCTACAACTGCACAGTGGCGGGAGCTGCATCAAGTTTGCACAAATAAACACATACATCTAAAGTCACTAATTCAAGTTGCATATGTACATTTGCATGTGTCTACCCACATACACATGCATGCTCAAGTGTAAAACCCACAAGTGATCTACATGGATTTCGCTTCAAATCCATAATTCAAGCACTAACACAAATTAGTGCTCCATAACAACAACATTGGCATCCCTAGAGGACCAAGTCTTTGCTACATGTTTTGGGGTATTCTACATGTTTCCATCCATGGCTATCATTCATGAAGTGTAACTATTCTTCTCTCTCTCCATAAAGTCTGTCGACAATTCTTTCGTTTTTACCATTTCCTACTTGAAATGAAAGTTTGCAAATCCTTTCATAGCTAATAGTGGAAGTGATAATACAAGTGAATAAAAGCAAAATATTGATGAAGGGTATAATGAATTCTGTCTTGACTTTGAAAGTTTATTGCTCTTGGATGCATAGCTCAATAGCTATTGCCTCTATGAAAATTATCTACTAAACCTGTAAAATGTGTTGGCCACTATTCAAAGAGGTGAATTGGGTTCTACCATTGTATTAGGTGTCTATTTGTCAATATGAGAAGTAAGTGTTGCTTGACTCCTTACATTATGCTAGAGATGCATAAACTGTGGCATTGAAATGCTTGAGAGAAAGCAGGAAGGACTGGACTCGTTAACTTCTCATCTGTCAACCATTCCCACTTGCTAACATGCACATATAGGCGCCTCGTTTTAATATGAGGAGGGGCTTCCACATGGCACTACCATGTGGCCCTTATGTTGAGCTCCTAAAGTAATATTACTAAAATGGAATCACATTTTTCTAGCAATGTAGAATTGTGGTGTGTGTTGAGCTAAGCAAAGAAGAAGCAAGCTTGGGCTTAAGGTCCTGAGCTAAGCCTTCAAAACTTTTGGCCAATTGGACTTCATTGAGGTTGATCTGAAAGGGGTCATCACCTATCTCAGAGAATGTGGGATAAGCCTTCAAAACTTTTGGCTGAGGTTGAGCTGAAAGATGTCATCACCTATCTTAGAGGATGTGATTGAAAGGGTTACAGCCAAACGTGATGGCACTTAAAGGGAGCACCCACCACATGGCACTGCTTTCTAAGTGCCACATAACACCTCACAAAATAAGGAATATAGAGATTCTCTATATCTCCTTATTTTGTGAGGTGTCATGTTGCACTTAGAGAGGGTAGTGCCACATTGTACTCTCTCTTTCCAACCTCTCTATTCCTTGCCACCCACATCTTGCTTGCCAAATTTCCCACCCATTTAAACCTCCCTCTCTCACTACTACTCCTTTGCCTGCTCTAATGGCTTGGACTCCATTGCCCTCTACTCTTGCTCCCCCTTCTCCTCGTGCTTCCTTTTCTATTCCATCACCTCCTTGCCATGCCTCCTCTCTTCTCGCTCTCGCCTTACGACTTGCATCACTCAACTCCCCTAGGTTTTCCCTTCTCTCTACCTCTTTGCCTCTTGCTACCTATCCTCCACTACTTTCCATGCATCTACGAAGACTTCAGAGGTATATGCTCCGAGAGAACAAGGCCTATTTCTGCCTCTTTATTTTTTTTGCACATTCTAACAAAACTACATGGAGGACCTCTATTCTTGATACATGTTGCAATCATCAAGTGCTTTATTCGAAGAAATTAAAGGCAACCTAGTATGCAAACCTTTAAATTGGACAAAGGTGGACACTTAGCCTATCGTAGATGGGTCATGCTACTCGTGACTATAGTTGCATTGACGATAAAGATGTGAGTCAACAAAAGACTTAAGCATTCAGAGACAAATACTTGTAACATTAATAAACCGAACCCACAGACTCATAGAAAATCTATTATAAAAGCTCATTCCATCACTATACCATCCAACAGACTCATTGACTTGTTAAACATCATAACTTAAGCTCTTTGCTTAACAAATGCAATGAACTAATGTACATCTCAAAATCTCAAGTTCACTAGTTCCAAATGCTTGCCCTAATGATTGTATTTTGTTTCGTCAGAGTATGGCAATTTCGTTAATTGCCCGGAGTGTGGAGCACAACTCTACAAATAGGACTTGTTGGGGAAGATGATCCTAGTGAAGGTCCTGATACATTTTTCCATCATCCCCAAAATACAGCACATCAACATGTTCAGATGCAACTCCATTGTGTAACTGATGACATGGCATGCTACACTCTAGTCCATTGATGAAACTTTGAGGATCCTAGTAGATTGTGATGCTTGGAAGCACATAGACAACATGTGGCCGGACTTTGCGAGGGAGCCACACAATTTACATCTTGGGCTTGCAATGGATGGCGTGAACCCTTTCGGGTTACACTCCACATCTCGGTCGACATGGCCCATAGTCTTGGTGAACTACGATATTACACCATGACTAATAATAAAGAAGAGACACCTCATGCTTGCCCTACTTGTGCCTAGGAAGTACAAGGCCAAAAATATGGATTTGTACATGACATAGAGTTTCTTGCATCCATGGATTCCAATATGCCACATGCTTGGAACATCAAGGACGATGATCGTGTCATTGTAGTGGTTCCCCAAGGTAAAGGGGTTCAAAGAAAGATGAGCGAAGAGCAAAGAGATAAATTTAATAAGTTTTGTGTCCTTAATAGTCCTGAGATGCAAAGAAGGGCAGAGAGATATAAAGAGGCCAAAGAAAAAAGAATAAATGAGAGGGCAAGATTTAGAGTCATGCATAGGCGGAGGGTGCCATATCCACCGAACCTTGTTCTTCTTCCCAAACACATGTCTCGTGATTGGCTACAAGAAGCTTTTCATGAAGCCGAACATGATGGAGAGGACATAACCAATTGAGAGTGGGAGCTTGTAGTCGGATGTATGCCACATATAAGATTTTTTCTACTTAATTTGGGTATTTATGATCACAATCACTACAAAATGCATCCTCATTGTTTTTAATCATGTTCTTTTGTAGTACTAAAAGTTCGGTGCATTGTGGTCACATGGATGGCATTTTTGTGTGGAACACATAGATTCAAGGAGAGTCACATATGATTGTGGAGTCATTGCTAACTTTGTACAATATAGCCGAGCAAGTGCTTCTGACACGAATCTTCTTTCCTCATAATTAGATTATTGTGGGGGGGACCATACATGATATCTACGAAGTTGATTTTAGATGATTTAGTATTTTCATTCTTGATGTCAAATGGTTTAGAACTATCTACAATGGTCCCAATGTTATAGTCAGGAGAGACAGCTGTGGTTTCTTTGCCATTGACTTCATTAGACCCTAGACCGATGAAAGTGAGACCTTTGTTCTTCCAGAGCATTGTGAACAGGTACACACTAACGAATTGATTAAAAGCTAATATCTTCATTTTCAAACAAATGTTGGTAGATGTTCATATATATATATATATATATATTTATTTATACTTGAGCATAAATGAATATAATTACTCACACCTAATTGGTATCTTCAACGTAGGTCATCTTTCATCTGGATCGTTTGGATCCAAGATGGTGGTATGTGGTCCAAGTTGCTCCTCCAAGAAAACATATTTTTGAAGATAGGAATGTGGATAGGGAGATGCTGGTAGAAGATCCAAATAATGATGCTGATGAATCTAGGGAAGAGGATGATATGGGCCACGAAGAAGATGACAATAATGACACTGTAGGGAAAATTGTACCCAAGCATCGGTGTAAGGGTTGGTAGCAGTCGGTATGGTAGTCGGTATACATGTGGCTATAGAGGTGGATATATCCCGACACCTATACTGATGACCATATCGATGATCATACCCATGGCTATTTTGACATCTACACCAACACCCTCCCCGCCCCACCCACCGTACCGACGATCTTTGTGCCCATGCTTGTGAAGCATCGAAAAGAGGCGTGTGTCTTGTAGTGTATGGTCCCATGAGCACATAAATCAAAGGCTAAGGTATGGTGTAGGAATGTATTAAAGTAGCCAGCCAAGGATGTGGACTACATGATGCAGCAAAGATGTGGAACAAGGACTCAACAAGGACATCCACTAGGAGAGATGTGGATTAGAGGATCCTACAAGTGGTGACTATTGTAAAGGCGCTATTGTTCAAGTACACACACACATATTGCAATAGACTGAGCGTTTCCAATCTTATATCTCTCTCGTGGTGCTTTGATCCTCCTTGATCATCTTGCTCTTCATGTATCTATGATTAGATCGATCCCACTTTCTTGATACTATTACCACAAAATATTAAAGCAACTAATTCAAAAATACAAATTAGATGCGAAAAATAAAAGTTTTTCTAGCATTTGGAATGAGTTTTAATCTTTTGTCCCTTGGTGTTCTATAGCCATCTTTGAGATCAGTGAAAGAGAAGAGACCAAGCCACAAGAGCATTGCTTGGTTTTTTAAAGAATATATTAAAAAAAAATCCTTGTATCACTAGCTATCACTTTTCCCAAAGCTATTTGATGATATTTGCATGCAAGGACACAATGAATACATGTACATCATGCATCATCTACTAGAAGATGACCATGCATTGTTGTGCATGCATACACAGGGGCACTCACACACTACCAAGTAGCTTGTTGGCCTATCTAATAGCTTTTAATATGGCCCTTTATCCACGCCAGAGTAAGGACAACCACCCTTTGGAAGTTAAAGTTTTATGGGACGGATTTCGCCAAGGAGAACTATATAAATTAGTCTTAAGTAGAGTCAGATTTTTTTGAATGAACATTATTTTAGGTTAAAATAGACGGAAAATTCAAGGAAAGACAAAATTCATCGAGAAGTCCAACGAACAGATGAGCTTGAGCCAATATAATCTTCCGCTTGGTTGATGTAAGTTGCGCCATGATCAAAATGGAGATGATACCTCTAGCGATTTCGCTGGTTGTTCTCTTCATAGTTGCACCGCCGGCCTTTGGAGCTAGTCCCACTGCCGGTTGCACGCAACAGACGTTTCAATACACGGTCCAGAAACCTTACAACTTGCCATTACAGGATCGCTATAACTTCAGTGATGGAATCGTGACTGTTTGGGTCTATGATACCGATGCTCCCTTCAAGCAGGGAAGCCCCACAAAAGCGCGCACGGAACTCCGGTTTGATGTAAGAAGCATCGCACGTTATCAGTCCCCATCGTTCGGATCTATGCTTGTACCTCGGTTTTCGGTTGCGGTATTATGTGTAGACTGAAAAGATCTTCTATCCAGCTTCCCGCGTCCTCTTGCAGTAGGCCATGTTCCTGAGCATTCGCTGACCGATGTTGTTCCTTATGATCTGCAGACTGAATTTACGCAAAACCAATACTGCGCAGCTTGCCTTATCCGTAGCTGACAAATCTCAAATTGTGGCTACTTGTGCAGGGGGACGACTACTCAAGTGGAAAGTGGCAATTCGAAGCGGACATGTACGTGCCCTCGGGAACCACCGGCACATCCGTGATGCAGATACATCCAACCGTCAGTACTCATCCTGTGACGATGCTCAGGGTATATGATGGTGTGCTCAAGCATTTTACAACTGAGGTCGTGGAAAGCAATATATACGACCGATGGATTCACCTGAACGTTCTTCACGATGTTGATGGAGGCGAGGTGAGCTACTACATAGATGGGAAGTTAAAGTTGACGGCTCCGCCCCATTCAACTGCAGGTGTTGGACCTTACTACTTCAAGTGCGGTGTCTACACCCAGGACTACAGCTCTCATTTCATGGAATCTAGTTGGGGGAATATTTCGGTATGGAAGTGCTGAGAATAAGAGCGGTGCCAACTTCCAAGCTTAAACTTATCAAGCAGTTTTTTGCTTTAAAGAACTTATTTGGCGGTTTCAGTCTTGAAAGACGCATGGCCAGCTGAACCTATGAAGCATCGTGCGGTGGCGACCTATTCTCTTTGCAGATCTTTCTCCCCTTAAGCGGATTTAAGTACTTGTATACGTTACCGTGACAAGCCAACCGCCAATAGCCTACCGCTTTGAATATGGCTAGGGTATAACAGAAAGAAATGAATAGGAAATGAAGAATCCCTTATTCGATTTGGATTGTCATTTGCAAAACGTGAATTTCATTTCTCATTTTAGATGCTTCTCAAAATTATGTATGTGATGATTCATAATGCCATGCAAACTTCACACACAAAACCAATCAGTAATCCAGAAAGACCAAGATTTTTTATCGTCTTTCCAAATACTGATTAGATCTGTGGAAATTTAGTCATAAAACTGCCTAATCTGTGTGTTTTGAGCCGGTGGACAAGGCGGTTGAATTGGAGTGCTGTCCTTTTCAGAAAGCAGGGAAGATTTAGAAGCTACGTTTCAACACTTAGTTCTCCAATTGCTCCCGCTTGATCAAAACCTTCTCATGGGTGGCATCCTCCCGTCCCTCGGCAACTTCTCCAGCCTGCAATCCCTCGAGAGTCTCTTTCAATTACCCCACCGACTTCATCCCTCCCTATTGCAGTGCTCGCACGAGTTTGTTGCATTTTCTGCGAGGTTGACGTTTGCGAGGTTTCAAATGTTCAAATGAAATTTTCGGGCTTTGACATCGTCTTTGCATAATCAGAGTGGGTGGCTGTCAGCTTGCCCATAGAGTCCGAGGAGAGTGCACTCAGGAATGCATCCGGCTAATATAGTAGAGACCTTTTGTGATTTCTGGTGCCCTCGAATTTGTCAGTGATAGAAATAATATACAGAATATCGAATGCAAAGAACTATGATTGCATAGGATAAACATACATTACAAGGGCTCACTTATAGAGCCGTTTAGTGTGATCCATTCCTCATATTGACGCGGTCACATTACACAAGCCAGCTATTAAGATATCTCCACCACGTACCCACATGACAAGGGAGTGCTTGCATTAACTACCTGCATCTTCGGTGCATCTACCTAACATGGAGTTCCATCATCCCCCCCTCAAGCACTGCGTGATGAAAAATACATAATTTGATTGATTCGTGTATGTCCTGCCTTGAGAAGGAAAGCCAAGAAGAGGACGTAACAATTGGAAACGGGCTCGTGGCAGAGGTTTGGTAAGGAGATCTGCTGGCATATCCGTAGTGGGAAGATATCTGACTTGGATGACTTATTCCTTTACCAATTCACGGATATAATGATAACGTAACGCAAAATGCTTGGAGCGAGAGTGGAGCATTGCATTCTTTGTCAAAGCAATTGTGCCTTGATTATCACACCAAAGGATCGTGGCATCTAGCAAAGGTCATGAGATATCCATCATAAGTCGCCCAGTAAGCTTGTAAAATTTGCATCTGAGTAGGCTTGTAAAATGAACTCCTGATGACGCTGAAAGAGAAGACCATGATTATGTGTACTACGAAGATAACGAAGTACACGTTTGAGCAACTGCCAATGAGTAGAGGTGGGAGAAGTGAGATGACAACAAAAGCAATATCCAGCCGACAGCAAACCATAGCATAAATAAGACTACCAACTAGACTCTGATAAGAAGATGGAGAAGGAAGAGATGAACTGAGAGAAGTCAAAGAGGAGGAAGAATATAGCAATGACAAAGCTCATGGGTCCATAGGTATTGCAACAGAATTACAATCAAGCATATTATATTTGGAGAGTAGATCAGAAATCCATTTCATTTGTGATAAATGCAGACTACCACTGAATCGATTGCGAGAGACTTGCATCACCAGGCAATAACCTAATTCACCTAATTCAACCATATCAAAGCGAGAATGGAGCTGCCTTTTAACATCAGTAAGAGTCATAATATGATTGGAAAAAAGGATAATGTCATAACGTAAAGAGCTAAAAGCACAAAATGAGAGGACTAACGACGAAGAATATAAAGATTGGAGTCGGCAGAAGAAGAAACAAAAGCAAGAGCACATGGTAAGAAAGACTCTATTTTTTCAAACCAAGAGTAGGATGCTTGCTTGAGCCCATAGATGGACTTTTGGAGATGACAGACATGATGAGGGAATTCAGAATCTTCATACATTGGTGGCTGAGTCATGTAGACTTCCTCATGAAGATCACCATGAAGAAATGCAGTTTTAACATCCATCTGATGGATTTCCAAATCCATTTGAGCTGCATATACTAGGAGTCGTCGAATAGTGGTTAGCTTGATTACTGGAGAAAAAGTTTCGAAATAATCAAGTCCAGCAACTTGCAAATAATAGCATTTAGCCACTAGTCGTGCCTTATACTTCCACAATGTGCCATGTGCATGAAACTTCCTTCTTAAACACCCATTTGCAGGGAATAGCAATAGATTGGCTGGTAAGCTAGTCAAAGACCAAGTGGAATTTTGTATGAGAGATTTGTGCTCTTCGTCCATAGCTGCCTTCCAGTGATTTGCATCAGATCCCTCAAGTGCCTCTTTGTGATTCACAGGATCGGGCATAGTATTGTCATCACTATAATGTACTTGTGCTTGGAACCAAGGGGATTCAGCTGCATAGTAGTTACGTGCATTCTCAATGATCTTACTTGATGGCCTGTGTGATCTTGGTGGCAACACATGTTCTTCATCTGATACACTTTCTTCCAATTCACGATAAACATCAGTAAATTCATATTCATCAAAGTCAACAACAAGGCATGAATCAGAAAAGGGTGAACGGGTCCGGGGATGATGAAGTAGATGATGTCTCTTGAGATAATCCGCCTGCAATAGGCTGTGATTGCTCTGACGAAGCAGATGGAGGATCACTAACATTTTCCAAAACAACATGATCATCAATAAGGTGAATGTCAATCAATTGTGTTGACGGTGGAAGAAGCTTCTCTGTCATATTATCCAAAAATTCATATGTTGAAGAAGGAACTGTAGTAGGAACTGTAGCACTAGATGAACCATGAAATACCTCAGAAAAAATCACGTCAGTGTTAATGATCATGCAAGAGCTTGATGGATCCCATAATTTGTACCCGCATCTATCCACCAGATAGCCAACAAAAATGCATCTATGACTTCTTGAATCAAACTTGGAAATCTGAGATGAAGGCATCGCAGCATATGCTTGACATCCAAAAATTCTGAATGATGAAATGTCAGGTCAAAATCCCATCCAGAGCTCATGTGGTGAACATGAATGTGGGAGTGCTTTTGAAGACAAGCGATTGCGAATATACACAGCTGTGTGTACTGCCTCGTCCCCAAAAATGGCATCCAAATTACTATTGCCCGAGCAGATTCATTTGTCATTTGATTCTTCCTTTCAGCCAGTCCATTTAGTAGTGGAGTGTAAGGTACTGTTAGCTCACGCCGAATGCCTGCTCCTTTACAAAATTCTTGAAATTATGAGCTAAGATACTCTCCTCCATTATCAGAACGAAAGATCTTGATCTTGTATCCAGTTTGTAGCTCAGCCATGCTTTTGTACTGCTTAAAACACTCAAATGCATCAGATGTTTTCTTTAAGAAACATACCTTTGTCCAGCAACTGTAATCATCTATGAAGGTCATGGAATACCGACTTCCTCCCTTGAAGGTCACTGGCATTGGGCCACACAGATCAGAATGTACTAGAGCAAGCAATTCCTTTGCTTGTGGTCGATGCCTATTGAATGATTGTCGATGATGCTTTAGCCTCACACATTCCAAGTTTGGGATGATCTGTAAGACTTAAAACCTTCAACAATATTTTCAGACTTCATTTGCTTGATCGTTCTGAAGCTAGCATGCCCCAGATGCTTATGCCATAAGTCGGCATTGCTCCTGCTGGCGGCTAAAAGAATTACATTTTTTATTTCAATGGAATCTGTAAGAAAATACAAAGATTGACGTCTTACTCCCTTAGCAATGATCTTGCCATCATCCTCCTGACGTATGAAGCATGTACTTGTGTTGAACTCTACTGTTATGCCCATGTTGATAAGTCGTGCAACAGATACTAGATCTCTTTTGAGATCAGGTACATATAGTACTCCTGACAGATGGAATTCATAACCTGTTGCAAGTCAAAATTGAATGTCACCTTCCCCTGCAATGACATGCTCAGAATCGTCTCCCATCTGCACAGTCCGTTGTGGGCGGCATGGCTTGTAAGAGACGAACCAATCGTAATGAACAGTCATATGCTGGTTTGCGCCCAAATCAAGAATGGGATTATCCACCAAATGCATATGAGAGTTACAACAAATATTTTCACGGACATTGTGCATGTGTGCTTTCTCTGTAACTTGATTTAATGATGTTGAACCGAACTTGAGCTCCTTAACTTGTTTTTCAAGGTCCGCCAAATTCCTCCTGCACTCAAATTCGAAGTGACCATCGATATTGCAATAAGGACACTTACCCTTGCGTCATTGCGTTCTAAAATTCGGATTTGTTGTAGGCTTAGGTACTGGTGTCGCATGTGAAATCAATGCATGATCCACGTTAGATCCATCCTTCTGCATTCCCAAATCAATCCTCATGGTTTCTTCTTGATACAGCACGCATCTGCAGCTTGTTCCCATGTCAGGCCCTTGTTATGCTTGTTCCCACGTCAGACCCTTGTTAGTCATCAGAGCACTCCGAAAATTATGCCATGAAGATGGAAGCGATTGATACGATTTCAACTTCTGTTGTTCAGCGGGACTTTGTAAGAATCTCCCGAACAGGCCAATTGATCAAACAAATCTTTCATAAAGCGAACATGATTGCGTAGATCTTTGCCCTCCTCGTAATGCAGATTCTCGAGTTTATGAAAGATGTGCAAGATTTCAACTTCAGAATGATTCTCATACCTTTGAATGAGCCAATCCCATAGAATCTTGCTAGTGTCACAAGGAGCCTCGAGAACGATTTCTTTCTTGAGGCTCAATTCAATTGCGGCCAGTGCTTTATCCTCTGTGGCTTGCCAAGACTTTGCTTCACCATCTACTGCTGCTGGCTTCAGCTCCGTTCCAGAGACAAGGTTGTAATATCATTCTCCCTTTAGGTAAAGGGTCATCATACGTTTCCAGGCGTGGAAACCTACTGCATCAAACATAGGGACTAATCGATGAAGGGCGCTCGACGTACCGGTCGACATGATCCTGAGGAAGCATGAACAGAACTGCTCTGATACCAATGATAGAAATAATACACAGAATATCGAATGCAAAGAACTATGATTTCATAGGATAGACACACATTACAAGGGCTCTCTTATAGAGCTATTTAGCTTGATCCATTCCTTTGATTGAGGCGGTCACATTACACAAGCCAAGTGCATGGCCATTAACATATCTCCACCACGTACCCACGTGACAAGGGAGTGCTTGCATTAACTACATGCATCTTTGGTGCATCTACATAACATGGAGTTCCATCAGTCACGGTGTAAAAATTGTGTTTGCTCCCACGTGATTTAAGTTCTCTTAAAAACCCAAGTATGCTTGATCTCAATGTGCTTTGCAATGAAGAGGGGCATGATGCTGTTGGATTGCACGCTCGGCATATTCACCCCTAATTCCCTCTCACTGGGCCACTCATCTTGGAATAATTAACTTCTAAATGTATTAAGACTAAATAAACAAGGTGGGGATCCAGGGATTTAAAAAGTACTTTTTTCTTAAATAAAATATGTACTTTTCGATTCAAAAACATGTCTGTTGATACATTTCTCGCATTGTGAAAGTATGAATTCCCAAAAGAGCACGAGGAATTAAAAATAAAATTGTTAAGTATGGTTAATGTAGATATAGTTAGGACAAACACACACTTGTCGCACCATTTGGAGCTAACAAATATCTCTGCTCTAATGGTGGGCTTGAATGTTTCTTTGAATGCAGCAACTCTCGTCTTGGCATCAAGACTTGAGAGGTCTTGGCTACTGTGAGCCTCTTCTTCCTCCCTCTTTGGTTTGCCATGCTATATTTTCAATGTTTTGCAAGAGAGTCCATGAGGTTATCATAGCTTTAGACTTGTAGGAATTAAGAGACCGCACCCCTAACTCCATTAAGTGTTACTCATGCAGGTTTCTTTGAATGATCGGTGTTAGATATTGGTTTTAGGAAAGGGGAACACTGACAAGATCCTCTCTCTAATAAAGCAGCTTGCTAAGTCCTTGGAATAGTAAATGGATGAAGATAATAATGCTTTAATGGACTTCGTTGAGAAATCTCATTTGAAACAATCAGGAATCTGTTTGTCTACACCAATCTTCCCCCCCCCCCTTTCTCCTAATAATTTGGGTTTAAAGTGCTTCTCGCTTCCAGATTCATCTTCTTCTAAGGTAGTCTAGCATAGTTTTTATGACTTGGAGGATCTGTCTAATGAAGAAATCTCATTTGAAACAATGAGGAATCTGTTTGTCTACACCAATCTCCCCCCCCCCCCCCCCCCTTTCTCCTAATAATTTGGGTTTAAAGTGCTTCTTGCTTCCAGATTCATCTTCTTCTAAGGTAGTCTAGCATAGTTTTTATGACTTGGAGGGTCTGTCTAATGAAGACTAGGATGGAAATTTTTTTAATCAGATGATGACAATAACTGTTACTCCCCAAAAAAACTCAACTCACACTTACACAAACCCCTTCTTCCCTCCTCGAGTGCTCGAGGCAGAGATCATGGCTTATGATAATAAGACTTGGGAGTTCCTTGGCATGAACCTTCTAGACCCTTTCAGTCCGGATACTTGGTTATTTCTTGCTGATTTAGTGGATGTTGAGAAGAGTGTCAAAGTTGGATCTAAGAGAGTTTGTAGAGTTTCTAGATCAACATGTGCGTAAACTATCCATTGGTGAACTTTTTCCCTATGACAGCATTTGCCACGGGTAGGTGCACTTCACCCATGGGTGTTTTTGTGAGGTGTAAGAGTAGGATCTCCAAAACTAAGAGAACACTCAAATATCTAAGTGACATTTTCAATGTTGTGTGCCCCTACTTAAAATGTAGATGTGTGGAGGAAAGCATTGATTATAAGGCACAACCGATGTGATAGGACCACACCATTTAGTTTATTTCTCATAGCTTACCTTCCTTTTTTTCAATGCCGCCCCTTAAAAGCAGCCGCTTCAACTCCTTTCTCCTTTTTATGAAATCCAATGATATGTTCCAATTCTGCAAAGCTTCACTTAGCTTTTACTACATGAGGGAGTTGGTATTGTGGTGAGAAACTTGGAGAGTCATCCACCGCAGGCGCCCTTGCTTCCACAGCCATCTCCTAGAGTCATATCCTTTGGTGGTCTTAAAACATTGATAGTTGGTGGTATTGGTATCTAGATTCACCCTAAAATGGAAGAAGTTGGAAAAGTGCAATTTGTGCATGTGCAAAGATATTTTAATAAATCCAACACTATTTACAATTTTGAATTGTTTCTTTTTATATGCACTTGCTTGCTATATGGTTCATAAGCATGCCAAAGGTCATTGCATTTAATAATACACAGCATCAAACTTGATAGCATGCCCTTTGGCCTATTTGTGTTTTGAAGAATTTTAGGCCACATTGCACTTGTTTGGGATATCCAAGTCTATTGATGTGTATAGTTGTAGGAGGGGAAAAGCGTCTAGCATGGTATCGAATCGGCAACGGAAGACACTTTTGCAACATCTTCGAAGGGAGAAACAACGAGAAGAAAGAAGACTCATTGTAGACCAGCAACAAGAAGCGGTTGCAGATACATGCATTCGATCGTTGCCATCGGAGCGAAGAACACGAGCTGTGGTGTCACGATTGGTGGGAGCATTCGAGGCAGCAACATCAGGCCATTCAAGTGATTACTAGTCTTAAGTCTTCACAAGCTTTAGCTTGCACCCTAAAGTTCGTAGAGTAACAACCCTACCAACACCTCGGGAGATGCACGTCGAAGAGGCAATGCTCTCTAACCCGAGAAATGACCTACAGAAAGTGAAAGGGGTGCACAACTTAGATCAACTAGGTGCAAAGAGGGCAACATTAGCTATGTTGGTGACTCCTAAAACAAAGGAGAAATGGCTTGGGCACACAAAGTTGAAGATGTTGTCAATCAAAAAAACCAACGTGCAGGCTCCAGCGATTGAACATAGAGCAGAAGCAATGCATGATCATCCCGATCCAAGAAGTATGTGGGCTTCAACAGAACATAAGAAAAGGAGAGACAGCCTAAGTGCAGAAGTCATTGCTATAGTGACGATGTTTTGGAGACATTTTGGCACGAAAATACGAGAGTTTCTTCAAATAGAAAGGATCTTTGTAAGAAATGGACGGGACGCAAGGTGTTTGAGGAGCACATCATACACATGCTAGATACAACGCAGGTCAGTGGTTGTTTGTGATTGAGCTTTGGAATAGTTTACTTGTTTCATTTCTTAAACCAGGCTTGAATTAAATGTGATTGTCCTAAACCAGCCTGGTGGTTGGAACATCATGCAACCGTAGGCTGGTTTAGCTCAATGGCCAGTTATGTGATTTCACAATATATTGTTATTTTACTAAACCAGCCCAGTGGTTGGAACATCATGCAACCGTGGTTGCTTCAGCTCAATCACCATTTATGTGATTGTCCTGAACCAGCATGGTTGAACAGACATAAGTTATTGACCAGCCCGGTGGTTGAAATTATTGTGTTTCTTAGTACTTAAATTCGTTAAATTTAATTTCGTGCTATTCAGGTCATATACCACTGTTAAATTATGGAATTCAGAAATGAAAAGTAATATATTGTTATTTTCTAATGGTGAAATTCAGAAATGAAAAGCAATATACTTGTTATTGTCTAATATGTGAAGTTGAGACCATCAGGCTAAACCATCCCAGTGGTTGAAACTGTGAAAGTGTCCTAAAACATCTTGGTGGTTGAAATTATGACTGTCCTAAACGTGTCCTAAACCATCCCAGTGGTTAGAACATCATGCAATTGAGGCTGCTTCATCTCAATCACCAGTTATGTGATTGTCCTGAACTAGCATGGTTGAACAGACATTAGTTATTGACTAGCTCGATGGTTGAAATTATTGTGTTTCTTAGTACTTAAATTCGTTAAATTTAATTTTCTGCTATTCAGGTTATATACGACTGTTAAATTGTAAAATTTAGAAATGAAAAGCAATATATTATTATTTTCTAATGGTGAAATTCAGAAATGAAAAGCAATATACTTGTTATTGTTTAATATGTGGACTTGAGACCGTTAGGCTAAAATCATCCCGGTGGTTGAAACTGTGACAGTGTCCTAAACAATCCCAGTGGTTGAAATTGTGACTGTCCTAAACGTGTCCTAAACCAGGCTAGTGATTGACTATCCTAAACGTGTGCTAAACTAGCCCAATGATTAAAATTGTGACTATCCTAAAGCAGCACGATGGTTGAAAATTGTTTCGCTTCATTATATACTTTAATTAGACCGTGTTTGGTATTCTTTTAGTAGTAGCAAAAAGGGACTCGTTGTTCTGATTATTCCCACATGTGGGTTCAGCAAACTGAGTTGTATCTCAAGTTTGTGGATTAGAATCCAGACATTTCAATTGGGCAGAGGAGCTTTGAGCATTGTAAGCCCTGGTGTATGTTAGGAAACTCAAAGATAGGAATGTTGTTGCAAAACACGCATAGACTTTGACCTGGCTCGGCAAGCTATGAATGACTCGAGATCTGGTCATGTTGGAGCATTGCTCCATGGGGATCAATGCCCATGCGTCCCCAATGAATGCACAGTCTGTAGGCCACCATGATCCTCATCATGTGTTGCAAGGGAGGGAAAGTTTTGTGGCCTGAGTTCTCTGTGGGAGCCAGTGGTTTTTCCAAAGGGAGACCGTGAGTGACACATGCAAGCATTGCAGTTTGAAGCTAAAGAAGAAGACATTCAATGTATGTCCAAATGAAATGAGGGAAGGCAACGACGCTCTAAATGGAGGAGATTTGAAAATGTCAATGTTGAAGGATCCGATGAAAAGAGATGGCTACTGTCATATAAGGGCACCCAACCAAGGGAGCTTGTAGGTCACGTGGCTCAACCAATCCCAAAATATGTGCTTCACAATTTCACGGCCAACTGTGATAGGATAAGCAGTTCAGGACGTGCCTTGCCAATTTTCCCCGTGACACTATGGTATCTGTCATAGATTTTGCAAAAAATTATTCTTTTCAAGAACAACATGAGATACAAACTACATCTCCTTGAACAATGCACTGGACAATCAGTCGTTGAAGGTCAACATGAAGATCAAGGAAGAGATCTCATGTATTGGTAGCCGTAAGGTGCAGAGGACCAAGCACCAAATCCTTAAACGCATCGAGAAGTGACATAAATATCCACCCTCCTCGTGTGGCGTGCATTCGTGAAGTGGACTTGGAGAAGTTCCGAATCGGTGATCTAGCAAGAGATGTGAACATAGCACATGAAATGAAGTACTTTTGCTTTTTACAGCAAGAGTAAACTCCCCATAGTTAGAGAGTTACAGTTCCCGAGATTTCAATATATAAATAAAAATCATTACATTTTCATCACTTCCAACTTGTTGGCCCAATGATAAGTCTCCCTTTTGTGAAGAGGGAGGTCTTGGGTTCAAATCCTACTCTTTAATAAAAAGAGAGGAGAGGAGAGGAGAAGAAGAAGAGAAAGAGAAGAAGAGGAGAGAGGTGGGCACGGGATCTGCTATTACAGTTTTGTAGAAACTCAGAAAAATTGTCTGCGACCAGAAGACGTAGCAGCCCAGAAAACTATCGTGGAGGTGAACACAGTAGACGCACGAAGCGAGAAAACTGTCCGTGACCAGAAGACACAGGGGCCCAGAAAACTGTCGCGCGGGTGAATACAGTGGACACGCGAATTGAATGCGCACGCAGGAACTCTGAAGGAGCACAGATGATACAGTTCTGCAGATGCGACCGGTACGACCAGAAGATTCACCGGCCAGAATACACGTAGGAACTGTGAGCAGAAAGCAGGTAGACTGAAAGTGCAGAAGAAGGGAGGTTTTGCAGCTGTAGAGATAGGGAGGCACACAATTTAGAGGTGCAAAAGAAGAGAACTGTGCACGGAAGAGGCCGCAGTGCCGCACCCAGTCATAGGAGTAACAGATTTCATACCACTAGCCGTGGAGATTTCGATCCCAGCAGCCACACCATTTCTATTAGCTAGAAAAGAAATCAGGACCAGAGGCTAGAGGCTAAGATGGTGACGCTCGAGGGCCATAGAGGAAAGGAGATCGTGAGGGCGAAGCGTGATCATGGGAGGGGAAAAGGAATTAGAAGGGGAGGGAATGAAGAGGGAGACTATGACACAAGGGGAAAGGGAGAGGGGGAAGAGAAGCATGTATATGATAGGAGGAGGAATCTAAAGATGGAGACATCAAGGGAAGAGGACCATACTTTATTTGAAAGAAAGGATGAGAGGGAAATATCAAAGTACTAGCTAGGTGGCTTTACAAGAATGAGCGTGTCTCATCAAGGAATAGCCCCCTCCTTTTATAGCCAAATGAGGGGGTCTCTCCCAATTAATGCATCCTCCCACATGCATGGTGTGTGTGGAAAAGTCTCGCATGTGGGCTAGGCAGTTACGCACTCTCAATTGTGTGCGACAACCCTTTGCCTCAATTTTCCACATAAATCAAGCCCCATATCTCAAGTCTATGATACTCCCTTGGTCTCTTCCCAATTTTATAATATGTTCAAACCTCTAGGAGGACAAGTGGAGGGTTGGCACAAGGAATCTTGCCACCTCGTCCTACTTTCCCCATTATTTAACTTGCTCTCTTGGACCTTCTATACCTCCCCCACATGGGCCTATCCTATATGGAGGGAATAATCCAATATAATATCCATCTCCACCTATTTTATATTACTTCTCCCATGGACTTTGAGCCATATCTCACTAAATGCAGCTTAGGTGGAGGGGTGGCACATGGAGGAGCCATGCCACCTTACATTTTATAATATTACTACCATGGATTATGAACAACACACCTTATGGGTCCTCTTACGTGGAAGGGTGGCACATGGTCATGCCTTGCCACCTCAACCCTGATCCCTATGCACACCATATTTTATTATACTATTGCCACACACACACACACATTAATGCCTTTTTCCTTAGACAATTTTATCCATAACAGTACACGGCGCAACAACATTTACAAACTCTCAGCTTTCAGTGCTTGAGCGGATGTGAAGAACACTAAGCTGTGGCATGAGAGGTTTGGTCATCTAAACCTTAGTTCTTTGAAGGAGATACATAAAAGTGGAATGATTGCAGACCTACTAGAAATTTCAAATCTGCCCGATGTATGTGAAGCTTACATGATGGGCAAGCAACATCGGCAACCCTTTCCTAAAGGGGCCAGCAGGGCAAAGGCTCCTCTAGAGCTCATTCACATGGACCTCTGGGGAAAGATGGAGACGGAAGCTTTGGGTGGTTCCTACTACTTCATGACGCTGATCGACGACAATAGTAGAAGGATATGGATATACTTCCTGAAGACTGAAGACGAGGCTTTTAGTAGGTTCAAGGAATGGCATGTAATGGTCAAGAAAGAAACGGGGAGGAAGGTGAAGAAGTTGAGATCAGACAGAGGTGGAGAGTTCACATCAACTAAATTTGAAAGTTACTGCAAAAGTCACAGAATCAAGAGGCAGAAACCCCAGCCACATATATCACAGCAAAATGGAGTAGTAGAATGCAAGATGCACGTCATCTGCGAAATGGGCCGGAGTATGATGAAAGGGAAAGATTTGCCAAAGACTTTCTTGGCTGAAGCATGTAGCACTGCAGTTTAGATCCTGAATCGTAGCTACATGAAGGCTGTGAATGGGATGACTCCATTGTAAGCCTTTTTTGGTAAGAAACCTTCAGTTGCACATTTCAGAGTTTTTTGATGTGACTGTTTTGTGCATGTCCCTGATGCTACCAGGATCAAATGGGAACCGAAGAGCCGGAAGTGTATTTTCTTGGGCTATAGTGAAGAAGCAAAGGGTCATTGTCTCTATAACCCTGTTACCAAGAAGGTAATTGTAAGTCACGATGTGGTCTTCTCAGAACAGCCGCATCAATTGGAGGAGGATGCTTCCTTCCCAGACAACCAGGACTAGGATATCCATCCAGTACCGCCACCAATAGCAGACCGAACTCCCCCAACAGTGCTTGGGAGGATTCAAGACAAAGAAGATGAAGAGCCTGTAGAACCACAACGGCAACGGCCATTCCCAAAGTGGGTAAAGCAGCTTTTGGATGGCAAAGAACCTCTAGCCATTGAGGAGGAACCATCTGAACACCACCGGTCCAAGAGATTAGAGGATCAAAGAAGGGCGCAGGAACACTTGGTCAACTATGCTTTGATGATAGAAGTGATCGGTGCTAATGAACCCAAGTGTCTTGAAGAGGCATAGGGCGATGATAGGTGGATGGAGGCCATGCAGTCGGAGTATGGCTCCATAATGAAGAACAACACTTGGGACGTTGTGGATTGACCACCAAAACGCAAGATAATCGGAAACAAGTGGGTGTACAAGACCAAGTACAAGTTCGATGGCACATTGGATAAGTACAAGGCTCGGCTTGTGGCAAAAGGATTTGCACAGGTACATGGTTTTGATTATCAAGATACTTTTGCTCCCATAGCTCGACTAACCACAATTCACAGTGTTTTGGCTTTAGCTGCCCAGGGAAGTTGGTCCATGTTTCAGATGGATGTGAACTCTGCCTTTTTGAATGGAGATCTCAAGGAGGAGGTATACATGGAACAACCACTAGGTTTTGAGATCCCTGGTTCAGAAGGTAAAGTCTGCAAACTGAAGAAGGCACTTTACGGGCTGAAACAAGCCCCACGAGCATGGTACTAGCGAATTGATGCCTACTTTCTGCAAAACAGGTTCAGGAGGAGCCCATCTGATGCAAATTTGTATATCTTCAGAGGAGGCAGGTGTACAATCGTGGCCCTTTATGTGGATGACCTTGTCATAACAGGGAACCATGAAGAGAAGATCTCGCAGACAAAGCATTTGCTAGGAAGAGAGTTTGAAATGACAGCTGATGCATTTCTATTTGGGGATTGAAGTTTGGCAGGAGCCGAAACAGATCTTCATTTCATAGCTGAAGTATGCTGGTGAGATAGTGAAGGCATTTGGCATGGCTGAGTGTAAGACAGTTGGTACCCCTATGGAGGTTGACGTGAAGCTCTCAAACAAGGATTCATCACCATTGGTGGACGAAGCAAAGTACAGAAGGCTTGTGGGCAGCTTGATTTACCTGTGCAACACACGGCCGGACATCAGTTTTGTGAGTGGTGTACTAAGTAGGTTTTCCAATAAGTTGCGGGAGAGCCATTGGAGGGTAGGGATGCAGGTGTTGAAATACATCAAAGGCACACTTGATTATGGCATCACCTATACCAAGGGCAACATCTTGACCAGATTCTTTGACTCGGATTGGGCAGGAGATGTGGACAGCAGGAGATCAGTGACAGGGTACTGTTTCTCACTTGGATCTGGAGTTGTGTCATGGGTCAGCAAGAAGCAACCCATAGTTGCTTTTTCTTCTATCAAGGCCGAGTACAAATTTGCATGCTTTGCTTCTTGTGAGGCAGTGTGGTTGAGGAGGATTTTGGGGGACATGGGTGCAGTGTAGAACAAGCCTACGCAGTTATCATGTGACAATCAGAGTTGCATGGCGATTGCAAAGAACCCAGTGTTGCACGCTCACACAAAACACATTGAGATTCAACATCACTTTGTACGTGAGCTCATCATGGATGGAGAGGTTGACTTGGTGTACTGTCTGACTATAGAGAATGCTGCGGACATCTTCACAAAGGCTCTTGGAAGAGACTTGCTAGAGAGGCATCTTCATCGACTTGGCATTGGGCCGAAAAAGTAAGTTCACTTACGGCGGGTGGACATTGAGGGGGGATGTTAGATATCAATGCTCCACTCTCGTGTAACTATGCAGGAACCAGCTAACTCTACTTGTAAGCCCCCCATATGAGGAGAAGGCATTTGAGTAGCTCGGTTATCCAGTAGGTCCTAGTTTGGACACCAGATGGGGGCCATGTGTGGCCTGATGGCTGGACGGCTTCAGATAGAGTTGGCACACCGCCAACTAGGCTACATGAAAGTGTGGGAAGGCATCCCTTGACTGACCACACTGAGGGTAGACGGAGCATTTCCCGGGGCAGCCCACTCTCGGGTTGCGGGGTTCGTTTGGAGCCTCAGATGATCTCGGATGGCTCTGGGCCGAACAGTAACCATAGGCCAGTTGCTTTGTTTTGCACTCCGGTTCTATCGTATGGTTGATGGCCTATTTTTTTGGGCGGACTGGGTCGGTCACCCAATTAAGCCTAACTGACTACGACTGGTGGCTATATAAGAGCAAGCCCATGAAGCCCATTTCATCACTAGCTCTAGCAACCCTGATTCCTTAGCATCCAGCCTCCGTCTTCTACTGTTTCTAGCACGCCATCGAAGCTTCTTTCACAGGAGCGCACGGTTGGGAGGTAGCGCCATCTATTGTATCAGTCCTATAGTAATCAAATTTTTGATTCTCCATACTATCTTGTTTTCTCTCTTGCGTACAAGATCCTGTTATCTGTTGAGCATAGATGTTGTATTATTTTCTTACACATATCACCTGAAAACTTTGGACACAAAACCACACAATAAAACCATCAAAATAAAATTCATCAATGGTTCTAATGTCCTCCAAGTCATGAAGAAAACCTATGCAAATTCCAAAATGCCCAACCTACAATTTATGGACTACTTGTACTAGTCAAACACATTGTTTGATGTTGCACGAGGGATGAAATGGACATTTTTATGCATTTCTCTAGATTCTTGCCTGCTATTTCACAATTTCAAGTAAAGTTGAAGGACTATACATTTCGTTTTTCATGACTAAAAGGTTTTCTGCACATAACATAAGGGGAGAATTGGGGTCTCAAAAGGGCCTTGTAAGGAATGGATTAAGAAATGGATTAGTCCTAATGAAAAGGCCAACGTGGGTCCCAATAACCCCCCTCACCTATGTGGGTTAAGCCCAAAAGTGACCCCACCTCTTACACCTAGGTGGAAACCAAAGAATTCAAAATTCAAAATTCGAATTTTGAATTCCCTCGAGGCCTCCTTCTCTCTCCTCCCTCCCTCCCTCCCCCTCCCTCACTCCCCCTCCTCACTCCCTCCTCCCCCTCCCTCCTCCTCCCCCTCCCTCCCTCCCTCGCTCCCTCCCTCCTCCATCTCCCCTCTCCTCCCCTCCCCCTCCCCCTCCTCACTCCCTCCTCCCCCTTCCTCCTCCTCCCCCTCCCTCCCTCTCTCCTCCATGCCTGCTCCTCCTGGACTCCCCCTCCCTCCCTCCTCCATGCTTGCTCCTCCTCCCCTCCCCCTCCCTCCTCCTCCATCGCTGCTCCTCCTGCCCCCTCCCTCCTACTCTTCCCTCGTCCCTCCCTCCTCCTCCACGCCTACTTCTCCTCACCCTCCACACCTGCTGGTCTGCCCCCTTTTCCTCCTCTTCCACTACTGGTCCTCCCTTCCCCATCCCTCCTCCTCCTCACCCTCCCTCTTCCTGTGTGCTAGGCTGCATCTCCACACCTTCTCCTTCTCTACACTCCTTTAGTCATGGCACCATTCGAGGACGTCTCCAACAAGTACCAGGTTCACTTAGAGTTGGAGGCTGAATATGCAAGCACATGTAGTCTAGGATTGAGGGGAGCTTCCAAAATCCACAGTCTTCGTTCACAAGGAAAGAAGCATCTCGACCTTTGGGTAGAAGGATCCTTGTATCCTTTAGATTCTACCAACCAAAAGAGCCCTCATTTCCATACAATGCATGAGCTAGTTCGATTTGTTGGAAATGGACATGCAGGGTTGCTTGGTTATTGCAATCGGTTAAACAATGCTTAGTCAATGGCTATGCAAGCAAGTGAGATGCACAGAGCCCAAGTAGAGATGCTAGCACATTTAAGGAAATAGCATCATTGTTGCAATGCATAACTCTATGCAGGATCTTCAAAGGAAGAACCAAGATCTTCATGATAAAGCTAAAGCATTGGACTTGGAGCGAAATGCATTGGACTTGGAGGGATATAAATTAGAAGAGTCACTCTATAAGCTATCTGAGTCCAAAAAAGGCTTGGAAAGATCTATATACAATCAAGTTCGATGAGCCACGGAGAAGGAACGAGAGAAGGCAGAAGAACGAGTGCAAAAGATGAAAGAAACACCTTTGGGATTGAAGGAGAGGAAAAGAAGGTACTTACATAACATGGATGCATTGGCACCCACTGGTGGTACTAGAAAGAGGAGAGTTTAGGCTACAAGGTTGGTTATCAAATGTTCCAATGAGATTACACTCTTTTGTGCTACACTGTTTGTGACTAAGTTTTTTTTGTGTTCTTCTTTAGGAACTTCATCATTGGGATACCAAGGGACCCAAGACACAAGCGCCTACATGTGCAAGTTGCTGAAGAGGTGATGAAGGACTTCAAGGATATTGTGGATGCAAAGGAGATGCTTGCAGCTTGTGATACTGCCAGTGAAGCTTACACATATGTTTTCAAAATTTTCAAGTTTGCTATTTTGGGAAAGTATAAGAAGTCTACAGTGCTCCTATCCACACCTTGGTGTATGAGACGTGCACGGGGAGAAACAAACCAATGTGCAAGAGAAATGCTTGGAGGGTACCATTGCGTAAGGGGCACAATGACTTGGAAGAGTAAAAAGAAATATGTCTTGCAAACCTTTGAGATGAATGCTTTCAACAATGTCTCAGTTAGATGTTGAGAAACTGCAACAAGCAATGGTCAAATTCTATGGCATGAAAGAAGATGGTACGAGAAAATCCAGTATAGCATTGCACTTTACTTAGTTCATTTCCTATATCATGTTTATCCTAACGATTTCTCTCTTTTTTTGTACATATTGAAATGGAAAGCTCATATCTGTCATCAAAATGGATGAAGCTCAATTGGTTGAAGAACACAAGTTAGAGAGAGTCACCATCTGCATTATGAATAAAGCCTTGGCCTTTGTTCAAGGGGACGAAGAAGTAGAGCAAGATTTCTCAGTGCAATTAGAGAAAGATATATGGTGGCTTGCAGCATTTGAGACTCCGAAAGAGTGCCATGAGACATTGAAGTGGGTTCTAGATAGAACAGGAATCCCATCGACGATTCGAAGACAAGAGGAAGGGCAAACATCGACAATTGATGGCCATGGAACATTTCAAGTTGAATGGGATCTTACTGGTGTATTGAAAACCCTCAAGTGCTTGCATGGTTGTGATATAGGGGCAAATGCAATGAACACATGCCTTTATTGCATGTGTTCACAATGTAAGCAAAAGGCTGGCTTACAATGGGAGAATGGCATTCTATCTTGCAGCCAAACGCAAGCTCCCAATCGCGACAAGAAGGATCCAAAGTGGGATCCCATCTTGCCCATCCCACTTGAGAGAGTACACATATGTACTTTACACGATGCAAAACTGTGCGTACTTGATAAGTTGTTGTATTTGCATCTTGTTTATGCTTGGAATTTAATTTCGCAAGAAGTATCGACACAGTGCATTGCAGAAGCTGAGAAGTTGCTGTCAGAGATGGGATTCGATGGAGGACATGTCAAACTTAAGGAGGATAAGAAAATGTCTGGGGCAACACAGAATCTTCCTGCAAAAATGTCCATGGGTGGAGGGAAGGCAAGGAGATTCCTATCGAACCACAATCTCGACAAAGACAAACATACATTGTCTCAAGGTAGTTTGGGTTGGGAATACTGGAAAGCATTGTGTGAATGCACGACCAATAAGGCTTCTCATCCTCAAGTAGCAACTTTGAGAGCTAAAGTATGGATAGAGGTAGATGCATTGATAAAATTGCTTCGCTAGGTTCAAATCGATCAGATGTATTATGAAAGGTTCAAAATGGCTGTGAAAGAGTTTATGCAATTAATGGTGAAAGCATGGGGGGAGTCGCACATTACGCATTACATGGTAATCTTGGCACCATCATAATATTTAGCACTTGCTTTATAAACAGTCTTTGTTGTTGCTGAAATGATTCTCATCATGTTTGCAACATATTCTCTATAGTTTGTACAAAATTGGGGTCCTTTGTCCATTTGGAATACACAAGGCATGGAGAAGTTGCACTATAGAGCCAAGGTAGGCTGCTTCAAGAACTCAAGCCATGGTGGTGGTGTCACTTGCTGCAATGCATTGCATGAGATGCTCGACTAGTTTCTTAGATGTTTACTAGGAAGGACTTTGAAGTTTGAAAAGGCAAAGGCATCAGAACTTGCAAAAGCAGTTCAAATTGTATCAAAGAATAGAAGGCATAGTGCTTGGAAAGCATCCAAAAGAAGTCAAGGAGCTACACGTTGGTTGCAAGCTAGAGTGAGAGAAGGGTGTAGATGGGTCCAACCACCAACAAAAACTATGGTGTAATTGTATACAAATATGAAATAAATATATTGGTTATTTTGACCACAATTTGTGTACTCACTCTTTAATATCTTGCTTATTTGACTACATTTTTTGTACTCCCACGATGTTGGGGAAAGTGGGGACATGGTGAAGGAGGGGGGAGAGAAGGGAGGGGCATGCGGCGAGGCAAGGGGAGGGGTGGAGTGGTAGCAATGATGGGGGGAGTGGGGGATGGGGGTATGGGGGAGGGCGACGGGTGTCGATGGGGCAAGTAGAGGGAGGTAAATGGGGGGGGAGGGTAACAAGGGTAAGGGGGGGGTTGGAGGGGCTAGGGCGGGGGCAAGGGGCATCATGAAACCCTAAATGTAATTAAAAGGGATGTCAAAACATGATGGGCCCATATAAAACATTAAAAAAACCCTAACTCTCATTATTCAATGGCAAGAGTGAAGAACACTACTAGACCCACTGGACGCCGCCTCCACTCTTCCTCCTCTAGCTCCACCACCTCCATGGCATTTGTGCACACAAACCTATCCGGGTCCAGGGGCACCTCCTTGACTCTCATGAGCCCTCCCCCAACTCTCATGAGGTCTCCCAGGACTCTCATGAGCCCTCCCCCAAGTCCTGTGAGCCCACTCCCCAGTCTCGTGAGCCTTCTCCTCCTCCCAAGTCCCGTGAGCCCACTCCCTAGCCCCAAGAGCATGAGCCTTCCCCTCAACCTTCCCCTTGTGAAGAGAGTGGGAGAGAAGGAAGGAGTCTCACTTGCAGCTTTCTCACATACACAATGGGGGAATATACACAAAGGTGGAGGCTGAAAACAGTTTTCCTCTTCTTAGTTATGAAAGCCAAAAGAACTCTAAGTACAAAAGAATAGGTGAATCCTATATGTGGGTCTCAAACCAAACTTAGCTAACTAAGGTGGCATACTAACTGAGCCACTAACTAGAGTACATAAAGATAATTGTCATCCAGCTATTATTCATGGGCAGTGTACCAACCGCATCTGTAGCTAACAAGTCGATGACATAAATGCACAACGGTCACCCTGGCATATCATGAGTGGAGCTCGATATCTCAACACTCCCCCTCGAGCTCAATCCCAATTTCTGCACACCAAGTAGGTCTCTGAACTTGCGTAGCTTCTCTGTACCCAATGCCTTCGTGAATATGTCAGCTACCTGATCCTCTGTGCTGACATAAACTAGAACAATAAAACCTACTAGAACCTTCTCCCACACATAGTGATAATGCACCTCAATGTGCTTTGTTCTAGCATGATAGACTCGGTTATTTGCCAAGTGTATACTGCTCATGTTGTCACAATAAATGACAATTGGCCCATCTATAGATTGATGCATATCATAAAGTAGCTTATGCAACCAAGCTACCTCACATGCAGCCATTGCTGCACCCCTGTACTCAGCCTCTATGCTCGAGAAGGCAACTGCAGGCTGTTTCTTGCTGCTCCAAGTGACTGCAGCACTCCTAAAAGAGAACACATATCCATTGATAGATCATCTATCAGAAATACTACCAACCCAATCAACATCAGTGTATCCATGGAATTGTATCTAAACCCCAGTCTCATAAAATAGTCCATGCTACAATGTGGACTTCACATACCTCAGTATGCATCTAGCTACATCCAAATGCGGCTTTCTTGGATCCTACATAAATTGACTTACCAAACCAATAGCATAGCTCAAATTTGGCCTAGTAATAGTCATATAAATCAAACTTCCTACTATGTGTATGTACATAGTAGGGTCTTCCAGAAGCTCACCTGCATTTGTGCTCACCTTCACATTCTGCTCCAAAGGAACTGAAATAGGCTTACAGCTTGTCATCCCATATTTGGACAGCATGTCCAATCCATAGTGCCTCTGCAAGAGCCATATCCCACTTGTGGATCTAATCACCTCAATGCCCAAGAAGTAACGCAGCTCTCCCAAATCCTTCATCTCAAACTTCTGCTTCAATAGCATTTTCACATGAAGGATATCTTCATCACTATCACTATGATGATCAAATCATCAACATAAATGACAAGCAGCATAATTCCTTTCTCTGTTTTTCTCACATAAAGTGAGAAATCAGCCTTGGAAATCTGAAAGCCAATAGTGACAAGATACTATCCTATCTTGTCATACCATGCTTTGGGTGCTTGCATCAAGCCATACAAGGCTTTCTTCAACCTGCAAACAAACTCAGGATGAACAGCATGAACATAACCTGGTGGTTGCTGCATATAGACCTCTTCTTGTAAATCACCATGCAAGAAAGCATTCTTTATAGAACCATCTGCATTGTGCTTCACCTTATAAACCCACTTGCAGCCAATTGCATTCTTGTCTTTAGGTAAAGGCACCAATTCCCATGTAGCATTTGCTTCCAAGGCATCCATTTCTTCATCCATGGCTTTCTCCAATTTTTCTTTTCCCATGGCTTGCTCAAAAGAAGTGGGTTCTGGTTCATGTATCACTTTGACCATATAGGCATAGTGAATGGCTATAAATCCATCATATTTCAGCCTATCCATAGGATACCTAGCTCTGGTAGACCTATGCAAAATAGGCTCACTACCAGGTGCTCTCAAAACATCCCTTGTCTTCCTTACTCCAGGTGTAACAATAGAAGGAATACCCAACTCATCATCAAGGCTCTGTTCTGAGCCACTGGATTCACCATCCACATAAAAGTGACCTGCATTCACATCAACCATGGGCTGATCTACTTTCTCTTTTCCTTTTCGTGATACTTGCATACCACTATTTGCATTGCTTTGAGGAGATCCTCCTGATCTCAATCTGCCCATCCATGGCGAAGTATGTGAACCATTGCTAGAGGACACTACAGGTCTAGTAATATTTTGTGATTGCTGTTGTGAGTTTTGTGCAGCATTACCATTTTGTGCATCTACATCATCAATCACATTTACTGGTTTATACTAGTTGCTCATCTCATAAAAAAAAACATCTCTGCTCACTATAAACTTACGAGTAGAAGGGTTATAGCATCTATACCCTTTCTGCTGCAGAGAATAACCAATAAAGATGCACTTCTCAGCTTTTGGATCCAACTTGGATCTCAACTCATGTGGCTAATGAACATAGGCAATGCAACCAAAAACTTTCAAATGAGAAATATCTGGTTTCCTACCAGTATACCTCTCCTCTGGCGTCATGCCATGTATTGCTATAGTGGGAGTCCTGTTCATTATGTAGACTGCTATAGCAACTGCTTCAGCCCAATAATAATATGGCAGGTCTTTTTCATTGAGCATGGCACGAGATACCTCTCCAATATGCCTGTTTTTCCTTTCTACAAGTCCATTTTGCTGTGGGGTATGACTGCATGAATATTATTGCTTTATGCCATGCTCCTACAGAAAACTTGCAACTCATTTGAGAGGTACTCTCTCCATCCATCTGACCTTAGGTATTTTATTTGCATGCCTGTTTCTTTTTCAACCATAGCTTTAAAAGCTTTGAAATGCCCAAACACTTCACTTTTCTTTTTCATAAAATACACCCAAACTTTTCTACTGTAGTCATCAATAAAAGTGATAAAATAATGATAGCCTCCAATAGATGCAACTTTAGTAGTCCACACATCAGAGTGGATTAATTCCAATGGCCTCTTACTCTCTTGAACATGTCTAGGAAATGGTTTCCTTGCTTGTTTTCCAAATTGACAGGCTTCACATACCTTATGCATTTCTGCAACCTTGAACTTAGGCAATCCTACAACAATATTTTGGGCCTGCATTAATTTAAGTCGTTGTAGATTAACAAGACCAATGCGTTTATGCCAGATATCAATATCTACAACTACACCAGTCCCATGTGCAAACATTGCTGCACTCAATTCAGGCATGTCCACATCCAACGTAAACATCCTGCCCTTCTTCTTCCCTTTTGCTATCAAGTGACCTTATTTTTCATATCCTCAACAAAGCATCCATGAGGATTAAATCTGGCCTGCAAGCCCTGCTCAACCATTTGACCAACAGAAACCAGGTTCTTGGTGATATTCGGGACATGAAGTACATCAAACATGTATTTCTTTTTTCCATCCTGCATAGACAAAGGAATTTTACCAATCTGCACGATAGGATTTGCAGTATCATCACCACTCTCCACAAATCCTGGTCTTTCCATTTTCCTTGCATCCTACATCCATTCTGCATGACCTGTCATGTGGTTTGACACACCTGAGTCAACATACCACACATCATTGCTTTCTTCTGCACTTGTCATAGAATTGGTCATGTGTTGTACCATAAATAGATGCTCATTTCTGTCATCACCCTATCTACTAGAGGATGTATAATTGCCTTGTTGCAATTTCTCAGTCATGATGTCATTCTGCTTTTTATAGCAGTCTTTAACCATATGACCCATTTTACCATAGTAGTAGCATTCAACATTGTTGTTTGCA
The DNA here is from genome assembly GCF_047967505.1 of Dipteris shenzhenensis. Classification (NCBI taxonomy): domain Eukaryota; kingdom Viridiplantae; phylum Streptophyta; class Polypodiopsida; order Gleicheniales; family Dipteridaceae; genus Dipteris; species Dipteris shenzhenensis. The sequence continues at coordinate 11,333,795 of NC_141622.1, read as the reverse complement.
TTTTGGCCTCTCTGCCATCCACCACGACCTCTTTGGCTCCCCTTGCCTCTAAAGTTACCACGTCCTCCTCCATAGGACTAGTTTTCTTGAATTTGCTGCATATTCTAATTTCTACCATGGCCTCCAAATCGGCCTGCTCTACCTCTGCCTCTACCTCTTCCAACATTTGAGTAGAAGACACATTTTTTGAAGTTCCTCTTGAAGAAGATGCACCACCATTTCTCTGCTCTTCAGAAATTAGAAGAGCAATAAACTCCTCAAAATCAGGAAAATTCTCACGGATGGCAATGGATGTCCGGAATTGTGCATAATCCTTTCCTAGACCATTCAAGGTCACAGAAACTAAATCATCATCTTCCATTGGCGACCCAATAGAAGCAAGTGCATCTGCAATCTTCTTCACCTTCATGTGGTAGTCATTGATGCTCATATTTTCTCTCTGCACATTATGCAACTCCTGCTTGAGCTGCATTTTCTTGGCTTGCGTATTTGTGCTATACATTTTTGTCAAAGTATCCCATGCCCTTGCATCCTGAATATGCACAATCATAGAATCAGAAATACTGATAGATAGCCAGTACATAACTTTTCTGACTCTCTCATGCCAACCTTTAAATGCCTGCAACTCTTGTTGATTGAGAACATTAGGAATAACTGGTTCTTGTTTAGGTCCAGTAATGAACTCCCAATAGCCTTTTCCCTTAAGGAAATTCGTCATTCTAAACTTTCATGCTTGGAAGTTGTCCTTGTCAAGCTTTTCAGTGACAATCTATGAAAGAGCATCAGACGCCATTACAGAACATTGCAAAATATTCTGTCATTGCAAAAAAACACAACTTCCGCCTCACAAGGGTAAATCTGCAAAACTGACGAAAGTGGTGTTTGACCACACACTCACTTCCTAGTGATGATTATGCATCAACAGGCAATAAGAATGATTCCATCACTCCCAATATCTCTGTGCATAGGCATATGATGTAATTTCTGTGATAACTTTTAACTGACCTGCAGAACAGTGGTCACGCAGCAAAAATAGGGCACTTTCCTAAGTGCCTACGGAAAAATTCCACTACCAAAACGGGCCTCGAAATGGCCTCAAATAAAAAAAATAATTTCATCAAAGGGCTTCACCCCGTCTCGTAGCATATACTACCCTCTTGCCACACCACGAAGGGCGTCCCAATCTGAGATAGTGCACTCTTCCACTTTTCGACTGTGCTACTTGCAGAGATTTGCTCCCAAACTCGAAAAAAAAGGAAAGCAACATTGATCCTCTTACTAGGACACCGCGAACTTGGTTTGCTTTGTTGAGCTCCTTACCATGAATGAGCTCTGATACCATGTGAAGAGAGTGGGAGAGAAGGAAGGAGTCTCACTTGCAGCTTTCTCACATACACAATGGGGGAATATACACAAGGTGGAGGCTGAAAATAGTTTTCCTCTTCTTAGTTGTGAAAGCCAAAAGAACTCTAAGTACAAAAGAATAGGTGAACCCTCAACCAGCTATTATTCATGGGCAGTGTACCAGCCGCATCTGCAGCTAACAAGTTAATGACATAAATTCACAACAGTCACCCTGGCATATCACGAGTGGAGCTCAAAATCTCAACACCCCCCAGCCTTCCCCTCAGCCTCAACCTTCCCCTCAGCCTCAACCTTATCCTAACCCTCAACTTTCCCCTTAGCCTTTTCCTCAGCCTCAACATCAACCTTCCCCTCAGCCTTCCCCTCAACATTCCCCTCAGCCTTCCTCTCGGTCTTCCCCTCCCCATGAGAGCCCTCCCCCGATCGAACAAAATGTGTTCGATTACCTCCCAGACATAGAGAGGCTTCCTGAGGGCCAATAGATTGCCAGGAAGAGCATAATTTTCCCTCTCCCAATGATACAACCCATTGTAGAGATGATCCTTGTACCCATGAAGAGGGTAAAGCAGACGCCGAGGAAGCCCCATCCCAAAGAAGGACAAAGCTCAAGACATCCGCGAGAAGAGGATTTGGAGGAGGATCAATGTAGACAAGAGCAGCGGAAGAAATTCAAGGTAGACAGGAGGCCATGGGATCATGCTCAGGTACCTATAAAGCCTCCACCAAGAGTCAGGAAGCCGTATAGAGCAAAGCCAGGAGCGTGGGCCCTAAGGGAAATCAGGCAAACGCAGAAGACCATTGATAGCATAGGGATACAAGGACAACATGCAATTCAGCACAAGAGCTATGGGGGCGCTCCAAGAGGCTGTGGAGCAAGTGACCACCGCTCTATTCGAGGATGCCAACTTGTGTGCCATCCATGCAAAGCGCATCATGGTCATGGACAAGGACATGGCTCTGGCAAAGCGGCTATGGAGTGACCCAAGTTTGAAGCCCTAGATTCTCTTGCAGCCCACTCTTAGGACTTAGGCCACCCCCTACCCTTCAAGGCACTATCTTGTATCTAAGGCCCAAGGGCCGATCTTTTTTAATAAAATATATCGACATTCTTTACACTATCGCATTGTTGTGTATTTTCCATTTCTATGATTGCAGTAGCTGATCATTTTAATATAAGTTTTGAATTCTGTCAAATCCTGAAGGAATTCCATCGTCGCGTAGAAGGAAAAAGTGTCTGGCACGTTGCTAGGACCATAGAAAGCCCAAAACCTGCCACGGCATGAATTTGGGCATTCTAGAAGTGTCTGGCACATCGCCAGGACCCTTGAAAGCCCAAAACCCACCACGGCATGAATTTGGGCATTCTAGACTTCCAGAGTCTTGGTGATGTGCCAAACACTTTTTCCTTCTGCGTGGCGGTGAAATTCCTTCAAGATTTAACAGAAGAGAACTTTCGATACCTAGAATTGGTGAAAATGATACTAAATTGGCTAGAAATGTATTAAATTAACACAATTAAAATGATGGAGAAAATACATCATCGACGACTTAAACAAAATACAATGGAATTCATGACGAGCAATGATAACTTAAAACAAATAATAAAGACATGTAGTCATGTATCCATTGAAATATCCATTTAAATATATGTTTATATATACAAAAGGCCTCACACGCTATCTTTCTTCTTGGCTAGTTCGAGTACATCGAGAATAGGGGTCTTTGAATCCCCTAGTGGATTCCTAGATATAAATCTAGCTGCAACAGCACTAACATCCTCCTCTCCTACTGCCAAAGACATAGCCATTGCCGTCAATGCACCTTGCGATGAATGTTCGATCCAAAGGCATTGATAACAGCTAGGCAGTGTACCAAAATGACTTTATTGACATTTTGAGTAATATTGGAGTATCCGATAGTGTGTGACAATGCCTTGCACTTCAGCAGCTCCGAAGGACCTCGAGGAGGAAATTTGTTATGAAAGACCACGATATGCTTTGCGACTTTGCCAAGGTAATGGGCCAAAGAATGATCTCGCCCAAATGCGCTACGAACATTACCCCATTGAGATGAGAATTCATCAAGCTCAAACATGTCATGCAACAATTCAACAAACATTAGAAGACCGACAAAACAAATTATATTGAAAGAACATCAAAATAAAAAATATTGTTTGAACTTACCACTACAGCGTCGTCGGCTTCTATCTCTTCCTCATTTGCAATGTTGATGGAACCAGGTGCTATGTGATGTTCCATTTGGGAGGTGGACACTTTCTCCTGACCTATGTTGGAGGTGGAAGATTCTACATGAGAGGGTGTGCATCGTATACAGACATGTCTGCATCCCTCATTGAAACCAGCGTCGCTAAGAGAAAGTTTTCCATTGTTGTCTTTGGTACCTTAAACCCCGGGATCTTTGACACTTGTGTCAACATCGAACCCCAATAGGACTCCGAGTGCCTCATCCTCTCGTAGTCCAAAAATAATCTCTATGTCATGGAGGAATACGTACTCATCTCCATCAATGATGAGGGGGGATAAGGACCATAATTTTGAGTCTGGGTCAGCAGTCTCCTCGGATGCAAATTCTTGCTCTACTGGGGGCTCTTGAAGTAGGCTCAATGCTTGAGCTACTTCCATCTCTTCTATTGAATCGTCAAGACTCTCTTCCATGTAGATGTTTGAGTCTCGACCAGGTTGGCAGTTCTACTAGAGGGGTGCTAGACGATGAGGCTTCTTCCTCTAAATTTCCTTCTTGGAGAAGGATGATGAATGTCATCTCCCATGAAAGGAATTTGGTGCCTATATTTCCTATGATCCCCGTGTCTAAGATGTCTTAAACTTCGAGTGTCCAAACCCTTCATCTGTAAGGTTGTCACAAAAGCAGGCCAAGCGCTTTACAAACTTGGGTTCCTCTATGAACAGATACTTTATCTAATCTATGGGAACCCATGTCTTTGAAGAGTGGTCAAGTGTATAGGCAAAATTTGAGAAATTATTTTGCATGTAAAGGATGAGATCTGAGAAGTCATCCGTGGCTCGCATATATGTGCCTAGGACATCTAAAGTCCTATCAAACACTAAAAATAGCTCTTCCTCACGATCTGCAAATGCAGTTTGTGAGATGAAGTCATGGAACACAGTTCTAACTGAATCCATGGCAAATAGTAGTTGATGGAGGGAGTAACTTCTGAGGACGCGAGTTTCTATGGCTCTCTAAATGTGAAAGTGAGAATGTGATGTAAAAAGGGCTCTTACCCCTTTATATATATCAAAACCCTAAAAATTAAAATTAATCATAAAATCCCCAAATTTTTTGAAAAACATTTATCATGAACTGAAAGGAGAAAACATTAAAAGAAATAACATTTTAATTTAATTGTCCCATCATCTTTTGAAGCAATAACTAGGATTTGACAGACAAAAAATTAAATGCTGCACTAGTCAAACACATTGTTAACAATCTTCAAAGTTGCAGGAGGAATGAAATTGGCACTATGCATGCACTTCTCCACACGGCGGTGGATCTTACCACCATTTAAGGTAAAGTAGAAGGACTCTAACATGCCATCCTCCATGACCAATAGGTGTTCTCACACATCCCTTAGAGTCCATTGCAATGTGGCATTCACATTCTTGACATCTCCCTCTTCAACATCAATAGACAAACTTACCCCCGTATTGTCTTCATCATTAGAGTCTAGGGGAAGCCACCAGCCATTTGTTTTCTTCCAATGCCTGTACTGAAAAGCTAAATACAACATTTGGCATGACAAGTGGTATCTAATAACCACATTGTCTTTACATGTGTGACATTGAAACACATCACTCTTTTGGTCGCCTGACCTAGTTCCCCAATTCATCCCAAGTAAATCTTCAAGAGCATTTTCATCTACACGCTTGTAGGACCACATAGTTTTTGTTCTATGCATATGTATATTCTGAAATAAAGAAGAAAAAATGTGCAGAGGCATAAACCAAGATAACCTTGCCCATTTGGATCCAAATGTAAACTTCATGGCCATGCCCACATCCTTTGCAATCTTGTCCTTGTACGATTGCAATGTCCTCGAGTCCACATTGTTGCAATCCATGTCTTGAAGTTGTGGTGGTGCAATGGTTTGCAGATGGTCATAGCTTGATGATGTCATTGGAGTGATGTATATTGCATTATACCAATACACATTCTTCATTTGCAAGGAGTCCAACTTCTCCCTGGCATGCATTTGCTTACCTAAATCCTCATGAATCGCAGTGAACTTGCCTATGAATGATTCAATTGGTTCCAAGGATTACCAAGAGCAAGCAAGAAAAAGAACTAACATTGCAAACAAGTTTTACATTACATATCATGCCTGCCATGCTTCTATGATTACATATTCCATACATGCATCATGAAGACAAATATCAGGCTATACATCTCCTTCCTCCCCATACTTGGTATCTTCCTCCATACACCCATCCAAAGAAAAGGAGTACCCTACACATCACATTAAATACCTTTCTCTCCATACTTTCACACTGAAATCCTTATGGAGAGACAACAACATAGGAGCAAGTAGAATATACGATTCAAATAGCCAAAACGTGCTCATATTCTACATGTACATATCATGCCTTCCATGTTTGTAGAAGTACATCTTCCAAACATCTGATCCAAAAAATGGAAGGCATGTACAGCAAAAAAGCACATTACATCTATTGCATCTTCTACTATTCACATTAAAGGCTGACATATCTTGCCTCCAATGCTTGCAGAAGTATATCCTTACTTCCATTACAAAAACATAGAAGGAGCCCTACCTTTATAATCTGCATGTTTAGCAAAGAACAATAGAATGTCTTTCACATCATCTAGTCTATGGAAGATGGATTTCTTTTTCTAGCCAGTGCTTGAAACAACTCAATCTTAGTCAAGGCTGCTTGATGCATAAACTGATGCACTGTATTACTCAATCCTAGCACTACAATGAACACAAAGTATATGTGCTTGCAAGGCATATAAGGAGTTTTAATTGTCTCCCTTTGAGTGAAATCAAGACATGTACAACGTGGGAATTCTGAAATTGAGACATAGTATGTTAGCCCCTTGGAAAGTGAACCTGATGTACCAATGTGGAAAAGATGCACCTCATTTGGAATAATAGTGCTCTCTCTTACAACCTCCCCATTCTTTGTAACTGCCTTACTTATCCTTTCTTTGAATTCTTTATTCAACTTAGTTCTCCATGACACAAGCTTTCCATCACGACGAGATGGGCGGAGGATGGGGGCGCACATGGGTTGGCGTACGGATTTTTTGCATACGAGATGGGAAGCTCATGAGACCAATAGCATCATCTTTCAAGAGCTACCAGATTGCGCACTAATGCACCATTGGAAGCGCTAGCTCGAGGGCTCACACGTCCACCTTTACAAAATTCTTGAGGTGTGGCCCCTCACACAGTTCATAGCACAGTCACTCGATGACTAGCACCGTGTGCATCCCAAGTGCACAAGAGGAGGATATAGCATCGCCCCTAATGCCCCTCTCTAAGTGACTGATGTAGATATCGGTGGTCTACAGCCAAAGCGGCGGCTCCCATTCTTGAAACTGGAGAAATTTTGGCACTACTATTGCAGCATGCCCATGGATTATCGAGTCCACCGGGCTGCCTTTCGAGTTCTCTGGCAGCAAGACCCTAATGTGTTGTACAAATTTTCAAAGTACAACTTTCCCAATGAAATGATGCAAGAGGGTTTTTGCTTCCGCTGCCTCCAGTCATTCAACAACACATACGGCTCAGTGTCAGACCCTGCCGTCATCGCCACTATCCATTCCAAGTGCCTCATCCTCTTACTCCTCTGCAATCTTCTCGCCCACAGCCGCCCCATCGACAACCGCATCCACACTGTAAACAACCAGATTGTCTTCAACCCCGACGTTGGTCCGACTCAGTTCCAGGATCTCCACGTCCTGCAATCTCCACGAGCATCACCTCTGCACTTACGAGGATATGCATGCCACACATTTTTGGAAGTACCGCACATACCTCACTTGCCTCACGTCACGGCATGCTATACATGGCATTCTGGCATGTCCAAACATTGAATGTTGTTAAGGTATTCACTCTAGAGAATGTGTGTGATGACAAGGATGCAGAAATGACTTCTACCACAAATATTGTATACAGAGAAGTTTTGCAATTGGCAATAGCAAAAGCCTAGGAGTATGCCATTGTATAGCTTTTTTAAAGTTCATTCCATATTCCATCCAAGAAGTGTCATATGTCTTGGGGAATGCCAACTATATATACAAATATTAAGTGAGATGTAATATTTCATGACCTGGTCCTTGACAATGTATGGCTTTTATGAGTTTTTTGTGTACTTTGTGAAAATTTAATTTTAAGTTGTGGTTTTGCAATATACTACAGACTATTTTCTTTGGATATTGTGGTTTAGAAAGTCTATTGCTTTCTGCTGCTATATGTATAGATTGACACATACATTTCTTTCTTGGAATGTGATAGGATGTCTAGAAAATTTATGTTTCTCACCGAAACAAGAGCACAAGTGGTAGGTACATAATTTCTTGATAGCCAAGTTCTATGTCAACCTATTTAATTGTAGAGTCATTGAGTTTTAGAAATATGTAGATCCTATGGGCTGGAGGTCTCTAAAGAGCACATAGCTAATATTGGATCTGCTTGAGTTGGAGAGCTACTTTGGGTAGAAAACCTATATACTATTTGTTGCTTTATTTTTGTATATGGATTATATATGAGTAGGTAAACATGCTATTGTTTTTCTCTTAGGTCTATTCCAGATTCGAGGTTTGTAATGAATCTTCACATCAATCACCCTTTGGCTTGCTGAGTCCACTTGGGATATGATGGTGTCGTTGCTCTCATTGGCTTCATGGGGATGATGGACCACAGACCGTCATTGTCTGTTGGTTGGGATACTATGCACAATGTGTGAGAACACAGATTTTCTATTGAGGGAAAAATTTAGACTATATGTACACCTTTGTCCGGATTATCCGTAGCCCTTTGCATCAAAGTAAGTACTCTAACGAACTTAGTTAGTAAGTACTCTAACGAACTTAGTTAGGTTTTATCAACATATAGCTGTAAAAGTTTTATGGCTCAATAATTATAGTCCTTAAATTGTCTTTTTGTCTAAGCTCCAATTGTTCGTAGTTTGCCGTACATTCATTCATCAACACATATGCAGCAGACATGGAGAACATGGCCCCACAAGCTTTTCCCTTAGGGATGGTTGTGTGTCTATTGTAGATTTTGTATGTTTAGTTATGACTTTGTTCACGGATGTATATTTGGACATATCACTCAGTTCTTGGATGTAGATATTCCATGTTCGGACATGTGACTCCAGCTGTAATCCTTTGAAAGACTCTATTACAGAGAATTTTTTGGTAGAGTATATTACTTGAATTTAAATGTTTGTTGTGTTTATAAAAATTGTTTTGTTATATTATTGGTATAAGAGATCAGCATACAAGTCTTGCCAACACTGCTAGCTCTGACCATGACACACTTAAGAATTGGTGATGTTAGGAGTCTAATTTCAACCCTTTCCCTCAGGCATAACAAACAACCCTCTCTCCTATCAAACAATCTATTCTACTATACTAATGGACCATTTTACAATGTCAAAGTAAACCAAATGCAAACATACACCATTTCCCTTTTTAAAAAACACCTAGTGAAAGTAGTCCGTTAATATCTAGCCTCTTAATACTACATATCGTACCATTCTTCTACAAAGTTTCAAAGTGGGGGTCGATTTTCATAATCACATTCATGTCAGTACATTGCAAAAAATACAATAATACTAATGTGACTAGTCTTCAATAGAAAGTCCAATCTTATTTATTAGTACTTGGAGATAATCTGCCATAGAGTATTCCTTGAAGTTGCCAACAACGTATCTTCATGCCTTATATTTTTCAATGCAAACCTGATGGAGAGGTATGCTGACTCATCTAGCACCATCACAACCAAATGAAAGTTAAAAAAATTAATTCAAGTTGTGGTAGCCAGGCTTCAATGCTAGAAAAATAGTTGTTATCCATGTCACTCTATCTCTAGACTAGCATAATCAAATCTTGGCATTCTAGTATTCAAAAATAAACAAAGATTGGCATTTAGATAGTTTAATAAAATGATCATCAAATATCAGAGCAATTCCCAAGGGAGTATATAGACTAATCAAAGGTCCCATTGTCCCTTGATCAATTTTTAACCAATCACGATGGTGAATCATGTTAGGTCTTCAAACAAGAACCCCAAAAAAATGCATAGAAACTTTCATATGGATCAAAGGGTAAAATATGTCTTAGTTCATTTTATATCAAGGAGGGGTCCTCCTCCAACATCCTATAATTCCTGTGTGAGATGGCCAAGCAACAAAAACTCTCCAAGAGGGTCAGACCATTTCATGCCATAATTTCATGTCCAAAGTATATTAAATCCATGACATATTCCCAAGGTAAATAGTCAAAGGCCATCCTAAGTGTAAAGTCATGTATCCAAGATTGTAAAGGCCAATTTAGAAGTTTTAAAGAAAAGTAAGGACATCCCAAGTGAATCCCCATCAAGAATTACCCTTGACCATTGGTCCATTGGTCCACTACAACAAAATCCTCTACTTGAAAAGGATCTAGTGTAAAAAATCATTCTTAACTTTGTGCATATTAGTCATAATCATTCCCAACTTCTCATCTATGTATCTTCCTAAATTCCCATATCAATTCATGGCATTCCAATTTATCAAAAGTAATCAAAGGTTAGTAATTAAAAAGGTAAAGGAATACTTCTAAAGTGTTAGACACATTCCAATGGGATATAAGGAGACTCCAATGGTAGGGGACCTTCAATGATTCTTCGAAGAAATCCTTTTTAACTTTTCCATCAATGAAATTAAATTTTATTAAAAAACACTCTCTTGTTTGTAGCTTTCCCCCATCAATGAAAGTAAGTTCAGTAAACTATAGTAATTAACAAGGGACCATCAACAATAGAACCTTCAATGGGAGACTCCCTTGAGTAGACCGTTTCCAAAAACGAAACTCTCTCAATCCATCCCACCAAGTCTTCGTTAGACCAGTCATTTTTATTCCAACCAGAAATACATATGGATATCCCAATTAAATAGAGATAATCATTGGTAGTGGGAGCTCGTACCTTGTCTTGAGGACCTCACTCTCATAAGTTCCTTGCAATGGGCTCTCAGTGGAGTATAGAATTCTAGTCATCACAAAGAAGAGTCGTCTAAATGGCTATTCTCTGCCTTGCCAGTTTTGGCTACCAGCCGTCTCAAGCTTCAAGGAAGCAAGCCTAAAAATGATAGTCATTTGTCACTACAAAGAGAATGGGCTGATCCATTCATGCTACTGCTACTTGGTAGACTCCGCCAGACAACTATGCTCTCAAAGCAATAATAGGTAATCCTTATGATCCAAACTTGCTAGGTGGCATGAATCAAAGAGTTCGTGAAAGAATAGTGGAAGTTCATTTCAACCTATTCCTATCTATGACATTAAGCGCTTTGACAGCCAGTGGAATGCTCCCAGTACCATGAAACAGAGATTTATGAGGTCTCCCACCTCATAAATCATAAAAAGGGATTGCTTTTTTCCTCTTCCTTACAAGGCTTCCTGGGTGAAGGAAAAAGCAAAGTCCTCAGGGAAAAATGAAAGCAAAACTCTAATGTAGCGTCAATATTCTATCTCTTTATTTGGTCTCACATCAACAAGTAGGCTTACAGTCATTGAGATGCAAGACTAATTTGAAATGATAAGGATCTCTATAGAATGGAGATAGAGAGTGAGGATGGTCATGGTGGACCTGAAGCAATGCGTAAAAGGTAAGAGTTTTCGAACAAACTGTAAAGAGGCAAGTAAGAGGAAGTTTGATGGAGCTTTAATGAAGCTCTGTAGCCAAGAAGGCAAGTACGACTCAAGACTTTGAGATGAAGCATTCACAAACGCTGCCAAATATTCTGTAGATGTAGTACCGTATAAAATTGTTATGAGCGCTATCCCCCACAAATCCGAATGCTCTCTACCCTTCTCATAGTTACAAAAGCATAGTGGATGATCCACTCACATGCTGTGAGTCCCAAACAAAGTATATGGCCTTTTTTTTTTTTTTGTGGAGATATAAAATGACTTGTGTCCCAAACACATAAAGGAGGTATCACGTAGGGAAAATTATCACGTAAAGAAAATTACTATAGGAAGCAAACAGAGAGATCCCTGAGCTATTATAAGCTCTTGATGTGTAGTTAAAATGATGCTGGTCCCTGAGTCCATCTCCTATGCAAAATTAGATCAGCTTTTGGCAGCCAAACACACTAGAGTTTTTGAAGCTGTGACAACTCACAAAGTAACCATGTAATAGAAAATTGACAATAGCACTATCAATGTGAAGAGCAATAGCTCACAATGAGCTTCGTGATGCTACACTAGATAAGGTCATAGCACGTTATTTAAAAAGCCAGTCGGGTCTCGTAGAAAATTACAATCGACCAAGGATTGAATCATCAGCACATTCTTTGTTGAGGCGGATGAAGCCAGGGTGCTTGGACTATGAAAGACAATGTTCACTAACCTTTTCAAGCACTTGAGTTTGCGATAGTGGGATTCGATGAGGATGATGGTAGGGATATGAGAGAGTTGAGGTTCCTCTAGTGGGCTTCCCTTCAGCATGCCATGCATCTGCTAGTAAGGAAACAAGAGAGTCTAGGTTAGGGCTATTCGATCCCTGTGTTGATCTCTCCAATGGTGCCCTCCCTTTTGTTTTGAGATCTTGAATTGACTAGCACTAAGTGGTATACAATAGAGACATTCATTGAGGCCTTTGTCGAAGTACAAAGTCTTTACTTGTGTGAGAGGGGAGGAGTAAATGTATCTACCAAGTTTTTGGTACGATTTTTATGGATACACCCAGACCATTAATGCGGTATCCTCCTCCATATCTCACAAGAATAAAGTGTCAAATGTTCATATCTTGAGTCTTGAGAATGTGTCCACCCTAACTAGGGGAAGGGGGGAAGACATACTGGACCAATTTACTTAGCAAACAATTATGCAAGTGGTTGTAATGGAATTATCATGTGGCCCAAGGGATGTCTTATATGGGAGTGACATGATACGAGGCAAAATCCATAGAGTCAAATCATCGCATCTCCTCCTCCATGATCTCCCATCTTCTAATACACAAACTATACTACGTTACTATATAGCAAAAGAGTGTGTGATTATATTCCTAGGGTTACATCATCATACCTAGTCATATACCCATGCTTAATTTATATCACGGTGTAACAAGAGTAATACAAGAATGTGTGTGTAGAAGTAATAGAGGGAAAAGGTGCCTTATCAATCCTAGTTAGGTGGAAAATGGCAAGACTAATCCAAGTTATGGAGATCTTCTCTAGGAAAGTGTGAATGCTCTTACTTTGAGAGGAAAATGAAACAAAGCAAGTGAACAATTCCCAATGCTTCCAAATACTCTCCCCCAGGCTCTTCTCATGTCCATGTAGAGCCATTAAAGTGTTAAAACCACATGCACACCCATTGATCACAAGGATCCCCAAGGCTGTTTGTGTGTGTGTGTGTGTGTGTGTGTGTGTGTGTGTGTGTGTGTGTGTGTGTGTGTGTGTGTGTTCCCACAAAAAATGTGTGTGTGTGTGTGTGTGTGTGTGTGTGTGTGTGTGTGCATGTGCGCATGTGTGAGTGCATGTATGCATGCATGCATGCGCGTGTGTGTGTGTGCGTGTGTGCGTGTGTGTGTCTATCTGTGTGCATGCATGCATGCGTGCGTGTGTGCGTGCATGTGTGCATGCATGCGTGCATCTGTGCATGTGTGCGTGCATCCATGCATGCATGCGTCCGTGCATGCATGCGTGCACACGTCTGTGTGTGTTTGTGTATGTGTGTGTGTGTGTGTGTGTGTGTGTGTGTGTGTGTGTGTGTGCACATGTTTGTCTTCACCTTCTCCTCGACACCTTGATCAAAATTTCATGTCATTAAAAAATCCCATTAATTGAAACACAAATTGCGTGCATATGTGGAAAGAGTAGCCTTTTAATTTGGAGATTTGCCATCTATGCTTCGCCTTTACTATCCTACAACCAACCTATGTGGTGCCTTTATTTGATATTCTATTTATTGAAATTAATTACATTTTAGCACCTTGAGACCCAACGGAGCAGGTCTCTAACCTATCATAGATGGTTCAGGCTACTCGTACAACAAACAATGTCTAATTGCGGCCACTTACCATCAACAAGAGCAAGATGCATCATCACCAGCAGCCACCCTTCAACATATCCCATAGGGGGACACAGTCACAAAAATGGATCTAAATTTTGTGGGTATTGCTATGTGAAGGCCTTCTTCCATTCATACTCCAATTACTTATGTCCAATTCAGGATCCTCTTCCCACTTATAAGCTCATGCAAACAAAGGAACATCATAGAAAGAAGACAAGTGAAGAAAACTCCAATTACTTATGTTCAAGTCAGGATCCTCTTCCCACTTATAAGCTCATGCAAACAAAGGAACATCATAGAAACAAGACAAGTGAAGAAAACTCTCAAATTTCTAAAAGCGATAACTCTCTCTTCATAGATTGGAATGACCATATTTTTTAGAAAAATCAAAGGCAATTGAAAGCTACATGAACTTGCAAGAGAGAGATACAAATGCTTTTTAATTCAATTTTTTTGCATGGAGCACTTTTTGTTTACACTCTAGCATAAGGGGTTATCATTAATAGTCAAAGAAAAGCAATCATCCATTCTTTGTTTTCCTTTTGGTGTCATAGTGAGACACATAAAGGAAATCATAGATGAAGTGAATGCAAAGGACTAAAAGGCATATATATGTGCATTGAATGTGGACTAGTATGATATCTTCCTGTAGCGCTTATCTTATGAAGGCAAACAAAAAATTCCTTCACTACATAAAAATGAAGAGATTGAGGATAGTAAGTTTTCTAATGTAATTTACAAAATGAATCAATGATGCTTAAATGTTCTAGCATGAATAAATTTAAAACTTATTTGGTTGCACAAACTGCATGCTTGTTGTGAAAATTGCATGTCACTGTCATATTTTGGTTAGACTATTATAAACTAGTTGAAGATGTTATGCACATGCTATATCAGTGTCACTATTGTATTTCGGGTAGGCTTTATATAAACTAGCTAAAGATGTTATATTAGTTTTAGTTCAGTTAATCATGAATATGGAGCTTAGCACATTCAACTCTATGAAAGGGGATAAAAGGATGGGCCTTTTGAATGTTTGACTTGCCAATTCATTTTCAAAAAGTAGAAGGGATGTCAAAAGGAAAGAGACTTATATGTCCATTTAGCATCCAAAAGGCTATATGAAAAGTCCCTTTTTTGGAAAAAGACTTATATTTAGCATCCAAAAGGCTAGATGGAAAGTTATTTCCCTTTTTTGGCTGGTCCAGTCTTGCCCTTTGTAGACCAAACTTGGCATCGATGCAAGCTCATAGGGTTGGAAAGATTCTCCATCCCATGGGAGAGGAATTGCACCCCTCTTCCACACAATAATCTTGTATTAATGCTATTTCTAATGAATTTTTCCAAACAAACTCAAGGAGATCTCCAATATATAGCAAGATATTATTGTCTAAGCATCTTAGTTCTTTGCTTTTCTAGTGCTTGCATTATAAAAGCCCTCCTTTTTCTCTATAAGAGTGAACTCCCTTTAATTGCACCAACATCCTATATTTATGTAATTAAGAGTGGCTTTCTCAAATATGCAAGGAATAAAAATCAATAATAAGTGGGGCCTCCTAGTTCCCCTCAAAAATTTAATCCAAAGATAGAAGTGTACAACATGCTTTTTCCTAAAGGTACCAATAAAACTTCATGAATAGGAACAAAATAAGAATATATTTTAATGGACTTTAATGAGTCTCCACGTAAGGTTTCAATATCCAATGTTCTTAGTAGGTAAGATAAAATAATTAGGAACATAAAGAACATGATACCAACATAAAATATACTCATGTGTACCTAATCTATATTGATTATTTCATTAAAATTATCCTTTTATGATAGCCTTTCTTAATGGAAATTTTCATGATTTTTCAACTCTAAGGGTAAGCTAGATTTACTTTAATAAGAAATTATTTACACATGTAGGAATTAGAAGGGAAGATGGAAAAAAACAAAGGAAGGGTAAATTGAAAACCTTGAATGATAATGTTGTGTTCCTATGAATGCTCTTAGTGATAGTAGTAAGCCTTGAATTCATTGTCATGCTCTTTAGGTTTGGTCTTGTTTTTGTGTGAATTTAGTAGAATCTTGTGAATTAGAATAACAAAAGGATACTATGTTTGTGGGATGAGGTGAGAGCTTGATTGATTTGATGTTTGAATGCACATTACCAAGGTCATAATCAAATCTAGATAATTACACAACACACATAAATGAATAACTAGGACTATTACACAAGAAGAAAAGGGATTGAAATGGATATGTGTGGCATCAAGTTCTATGGATTTTACCTACATCAAAACAACAAATGATCAACAAATAGGCAATATGAAAATTAGCACAGAAAGAATTACACAACCTATAGAGTGATAATGAAGCATGTGAAAGCTTTAAATATAAGACTTTGAGTGAAAGGTGTGTGTAGTTACACCCTAGTTACACCCAAATGTGTACACACTAGACCTATGCAAGTCGATTCTCTGCCATTTTAAAACTAATTAGGATGGCAATTGAAAAGCATGGAAAATGTTGGTGTGGAGGTTGCACATGGTAGGACTTAGGAATCCACCAAATGTGTTCTTATTTTATTGGCATTAGCTTTTAGAAGTGTTATATAGGCATATATTCTTCAAGAATTCATACAACGATCCAAACTTCAAATGTTGGTGTGAAGGTTTGTCTTAGGAATCCACCAAAGGTGTTCTTATTCTATTAGGATTATCTTTTAGGAGTGTCATACATACTTCAAATATTCATATAGAAATCCAAACCTCAAAATGTTGTGAGAACGCTGGACATTCTCGGACATAGGAATCCACCAAAGGGGTAGACATTCTAAATTTATGAAGAAGGCATAAATGTTTAAAGAATAGTATGAAAAAACAATTGAAATAAATTGGGACAAATTGTCAAAAAGCAAACACGTATTAGCCAAAAATATTTCGACAAATAACTATATCCAAAAGTTGCTCAAGCCCAACTCTAACATGACCAATGCACAAAGGTTGAGGCTTATTTCGACAAATAACTATATCCAAAAGTTGCTCAAGCCCAACTCTAACATGACCAATGCACAAAGGTTGAGGCTTTCTAACCAGCCCCCCTACCCTTATTCTCTCTTTATCTATCACACACACACACACACACACTCATCAAGAGAGAATCACTAAATAATAGTGCATATGGTAGGTGCAAGCAAGCATATATACAAAATACCCCTCTACTTGAACATGTTTATTAACCCCCCTTTTATAACTATACATGTTTTTAATGTTGAATTTGAATATCCTTTGTACCTTCACATAAAGTAATCATATTTGATGAGTATCTATTTGAACTTAAAACTCCTCTAGCATTAATACAACATGTACAAGTCAATTAAAATAATCATATTCTTTGCTCAAGCATATATGTTACACATTTGAATAGTGATCTTCTTAGAGGGGGGGCTCAGGGCGACACACAAACACATGCAATGAAAGAGGCAAGGATACAAACCAAACACACAAACAATGACAACACACAACTAATCACGTCATGTCACAAATGCCTCAAATTCTTCATAGATGCACACCAAACACATCGTACAATTAATCACATTACAAATATAAGAGAAATCGTCTTATCACAAACGCAAAACTAACCATATTAATATTGGCCACATTAATTAACTGAAATAGAATCAGGTGCATTAACTAATTGCAATAATAAGAAAACTAAGTGCATTAATCTTATAATGTT
This sequence comes from Dipteris shenzhenensis, assembly GCF_047967505.1. Lineage (NCBI taxonomy): Eukaryota > Viridiplantae > Streptophyta > Polypodiopsida > Gleicheniales > Dipteridaceae > Dipteris > Dipteris shenzhenensis. Next base: position 11,316,419 of record NC_141622.1, on the reverse strand, counting down.
GGTGTGGCCCATGGGAGCTAGTTATAAAGTTAAGGCAGAGAAATGGTAGAGGGGGAGAGGGACACTTCCTTTTTGGGTTTTCATAGGGGGTAAAATTGGCAAGCGATTTGCAAGCTTTTTAATTTTTTCATGTGGTGCTTCTAGAAACTTTTCATATAAGCATTCTTTCACCTCCCTCTCCTCTTATCTCCAATTAGTAGAATAGGCTCTACACTACCTTGTTTGTTGGCTTCTAAGAATACGAGTGTGTGCATAAGCATTCATATTGCCTTGCTAAGCATATTGGAAAGTCTATGAAAGTGCACCTCAGCCTAAATCATCCTGAAAGACTCATGAATGATACTTGTTTCTCTCTCTTCCTCTATCTCTCTCTCTTTGGAGCTTGGCCCCCTTTCTCTCACTTTCTTTTTTGGTGAAGAAAGCACCCACCCACCCATCATTTTGAAAAAGCATTTTACCTACCCTTTTCACCTTTAATGGAGTTTTTTGAGCACCAACATGTGTCCAATGAGTCGCCACCTTTTTGATAAGAAAATAGAACCATAGTACAAAGCTTGCAAGCTTCATATATAAGCAATTGAATGGACTTTGACTACCTTTACCTTGGAAGAGAGTGAGGTGGAGAATCCATCACCATAGAGTTTATTAAACAATGCAAATGAGGGGGGTGATGCTTTTGGATGGAGGGTTGTGGTGCTCTTATTTTTCACAGTGGGGGATGGTGGTGCTTGTGATGGTTGTGCAAAAGGTATGAGAGTGGTCAATTGTGGGGGGTGGAGAGAGAGATGTTGTACAGGAGGCAAGATGTTAAAGTTCTTCATTATTAGCATTGCCTCCTTATTGGCAGACTTGTCAATTTTTTGAAATTGGATTCTTAGTTGTAATTTTTAAAAAAGTTAATTGGGTTGGGCTACAAACGCTTCTAAAATGCACTAGAAAAAGCTATTGATATCCTCTTTGCATCCAAAAGCATCATATTAGGAGGCAATGTCCATGTGGACTAACAAATTATTCTTTGGTCATTTTCAAAAAGGGAGAAGAAATATAAATTGAAAGAACATGAATGATAATCATTTAGAAGGCCTGCCTGAGATGATGAATCGAAAGTTGAGAGAGAGAGAGAGAGAGAGAGAGAAGTGGGAGAGAGAGAGAGAGGGGGGAGAGAGAGAGAGAGAGAGAGAGGAAAAGATGGAAGAAAATAGCAATGGGTGCAACGTTGCTTTAGGAAAGAGAAGCAACCGATTTTTTGATTCTCTTTGAGAGAATCGGAATATTTACCTTGACGGGTAGGCCAAAAACCAAGAAAAGATGCAAGATGTAAATGGCATTCATTAGGGGGGATTTAAATTTTTAAAAATTGCAAATAAAAAAACAAAAAAACCTTGCGCATAGGGTAAGAAGTGAGAAGCATGCTCAAAACTGGCCTGCCTCGTCTTTTTCTTAGTTGAAATTGATCCCGGTGTGGATTCGAGGTTGGGTTCAAGGGACAAAATACAACGAAAAGGCAATTAGAGCTTGCAAGCTCTGTTAATATAGTTCTTTATTTCCCAGGAAAAGAATATTTAAGGGGCAGAATCTACGTAATATGTTATTTGAAAAGAAGGACATGTACATGGGTGTAGGGGAATTGAAAGGGAGAATGGTGAGAAGAAAGATTCGGGCACCAAAAGGGAGGAGGGGTGGGTGGGAGACGCACGACCTAATGACGGGGATGAAGGGGATGAAAGTTAAGGGAAGACCACCAAATGTAGAATAGAGAAAGGGGGGACGGGAGGAATAGGAAGAAAAACTTTGTAAAAGGGGTGGAAAATAATAATAGATTGCGGTCTCCCATTTACGTTTTCTCTTAAATCATCTATTTTCACTAGAAGCTTGAAAGAGCTCACACAACCAATTGGACAATCAACCCAACACCCACCGTAGTCCCACCTGCACACCCCCCCTCCACACGCGCATAGTCAGTGTACCTACTTCGCTCATGTACCTCATCCTCAGCTCATCCCACTTTTTACTCACATACCAAATCCCTCCCTTTCACTGCCCATTTCTGGGCTCTTTTGCAAGCAAACATCTGTCCTTCCATTGATTACAGTCAGCCCCATCCTCCACCTTTGCACCTATAATAGCATCTCTGCTCACGCTGCTCTCTTCATTGTTTTGCTCCCTCATTTCTTTTAGTAACTTTTTCTCTCTCATTTCTGCTCCTGCTCAGTGCTCCCTCTCATTTCTTTCGAAAATTCCCCCACTAATCCTTGTCTGCTAGTTTCTTTAAGCTCCCTCACATGCCCCCGGGCCCCCCTCATCCCACCGTCAAAGGCAAGCAAAACTCAGCACCCACAAGCTAAATTCGGCCCATAATTGCCTCCATTTTACAATTTGCTGACTCCAACAGCCGGATGAGCCAACCAAATCCACAACTACCCCCAGCCCACATATTAGCATTTCTCAACGTTGCAGGTGACATCCCTGCCTTTGTGGTGTTGCAAATGTTGTTGCAAGTCACATCTCCTCCTCCCTTGCAATTCCCTTCCTTCCAAGCTTCCCTTACCTTTCAAAGTTTCGGTGGACTTTCAAGGTACGATCTCTGTTTTTCAGACTCTCCTGAATCCTCTTCCCACTACGCTTCCGTCACCTTTCATCTTGTGCACTCTAGTCTTTAGCCATATTTGGTCTTCCCCAATCACTATGGCCTGCCTATATCTACACTCACTACGTCCCTCGGACCAGCCAGCTTCATCTTCCAAGCGCTCACATCTTCAGGTACTCGTCTCGCAGCTCCTGCGACCTCAGTAGATTTATGACAAGTTCTACTATCGACTACCCTTTTGCAGCAACCCCTGGCTTGTTTAAAGCTTGGTTTTACGAATCTTTGCTATACGTAGGCTTATCTCATGCACAGAGCTCTCCTGCTCGTTAATGCCAGTCTTTCAAATTTCAGCGTCAGTGGCTGCCTCGTCACCTCTCGTGTTCTCCCTGCACTAAAATTCTTGGTTGACATCCTCCAAGCTCGTGAAGAAATCCGCACACATCTATTTTCTTCGCATCTCATTGTCGTTCTGACTTCAGCGGATTTGCTGATCTCTTGCGTAACTACGGACCAGACTTAAGTATTAGGAAATTTCCCTGCTCTTCGGCATCGTCAGCTCGGTCCTACGCGTAAAAACCCTTGGTTGGCAGAATACTGTTAAGGTAGGTGTTGAACTTGCGCTGTGAGCACTATCAGTGCCTACGGCTTGATGAATTTTCAGCGCAAGCTGTCGAGTAATAACATACTGTGTGGCAGTATCTATGAAACATGTGAATGGACAAAATAATGTCTAATAAACTTTGAGATCTGCCTTGGAGTCATGGTTGTGCGTGGACTTTCGGAGTTCACCATCAAGGATGTCACAGCTGGAAAGTCGAAGTTCTTTACAGAGAAGAAATCATACCTCGTGGTTTCTGTGGCTTAAACGCAAGAGTTTTTTGTAATGCTGATAGTTAGTTACCTTCTGGGCTTCAGTCTATAGGTATATAGAGGGCGCCTAAGCTCGCTGCTTTTGTGCAGGATTGATACGAGAAACTAACAGACATGAACGTGACTTGGCGCTGTGCCACTTTGGTGCCTCCATCCGAAGAAACACCGAAAAGAGTGTTGTGGAATTCGAATGTTGATTTAGTTATTCCCAGGATACACACTCCTAGCGTCTACTTCTACAGATCAGATGGCAGCGACAACTTCTTTTCCTGGAAGATCATGAAAGCAGCTCTTGCCAAAGCGTTGGTGCCGTTCTACCCGATGGCGGGAAGGCTTCAGGAAGACGAAAATGGACGCATAGAGATCAATTGCAACGGGGAGGGCGTTCTCCTAGTGGAAGCAGAAGTCGATGCTCTCATTGACGACTTTGGTGACTTCGCTCCCACTCTTACGCTCAAACAGCTTGTGCCGAAAGTCACGTATACCGAAGATATCGGTGCCTATCCCCTCCTCGTTCTTCAGGTGCGATTCTTTATAGGGGAAAGAACTGCCCTTTCTTTAACGGAGTCAAACTAAGATCGTCCGTCACCGCTTCGGTTGGGTGATTTTCTGCTTAAAGCGTAGCAATTGCTCGTGCATTACCGGTAGATGAGTGTATGTTCACGTTGGGGAGGTGCATTCAAATCTTGGTGCTGTGGATTGTGACTGTATTTTGGCGTCACAATGATCAAGCTTGGTAATCTGCAGGTGACATTCTTCAGATGCGGTGGTGTGTCGTTGGGCGTTGGTATGCAGCACCATGCAGCGGATGGAATGTCCGGCTTGCATTTTATCAACACTTGGGCAGCCATGGCCAGAGGTTTGGACTTCGAAGAGCCGGCGCCCTTCATCGATAGGACCTTGCTCGCAGCAAGAAAGCCACCGACTCCAAAATTTCCTCACATCGAATATCAAACCCCGCCCCCATTGAAGTCCAAGCCCAAATTACAGAATGGCATGGCCAACGGGGAAGGGCATCCAGGTGAGCAAGTCACTCCAGGCATCTTCCATCTCACGCACGAGCAGGTAGAGAAGCTTAAAAGCAATGCATATGATCCGGAAACCGAGTCCACATTCAGCAGCTACGAGACAGTGTCTTCGCATATCTGGAGGTGCATCTCCAAGGCACGGAAGCTGTGCGACGATCAAGACACAAAGCTCTACATTGCGACTGACGGCAGGTCTCGGTTGATCCCTCCACTGCCGAAGGGCTACTTTGGCAATGTGATCTTCACTTCAACGCCCATGGCAGTGGCGGGGGATCTGCTGAAGAAGCCACTGAGCTACGGAGCGAATCAGATCAGGCAGGCGCTGGCAAGGATGGACAACGAGTATCTGCGCTCAGCGTTGGATTATTTGGAGCTGCAACCAGATCTGAGTGCGCTAGTGCGAGGTGCTCACACCTTCAGGTCGCCAAATTTGGGCATAACGAGCTGGGTGCGCTTGCCAATTCATGATGCGGATTTCGGTTGGGGGAGACCGATCTTCATGGGTCCGGCGGGCATTCCATTCGAAGGTCTGGCCTATGTCTTGCCGAGCCCCTCAGGCGATGGGGGCCTGAGCGTCTCGCTTGCTCTCACAGCTGAGCACATGTATAGCTTCGAGGAGCTCTTCCATGATTTCTAGGCTTCTTCTGCCCGCTTAATTGCAAGCTCCTTCCATCAAACGAATTCCGGTGGTCATCGATTTCAGATCGACAAGAATTAGAAGCTCAAAAGGATTGAACAACAGAAGTCGCACAAATCGACGATATCAAATCTCCTTCGCCCGAAACAACCGAAAAGAAAACGAGTCGTATCGATATTCTGCAAAACTGTACAGACTTTGCATCTCTTCTTTTTCTTCCTGTCTTCGTCGAGATGGCGATCAGCCAGCTGCCATAAGTAGAGTGTTAAGATCCACAAATCAAACTAGTCTGCCAATAACTTCATTTCATAGAAATATAGTATAAACAGAGTTTTTGCACATCATTTCACAAATCAAACTAGTCTGCCAATAATTTGATAACTATGTTATGCACATCATTTCATAGAAATATAGTATAAACAGAGTTTTTGCAGGGCTCGTTTGAAAGATTAAGGAGGTAAACCTTCTAACGAGAGGTATGCTTGCCCTCTCTTGGAGTCATACACTCGTTGAATGTGCGTGCTTCGGATTTGAGCAATAGTGTGGTATCTTGAACTAGAAAAGCATTTGGTTTGTGGAATGTGGGTGTTTCGGATTTGAGCATTTGGTTTGTGGAATGTGGGTGTTTCGGATTTGAGCAATAGTGTGGTATCTTGAGCTAGAATCAGTACTTCTCTTCATGAAGATCTCTTGCCATGCTCCGAACATCATGGCTAGATATGACACTCATTTTGTTAATTTTTAAGAGATGAAGATGAAGGCTATCGATTGTTTTGATTTGATGTATTGAGTCTCATGGGGATGTTGGCCTTGTGTGGAGAGGTTCTTTGATCATATATTTTCGAATGTATTAGCCTTAATATACCATTAACTATTTATGGATCAGTGTTTTTAATTTTGGTTAACACAATTTAAAGTATTTATTAGCCTCGCTATGTAAGGGTATAGGCTATCTATATTAATTATGTATTTGTGATTTTTGGTTGGCACAACTCTTAAAATCTTATATGTGGTGTAGTTCATTAGGGGAGAATTGGGGTCTCCAAAGAGACCCCAATTAGTGTTTCCTAATTTCAAGGGATTAGTGAGGTATTTGAGGTGTACCAATGGGAGTGCTCCTTTTTGTGGGGCAATGCCGTTGAGGTAGAGGGTGGGCAAACCTGCAAATAGCCCCTATTGGCTACTCCTCTTACACCGAGGACCACTCAAACCATCCCCCCTCCCCCCCTCAACGCATGCTTGATCCTTCTCCCATATGCATCTCCCCCAAACAAACTTACAAGTCATTCAAGAGGTGGTGGACCCTTCTGGGTGAATTTCCCCCTCCTCTCAGCTTGTTATAGGCCTGCCCCCTCCTCTTCTCTAGTCCAGCTCCATTCTCCCTCCATTTTTCAAACGTGGGAACTCATTTGGCATCTTCTCTGCCCCCTCCTGCTTCAGTCCACTGTGTTTCTCCCTCTCCAGCACCTCTTGTAGCAGCTGCTCATTCTCTCTCCATTCCTAGCTACAGCACCTCCTACAGCAGCAACAGCTCATCCCCCTCTGCTCTTTCTTGCTCCATTCCTAGCTACAGTACCTCCTGTAGTGGCTGCTCATCCCCCTCTGCTCTTTCTCCCTCCATTCCTAGCTACAACACCTCCTGGAGCAACTGTTCATCCCCCTCTACTCTTTTCCCTCCATTCCTAGCTACAGCACCTCTTGGAGCTTCTCTCAACTTTCAGTTGCACCCTCTACCTCTCTCTCCCTCTATCGGAGTTGCTCTCTCCCTCCAAGCTGCACTTTCTAGTCCACTATTGCTGTTGTGACCTCTATACAAGCATGGTGAGGAGACCATACATGTACTGTCCCACAGGAGCAAAAATGCTTTGGGTGAATGGGTGCCTTGCACCTGCAGCTTGAATGATTAGATAGTCATGAGAGGACCTGCCAAGGGTCCACATAAGCTTCCTAAGAGCAAAAGAGGTGATCTTTTGCATGAATGGAGGGGCTGCATCATGAAGTTCAAGCTTGGGAAGAAAGGATTTCTTGTAAAGGTGCAACACATCTACATGGGGAAGGACATGCGCCTTCCTCCGTCAAGCAATCAATCGACAATACCATCGCATTGTAAGTCTGCATTTTGTGTATGATTTTGAAGTGTAATGAGTCAGCTTGAAATTGTAATTTGAAATAGAACCAGTGTAATGAGTCAGTTTGAAATTGTATTTTGAATAGCACTTATGCATAGCAAATGTATTTCCTTCAAACTTTGAGGAGTGGGAACCAGTCAAGTGCTTCTTAAGAAAGTTTACTACCATTCATGAGGATTTAGGAAGGCAAATGCATGCTGGAGAGAAAGTCCTCTGCTTTGAAACAGAGAAATATCTATTGGTATAATGCCAAGTACATTACTCCAAGGACAGCATCAAGCTATGGCCATCTTCAATGCATTGCAACACCAAAACTTAAAGACATGGATTGCAGCATGGTGGACACAAGAACAACGCAATCATACAAGGAAAAGATTGCAAAGGATGTGGGCATGGCCATGAAGTTTACATTTGGCTCTAAATGGGTAAGGTTGTCTTGTTTTATGCCTTTGCACATTTTTGCTTCTTGTTTTCATAATATCCAGATGCACAGAACAAAAACCATGTGGTCATGCAAGTGCCTACATGAGAATGCCCTTGAGGAATTACTTGGGGTGAATTGGGGAAGCACGCCAGGTGAACAAAAGGGTGATCTGTTTTAATGCCATGTATGTAAGGACAATGTGGTTATCAAGTACCACATCTCCCGCCAAATGTTATATTTTGCTTTCCAATATAGGCGCTGGAAGAAAACAGGTGGCAATTGGCTCCCCCTTGACTCTAACAATGATGATAATATAGGGGTAAGTTTATGTATTGGTTCTCATTTAGGAGATGTCATGAATGTGACTGTCACGTCACAGTGGACTCTCAGGGATGTGCAGGAACACCTAGTGGTCATGGAGGATGGCATGTCTGAGTCCTTTCACTTTACCTTAAATGGTGAAAAGTAGGAAAGCGTGCAGAGAAGCTCGTGCATAGTGCCGCTTTTATCCCTCCTGCAATATTGAAGATTGTCTAGAAAATGTGGGATGGAACAATTGTGGATTTTGACATTTTAGATGGGTCCCAATTGATTATTTGAAGTACTTGTTCAATCAACAACCCAGTTTCGTGAAGTGTTTAGATTGCTTTCGAGCCCAGCTCACACCCCTAGGGTTTAGGGAGGTGGACACTGATGACGTCCTAGCATATGGAGTCATTGGAAACACAGGAAATAGGTTCCTATCCTGGGAAATGACTTTTATTTTCCTTCTCCAGGAGGGACAAATGGAAGAGGAGGCCTCGACCTCAAGCCTTGACCCTGCCCGTGCCCTTTTCGATCCTCTTATTTCTGTAGATGAGCCCAACATCTATAATGAAGAGCCCATAGATGAAGAAGCTGAGGAGCGGGAAGCTGCATTGGCCCTGGAAGTGCTCCAGCGACCTCCTAAGCCCCATTCTACTTCTCGAATTCCATCCACCTCGGGCACCACCTCTGTTGACCCCACAACAATGATATAGTTTCTTGCTCCCCTTCTTGTCGATGGAGAACAATACCTCTTTCTCCATGACATAGTGGTTATGTTTGGTCTTCGGGAGGATGAAGCTCTTGGTATCCTGTGTGGATATGAGATGGACATGACTATGCAAGAACCTGGGTTTTTGGGAGAAGATGATTCAATAGAAGAGGTTCTTGCTTTAACACTAGCCCAAATCAAAGATGTAGAGACATCAATCTACTCCGACCTACCTGATGTTCCAGAAGAAGCCTCCACATCTCACTCCAGACAGCAAGAGGTCTCTGGATCCATCCTCATTGACAAAGAGGAAGGGATTGAACATGACTCCACAGTGGTAAGAAACTATGAGCTTTGAATTTCTTCTCTCTTGGTATACTTTTGCTTTAATGGAATTCTAATGTAATGTTGGACTGTTGCAAGAGGCATTTGAGGTCAACCTATTTTCATCTTGGCAACACCTTGTTCGGAGTAGCTTTGGCCAAGATCACTCACTAGCACATTACCTTGGCCAAGAAAAAGGGCGCTTTGTGGTTATCCATAAAAAGTTTTCTCCACATGGCACTTATGACCTCCTGAAGTGCAAGGCCTTGTTAAGAGTGATTGGTCATGCTGACATCAATCGCAATGCTAACAAGGTCATTTTGGTGAACTGCATGGCTGCTCTCAATGCCTTTGGAACCAATTTTCAAGGTATGGCATTGACGATAGTAGCCATGTCCCTGGCTAGCAACGACAAATTCAAAGTCCGATGTTCTCAGTGTTTTAGAGAAGAGAGAAAGGCTCTGAAGCCTTATTGTATAGAAATTTTATTTTATATGAATACAGCTATACTTTTTATACAGTGCCCCATTTTGTGTTCTTTTACAAAATTTATTTTACACTGTCATTGTATTTTGTAACTTGAATTGTTGTTGGCATTGTTTGCTTGCGGGATATAGGGAAGCATAGTTGATAGTGAGAGTGCTCTCAACGGAAGCAAGAACAGAAGAAGGGAAGAGAGAGAGAGATAGAGAGCCACACAAGTTTGGTAGGTGCAGAACCACCCTAATCTTCTTTTTCATTCATTTATATATGTGTTTGAGTATTGTACATAACCGGGGTAAAGGCACAGTGACCTTAAACCCCCACAACCTCCCACTTAAAGGACAATGTGCCTTTAAGGGAGAACAACCAGTGAGCATACTATCCAATGCCCATTAATACACGACAATACTCAAACTGCTGACTAGGTAGACTCTTCATCAGCATATCTACAGGGTTATCATCTGTATGAACCTTGACAAGCTCTATGCGCTTGTCCTCAAGTACCTCCCTGATGAAATGGCACCTGACCTCAATGTGTTTGGTCTTTGCATGAAAGACCGGATTCCGTGCTAGCTGAATAGCACTCATGGAATCACTATGCAATGTCGGTACACCTGTATGAATCCCCAAATCTCCCACTAGCCGATCAAGCCATATAGCCTCCTTGCAACCCTCTGTGGCTGCAACATACTCAGCCTCTGTGGTAGACAAAGCAACGCACTTCTGTGCACGAGACATCCACGACACTGCACCACCTGCAACGGTGAACACATAACTAGAAGTGGATCTCCTACTATCCACATGCCTTGCATAGTCTGAATCTGTGTACCCAAGTACACGCATGTCTCCTCTACCAAAGCAGATGCACATCTCCTTCGTACCCTTCATGTACCTCATGATGCACTTAACTGCCTCCCAATGCCTCTTTCCTGGATTAGCCATATACCGGCTAACAACTCCCACTGCAAATGCAATGTCTGGTCTAGTAGCTATCATAGCATACGTAAGACTCCCAACTGCTGATGCATAAGGAACCTTGGCCATCATGGCCCTTTCCTCATTTGATTTGGGACTATCTGTATGACTCAGTTTCACATATGAAGGCAATGGAGTACTCACTGCCTTGCCCCCCTCCATATTGAAACGTTGCAATACTTTTGTAACATACTCTTTTTGTGAAAGCCAAAGGAGTTTCCTACTCCGATCACGCATGATGTGCATACCAAGAATATGACCTGCAAATCCCAAATCCTTCATATCAAAGGCCTCATGCAACTTGGCCTTTAATGCATCTAGCTCATAAGTATTCTTGCTAGCCAATAGCATATCATCCACATATAGTGCCAAGATTATTAGGCTATTATCCTTAGCCCTTTTAGTGTAGAGGTAGTGATCAATTTCACTCCTTCTAAAACCCTGGGACTGAATGAAAGCATCAAATTTCTGATACCATTCTCTAGGCGCTTGCTTAAGACCATTGAGACTCTTCTTCAGCTTGCAAACTAAATGCTCTTTGCCCTTTTCTTCAAAGCCTTCTGGCTGCACCATGTAAATTTCCTCATGCAAATCCCCATGCAAGAAAGCTGTCTTGACATCCATCTGCATAAGCTCCATATCCTCTGATGCCACTAGTCCAAGCATGCATCTAAGTGTGGTCATCTTCACAACCGGAGAGAATATCTCATCAAAGTCCACACCCTTCTCTTGCTTGAACCCCTTAGCGACCAAATGGGCCTTGTACCTAGGCATATCATCACCTGTGACCTTCATTTTGTAGACCCATTTACATGGCAATGCTTTCTTTCAATGTGGCAAAGAAACCAAGTCCCAAGTCTTATTCTTCATAAGTGAACTCATCTCTGATTACATAGCATACTCCCACTTGTGTTGATCCTCGCACATCATAGCCTCTCTGTAGCAAGAAGGCTCCCTGCAATCAGTAAGCATCACATAGTCTACCCTTGGAACAAACTTATCAGGTGGTCTAGACACTCTAGATGATCTTCTCAAGGGCATTTCGGCTTGCTGTCCCACCTGCATATCAGCCACATTTGGCTCATCATTTCCACGAATAGATGATCCATCATCTACCCTTGATTGTATACCTGTGGGAGTACTTGGTGGTACCATTTCTTGCACATTTGGTGCATGGATAGCTTGCTGTCTATCAACATATGCAGGTGGATTCACATCCTGGAAAGTGATTCTCCTCATTTCCACATCCCTCATGGGTGCCGTATGCATCTTCTTCTCATTGAAGACTACATCATGGCTGTGTATGATCTTCTTTGCTTCTAGATCCTAGAGACGATAGCCCATCTCTCCACTTTCACCATAACCCAGAAAGATGCATTTCCTAGACTTTGGATCCCTCACACCCAAATATACGCAAATGAGAGTAAGAGGGCTTCTTGCCACTCCATGCCTCTTTAGGAATACCACCATCCAAACTCTTACTAGGTGATCTATTGATCACATGCATTGCAGTCTTCATTGCCTCAGCCCAAAAACCACCAGAAAGACTTGCATTGGAAAGCATGCATTGCAACCTTTCTTGAATGGTACGGTTCATCTTTTCTACAACTGGATTTTGCTCTGGATTACGAGGGGATGTGACCTCCCTCTTAATCCCACGTGTATCACAGAAATGCTGAAAGTCATGAGAGAAATTATCTCCACCATTATCAGTCCGTAGGCATTTAAGTGTTCTACCTGACTGATTCTCAACCAAGGCCAGCCATTTCTGAAATACCTGGAACACATCACTCTTCCGAGCTATAGCATAAGCCCACACTTTCCTAGTTGCATCATTAATGAATGTCACATAGTATTCAGCCCCACCTAATGACCGTGTAGGCATGGGACCGCATACGTCTGAATGCACCAAATCAAGCTTTTCAAACTCTTTCTTTCCCCTTCTTTTATGGGCTGATCTAGTCTGCTTCCCATAGAGACAGTGCTCACAAAATTCAAAATCAGAGAAATTCAAATGCAATACATAACCCAAACGGCATAAGAGTTTCATTCCATTCTGGCTCATGTGCCCCAACCTGCAATGCCACAAAGAAGTGCTTGGTTGCTCGGTTATTGCAACAACATGATCCAATACCCCTGATACATGTAAGGGATACAAAGTCCCACACTTGGCACCCCTAGCCAAAAGCATAGAGCCCTTCTGAATTTTCCAAGTCTGAAAGCCAAAAGTGGTGTGAAAACCAGCATCATCTAGTTGACCCACTAAAATAAGACTCTTAGTCAACTTAGGCACATGTCTCACATGTTTCAAAACAAATGCAGACCCATTTGCGAAAGAAAACTTTATGTCACCTACTCCCACTATGTCACATGCATAGTCATTTCCAAGATGCACGCAACCTATCTTTCCACTGTCATAAGTGGAGAACCATTCCCTATGGGGAGTAACATGGAATGAAGCACCAGAATCCAAAATCCAATCTTGGGAATATGCATCATCTCAAGTGGTGAGCAACTCTGCAGATAAACTAGACATGAAGAGAACATCATTGTCACTATTATGTGTGACTGCATTGATCTCCTCGATCTTCACTTTTCCTTTGTCCTCCCTTGGACTCTCTTCCTTTTGATTTACACCCGATTTGCATTCTTTTTCTTATCCTTTTGCTCTCTTTTCAGCTTGTAGCAATCCTTTTTCATATGGCCCTTCTTGCCACAGTGGTAACACTAAATGTTCCATGCCCTGGATTTGCTACGAGACTTCCCTCTTTCTTGGGACTTCCCCCTGAACTGTGATCTGCCCCTTTGCACGTTTAAGGCTGCATCCTGCTTGTTGCCATCCATAGACTTTTGTCTAATCTCCTCAGCCAACAAGTTACCCACAACATCATCAAATTTCAGTACTCCACCAGGTGCAGACTTACTGACAGCTGTACGGAAGGTATCCCATGAGGATGGCAATGAACATAAGAGAAATATTGCCTTAGTCTCCGCATCAAAATTCATCTTTTGAGCCTGAAGCTGGCTGAAAATAATATTGAATTCATTCAAGTGAGAAGCAATGGAGACCCCTTCCTTCATCTGCAGCTCAAACAACCTCTTCATGAGGTAAACTTTATTAGAGGTAGTTTCCTTTTCATAAGTGGCACATAGTTTCTTCCACAAATCTTCCGTAGTCTGCTCATTTACTACTGAGAAATAAACTGACTCTACAAGATGAAGTCTAATAGTAGACTTTGCTAATGCATCCAACTCATTCCAATCATCCTCAGACATATTTGCAGGCTTAGCTTCAATCCCTGCCAAGGGTTTAATCTGCTTCTTTTGAAAAAGCACATCCCTTATCTATTCTTTCCGCAAAGAAAAGTTTGTCCCATCAAACTTTTTAATGTTGAAAAACTCCTTTTCAGACATGGAAGAGGATGCCATAATGCAAATGAAACAAAATCCCAAATGCTAGTGCATACAAGAGAGAATCACACCAAATACTAGGTGCACCCAAATGTGTATGCCACAATAGAGTGAAATATCACCGAAACTCATGTCTCAAAGCATCTGACTCATATGCATATACTATGCATCCATATGAACAAATCTGGCCCAAAAGAAAATGCCAACTGCAATGGCAATCCGAAATGCCAATAAGTGCCAAATGACTCAAGCATAAACACCGTCCACTGGCATATGCATTAATAATATCTCATCTAAGAGAGCATATCACTATCAGTGCATCACTTGCAATGTGTCAAAGCTATCCCTCAGCATAAAATAGCATCCATGTGCAAAGCGTCCATAAAAATAGCATCCCACAAGGCAATTTGGGCCTATCAGCACATCCAATAAGGACTGCAATGCATCCAAATGGCCTATAAATCATCCACTACAACCAAATGCACACCACAAATGAGCGCACATTTCTCAAACTGCAACCAGAGTGATCTGTATAAGGTATGCTCAAGAAATCATAGTTCTACGATAATGACCGCTACTAAAAATAGAACCTAAGATGCCTCAAAACATGGGTGCCATTGCATAATCGGACTCAACAAGAAAATCTGCAAATATCTCTCTTCTGCCGGAACTCCAAAATCCCAACTGATGAGTGAGAAATGGGAGTCAACACTTATCCACTGCCATGTGGCATAAATCTAAGGTTTCAAAACCTTAGAATGAAAAATGCATAATAGAGAGACGAAATCGAATAAACAGAGATCTATAACTTTGAAAATCCTCCACCGAATCGCACAAAAACTGATAGGTAGGGGTTTTAGGGCGTCCGGAACGCAATGGGACAGACGGTTTTGAAACCGTGGTCTCAATCACTGGGTCCAACACACGGGCTGAAAAACTTTTTTTGAAACAGAGCTATTTGTAAACTCCACCGGAGTGCGAATGATGAGCAACATAGAAGTTTTAGGACCTCTTGAGTCCACCGGAACTGATAGATCTGCAAATGGTTGCTCCAAACTTGAGTTCCAACACCCGGGCAGAAAAATGCAGAATCTGACACAGTGAGTCAGAAATCCAATGAAATGATCCTAGATTCAAGAATGAAGGTGTTTCCAAGCTCTTGAAGTAAAGTGAACACCAAAAGCAAGCAATAGACTCGGAGTACGCAGATGATACAGCCCTTTATGTCCAGGACGATGAGAGGATGCTAGAGAGGGTGCGGATGGCCCTGGAGGTTTTCTGCTCGGCCGCTGGTGCGAAAATCAACTGGAACAAATCCGTTGGTTTTCTCACAGACCCTGGGGCATGTTCTCAGTGGGGGCGATTTCTGGGTTTCAGATGGATTCCACGTGGACAGACAGCTAGATACCTTGGCTTCCAGGTTGGCCTAGACATCACGCCAGCTCAGCAGTTTCTCCCGGTGCTAGACTCCATCCGACGGAAGCTGGCTTTCTGGAGCACTGCTAAGCTCTCTCTTGCAGGTCGTGCCTTGGTAGTTAACCAGGTCCTCCTAGCCACGGCTTGGTATGTGGCTTCCTGCTGGTGCTTCTCGAGATCCAGCGCGGCACAGCTCAGGAGGTTGGTTCGGAACTTCCTTTGGTCTGGGGAGGATGGTCATAGAGATACCAGAGCCAGGGTTGCTTGGCAGACAGTCATTCTTCCGCAGGCTGAGGGTGGCCTGGGGGTCATTGATCCAGAGCTTCAGAGTCAGGCCTTGTTAGGCAAGCTTGTCATTCGCGGTTTGACCCCAGGGGGGCAGACGTGGAAGATGTTACTTCAGCAGGGAGTCGGCTCTTGTGTCCCGTGCCAAGGTGGAGAGTGGCTACCGTCCCTCAGGTGGATCTTCACCTCCGCCCCGCTCACTCAGCCCCGCTCCCCACTCGTTCGTAGCCTCCTCATGGTTTGGAGGCGGCTCCGCCTCAGTCTCATTTAGTCCCCTCCCAGCTGTCAGGAGGAGATCGATCGCCAGCCGCTTATCTGGAACGGTCAGGTCAGAGATGCCGAGGGCCTTCAGTTGGGGGAGAGATCACATATCAGGTGGGACGGCTGGATGACGGGGCCAGCCCGATCCCTTCGTGTTTGGAGGGATACGTACAGACATCTGGAGATGACTGATCTTGCAGACGCAGCTGGAGGTGCACGTGGAGCCCAGGCGAGACGCACGGAGATCGACGGTGCGATCCCAGCTGCTTGGTTGGTTCCACCTGAGCCTCAGATCCTCATGCCTAGTGACACCCGCTGGCTGGGACAGTTCACCCCCCGTGGCATTCCACTGGTGATCGCAAGACGTATGGATGACTCCTCTATCTCCTTCTTCGCGGTTTCTGGGGATGGACGACTCAGGAGAGAGGGTGCGCTCATCGACCCCCTACTCCCGTGGCAGAGGGTTCGGGTCGTAGGCCTCTTGGGGAAGGTCTGGCGTACCGACCCTAGCATCGAGCAGGACCAGGTGCAGCTTTGGCGTCTTTGGCTCTGGGAGGGGCGGGCCTTGTCAGAGCTTGATTGGGACCCAGGAGAGTGGTGGTGGCCAGAGATTGTGACAGGATAGGGACCGACTTCCTTCTTCGCCTACAGTACGACTCTGGGCAGGCGAGTTCTCGGGAGGATGCAGAGCCGCCCCCCCACCCAGCGACCCAGCTGGTACGCACAGGGTATTTCCAGGTTCTTTTTGCAGGCATTCTGGAAGGCCTTGTGGGAGAGCTGGCGGCCGCGGAAGATCTCATACTTCCTGTGGCTTCTTGCCCACAAAGGTCTTCCAGTGGGGAGCTGGTTGAGGCAGATAGGCCAGGACGGATGTTGCCAGATTTGCCATGCGGATGAGGAGACACCAAAACACTGCCTGTGGAGCTGCACTCGCGCCCAGGATGTGTGGAGGTGGACTTTTGGGATTCTTACTCGCGCAGCACCAGAGCTAGGATTGATCACTTGGGGCGCGTTCTGTTGGTGCAGCACCGCACCTGGTCTTCATCACTTATTCGAGGCATGCCAGCAGGACCCCACTTTCCTTATCACACAGGGGACGTGGGGACCGCTCGAGGGTATCCCACAGCACCTAGCAGAGGCTGATACAGGAGTTCGGGAGAGGCAGCCAGTCTGGGAGATTATTAGGAGCATTACAGGGTGGCACATCTGGACCTCGTGCTGCGCGCAGATCCTCGGTGGCACCTCCTTATCGACTACCCAGATCATGGCGGAGATTTGGAGTGAGATTATTCATACCCTCAGAGGCCAGTGGGACCAGATTCAGGGAGACTCCCGGGCCGGTCAGGAGAAGCGGAGACGCTTCCTCCGGGCTTGGGACACACAGGGCCTCTTCTTCGAGCAGACTAAGCAGGGCCTTCGGTGGCACTACTCACCACCCCGATGGCTGTTCATTCATACTCGTCTTATCCCTCCGTGAGAGGATGGTTTATTTTGCTACCTTTTAGGGCTGTGTCCGATTTGTGAACGCAGCCCGTCAGCTATAAGCTGACCTCTTGTATCTTGTTCTCGAAGTAATATAATTAGCACTGTTTTTTCGGAAAAAAAAAAGCAAGCAATAGTTGCCTCTACAACTCAATACAGAGTCTCTGTCATTGAATGAAACAGGGAAAAGCTCAAAAAATGACTTTTTCTTTGAAACCACTTAACAAGCTCTCAAAACCACTTTGCAAAGCCAAAGTGACTTTTCCAAAGGTTCCTCCAAGGTCTCTGCACACTCGGATGCAAGTAAAGTCACCCACAAAGCTTCCCATAGAGCTTCTCCTTCCTCCCACAGAGCTGCTGAGCTTCAAGCATTCACGCACACTCAGCTAGATCACCCGGGCTGTGATACCATACCAGTTGAGAGTGCTCTCAACGGAAGCAAGAACAGAAGAAGGGAAAAGAGAGAGAGAGACAGAGAGCCACACAAGTTTGATGGGTGCAGAACCACCCTAATCTTCTTTTTCATTCATTTATATATGTGTTTGAGTATTGTACATAACCGAGGTAAAGGCACAGTGACCTTAAACCCCCACAGATAGTTTGTGTGTAATCTGAGGAGTGTATTGGTGAGTTGATAACAAAGGAGACAAAATTGGTTACATTTGCATGAAGAATTTCTAGAGAAAGTTCTATGTCACATTCATGAATGATGAGGGTGATATTTTTTGTTTATGGTTGCAAAAGAATGCTCCGGTGACTTGTGGATATCTTGCTAGCTAGCAAGCTCTAGGAACAGTGGCTCTTTTGGCTAGCCTCCTTTTCGCCTACTATCTAGCATTGTAGGCAGTCTTTGGGATCCATCATTGATACGAGTACATGCAGTTTTGGGTCATCTGCCTTCATGGCACAATATTACGAATAGAGGCATAAGCTCCATGCACAATTGTGAACAAGTTTGGCATGTTTTCATGAATGAGAGAAGCCAGAGGAAAGTCGTTAGCACAAACCTTGTGAGGGCGATCAGCAGAGTAGAGTGGCATTAGTAGTAGTAAGAGAAGCAAAATTGGCACATCAATCGTCCAGCGGGTAGTAGCTTTGTTTCCTTATTGAATGCAGCTATTGTAGCAAGCTAGTTGCATCAAGCCCATTAGTTGAGACTACACTAATCAACAAGAATTTGTGTAACCAACAACAAAGGATTTAATGCCGTGCATGTGTACATGAGTATCGTTGAGGCTCTGAGGGGTTGAGGCTCTGAGGTATAGTTCATGTTAACAGATTAGTTAGCAATATGCCACCGCTGGTTAGTGATGTGATTTGATGTGGACAGTGGCAAGTCCATAGAGCCAAGATTGCGTCTTGGAGCTAGATGGGCCCAAGAGGACGGTAAAAGAATGAGAAGAGAGAGTGGTATAAAGAGAATAGGGTTGGCCCTCCCTTCAAAAGGTGACTTGTATAAAAGGCCAAATGGTTGACTTTGGTCTTCATTGTTGTATGCACAAGTTTGGGACACAAGCTCCCTCTTCTCATCCAAGAGTGTCTTTGGGTGTTCTCTTGTTTCCCTTGTAGTGCCTTTGTGTTTGCCACTCCATCCCCCTGCACTCTCTCCTTCCCTCCTCCTTCTCCCTCCCTTCTCCCCTCCCTTCTCGCCTTCTCCCCTCTCTTCTCCCTTCTCCCCCTACCCTCTTTCTCTTGTGGAAACACATTGCAACAATTTGGGAGGTGCTTGAGTGACACATGCGGATGGATCGTGCATAAGGAGTAGCTTGGAGTGGAGGATCCATCAACATTCCTTCAAGATCCCCATGACATGTGAGTCATCGTTGAGACTATACATCTTTGGTGCTGTTACCGGCGAGTTCAAGGTATGCTTTTGCATTGCACTTACCTTCTCTATTCATCTACCCATTGCTCATTGTTGCAAGCTTTGGAGCTTTGTTAGTGGAGTTGTAGGAGAGGATGAGTGAAGAAGTGTGTGCTTAGATGAAAAAAGAAGAAGCTATCATTTTCTGTTGGAAAGCATTTCGGATCATTTGAAGCTTGCTTTTTATGTTTTTTAGTGTTTTGAGTTGGTAGGAAGATAGTTTGGAAGATTGCTAAGGAGTGTACCAAGAATGATGAATTATGCTAAAAATCAAAGTGGTTTTGAGTGTTGACAGTCACCTCTTTAAGAAATCTCTCATTTTGCATTCAAATGTTGCCTTTCTTTCTTGTTTTTCGCATTGAGTAGGTGGATTAGGTAGTTTGGTATCCCCCCATCACAAAAACTCCAAAGTGGTCAAGAATCATAAAAAATCGATTGGCGACACTGCACTCCTATCCCCAAGGTTGTCGCCTTAGCGCTATCCCCACGGCTATCACCATAGCGCTATCCCCATGGGCAAACATGCATTGACTCGATGGCTTAGCTCATATCCCCACGAGCTGACACATATAAGTACCCAACCGGTTGCCCTAATTAGTTATTGTTGGTCAATTATCCCCATGGTCAAACATGCATTGACCCAATGCCATAAGGCTATCTCGTCGGTCGTTGCCTTAGCTCTATCCCCACCAGTTTTCGCCATAGCTCTATCGTGTTGGGGTAAGTATGATCAAGGGCTTGCTCTATGGTGCATGTGTGCATCTAGGGGAGTCACATGTGTGTTTGTGTGTGTTGTAAAGGCACATCAAGTGCTATGATGTGTTTAGTGTGTGACCTAAGTGATGATGTAAGACAAAGGCAATCCCACTGATGTAGGGATTGATTCCCACTGATGTAGGGGCTGATTGCCACTATGTAGGGAAGGTATTACCTTCTCTCCTTTTCTATAAGAGAGAGTCCTCTCTCTCACAATCATATAGAGATTTCATTGTGCTCTCACACCTCTTTCAAGATGCATCTATTCTATCCTACGGGATTCTACATTTGGTATCAGAGCTTTAGGTTCCAGATCTAGCCTAGCCTAGCATTAGATGCTATCTCAAGCATAAACTACAAGTTTTTTCATCTTCTCCATTTTCCTCCTTCCCAAAATCTTTGAGAGCTCTGTTCTCTGCCTACAAACGACCATTGCCCAAACCCTCTGAGCTGCAAACTCCTCTTGTATGGGCAAACTTCCAGCTGCAAGCTTTTGGTGAAATTTCGATTGTACGTGAAATGCCAACACACACTCTTTGACAAAATTTCATGCAATGCCGCCTTTGTGCTTATCCTTCTGTCAATTCCTCTGAGCCCGAGCTGCACGATACTAAAAGGAACCTGCTATTGAAATCTGAGCTCATTTGGACAAGGAATGGAGGTGCAATAGATGAAAAACCAGTCGGTCTTCTCAAGCTTGGCTATGGTGACTTGACACAACATTGCACCTCTCCTTGCTGGTAGCCCTTCTCTAGTATAAGGCCCTTCTTCCTGCATAAAAATCCCCTTGAATCGCTGAGCTGTGAGAATTGCACCCTCTAAGTTTTGGTCTCTGTTTTGGATAGTTTTGACAATGTTGTGAGTTTGATGCTACATTAGATGCTACTTTAGCATTTTTGATGTTTTAAAGTATTGAATAGCTTCAGTACAACTATGGCTATAGCTTTGCTTTAAGTTGCTACACCTAGATTTGCTTGGAATGCTTTCATTTAGCCACCTCTATGAAGCATGCAAGTGAAAGCATCATTTCCATTATGTTTTGTAGTATGGAATTTGGTTACAAGTCTTTGCTACTCTAAATGCTTGTATTTTGAAGCTCTTCAACTCTTTCTAGCCTTGTAAGAGAGTAGACACTGCCCATTTTGGGTTAGACCCTCTCATGGCTACCATCTTGAATATGGATAAGTTCAATGGTAAAGGCTTTCACACATGGCAGATGAAGATTAAGTTTGCATTGATGAGAGAAAACCTTTGGGGGCTTGTCAAACCTACTTCAACTACTTCTTCAACAACCTCTAATGCTGGAGAATCCTCAGCTTCGACACATCCGACAAGAGATCCTGCTAGAGAGGAGAAAGCCTATGGCATCATTGCCCTTGGCTTAGGAGATGACTATATTCATCACATTTCTGATTTAGAGTCTCCTTCTGAAGCTTGGCAGAAGCTTGACATTATTTTTGGTGCTAGCTCTCACATCTCAAAATTGTCACTTAAGATTGCTTTCTTTGAATTGAAGATGGCTAGTGGCACTTCTTTGGTTGCCCATGTCAATTATATGCGGAGTCTGATGAAATTTGCATGTGAATTGAATTGAAATAAACCCCATTTCACAAAAAAATCACTGGAGTGTTGCCCCCACACCCTACGAATGACGAGGGTGATAGTGTTGTTTATGGTTTGCAAAAGAATGCTCTAGTGACTTGTGGATATCTTGCTAGCTAGCAAGCTCTAGGAACAGCGGCTCTTTCAACTAGCCTCCTTTTAGCCTATTGTCTAGCGTTCTAGGAAATCTTTGGGATCCATCATAGATACGAGTACATGCAGTTTTGGGTGGGTCATCTGCCTTCATGGCACAATATTGCGAATAGAGGTAGAAGCTCCATGCACAATTTTTGAACAAGTTTGGCATGTTTTCATGAATGAGAGAATCTTGAGGAAAGTCAGTGGTAGAAACCTTGTGAGGGCGATCAACAGCAACAGAGTGGCATTAGTAGTAGTAAGAGAAGCAAAATTGGCGCATCAATCGTCTAGTGGGTAGTAGCTTTGTTTCATTATTGAACGTAGCTATTGTAGCAAGCTGGTTGCATCAAGATTCAGCCCATTAGTTGAGACTACACTAATCAACAAGAGTTCATGTAACTAGCAACAAAGGATTTTAGGCCGTGCATGTGTACATGAGTATCGTTGAGGCTCTGAGGTATAGATCATGTTAACTGATTGGTTAGCAATATGCCACCACTAGTTGGTGATGTGATTCGATGGACAATGGCAAGTCCATAGAGCCAGGATTATGTCTTGGAGCTAGATGGGTCCAAGAGGACGATAAAAGAATGAGAAGAGAGAGTGGTATAAAGAGAATAGGGTTGGCCCTCCGTTTAAAAGGTGACTTGTATAAAAGGCCAAATGGTTGACTTTGGTCTTCATTGTTGTATGCACAAGTTTGGGATACAAGCTCCCTCTTCTCATCCAAGAGTGTCCTTGGGTGTTCTCTTGTTTCCCTTGTAGTGCTTTTGTGTTTGCCACTCCATCCCCCTTCACTTTCTCCTTCCCTCCTCCTTCTCCCTCCCTTCTCCCCTCCCTTCTCCCCTTCTCCCCTTCTCCCCTCTCTTCTCCCTTCTCCCCCTTCCATCTTTCTCTTATGGAAACACATTGCAACAATCCGGAGCTGCTTGAGTGTGACACATGCGGATGGATCGTGCACAAGGAGTAGCTTGGAGTGGAGGATCCATCAACATTTCTTCAAGATCCCCATGACACGTGAGTCACGGTTGAGACTACACATCTTTGGCACCGTTACTAAGGAGTTCAAGGTATGCTTTTGCATTGCACTTACCTTCTCTAGTCATCTACTCATTGCTCATTATTGCAAGCTTTGGAGGTTTGTTAGTGGAGTTGTAGGAGAGGATGAGTGAAGAAGTGTGTGCTTAGACAAAAAAAGAAGAAGCTATCATTTTCTGTTGGAAAGCATGTTGGATCATTCGAAGCTTGCTTTTTATATTTTTTTAGTGTTTTGAGTTGGTAGGAAGATAGTTTGGAAGATTGCTAAGAAGTGTACCAAGAATGATGAATCATGCTGAAAATCAAAGTGGTTTTGAGTGTTGACAGTGACCTCTTTAAGAAATCTTTCATTTTGCATTCGAATGTTGCTTTTCTTTCTTGTTTTTTGCATTGGGTAGGTGGATTAGCTAGTTTGGCATCCCTCCATCACAAAAAAACTTGAGCAAAATTTCCAAAATGGTAAAGAATCATAAAAAACTGGTCGGCGACATTGCATTCCTATCCCCAAGGTCGTCGCCTTAGCGCTATCCCCACGGCAATCACCATAGTGCTATCCCCATGGTCAAACCTACATTGACTTGGTGGCTTAGCTGCTATCCCCATGAGCTGACACATATCAGTACCCAACCCGCTGCCCTAATTAATTATTGCCGGTCAACTATCCCTACGATCAAACATGCGTTGACCCGATGCCATAAGGCTATCTCGCAAGTCGTTGCCTTAGCTCTATCCCCACTGGTTGTTGCCATAGCTCTATCGCACTGCTCAAATAGCATTGAATCATTGCTTTATATGTATCCTATCGACCATTGCCTTAACTCTATCCTACCGACTTGCTATCCCCATGGGTTGTTGCCTTAGCTCTTTCCCCATGGTTAGTTGCCATAGCCCTATCCCCACAAGTCGTCATCATAGCCCTATCCTCATGGCCATAGGGATAGCTTTGGGAACACAAAAATAAGGAAAAAGTACATAAAAATTGGGACCTCGAGCATCAAGAAATGATGAAATTTGCATGTGAATTGCATTGAAATAAACCCCATTTCACAAAAAAATCACTGGAGAGTTACCCCCACACCCTGTGAATGACGAGGGTGATAGTTTTGGTTATGGTTTGCAAAAGAATGCGATATCTTGCTAGCTAGCAAGCTCTAGGAACAGTGGCTCTTTCGGCTAGCCTCCTTTTCGCCTATTGTCTAGCATTGTAGGCAGTCTTTGGGATCCATCATTGATACAAGTACATGCAGTTTTGGGTCATCTGCCTTCATGGCACAATATTGTGAATAGAGGCAGAAGCTCCATGCACAATTGTTGAACAAGTTTGGCATGTTTTCATGAATGAGAGAAGTCAAAGGAAAGTTGTTGGCATAAACCTGGCATTAGTAGTAGCAAGATAAGTAGAATTGGTGCATCAATCATCTAGTGAGTAGTAGCTTTGTTTCCTTATTGAACGTAGCTATTGTAGCAAGCTGGTTGCATTAAGATTCCGCCCATTAGTTGAGACTACACTAATCAACAAGAGTTCTTGTAACCAGCAACAAAGGATTTTAGGCCATGCATGTGTACATGAGTATCGTTGAGGCTCTAAGGTATAGTTCATGTTAACTGATTGGTTAGCAATATGCCACTGCTGGTTAGTGATGTGATTTGATGGACAGTGGCAAGTCCGTACAGAAAGGAATGTGTCTTGGAGCTAGATGGGCCCAAGAGGACGGTAAAAGAATGAGAAGAGAGAGTGGTATAAAGAGAATAGTGTTGGACCTCCCTTCAAAAGGTGACTTTTATAAAAGGCCAAATGGTTGACTTTGGTCTTCATTGTTGTATGCACAAGTTTGGAATACAAGCTCCCTCTTCTCTTCTAAGAGTATCTTTGGGTGTTCTCTTGTTTCCCTTGTAGTGCCTTTCAGTTTGTGACTCCATCCCCCTTCACTCTCTCCTTCCCTCTCCCTTCTCCTCTTCTCCCCTCCCTTCTTCCCTTCTCCTCTTCTCCCCCTTCCCTCTTTCTCTTGTGGAAACACATTGCAACAATCCGAGAGCCGCTTGAGTGACACATGCAGATGGATCATGCACACGAAGTAGCTTTGAGTGGAGGATCCATCAACATTCCTTCAAGATCCCCATGACACGTGAGTTACTGTTGAGACTACACATCTTTGGCGCCCTTACGAGGGAGTTCAAAGTATACTTTTGCATTGCACTTACCTTCTCTAGTCATCTACCCATTGCTCATTGTTGCAAGCTTTGGAGGTTTGTTAGTGGAGTTGTAGGAGAGGATGAGCGAAGAAGTGTGTGCTTAGACGAAAAAAGAAGAAGCTATCATTTTCTGTTGGAAAGCATTTTGGATCATTTGAAGCTTGCTTTTTATGTTTTTTTGGGTTTTGAGTTGGTAGGAAGATAGTTTGGAAGATTGCTAAGGAGTGTACCAAGAATGATGAATCATGCTGAAAATCAAAGTGGTTTTGAGTGTTGATAGTCAACTCTTTAAGAAATCTCTCATTTTACATTCAAATTTTGCTTTTCTTTCTTATTTCTTGCATTGAGTAGGTGGATTAGGTAGTTTGGCATCCCCCCATCACAAAAAAACTTGAGCAAAAACTCCAAAATGGTCAAGAATAATCAAAATTGGTCGATGACACTGCACTCCTATCCCCAAGGTTGTTGCCTTAGTGCTATCCCCATGGCCATCACCATAGCGCTATCCCCATGGTCAAACATGCGTTGACTTGTTGGCTTCGCTCCTATCCCCATGAGCTGACACATATCAGTACCAAACTCGCTACCCTAATTAATTATTGCGGTGATCAGCTATCCCCACGGTCAAACATGCATTGACCTGATGCCATGAGGCTATCTCACCAATCGTTGCCTCAACTCTATCCCCACCGGTTGTTGCCATAGCTCTATTGCACCGGTCAAATAGTGTTGAATCATTCCTTTATATGTATCCTATTGGTCATTGCCTTAACTCTATCCTGCCGACTTGCTATCCCCACGGGTTGTTGCATTAGCTCTTTCCCCATGGGTCATTGCCATAGCCCTATCTCCATGAGTCGTCATCATAGCCCTATCCTCATGGCCATAGGGATAGCTTTGGGAACACAAAAATTAGGAAAAAGCACAAAAATTGGGACCCCGAGCATCAACAAATGATGAAATTTGCATGCGAGTTGCATTGAAATAAACCCCATTTTGCAAAAAAATCACTGGAGCGTTGCCCCCACACCCTGTCGAGACGTTGTCCCTGGACCCTACCTTGATGTGATGCAGGGAATCTACAAGGGGCTGCCGCCCCTTGAACCCACGTCGAGGTGGACTCTAGAATTGGGGCATCAACTGCACAGACTAACACATGCACTTGAGGTTAAGAAGAATCCTAGGAGCTGACCTAGAGCACAAAAATAGTGCCTCCTCAAACAATGTTTTCTCTGGCTACATGCTGAATTTCACAACTATTCAGTAAGGATTCTCAATACTTAGTGCCCACGCAGTGCATGGACCAAGCTGAGTTGTCTATCTTTGAAGACTCAATGAGCTTTGATGGGGACATGGGCAAAAATCCCAACCTTAGACCATTTGTAGCTCCAAACTCTCGTTGAGTACATCCTCAATCACCTACTCCTTACACAACATCTCAAATACGGGACTCATTTGTAAACATGCTAGGAAGGTTTGGTCTAAGTGACCCCCCTGCAAAAATGGTGAACCCATTTGTTGGGTAGACTAGGGTAATGATAGAGCCTCAAATGCCAACCCAACCACCGATATCACAAGAAACACTTAAGGACTCAAGTCCCATAATACCTAATGCCAATCAAACCCCGTCATACTAATTCTTTGATGATAGATAATCCTACGGGAATGGAGTTGGACCCACATTCTCACAAGGGCTCCAAATGCTAGAGCAAAGGGGGCAGAGGAGTAACCTTGAAGGCTCACAATTAAGACCCTCCACCATAGAAGCCTCTATGATCCCTCCTTGGCAACAAAACATGGGAGATATTCCCTACCCAACAAGTCCCCTTATAGGCCTGTGCCTATAGAGAACATACCAGAGTAAATATCGCCCAAAAGAAAATGTCAACCTGCAATGACTAAACAATGGCAAACCCAATGCCAATAGGAGCCAAATGCCTCAAGCATAAACATCATCCATGGGAATAAGCATCATCAAGTATCATCCATGGGAAGTTAACGGGTTAATCTCCTCCTCATTTTCTCTTAAAAGGTCTATTAGACAGGGTTTCCCTTTAGTGCCACTCATCTTTGCATTGCGGTGGATGCTCTTGGTTGGTTCATCAAGGAGAAAGAAGACATTGGAAACATCAGAGGTATCCAGGTTGGAAACGGGATACAGATAGTCTACCAACAATTTGTAGATGACACAAGCCTCACATCGAGCAATGATGCTAGATCAATTTAGGGTGTTCTTAGGTGTTTGGACACCTTTTGCATAGCTTCGGGCTCTAAAATCAATCATGAGAAAATAGGGGTCTTTGAAACTAAGGCAACTCCTCCCCAAATTCTCATAGATAAAGGATATAATATTCTCAAGGAGGGTGAGATCTTTCATCTCCTCGAGATTCCAATGGGCTTCAGATGCACAAACAAAGACAGATGGGATTGGTTAATTGACAAGATCAGGGGCAAAATCAACAGATCGCAAGGACTTCAACCGTCATTAACCAGGAGAAAGTTTATGTTGAACCACTACATTTACCCGTCCATATTGTATTTTATAGCTTGTTGGTTCCCAACATGAAAATAGTTTGACCAACTCAACAGATTGTTCCGAATTTTCTTATGGGGTGGCTCCTTAGAGAAGAACAGAAGCTCCAAGGTTAGATTGAAATTTCGTACCCTGATGAAGACAGAAGGGGGTTTAGGAGTGGTGGATGTCAAAAAATAATCAGCAAGATTTATGGCTCATTGAATTCTAAAAGCATATCAAAATCCTAAATTAGTTTGGGCTTCCTTGCTGTTAAAAAATGTGAGGAAAGTCAAACTTGACCGATGTAGGCACTGGAAGGGATTCCTCTAGGATCTCTCCTCTTTGGGCAAGAAAGGTGTGTCACAAAGGGTTCAGAGCTATGGAAAGGAATGTGGAAAGCCTAGGGAAGTATGTGGCATTTTTTAAAATGGAAGGGTTTTACAAGGAAAATAGGCACCTTCTGTAGTCAAGACTCAATCGAGTTCTTGATTCTTTTTAGCACTCAATTGCTAAGAGATGACCAGCTTAAAGCAGCACTTAGACTAAGCAAGAGAGGGAGCAAAGCCTAGCGAGATCTTAGGGACCGTGCTCAAGGTAAGTGGCACAATGATAACTTCCTCTTGGTATCGTACAAACTAACCAGATTTGATCTTCTCCTTGTAAAGGAACGGCATGATCTCTAGTCTAGAGAAAACCTCCCATGGCTAGGAAATGGACTACTTCCTTCTATGAGAGAATTTAGATGGGCGGGTCAATGGAATCTTTCACTGGTCCCGATATTCTATGATGGACAGGAGGATATGATAGCTAGACTCAACAAAACAAGCCCAAAAGATCGGTCATGGGAATGGTTGGTGTAAACATTGCAACATAGCACGAGAGGATATTCCACACTTGTTTCTCAATTGTTCCTTCTCTAGGGAATTATGGGACTTGTTACATAGATGCATTGCTCCCTTCCCTCTTAGCTACTCGGTCATACTGCTCGGAGATCTCCTAACAAGGCTCCACAAAATTGGAACATTATTAGAGTTGCAATGCTTTGGTCAATTTGGCTTCAAAGATGCACTAAGCCATTTAATAATGTTCTAATGGATACTAAAATTTTTTTTGAATCATTATGCCTGACTATAGGAACGAAGAGATAACATCAAAAAACTCGGCCTTCTGCACACTCAAGCCCAAGACTGCTTCAATGTTGAAGAGAGACTTGCAAATGAAGAATTCACGCTGCTAGACCAAGACAAGGCACAAGCAGAACTAGCGAAAGCAAAAAAAGAAGAGTTTTTGTGAAATAGATGTGCCCCAGCCCCAACCACCACTGTCTTGCCGATTCCTACTCCCCCTCCTTCTGCAGCTCCCCCTTCATTAGCACCTCCTTCTTCTGTGGGCCCAAAAGCCACCTCCATTGCAACAGTGGATACTAATTGGATCATTTCTCCTCCTGTGCGTCCCTTCAAGAGGCCAATGTCGTGTGCAGATCCTTCCAATGTCTCATGTAAAGTTCGTCGAGAAGCACTTATTACATATGAATTCAAGGAAAGAATGCATAACCCCATCACCTCTCTATAGATCTTATTGTCGCTCCGCCAATTCCTAACGCCTCTCCGTCAGATCATGTTGAAGTCAAAGAAGAACTGGATTGGATGTTTTTCTTATGAGAAAATCTTCTCAGTTCATGTTCTGTTACCTTACCGATGTCTACATGTTTGCAGTCATGTTTCCCTGCTATGTTAGTGTGTATGATGCCTATCAGAGAAATTTTATCTACTGATAATGCACAGTTGTATATATTCTTTTGATATTATAATATAACCCTCATTTTTGGAAAAAAAAAGTATCATCCAAGAAAGCATAGCACAATGAGTGCATCAACTATAATGTGTCAAAGCTGTCCCTCATCATAAAATAGCATTTGTGTAAACGTCCATCAATAAAGCATCCCACAAGGCAATCTAGGCCTATCAGTGCATCCAAACAAGATTGAAATGCATCCAAATGGCCTATAAACATCCACTGCAACCTAGTGCAAATCACGAATCAGCACACACAGCTTAATTTGCAACCACAATGATATGCATAAGGTATGTAAAAAAAGTTATGACCTCACAGCAATGACCACTGCTGAAAATAGAACCTGAGATGCCTCAAAACATGGGCGTCACTGCATAATCAAACTCAGCAAGGCAATCTACGAGTATCTCTCTTCTACTGGAACTTTGAAATCCCAACCAAGACGGATGCAAAATGTGGAGTCGACCCTTGCAGTTTACTAGCAATTAAAACCTTAGCAGATAATGCCACATGGCACATGTGTAAAAAACTATGAAGAAACTATAATAGAGATGAAAATCATCAACATAGAGATCTTTAACTCCCCAAATCCTTCACTGAATCATCCTAAAATTTGCAAGCGACAGCTGAGGCCCATCCCCAATCCACCAGAATAGACGGAACAAAAAATGGTGGTATGTGGGAGCGTATCCAAATCATGGGCTTCTGGAGCTTACAAGAGCTAAAAGAATGCAAAATGATTGCTTCCAGTGGGTTTTTTATGCTCTTGCTACTTCTCTTGGGTTTCTCGAAAGCTAGATGGAGGTCTAGAAAAGAGCTTTGGAAGGAAATGGAAACTCATGAGATATTTCATAGTAGGGGATGCTAGAGGCTCAAGAAGAAAATAAAATTGGATTTTGAGCTCACAAGATGAGCTAGAGAGTCCAAAAACAGGGAATGGCAGCACCCACAATACCCAGTGAGAGAGAGAGAGAGGTAGAAGAGAGCCACACAAGTTTTTGATGGGTGCAAAACACCCTAATCTTCAATGTCATCCATATATATATATATGTGTGTGTGTTTGAGTATTATACATAACGAGTTAAGGCAAGAGGCTATTCAGAGTGCTCTCAATGGAAGGGAAACAGAAGAGGGTGAAAGAGAGAGATACCCAAAAGAGAGCCACACAAGTTTTGGTGGGTGTAGAACACCCTAATTTTCTATGTCATCATATGTGTGTGTGTGTGTGTGTGTGTGTGTGTGTGTGTATTGTCCATAACTGGGGTTAAGGCACAATGGAATTTAACCCCCACAACCTCCCACTTAAAGGCCAATGTACCTTTAAGGGAGAATAACCAGTGAGCATACTATCCAATTCCCATCAATACATGACAATACTCAAACCATTGACTAGGTAGACACTTCGTCATCAGCATATCTACAAGGTTATCATCTGTATGAACCTTAACAATCTCTATGCACTTGTCCTCAAGTACCTCCCTAATGAAATGGTGCCTGACCTCAATGTGTTTGGTCTTTGCATGAAAAATTGGATTTTGTGCTATCTGAATAGCTCTCATGGAATCCGTATGCAATGTCGATACAACTGTATGAATCCCCAAATCTCCCAGTAGCTGATCAAGCCATATAGCCTCCTTGCAACCCTTTGTGCTTGCAACATACTCGGCCTCTGTGGTAGACAAATCAAAGTAATTCTTCCACAACATTGCACCACGTGTAAAGGTGAACACATAACCAAAAGTGAATCTCCTCCTATCCACATGCCCTGCATAGTTTGAATCGGTGTACCCAAGTACATGCATCTCCCCTTGCCCTCGGGGGGGTCACTATGTATAAACCCTCTATACCACGTGCGTTCAAGGCATATTTTTAAAATCCCTTATCTGTAAATTTTTGATTAATAAAATGTACCCCTTTTCTATACAAATCTGTAAATTTTTTCCAAAACTATTTTAAATAGTCCCTTATGTATATTTATTTCTGTAAATTTTAGAAATAAAAAATATCCTTCTGTTGAACTCACGTGATAGGGTTACATATGATGAGTGACCCCCCCGAGCCCTTGCCAAAGTAGATGCACATCTCCTTGGTACCCTTCATGTACCTCATGATGCACTTAACTACCTCCCAATGTCTTTTCTTGGATTAGCCATATATCGGCTAGCAACTCTCACTGCAAATTCAATGTCTGCTGTAGTAGCATATATAAGACTTTCAACTGCTGATGGATAAGAAACCTTGGCCATCATGGCACTCTCCTCATCTGATTTGGGACTATCTTCCTGAATCAGTCTCACATATGGAGGCAATGGAATACTTACAACATTCCCCCCCTCCATATGGAAACACTGCAATACTTTTGCAACATATGCCTTTTGTGAAAGCCAAAGGAGTTTCCTACTCCGGTCATACGTGATGTTGACAAAATATGAAGAGGGGAGAGGAGAAGAGCTCAAGAAGAGTGGAGATGAGAAGAGAGGGCATAGCTAGAGAGCACACCACAAATGACTAACTATACAATAGATTTAGTTGAAAAAGTAGAATATATACAAACCCTTTTAGGGTTAGGGTTAGGCCATCTAACCCTTTCCTTTATAGCACTCTATGTGTTAGTGCTATGCACAATATTGAACACATGATGCTGAGATGGTTTCTTAACACCTTCCCTCAAGATCAACATCATGAAGTAGGCCTTCCCTCAAGATGATAATCTTGGGGAATCAAAGAGGATTGAGAATTATATTCCATCACACCCCTTTAATGGTAATGTCCTTCCTTTGCGTCATACCAAGAGCTTGTCGGTGCTTCTAAAAAATCTCTTTACCAATTGGTTTGGTAAACATGTCTGCAACATTCTCTTTGCTATCACAATGCTGTAGTGTGATGTCACCAAGTAATACTCTTTCTTTGATGAAGTGCTCTCTGACATCAATGTGCTTTGTCTTGGAGTGATATATTGGATTCTTGTCCAATACTTGAGCCGATTGATTATCACAATATATTGCTCTTGGCTTTGATTCATCAAAGTAGTCTATTGCTGTGACAATAATCTTCTAAGCCATATAGCTTCACATGCACCTATAGTGAGTTCCCTATATTCTGCTTCACTTGAAAACAAAGAAACACTTGGTTGTCTATTTGACAACCATGATATAGCATCTTGACTAAGGAAAAATGCATGTCCTTGTGTTGATCTCCTAGTCTCATGATCTCTGCCCACAGTCCCTGTCATAGTATCCATGCACCTTGGATGACTTCCTCTATATTCTATTCCAAACTATCTTGTACCTCTAATGTATCTCAAGGCTCTTTTGGCTGCATTCCAGTGAGATTGTTTTGGATTTGCCATAAATTGTGCAAGTGAGCTTATTGCATAACAAATATCTAGTCATGTGATAGTCAGATATATTAGAGATTTAATGAGCTACTGATTATACCTGTCATTGACTGTAGGCTCTTTTGAATCTTTTGTAAGTTTCAAACTATGCTCCAGGGAGTGGTTGCAATCTTGCAATCTACCATATGAAACTTCTTCGGGAGACTATCAACATATTTGAGTTGACTCATGAAGTTGCCATTTGAATCTCTCTAGAACTCAATTCCAAGACGATAGTGCATAAATCCAAGATCTTTCATGTCAAACTCTACAGATAAGTCTTGTTTCAACTTTTTAATGAAGCTTTCTTTGCTTCCGATCACAATCAGGTCATCTACATACAAAAGTGCAATAGTGATGTCTTCCCCTTGAACTTTGTAGTAGAGAGTATGATCTACATTGGATGTCATGTATCCCATATTAGCAAAATCTTATTGATTCTATTGTATCAACTTCTTCGCGCTTGCTTTAAGCCGTTGAGACTTTTCTTGAGATGGCAAACTTGATTCTCTTTCCCAGGTTTAAGATAACCTGTTAGTTGTTGCATGTAGACTTTGTTGTCTAGGTAACCATTGAGAAAAGCATTCTTGACATCCAGTTGGTACACATTCCATCTGCTGAGTGTTGCTAGTGATATCAAGAACCATATGGAATCCATCTTTGCTATCGGAGCATAAGTCTCATCATAATCTTGGCCATATTGCTCTGAAAATCCTTTTGCAACTAGTCTAGCTTTGTATCTTTTAATGCTTCCATCTAGATTGTACTTCACTTTGTAAACCCATTTGTTTGCTATGGCCTTCTTTCATGGTGGAATGTCACATAATTTTCAAGTATTATTCTTGTACAAAGCTTTCATTTCTTCATTCATAGCACTTTGCCATTCTGGCTCGTCAACTGTGTCTTCGAAGTACATTGGTGCTACTGTAGCCATGATGGTAGTCATAAGAGCATAATTAAAGGTTTCAACTTGAATGGCTTTCCTTTCTGAGCATATCTCAATCTGGGTGGTGGTTTGATTTCCCTAATAGAAAGTTTGAGTTGCTGTGGCTCTTCTTACCATGTCTCTAGAAATTATTTCTTCATCAATCTTTTCTATAGGTGATTGAGTAATCAGTGTCTCTATCTCCTGTGTATTTGAGGTTTTCCATTCTGATTCCTCATTAAACATTACATCTCTTGAGATAATAACCTTTTGGTTGATGAGATCATCCAACTTGTATGCTTTGCTTTCTTCACTGTAGCCAACCATGATGCATTTACATGAACCTTGAATCCAATTTCTTGTGACGATGGTCATCATGTATGTGGAAATATGCTATGCAACCAAATATATGAATATGCCCAATGCGTGGCTTGTGTCCATCATAAGGTGTCATACCTTGGTTCGATCAAATGCCGATCAAGCAAGTAGTTTGCAGTGGATATTGCTTCTACCCGATACTGATTCCAAAGATGCTTCTCACTCATTGCTCTAGCGTTGTCTACTAAGGTACCATTCTTCCTTTTAGCTCTTGCATTCTACTGAGGAGTATTTGCACAAGTGAATTGTCTTCAAATGCCATTACTTCTACAAAAGTTCGTGAAAACTAAAGACATGTGTATTCACATCCTCTATTTGATCTCATGACTTTGATCTTTCTGCCCATCTAGTTTTCAACCATGGCTTTGAATTCTTGAAATCAAGAAAAGGCTTCAGATTTCTCTTTCAGAAAGTAGACCCAACAATGTTGGTTATAGTCATCAATGAAAGTCAGGTAGTAAAGTGAACCATTGATGCTGCGGGTGTGGGCATAACCCGATACATCTATGTGTATCAAATCAAGAATAGCTCATGCTTGAGAGGTGCTTTTGCCAAAATTGGTTTGCTTTTGTTTACTAAAGTAGCATGCTTCACAAACTTTTCCAAGAAACTGAAGCTTAGGAATTTCAATTGCCATATTTTGATTTCTGAGCTCTATCAAGCTTTTGAAAATGACATGTCCATATCTCTTGTGCCATTTTGCAGAAAGTGGCATTGGTTATTGGTGGTTGAGCTGACATGGCATGCAAATCTGGTACTGAAGTTAGCATTCTGAGAACAAGCGTCCTTCTTTGACTACTTTTCCTACTAGGTGATATCCTCTAGATTTGTCTCTAATAGTGCATTCATCTCCATTGAAGACGACTCAATAGTTGTGTTTCGTCATTTGAACAACTGACAAAAGGTTCTTACTGAGCTTCAGAACATAGAGTACATATTTCACCAATCCTTTCGTATCGTGAAATTGTTCATAGGGACAATGCCTTTCCATTGAGCTGGATTTGGTGTGTTATCTTCTGTGTAGATAACGTTCTTCTGTCCTTATAATGGTTTCATCTCTGTGAACCATTCCTAATGTTTTCTCATATGAGATGATGTGCCATTGTCGATGTACCAAGGATCCTGATTTGGTTGATCGACTTGATAATTGAATTCCCCTTTGGAATTGAAATCAATGTCAAGATATATTATTTTAGTGTTCAGCATTTCCTCGCTTCTTGCAAGGAACACATTCTCAGGTTTATTGGCATAATGTCTATGACTTGAATGTCCATTGTGACGATTTCATCTTCCTCGAAAATTCCCTCGATTGTTGTTAGATTGACCACCTTGGTCGTACTGCTTCTTGCACCAATCTCTTTCATAGTGTCCAAACTTATGATAGTAATATGTTCTGTGATTGGAGTTGTGTATTTTAGTAGATGCCTCCAAATTGAGGTTGCTAGTCATAGACATGGTGCAAGAAATGTACTCAAAGTGTTTGTGAAATCACTGTGTCTGAATCAACTGCAATACATTGTCTACATCAAGTGCAATATGAATTGTTGGTGAAGAAGAGCTGCAATATATAATCCAATCTATTACAAGGCTTGTGGCAAATGATGCCAAGAATAGCCAAGGGGCTTTATAAGGAGTGAAATGATGTGCACAATGCTAGAAAATAGCCAAATAGGATTTACAATGATGGCATGTGTGTGTGAAATCAAATCATGTGCTATTTGCCCCACTGATCAATTGGTGAATGCCTCTAAACACTCTAAACTCTGCTCATTGAACTGTGGAATGTCGAGTTTCAGGAAATGTGATGATGTGAAACCACATGTGAGCTAAGGGGCTAACTCCGAGGAGGAAGTATTTAGGAATTCTTTGGCATGGCTTCGATTGGCTGCTTTGGAGTTCTCTCCACTATGGATGATCTCATCTACTCTGAACTAAATCTAGACCAACTGTCAAGCAATGTAAAAGCAATCAGTAAAAATAATTTAGTTTCTTTGTTCGTTTTAAATGTTGGGTCAGATGCGTCAATGTAGAGGCCGATGTACATGCAAGAAGTGGATTTGTTGTTTGTTGTGCTGAGGCTCAAAAGTGTGTGATACTTGCATCAAAATGTGCGTGTGATGTGACGAGCACGTAGAGCACAAAAAATCAAGTGTTTTTTTCTTTTTGGGGCATCCTCAAATTCTTCCTGGATTAAGAGATATAGCTTGATCTAGGTGGAGGGGAAAAAAAACATGGAAATGATGATGTGGCACTGTGATGTGGCAACTGTATTCACATGGAAAAATCGTGCCTAGTAAGGGATGTGCCTATGGAGCACTGTGTGATGAGGTGGCAATTGTATGTTCACATGAAAGGGAAAGTATGCTAATGGGGAGGTCACTGTGCCTAGCTGGCACTGTGCCATGTGGCAGATGATGTGGTAGTGCTGATGTGGCCTACTGACTTAGATGTTGATGTGGCAATGTTGACTTTGACTAATGAATTGGCAAGTCTGTGATGACATGGATAGTCGAGGTGATGACATGGCTTATTTGCCACATGTTAGAAGGTAGACATTAACCTGACCTAACCAAATTATACCAGACCATGGTTAAGGAAACTTTACCAAGGCTAAAAGTTTATCTGCCATGTGGCAGAAGGTAGAACTTTGACGGTCTAGAGTACATTGGCGAGCCTTGGCGAGGCGGGAGAGCTTTGTTGTTGGCTGTGTGAGAATTGTAGTTGGTGGAGCTAGGAGATAGGAGCTCGCAGGAGATCTTGTTGAAGATGTGCATATAAGTCGCCCAACCTTAGGAGGCCACCTGTAGTTAGAAGTAATTCGAGCTAGTCATTGTAGATGGCACCTTAGTTAGCTAGAAGAGCCATTTGGAGGTGGAGCTGCAATTCAGAGCTGTTCGGGAGTTGTGGATGAGTTGTTTGCATGCCAGAGTTGGGAGCTAAGCTGCCTTGGATATGCAAAGGTCTGCAAAGGTTGGCTCATTAACCATAGTGCCTACAACTAGCCATGATGGTAGGCTAGAAAGCAAAGATGTGGTGAGTTGTAGTATGTGCAGAGATCCTATAGGTGGATCACTGGGTTGTTGTTCTAATGGTCTCAAAAGGAAAATGAAGGGAAAATCCGAGCTCTGTCTCTTTTTCTCACTCCCTATGTCTCACTCAACAATCCATAAAGCAAGTAGGATCCTATCTCTTGCTTTCAATCAAAGAACTCTATCTCACATAGAGATGAATGAAATGGACAAAAATTCTTCCAAAATGAATGGAATTTTTCTCTCACGGAAGAGAACACTCAAGATCTCTCGATCTCTCGATCTCTCAAGATCTCAATCTCTCAAATGATGATCTTGATGCCTCAACAGAAGGTACAAACTTCAAAGTCCAAAGAACTCTAATGCAGTACATAACCCAAATGGCATAAGAGTTTCATTCCATTTTGGCTCATATGGCCCATCCAGCAATGCCACAAAGAAATACTTGGATGCTCGGTTATTGCAACAGCATGATCAGACACCCCTAATACATGTAACGAATACATAGTCCCACACTTGGCACCTGTGGCCAAAAGCATAGAGCCCTTTTGAATTTTCCAACTCCCAAAACCAAAGATGGTCTGAAAACTAGCATCATCTAGGTGACCCTTTGAAATGAGACTCTTGGTCAGCTTAGGCACACAACCTATCATTCCACTATCATAAGTGGAGAACCATTCCCTATGGGGAGTAACATGGAATGAAGCACTAGAATCCAAAATCCAATCCTGGAAATATGCATCATTTGAAGTGGTAAGCAACTCTGCAAGTAGACTACACACGAAGAGAATGTCATTCTCACTATCATCAAAATGATTGCATTGATCTCCTCGATCTTCACTTTTCCTTTGTCCTCCCTTGGACTCCCTTCCTTCTTATTTGCTCCCTAATTTGCATTCTTTTGCTTATCCTTTTCTCTCTTTTCACCTTGTAGCAATTCTTTTTCATGTGGCCCTTCTTGCCACAATGGTAACACTCAATGATTGCTTTTAATTTCTTCATTTCTGTTCAATAACAATTTCAATGAGTAAAACTGCTATTTGACTTGAACTAGCACTGGGATGGTTTAGGATAATCACATGAAGTCCAAGCCATCACGGTTTAGAAATTAAGTGGTATATGACTCGAATAATAGGAAATTCACATATTATCACATATTAGACAATAACAAGTATATTGCTTTTCATTTTTGAATTTCACAATTAGAAAATAATACTTTCATTTTTGGGAATCACATTTAGATAATATTAATATATAGCTTTTAATTTCTTTATTTCTGTTCAACCACAATTTCAATCAGTCACTGTTGTTTGACTTGAAGTAGCATCGGGTTGGTTTAGGACAATCACATTAAGTCCAAGCTATCCTGGTCTAGAAATTAAGTGGTATATGACATGGAAAGTAGGTAATTAAATTTAACTAATTTAACTACTAAGAAACACAATAATTTCAACCACCAGGCTGGTCAATAACCAATGTCTACTCAACCATGTTGGTTTCAAATGATCACATAATTGGTGTTTGAGCTGAACTAGCCACGGTTGCATGATGTTTCAACCACGGGGCTAGTTTAGTAAAATAACAATATATTGTTGCTTTGTTGCAAAATATCCCAACCATCGGGATGGTTTAGGACAATAACAATATATTACCTATCTGTTACAAAATATATTACTTTTAATTTTGTTTCAACCATGCTAGTTCAGGACAATCACATAACTGGTGTTTGAGTTGAGCCAGCCATGGTTGCATGATGTTCCAACCATTGGGCTGGTTTAGGACAATTACATTAAGTCCAAGCTAGCCGGGTATAGAAATGAAACAAGTAAACTATCCCAAATCTCAATCACAAACAAGCATCAGGCTGGTTTAGGTAACCACTGGCATTTGTTGTATCAAGTATGTGTATGATGTGCTTGTCAAACACCTTGTGTCCCATTCGCTTTTTATAGATGTCCTTCTTATTTGGAGAAACTCTTGTATTTTCATGCCAAAACGTCATCACTTTGGCAAATAATGAATTTTGCACTTAGACTGTCTCTCCTTTTCTTGCATTCTGTTGAAGCCCATAGACTTCTCAGATCGAGATGATCGTGCATTGCCTCCACTCTACATTCAACCATTGGAGCCAAGTTAGTCCTTTAGATTAATAAGACATTTGAAATTGTGCACCCAAGCCATTTAGATCCATTGTTTTAGGGGACACCAACATAGCTAATGTCGCCCTCTTTGCAGGTAGTTGATATAAGCTATGCATCCCTTTCAATTTTGTGGGCCATTTCTCAGGCTAGAGAGCATCACCTCTTGGGTGTGCCTCTCCCAATGTGTTGGTAGGGTTGTCACTCAATGAACTTTAGGGTGCCGGCCAAAGTTTGTGAAGACTCAAGACTAGTATTCACTTGAATGGCTTGATGTTGCTGCCTCAAATGCTCCCACCAATTGTGACACCACAACTCATGTTCTTTGTTTTGATTGGGCAATGATCAAATATGTGCATCTGCAAATTGGTTCCTGCTACTTCTTTGCAAGGAGTCTTTTTCTTTAGATTGTTTCTTCCTTTGCAGCAGACATTGCAAAAGTGTCTCTCGTTGCCATTTTGATATTGTGCCATTGATTTCCTTGACCCGCAATCTGTTCCTTGTGCCTTAACCAAGCTTTTCAACTTTCCTATGTCACATCTGTCTGCTTCTCTTGCAAACCATGCCAAGCTGCATGTTTCGATTGATGCCATGGCAATGATTAGTGAATCGCCAGAATAGACCCTCTAGAATAGAGAGAAGCTAGCTTGTGAAGCAAGCAAAGAATATAAGACAGCTTATCCAGTCTATGCAAGGTCACGTCAAGGTGCGTGTGGGTTGTAGGGCAGGGGCAAGTTGCAAGTACTTTTTATTCCAAGACTCAATGGGCGAGAGGTGTGAAAATTCAAAATTTGTAGGAGTAGCAAAATTTTCAACTGGTAGGTTTTCCTCCCTCCGGCAATACACGTTACCAGAATTTGATATCCCAAACAAGTGCAATGTGGCCTAGAATGCTTCAAAACACAAATAGGCCAAAGGTCATGCTATCGGGTTTGATGCTATGTATTATGAAATATAATGACCTCTGGCATGCTTATGAGCCATTTAACAAGTAAGTGCATGGAAAAAGAAACAATTTAAAATTGTAAACAGTGTTGGATTTATTAAGAGATCATTGCACATGTGCAATTCAACTTCTTCCATTCTAGGGTGAAGGGTGAATCTAGACACCAATATCAACAACTATCAATGTTTTAAGACCACTATGCAATAGTCCCACTAGTTTGGATTCCAAATTTTCAATCCGTTTTGGTTTTCAACAAATTTAAAAAAAGTTATAGAGCATGCCCTCAAATGGGTGTGCATAACTTTAGCACAACATTGGAGGCCTGTTAACCCATACCTAATGTTCTCGAAAATGAACACTAATAGTACTTCTAGACCACTTAATAGTACTTCTAGACCACTAATAGTACTTAATAACTATTTAATAGTATTGTAGAATCACTTAATAGTGCTTTCAAACCAGCTAATAATGCTTTAACACCACTAAATAGTACTTCTAGACCACTTAGAAGCACTTCTTGGTACAAGTGGTCTAGAGCTATTCAAAAACAATTAGAACGTGCTCCAAAGATATAAAACGTAGCACCTAAAAATGCTTTAGAGGATTTGAAGGTGCTCTAGGATTGTTGTTATTTTGCTTGAATAAAAGTAAAGTACAAATCTGAGGCTCATCAAGCAAATGTATGGGATGCTTTACAAAAGAAAGTCCCCCCATCCTCTTGCAATAAACATTTTTTATATTAGGGGAGACTCGAGTCTCGAGTGTCCAAAATTCAAAACCAAGATCTTTAACCTATTGTGTGATGATGGTACTTATAGGTTGTTGTCTA
Source organism: Dipteris shenzhenensis (assembly GCF_047967505.1). NCBI lineage: Eukaryota > Viridiplantae > Streptophyta > Polypodiopsida > Gleicheniales > Dipteridaceae > Dipteris > Dipteris shenzhenensis. The sequence continues at coordinate 11,275,571 of NC_141622.1, read as the reverse complement.
TGGCATATTTGTAGGGGCAAGACTCCATTCTCTTCTAGTTGTAGGCGAGCATTGGCTTCACAGAGGTTTCTCTTATGGATACTTAGAACCTTTGATATGATACCTTTGCCAAGATGATAGGTTTTCGATTTCCAAATTCTTCATTGAACCTATTACCTTTAAGGCCATTGCTTGCTTGGGTGTAGCCATTTTTGGTGAGTTTCAAGGATTTTTTTGTATATAAGTATCTTGCTTGACCCATAACCTATGCATTGCTCAATGGAATTCGGAAAACTTTGTCTTTAAGTTGTAGTACACATTTCAAACTTGAACATGAGACCAAAAAATTATGGAATAAGGATTTAGAACAAGACTGTTAAAGCATACAAGTGCTATGTTGCATGTAAAGCATGCATCCTGAAGACTATAGGATATAGTAATTTATTCCAAAACATCAAAATTTTGTTCTGTACATACATGCAACCAAGTAATCATTCAAAAGTACACTACATGAACTTCTACTCAACCTAAGGACACACCTAAACAAGAACCTTAGGCATGGGTTAATGGGCCTCCAATTGATATTGGTATCTAGATTCACCCTAAAATGGAAGAAGTTGAAAATGTGCAATTTTTGCTATATTGGTTATGTGATGCTATTATATGTTTCCTGTTCTTGCCTCCACTAGTTGTGCTGATAGATTGAAACTCAACAGTGACTTTACAAGTTCACTCTATAATAGTAGATCACGTAGTGATTGCTATAATAGTGGATTATGTCGCGAGATCACGAATTATTTGAGGTAATATACCATTACCTTGAAAACTTAGTAGTTTATTCTAAGGATTGGAAGTTATTTAGAAATGTTAATGATGTTGCATGTTGCATGTTGCTTTTAAGTGGTTTACTTTACACCAACATTGCAATTTTGATGTGTATTTTGGATGTTCTTTATTTTGAAGTTTGAGCGCTTACAAAACAATTGTTTCATGCACTAGATCACTACACTGTCTACACACCCATCTTTGATGGCAACACAAGCAGTTGAAGACTAAGATTTAGATGCTTTCCTGTAAGATAATGATCAAATACTTGATAGGATCGAGTGACAAAGAAATCTATTCCCATGTAAGCTCAAAATTTCTATGCGATCAAATGGTATCCCGAATACTTGATCTTATGTACATAAGATGGCCTAGTTGTAGTCAAATGGCACAGTCGGATGTTAGAGTGATAATTGATCAATTTATTGCTTGAGTGTTTGGAGATCCAATAGGACAATGGGAATTATATGCAAAGGTGAGCAATGTAGCCTTGCCTGTCCAATGGAGAGGACAGGCTTGCACTTTGGACGATTGAATGGAAGGCATTGTAGATTTCCAATCATAGAAAAAACCAAAAGAAGAAAGGATCCATTGGAAAGGCAAGAGCCAATGCCGTGGTCCATATGACCAAGATGGCTAATGGTCTAGAGCCAGCCCAAGCTAAAGCGAGAGCATAGATAGAATTATGTACTGCATTTGCTGCTGACATGTGCTCCCACACAGTACACTTTCCATTGCAAGCGTGAACCTGTGGGCAAGGGAGGAGAAGGGAAGGTATTCAGGATACAAATTGTGGGTGTCCCAGGTCTTAGGCAAACATCATGGCATGCTTGCAAGAAGAGTAATAGAGACGATGCCCATGCTCATCTGGCACTGAAGAATGAACTTGCGATGACAGTTGTCCATAGAGCTATCTGTCGAGTATTGGGGTACTCACACACCCAAGAGCTCTGGGTCATCACTCCATTTTTCAATGGTGGAAGTGTGCACGATATGTTGATGTGTGTCCCGTAGTGTTGCGGGATAGATGTGAGATGGGTTAACCCCACACATCCCAAAGAAGAACCTCGCTTTGATTGGAACTCTCCACTCACCAGGTTGTAAGCAAGGTTATTGTGTCATCATAGATTATCCATTGCTGCTGTTATTGCCAATGGTTTGAAAGCAGTTCATGAACAAAGATATGTGCACACCAATTTGCAAGCAACTAACTACATGCTAGACTTCACGAAGGATGGCATGTTTGTCCGAGTTGGGATTATTGATTGGAGAAGAAGTCTCCACTGGACTGAAAGTCGATATCCCCATAAGACCCGGCTTATGCTCCTCCTAGGGAACGGGTATTATGCTCCTCCTAGGGAATCTCCATGGTTAGCACTGAAATTATATGCTAGTACAACTACCCGGGCAAATCCCAAGGGCGCATGGGAACTAGAGTCAAATTGCTTTGCCATTAGTTGGCTATTTAGGGAAATTGCCAACTTTCTCATAGATGCTATAGACGCTCTTAGTGACAACTCCGTGAAGGGAGATGTTGTAATCAAGCTCTTGGTTGATTGTGGGAATGTGCTATAATGCAAGATTGATCCAAAGGAGTGACCTTGCATGGGAGCAATTTAAAAAAAAATGCATAGTTTCAATGTAAACGAGGATGTGGTAATGTGACCCATTGAGGAAATGAAGACATGTTGTTGAATATAAGCTACATCTTTTTTGAGCTTGACCCATATGATTGCACTATGATTGCCAAATTTGTATTGTTTTTGAAAAATGTAAATGTAGGTTTGAAAATTAGGACCACATGTATCTTTGAAACAAATGTAACAATTTGTTAGAGTTTACCCTTTTTATTTGTACAATTTAATCGATCGTGGTGGTCAATCCACAATCCTATTAGTTGGATAAATTCTTAGATGGCATGATTTGCATGAGCATTATAATTAAATGTTTCAACAACGTGCGTTACTCACTTGATCTTCTCTTGCTCTCTCACTTGCCATGGCATCCACGTTGCAACTATCAACACAAGCTGCATATGCATCCTAGGATCCAAACGTGAGGGGATCTCTTTATTAGTTTTTCTTCATCTCGCCAATCAAATGTTTTCTTATTCTCATGGCCGATCCTGTAAAGATTTGGTTGCAAAAGTTGCACTTCCACTTGTTGAGATATGGTGCCATGAGCACATAGATTAAAGGCTAAGGTATGGTATAGGAAAGAATTAAAGTAGCCACCCTAGGATGTGGATTACATGATGTGGAGATGTGGATTGAGGATATCCACAAGGAGAGATGTGGATCAGAGGATCCCACATGTGTTGACTATTCTAAAGGCTCTCCCTATATAAGAGGCCTATCATGTATTGTTGAGTACACACATTGCAATAGATTGAGTGTTTGCTACCCTATGTCTCTCTTGTGGTGCTTTGATCCTCCTTGATTCCTCACCTTGTCATGGTATCAGAGCTTCCCTGTCTTTCATCGAGACATGGTGATCCTTGCGTAAGAGTGTGAGAGATCTAGAGTAATTGAGAGTTACTTCATTCCGTTGAATGGAAGAGAAATTTCCGTTCATTCTTGATTGGAATAATTTCCATTTGCAAGAGAAAGTGAGTGTTCCTCTTGTTCATTATTCTTTTATGAGAGAGATAGGAAGAGACTCATACTCCTGTGAGAGACTCCATTAGTTCTAGGGAGAGAGAGTACTCTAGTTCTTCTTTTGAGAGGATTTTGAGAGACTAAGGTTTGACTAAGTTCTTTTGAGAGATTTTCTTCTTAAGTCTAAGGTTTGACCTTCAACAAAGCTCCTAAGCTTGGCACTTCCTCATGGGCTCAAGACCACAGTCCAACACAGCCTCGATGGCTCCTCCACTCACGTCTGCACAACAGAGACCTCCAGCCTTTTCCAACGATCTCCAGCAAGAGCGGCTCTTCGACCAAACCTCTTGTAGTACATGTCAAAATGAGTAGATGCCTCAAGGATTACTCCAACCATTGTTCATGCAATTTTTTGAAGCTCCTGACGACCCGCGCCAAACAAGCATCTGCAGCCACAGTAGTCTTCAATGCTACAACAGCCGCCTCTACTAGACCGCATCCAACCCGACTCGCTACTACGACAATTGACTCGCTAGCTCAAAACTGTAGCTCCAATAGCCAACCTCTACCTAGGACTACATCTCCAAAAAAGCCTCTCCCACACACGTGATTGCACAGCGACTCCAAGCGCCTTGCCAAGCCTCTTCGTCGAGCCAGTCTCTAAACTTTAGAACTTCTCCAGTGCCTCGACAAGCTCCGCGACCAAGCAACTACCTAAAGCACTGCAAATGCCTCCAAAACTCTACTCAAATGACACTCCAAGCCTTGCTCGTGATGACGAATCTCTCCTAGCCACAGCTCTGCCCACGATGATCAAAGATGACATAGACGCCGACCTTTTCCAAAGCTCTCCTAAGGTTCACTGAAAAATGACACGTGGCAAGATAGAAGTTTACCCGGGTAAGGTTAGTTAACCTTGGGTTTTGGAGTGGTTAATTGTTTGCCACGTGGTAGAAAGTTGGTCAAACTAACTGTGGTTAAGTTAAACCATGGTTAAAGGCTTAAGGTTAGGTTAATGCCACATCATCATGCCACCTAAGCACACACTAACCATTAAGCACAGTATGGCTGCACTTGGGTCCAAACATAATTCATCATATAGACTCCAAGGATCATGCCAAAGATGCATGGGATGAGTTGAACACAGTGTTTAGTGAAAAAGCCAAAAACCAATCTTAAGATTAAATTCTATGGTTTGCACATGAGCATCAATGAATCGATGGCACAATTTGCCAACAAAATCAAAAGCATTATGACCCAACTAGAAGGCATAAATGCAAAAGTAGGAGAAAAGGATGCACTTGCAATCCTCCTTAAAAGCATGCCTATAGAGTACAGCGCATTGACAACCACTTTGAAGAATTTACCAGATCCAAAGTTTGAGGAATGTGTATCCTCTCTTCTTGAAAAAGAAAGAGAGTTGAAGGCATCGACATATGCATCAACATCTACATCAACACACAATAGCTATAATGAAGAACAAGCATTGTTCAGTAAAACATCAACAAAGTGCTACCATTGCAAAAGGATGGGTCACTGTCAAAGTGACTGCAGATTGAAGAACAACCCAAAGTGTCACCATTGCAAGAAGTTGGGACACAAGGAAGAATGTAGATTGAAGAACTAGCAAGTCAACTACATGGAGTTCATCAAGCCATGAGCAGAATGACAAGAACAACATGTATTGAGAAGCAACATCCTTGCCACCTTCAGCCCATATGTTTGTAAAATCAAACCTGACCACCTGAGAGTAGCCATGTAAGCACCCAGGGAGGATTTAATCTTGTAACTCACATTTGATCACCTTGCAGTAGCCAATGGATCATGGCACCAAGGGGAGGTGTTGAGATATGGTGCCATGAGCACATATATTAAAGGCTAAGGTATGGTATAGGAAAGAATTAAAGTAGCCACCCTAGGATGTGGGCTACATGATGTGGAGATGTGGATTGAGGATATCCACAAGGAGAGATGTGGATCAGAGGATCCCACATGTGTTGACTATTCTAAAGGCTCTCTCCATATAAGAGGCCTATCATGTATTGTTGAGTACATACATTGCAATAGATTGAGTGTTTGCTACCCTATGTCTCTCTTGTGGTGCTTTGATCCTCCTTGATCCCTCACTTTGTCCACTTTTGACACCCTAACATTCTAACAAAATCTTGTGGTTTTGCAACACTTTGGCCTCTTCCTTGAGTCTCTTTGGTGGTTGATGTCCTACCCTATCTTCTCTGTCTGCCATGGTTGCTGTACATGTAAAAGAGAAAAACCATCTCAGTTCATTAATATGTTTTTAGCAACTTAAGACAATGCCAGTAACATGTCATTGAAAACAAATGTAAGTTTGCTAGACCTCAAGAGAGAGAAACCATCCAATCATCTTGCCCCCTCCCGACATAAATGGAGGGTTATAGACATGGTAATCTGCATGTAGAAATAGGTGTGGGATGGCAAGTTGCCTTTTTCCATGTCCCGCTCTTTCTCGAGTAAGCATCTATTTGCACTATGATCATTCGCAACATCATGCATTGTATGTGAATGTCAGTATTTCACACACACTAGTGCAGTAGCCAGCAATACCTACATGTGCACTTATCAAGACCCTTTTTTTGAATCTATGAAGTGAAGGATGCTACCTAGGCTAGACATATCTAACGTAAGTTTAGACATACATATCATACCTATATGAGATCAACTAATTGTTATGAGATAAGATAGTATTAATCTCTGCACATAAATGCATAGTATAGAATGACATAAATTTCTTCTTACAAGCAAACTAGTATAGTCTGTAACAATCTCTAGCATGTAATTTGTAGGTTGATACAAGCTGGCAATTGCGAGCTACACAACCGGCTAAACTTTCAATAGGTTGTTATTAGTTGGCGAATGCGAGCCACAACCGGCGAAAGCCAAGTATTTTCATCTTCCTAATAAGTACATATAAATGATAATATATCATTTTCAATTTCACATCCATGTGTGAGTAGTTACCGGTAGGTGTATGCGGACGACCCATTGGCACATGGTTCAAAGGTATTCTGTATCAATATGCGAGTAGTTACAAGTCGCCATACGCAGACTCTCCACTGGCACATAGATACTTACATTCAATATCATATTCTAGTTTTTTGTAACCTATAGGTTGTATAGCTAGTAACATACCAAAAGATGTGAGATTTCACTAACTTTTAAAAGCTAATGTCTACGAAAAAAAACTTTCTTATATTTTTGTGACAATAACTTCAAATATATTAAAAAAAACATTCTTTAAAAAATAATCCTTTCAAATCACAAACGATAAACAATCAACTGAGAGCTACGCATTTATCCATTTTGCATCCTAGTGTGGGTAGATATCAGCTTGCCTAAGCGATTTTCGAAGCTTTCGTTATCCCTTTTTCCTTATCCTTTGTTTTTTTTGAGACTCCAAGTAGAGCTAGATTCTCAGGAATGTAAACAGTACGAGGTTGGCACAAAGTATATATAAGAAATCACACTTTGCAATATGTTCACAATACCGCTCGGTATGTACCAAAAACCCGTGCGGTACATGAAGTAGACCATGCCTATATACATCACCGCATGGTATAGGTAAACAACGGGTGGTATATCTACCCTTGTACTGCATGATAAGTGGTTTTACTGTGTGGTAACTAGCTACAGCTGATCTCGGTAAAAAAACATGTCAGGGATGATTTCAATCACTCTAGGGGGGGTCAAAAAATGTTTAAAATATTTTAATTTGTCAATTTAAAATGCTCGTTTTAATTCCTTGCAAATCTATGGCCAACCTACTCTTGTGCAGTCTGAAGCCCCTTCCAGATCACAGAGCCGCACGCCTACTCTCGCGGTGTAGTCGAGAGCCCCTTCTCTAGAGGCAAGTGCCCATTGTAGTATCTCATCATCATGACGTAGTAGTAGCTGTAGTAGCAGGGAGTGTCATGGCATAGGATGCATGGCACAATGCTTTGGGGGTGGGGATGATTCAGATGCAGATGTGCCAGAGAATGATGGTACAATCTACTCTGATATCACTGAGATAGGTGGCATGTTGCAGGATGCATGAGGGAAGGACGCCATGCCCTTCATATGTTTTGTAGTTCATAAGAACTCTAGAGATTGCTTTATTCCATAGAAAGAGCATAAAGAAAGTTTGGCTGAGGATACCATCAAGACTTTACGCAGGAGGTATCCTAATCCAAAACATCATGAGCTCATTGACAAATGGGCAAAGACAAAGATTACTAGTATCCTTGCCAAATAAGAGGTCTTTGCTAAAGAGGCACACACTAGTTGAGATTGCCAAGAGAGAGGAAGGACAACCACTAAGGGGCTAGCCACACACTGCTCATAAGCGCGAGTGGAAGAAAGCCATGAAGCTAGCAAAAGAGGATCCCAGTTTGTAGCACATGGGGGCATGGCGGATCTAGATGGAGCATATGGATCCTCACATTTTGGAGCAGAGAGTATTGCATCATGGGAGGCCCAATTTGTAAGTATCAATCTCAAATAATATTGTGTTTAGGTGGTTTATTAGGAGGTTGTTCCTTTGTTCTAACCCCTTTGCAAATTGTGTCATCTTGCAGCTTGATATCATCGGTAGATACCCTACTCCTGCCGAGACAACCTACCATTGTGGACATGGCAGGCAATCTACTTGGAGGCACTTCTATGACGAGGGGTTGATTACTGAGGAGCAATATAGCCGGGCTACTGGAATGCCCTTGCAAGTATTTAAAAGTACTTAAAAAATGTGAGTGTTGTAAATAAAGACTTGATTTTTCATACATTGATACATGTTTCCCTCATTTATAGGCTCTTGGGGATATTGAGCTCGGGGGGTCCACCTTACATAAGCTAGCTATATAACGTGCATTTGAAAGGTATTTAAAAAACCCCTTGTAATCACATTTTGTCTATTTTATACACCCCTACTATGAATTTTTGGATCAATAATTATATCCCTTCAATAAATTTGAAATTTGAGAAGCTTATATTTTTTTCCCTCCTCTTGTACATTTTAGTCTAAGTTGAAACAGACGCCACTTATGAGAAATTATATTGTATAATTGAATAAAATCCTTTAATTTGTATGTCGCGGAGATGCATGCGTTACACCCATACTAGTACCTAATAGAACGTATTTTCAACTTTTGATATTTTCAATTCCCAAAATCTCATGTATTTACTCCACCTTATCCAATTTTGTTTCCCTTGCATGCTCCCAAATTGTCACTACTATACTAGAGATTTGCATAAAGTAACTTGAATTAAACCATGAATAAAATGTCACAAACTTATAAGAAGATGGCCCAAACTTTAACCTTATGTTGATCTAATGGGAGTTTTTATATTAAATATGATGCATGTAGTAGCATTATGTTGATTTAGTGCAAGTGTTTATATTCAATATGATGCATGCACTAGCATCATGTTGCCTATATGCCACTTTTTATATTAGGAAAAGGTAGTGTTTATCATCTCATCATAAAGGAATCCAACTTAATCATGTTAAGTGCACAAATTTATTAAGCTTACTATCACTCAGTCCATACCTTTTTCTCAATTTATGTCGCTTTACTTTTCTTTAAGTTACATGCTTTCATATTTATGTATTTTTATCACCTTTTTCTAAAATTTTGAATATCATAACTTCCAAACCATATGCTAGATGCATATGATATAAAAGGAAAATTTGTAGAACAATGAAATATTATAGCTTCTTTATTGAATTCAGATCTTAATCATTAATGCATCTGACAATTTTTCAGTTTGGAAAGCACCCTTTATTCCATTTCTACTATATTTCAATTCAAGCTTTTGAAGGACCCATGCTTCCCCTCATAATTTTGAGACCATATGTAAATAAAATAATGAGCTATTTTGATAGATAGAATCAGAATGCATGGCTCTTTAAGGGAAGCCACACAACACCTGTACATTGGATACATAGTTTCTTGGATATAGTCTATTCTTCCTTTAGTAGTCCTTTAGAGTCTTACAATCCATCTTTTGCTGCACAATATGGAATTTTACATGAAGGTTTAGTTAGAGGTTTGGGATGTTTCAAGCTTCGATGAGATCCATATCACACTTGCATTGATTACATACTTTGGTAGATAAACTCTAATTTGTAGATGCTCAATTTGATATTCAGAATCTAGCACACAACTTGATTGTCTAAGCATTCTGCTAGAGGAATTGCAGACCAAGTCAAGAGACTAGAGTGCTCCCGAGGCTAGATTGCTTACATACTATACATTGCATGACTTGATTCTTGTGAGCATTCTGCCAGGGGAATTGCAAACCGTGTTAAGAGACTGGAGTGCTCCCGAGGCTAGATTACTTACATACTATACATTGCATGAATATGATTCTCTAAGCATTCTGCAAGGGGAATTACAGACCGTGCCAAGAGATTGGAGTGCTCCCGAGATTGCTTACATAATATACATTGCACGACTTGATTCTGTAAGCATTTTGCGAGGGGAATTGCAGACCATGTCAAGAGATCGAAGTGCTCCCGAGGCTAGATTACTTACATACTATGCATTGCACGACTTAATTCTGTAAGCATTTTGTACCAGGGGAATTGCAGACCGTGTCAAGAGACCGGATTGCTCTCGAGTCTAGATTGCTTACATACTATACATTGCATGACTTGATTCTATAAGCATTTTGCTAGGGGAATTGCAGACCATGTCAAGAGACCAGAGTGCTCCCGAGGCTAGATTCACATAAGTTCAAGAAGTTTGTGATTCTACTCCCCACACACACACTGTGTGAGCTCTTGGGCTATTCTATTAATGTTCCGTTATGCATACCCTCTGTTGGTCCATTTCTAACAATAACTTGGTCCTTTGCATCAATCATAGAAGCATAGACATAGGCATACATAAACTTAAAGAACAGGCATAAAGCATAAAGAAGGTAATCATAAACATTTAACCATAAAGGATAAAGCATAAAGTAGGCATATAGAAGCCTAAATGAAGGCACAAAGATAGAAGCATAGGCATATAGGACCATAAAGAAATATAGAAGCATAAACATAGAAGCATATATAAGGATAGGCATATAGAAGCATATAGAAGGATAGGCATTGTGTTCAATGCATATATAAACAAAGGCATAAAGATATCGAAGCATATAGAGATATAGAGCATAAACATAGCATGAACATAGGCATAAAGATAGAAGCATAGGCATATAAAGCATAAAAAAATATGGAAGCATAAAAAATAACATAAACATAGAAGCATATATATACCTTTGTAAGACTAGAATAGGTCCAATCATACAAATTTGAAAATTGGACTCCATGTAGCCTTCCATTAATCAATTCTTTAACATCGATGAAATTGGACTCCATATAGCTTTCCATTAATGAAATCCCTAACAAGGCAAGTTTTCATGAAACAAGTGCAAGTGTGCAAAGCAAAGTGTAATAGAAAGATATAGAAGCATATAGACATAGGCATACATAAACTTAAAGAATAGGCATAAAGAATAGGTAAAAGGCGTACCTCTTGGAATGTGCTGCCTCCACCGTACCCTGACACAATCCTGCCCTTCACCGTACCCTAACGTGACCACACTACCTTGATCTTGGAATAAGTTGCCGTTGCTCACGGCCCACAAGCAATGGAAGTTAATTAACTATTGCCAATTACAAGGGTCCAATGAGTCAACGAGCTGCCAATAAGCTAACCCTGCTCACGAGCCGCTGCTAATAATCTAACGGAAGCTAAATGCCAGCTTCAAGTTCTAGGTTCTCATTGATGAGCTTCAAGTCTTATGGACTGGAGTAAATGCATATGATGCAAGTGAATCTGATATAAGAAGAACGATATTCACTTTGAGGGGAATCTTGCTATGGACCACCATCCATGACTTTCCACCTTATGGGCTCACTCTGGTTGCTACACAAAGGGATACAATTCTTGTCCTATATGTGGTCCTCCATTTTGAGGAAGATATTTATCATGCCTTAAGAAGATGGAATATATAGGCCATAGGCGCTTTCTTCCAATAGACCATAGATTCAAAAGTTTAAGAATTGCATTCAATGGCTCCATTGAATATAGAGAGCATCCTAAATATCCTAGTGTCAAAGAAATAAAGGAAATTTGTAGAAATAAATATCCTCCCCACCACACTATCAGTCTTCCATGCACATGAAACTTTCTAAGTGTGTTAACGTCACTCAACTTAAGACTTGTAAGAATTTTGGCACTCATTTGACACTTGGACATGTGGATGTCAACCAATGCTGCAATTTGGGAAAATTTGCTACCGTGCTGAGAATGCGCTACACAGGGGCCGAACGATTGAGGAGCCTACATGCCGAATGGAGCTGGCCTCGGCATGGTGTAGTGTAGCTGCAGGCTGACCAGATGGGATATGAAGCTTTAGAACAAGGCTGCTGGGCCACCACTAGACGTACAGCTACAGGGTCTTGCGCGGCAGACGAGATAAGTAGCAGGAGGAAGCTCACGTAACGTACAGCTACAGGGCGCGCTTCGCAATTCGAGGTCCAGTGCAGGGAACGCACACAGCAAGGTGCAGGGCTGCAGGCAAGTACAAGGCAAGAGTATTGCAAGGTTTTTGGCAGGATACAAGGTTGCAATCATTGTTAAGGCTCGTGCTCTATTCCGTTATCAGGAGCCGTTTGAAGCTAGAGGAAACATTTTGGGGGTATTTTTTCCCCCAAATGCATTTTGGCGCCTTCAAATTCCCCCTTTTCCCTTTACCCCTTTAACCCTTCCCCTTCAACCCAAGTACCATTAAACAAACCACGGTTATTTTGATCTAGAGGGTATGTATATGGCTAGAGGCATATTCCCAAACCACGGTGTCCTTATTGATTTTTTTGTTGATGGCACATCTCCAGTATTGGTCTATGATTAGAGGGGTACGCCAAAAAGATTGTGATGAATAGAATAGAATGGTGATAGTCCCATTTAAATAAGAAGTTTACAATGTTGAAATAGTGTCTTATATTCAAATTGCTTCTAGGCAATTAGTAGTTTCATTATTTTATAGAAACATAGGCATATTAACATAATGCATAAAGCATATACTAGCATACAACTTAAAGCATTTATATAAAACATAAATCAGATACTAGCATAGATAGGCATACATAGACATAGGCATAATAGAGAAGCAAAAATTTATAAATTAAGCTTTATAGATGAGAGCTGCTTTAAGATATACATCCTTTGGTGTGCTCATGAGTTACAAGAAAGAGCATTTACATAAAGCATAAGTCACATACTAGCATAGATAGGCATACATAGACATAGGCATACATAGGGATATGCATAAACATAGACATACATAGATAGAAAAGAGCATAGACATAGGCATACATAGATAGAAAAGGCATACATAGATGGGAAATAGAAGTATTTGATTATCATGTAATCTTGTAGCTAAGCATCCTCGTGAAATAGGTTATCACATTCTACTATAGAGGGCTTTTGGGATTTGTCATCTTGGGATAGCACCAACACTTGGCTACTAGAGATTTTGGAGTTATCTAATTCCTAACATACCTTAATTGCATGTATCAACAAATATACATATTTATATATTTGCAAGGTTTGACCATACTATCTTTCCTTAAGGTAGAGTGACAATGGAGGATACAATCCTTTGTCTTACCACACATTATCTCATAAAATGATAAAGTGTCAACTACGTGTGTTGAATAAAATACTTTAAACAGAGTGTAAATCTTTCATGCAACTCATAACAACTTTTGGTTCATCAATACACTACCTAAACCTTTCATGCAATTAATCACAACTCCTAGTTTTTGTTACACACTACCTAGGAACCCTATCTTTCCTTAAGATAGAGTGTCCAACTTATCACAACTTCCATATTTGTAGCACATAATAGGATAGATTGCAAGCTTGAGACTATACATAACACAATCTAAGCTAGCACACTATCCAAGATATGGTAGAATGCCCGTTTAAGAGCACGAACAATCCTAAACTAGAAATAATGGGGAGTGCCATCTTTGTAGTGTGCATGACACAAACATAGGTTAAGCAGCACAAGATCTCAAAGCTACAATGCATTATCCAAAATAGGACTGGTGTCAATTGAGATATTAAAACATTAATCATTAAAAAACACTAAACAATACGTAGCTCAAAAAACAAAGCTACAATACTAAGAAGGGTGGCCTAAGGCTAATAAGGGGGGGCCTAATTTCTATATATACATTGGCTTCTTCATATGAATAAAACTTGACTAAGGCTTTACTTTTATGAAAAACTTATTTGTATGAAATTATTCTTATGAATCAATTGGGATAAAAGTTTGAATTCATTTCAATTTGTAAATTTTTTACATTTTGTTTTTCCTCTTTTGACAAGTGAACTAATGCCACTTAGCTAGCTATCCTCGCTGACTCGATGTCCTCTTTGTTTAGGCATAATCTAGACTATATAAATGCCAGTATACATAGCATATCTGAGGAGATCATGCTTCTCATGTAACACTTTTACACAACTCATTTCACAACAAACATACCACAACCGAAAAGAAAGCCAAATCTCCACTAGTTCTTTACACAACTTTTCTACATGAATGAATGTAAATATAAATAGAACACGAAAAATAGATATTGTCATAACAATGGATGCACGTTGCATCACAACAATGGATGTACATTGCAATGTGAGAAAGATGGGAAACCAAATTTTGAATTTAGTGCAAGTCTTTCATAGGGTGTGTTGGAAAACACCTCAAGAAATATAGTTAGAACAAGTTGAAAGGAAAGGTTAGTGAATGACTGAGGAGCGGGGCACAAAAAGTGGACAAGAGGTGTGAGTGGGATGGCATGTGGACTCGCTTATATGGTACTGTAGCTAAAATCAGTTCTACATGGATGCTTAAAGAGCGAGGTACATGCCCTTTAATAGAATATTAGAGTTGGATGATCGAACGAGCTATCACAAATAAAAATGTAATAAATGAGTGCATGGTGTGCTAGTTCTAAAGAAAGAATAGACTTAAGGGTAGCACAAACATGATTATAAAATTTAGAAAGAAATATGTACAATCAAAGTAGGAAGTAATATGTGAGGCCCAAGGGGGGGGTTCTTTTGGATGAGGGGGCTTAAAACAAACAATACATTAAAATATGAAAACCCATCCCCTTTCAAATGAATGTAAAATATTCATGTGTTACCCAAATTTTAAGGTGTAAAGACATATTTAAAGCTCTTTTAGAGTAGAACACACCTATGTTAATTTGAATAATTTCTACGAATGGCATATTGTTAAATTCATCTCATACTCAAGATTTTTATAGGTTTTCTTACTAAAGGGAGTTGGTGCCCCAGGGCCAAGCCACCTATCGCGTCAAGTACAAAAAAGAATACTAGCTAACTAGCACTACTTCTATGACTAATCAGAGGCATCCTTATCATCGCTCCCATCACTGCTCCCACCACTCTCGGAGCCTTCTTCATCGCCTTCTTCCTCCTCAATATCCTCTTCTTCTTCCTCCTCAATATCTCGAGGGGTCCATCTGGGAAATGTAAGTATACTATGAGAGTTCAAAATGAGGGGTATTTTAATTCTCAAGACTTATAGAAATATATTTATAGTAGGGGTAATTATATACACCGTTTTTAAATTAACAGGTAGGATGTGTTTATTCTCAGATCCAAATTAAAAGTTATTATTTAAATATTGTCTCATTTAGGATGATGTGTAAGAGCATTCACATTTTGCAATATACATAAGAAGCTTATATTTAAATTATAGGGTAATTATCTTGATTTTATCTTTTAAATGTCAACGTGCTGTCGATGTCGTCCTCTATGAGCAGCAATGCTCTGTTGATTCTTGCAAGTGCACTGTTGAGGCTACCCTCTATGCTGCCATGAAGGAGGCTTTTGAATAAAAACGTCTTGTACAATATTAGTGGTTCGATATTTTTTAGAAATATAAAGCATGAAGGAATGTCGGCTGAGGCTATAGCAGCTTGCTGGTCCATATTTTCCCCTTGCATATTTGAATTTTTAAAAGGAAATCCATGCATATTGTTTATGGACCCTGTCCCCCCATACCCTAGATTTTGGACGAGGGTAGTAACCTTTTTGGGATATGAATCAATATACACTCTTATTTTTTTGGCATTCAATTTCCTTGTGCAATGTTTTATCAATGAATGCTTTGTGATGTAAATGTTTTGGAGTTGCAATGTTTTATTTGAAATTGTAATTGTCGGCTTGTATATGATTGTTTAATAATATATGTACTGCACAGAATTGTGCAAATTAAAATGTTGTTGGCTATAGGAATTCCATTTCACACTGTAAAAATGGGATTCCTGCAACCACACAACATTCTTTTTTTTTTTGAGAATTTCTGCAGTCTCGTGTCTATAAGTGCGTCTTGCTAATTTTTAAATTTTTTGTAGAGTGCCTATAAGCATGTCCTGCTGTTATATAGATAGACGTTTAGATGTGGGTCTATGGACATGCTAATAGACGTGCCCATCACTTTTTATTTAATTCAAAAAATGTGTCTGAAAATTGCATGTGGTCCCTTTTTCTTGTTGTGTTGCACGTTTGTACCTTTAACCATTATTTCTTACTCCCACATTCTTACCTTTAGCCACTACTTGATAGCACTTGAAAAAATATTGCCAATGACACTACTTTTTGATCCACCTATCCATGCTTTCACCCATCCCTTGGTAGGCGTTTACCACTCCTCAAGATGAGGAAAAGTTGGAGATTCCCAATTGGATGATAAAGTCCAATGCTTTAGATACTAAATGACTAGTAAAATATTCAAAGAGGAAGCTCTTTGTACTAACTACTTAAGATGGCTTGTGGGCAAGGTCGGTGGCCACAAAGTTGGAAAGTGGATATTTCTAAAATGCCAAGATAGACTCCTTTGAGGTGATAGTCTTCCCTCTTAAAGTACTTGGTTCTTATCTTAGTAAGCCGTCGAAAAATCTATATGGCACTTTCCTTTGGGTCAACATTTGCTTGGGTGTAGCCGATTGCAGAACTATTTTAGGGGCCATTTTTGGGCCGCGATGCGATGCGCTTTTGGGTGAATATTTGAATTTGTGTGGACCTGTGCTCTCGCCAAAAATTTTCCCGACATCATAAATGTGCACTGGCATAATAATGAGATGCAATCTTATCATTGTCAATAGCACAGAGCTCAACCCATGGCACTATATGCATTTACTCATGAGCATAGAGAATGTTGCTCCTCTGGCCTGACTACATCACACAGCCTTTGCCTTGCCATGTTTGCTTGTGCAACTTCACCATCTGTCACTGTGCAACACAATCTTTTGCTGCGCTGACCACCATGCTGGTTTGACCACAATCACGTTGGCCTGACCACAACAAAAAACTTTTGCCTTGCCACCTGTCATTACGTAGCTTTGCCATCTATTGCTACACAACACAATCTTTTGCTGTGCTAACCACCGTGCTGGTTCAAGCAATGATGTTGGCATGGAGAGACTACCACGTTGGCATGAAGACCACAGTGGCATGTCAATCTCTAATGGGACCCCTCAAGGTCCATATCTGCAACCACTGCGCTAGATGTTGGAGCTATTTCAGTTCTAAACCAAGGAAAATAGTATTATTTTGGAGATATTTTAGTCGTATTACTCCTTGTGCAACAATTTCTCAACTACCGCACATGTTCTTGGAGCTAATTTAGTTCCAAGCTAAGGAAAATGTAGACATTTGCAATTTAGTATAGTTTCCTTACAACCATCGCGCTAGTTATTGGAGTTATCATAGTTCTAAACCACCGCACTGGTTATTGGAACCATTTTCATTATAGTAAGAACAATTTCTTCAACAATTTCTTGTGCAATGATCCCTATGGTTGCAATAAAATGTAAATGAGGGTAGAAATATGCCATTTGTTCTTCTTTAGAGCCACTTTCACCACCCAAATAATAGCAGCAACAATAGTTTTGGCGATAATGGTATTACACTGAAATTACATGTGATAGTTTTTGCGATAATAGTATTACATCAAAATTGAAACAAAATTACATTCGAAGAAAACACCTAACAAAACAGATTACATATAAAGATGCTAGCACTTTGTTTTTGTGACACTTCTTTAAGCACTTGTCAACACCACCATTGTGGCAGGATTGGGTGTCACTTTTTGCCCTTATTAGCACTTTCTTACACTTTTGACCTAGTGCCTTGTATGCAAGGGACAATACGAGCACCTTGTAGTGCTATCATAGGTAGGAATTTCTTGCAATTTTGACCTAGAACTCCTCCTGTGCAGGGGACAATATGAGTACCTCGTAATTAAAACAACCTTTTTCATAGCAACTTCTATCAAGGCCTTGGAAGGGGGAACTCAACTTGGAGGTGAGCTCAATCGAGCACAACATTTGATAACAGATAGGGAACTCAAAATGGTTGGTGAGCTCCAACACACTGTTACATGCTCTCAGTGTGCTAGAGCTGATCACCAAGTTGAGTCCCTTCCCCAGTGCCAAAGGTTGTGTGCAATTAAGAGAGGCTCAACACCAAGTTGAGTTCTCTCCTAGTTCCTCACGGAACAACGATGACCCATTTCCCTTGGCTCCCCATCCTGCAACATGGTTGGTCATGAGGTTTTTCTTTGAAGTCTTTCAAGGAATTGCCTTTGTCATAATAACTTCTTTCAAGGCACTGGCAGGGTTAGCAAGGAATTTCTTCTTTCAAGGCAATGGCAGAGAGAACTCAACTTGGTGGTGAGCTCAAGAGAGCACAACATTTGATAGTGGACAAGGAGCTCAATTTGGTGGTGAGATCTAGCACACTAATGCATGCTCTCAGTGTGCCCAGCCTAGCGTAGGCAATCATCTACATTATCATCTAGCCAACCATGACGTTGGATTAGATGGTTGCCATGCTAGAATTTCTTAGACATGAGAGCCAAGATCATGATAATTCAATAGGATGAGAGGGGAGGAGTGGTGGCACATACACCTAGCTTTGCTGGTAGCCCAACCTAGCATAGGCGGTCATATACATCATTGTCTAGCCATGATGTGCGATTAGATGGTTGCCATGGGATAATTTCTTGGTCATCGAAAAATTCTAGTAGTTTGATATGTTCGTACAGTCTAATCTCTAGCTCAATGCTAATCTAGGTGGCCTATGATCTAGATGGCCCCTCATGCAAAGTCATTGTTATTACAGTCAACTGAAGAAAGGAAAGATCAAAACAGGACATCAGATTAGCATTGAGTCGGTTCATCAGGTTGTAATAACAATAGTTCTCATTCTAAACTATTGTTATTACAGCTTGATAAATTGATTGAATGCTAAACTAAGCTTGTGAACTCGATGGTCCCCCATGCAAAGTCATTGTTATTACAGTCTGATTCTGGCTCAATGCTAATCTGAGCCTATGAATTAGATGGTCCCTCATGCACAATCATTGTTATTACAGTCAGATTCCGACTGAATGCTACTCTAAACCTATGAATTAGTCGGTCCCTCATGCACATACAGTCGGCTTTTCAACAGAACTTGAGTTAAGTAGTAAATTGTCTTCTTTGAAAAAAAGAGAGTAGTAAATTGTCTTTGTATTTATCCATACTTAGATACGATGGTGGTCTCTTTTCAAAATGTAGAAGAGTAAAACTTGGTTGTATACTACCTGGGTATATAACTTTAGGGGATGACTATACATTTGGCTTTTCTATATAACTTGAATTTTAAAGCAATAATTCACCATTTATCCATCCTTGGATATGACTGCTTCACTCAGCTGGACCTTATAATTTGAAAATTTTACATTTAGTTGGATTAGAAGGTTTTATTTTCTTATGACTTCTTCACTCATGACGTGCGATTAGATGGTAATTCTAATAGTGTGATATGTTCTTATAGTCTATCTTAGCTTAATTCTAGTTCTCATTCTAAACTATTTTTATTACAGCTTGTTAAACTAATTAAATGCTAATCTAAGCTTATGAACTAGATGCAAAGTCATTGTTATTATAGTTTGATTCCGGATCAATGCTAATCTGAGCCTATGAATTATATGCTCCCTCATGCACAGTCATTGTTATTATAGTGTGATTCTGACTAAATGCTAATCTAAACCTATGAATTAGATGGTCCCTCCTGCATAGTCATTGTTACTAAAACAAGCTCAGTGGTTGTTTGGGATTAGTATACTGTTTGGGATTTACATTTTCCCTTGTTTGGAGAGAATATTGATTGGGATTTACTGAAACAAGTGCATGGTGGTTGTTTGGGATTTACTGAAGGTTATGTTTTGTGGGGGTTGCAGTTAATCCTAAACCAACACAAATGCATTTCATTGCCAGTGCCTACCTCCTCTAGCCTTAACTGGCATTTGAGTTGACCCAATCACAATTATAATGGTCAATAGTGCAGAGCTCGACACATGGCACTATATGCATTTAGTCATGAGCACAGAGACTGTTGCTTTGTCTTTGGCCTTACTACATCACACAGCTTTTGCCTTGCCATGTTTGCTGACCATTGTGCTGGTTCACGCAACAATGTTGGCATGGAGAGACCACCACGTTGGAATGAAGACCACCGTGGCATGTCAATCTCTAAAGGGGACCCGTCAAGGTCCATATCCACAACCACCGTGCTAGATGTTGGAGCTATTTTAGTTCTAAACCAAGGACAATAGTGTTATTTTGGAGATATTTTAGTTGTATTACTCCTTGTGCAACAATTTCTCAACCATTGCACACATTCTTGTTGGAGCTATTTTTAGTTCCAAGCTAAGGAAAATGTAGACATTTGCAATATAGTATAGTTTCCTTGCAACCACCATGCTAGTAATTGGAGTTATTATAGTTCTAAACCACTGTGCTAGTTATTGGAATCATTGTCACTATAGTAACAACAGTTTTTTCCTAAATTTCTTGTGCAATGATCCCTATGGTTGTAGTAAAATGTAAATGAGGGTAGAAATATGCCATTTTCTCTTCTTTAGAGCCACTTTCACTAAAAACGTAACAACAACAATAGTTTTGGTGATAATGGTACTACATTGAAATTGAAACAAAAGAAATTACATTCGATAGTTTTTGTGATAATAGTATTACATTGAAATTGAAACAAAATAAATTACATCCGAAGCAAACATTTAATAAAATAGATTACATACAAAGATGCTAGCACTTTGTCTTTGTGACACTTCTTTAAACACTTTTATCACTTGTCAACACCACCACTGTGGCAGGACTGGCTATCACATTTTGCCCTTACTAGCACTTTCTTATACTTTTGACCTGGTGCCTTGTATGCAAGGGACAATACGAGCACCTCATAGTGCTATCGTAGGTAGGACTTTCTTACAAATTTAACCCACTACTACACACGGATCTATTGTGACATTTACATACCGATGTTTAGCACGCGTGGGGTGCTAATAATCGGTATGAAAAGCATGTCCCGTAAAGCATCTCTATATAGCGATGTTAGGCAAACATCGCTATATAGCGACTATTACAAAAGTCGCTATATAGCAACTTTTAAGTGTCGCTATATAGCGACATTGATATACTATTTTATAGCGACATTTTCCAGAGAGGTTTTTTACTCATATAGGCTTTAAAAGTTAGTTTTTTCCAATGACAAATTTTTTTAAATTTTCATACATGTTTGATCTCATAGAGAATAAAAATATGAGAGCATGTACATCAAGCCTTTGAAGCTCATATATTCATGTCCAAGTTTGAGATGAAAAAAATCAATGAAGAGCATTTACATCAACTGTTTCATCTTGAGCTAAGTCTAAGGCACCAAACAAGTCTATCTCCAACTCTATACCGAGTTGATCTCTTATATCATCATCGTACTCTAGCATCGTACGTTTACCTAAAAGTACTTGATCATCTTCTTCAATAAAGTGTGGTGATTCTTGATGATTGTTGTCTTCTTTCTCAATATCGTGATGTCCATCTTCTTCCCATGCGATGTCATTATGCACATCTTCCTCGGCTCATATTGTGATCTTCATCTTCTTCGCTAGATTCATCTGGATCAATTGGATCCGGCATTGGTAGTGGCATCTCCATATCCACATCTCTATCTTCAAAAATTTGCTTACTTCGTGGTGCAACTTGGATCACATACCACCATCTTGGATCAGAACAATCCGGATGAAAAACCACCTATATTGAAGATGGGTGCCAAATGTCATCAATTATATATATGAAATTACGCTCAAGTACATGTATCAATGGATCTTTAAAAACAAAATCTTCGATTCATTAAATCATTAGTATGCTCCTGCTCACAGTGCTCGGGAAGAACAAAAGCATCACTTTCATCGGGTCCAATGTTTGGTGGAGTCTATTGCAAAGAAATCGCTACTATCTTTTCTCACTGTCACATGGGGACCGTTGTAAATAGTTCTAAACCATTTTACATCAAGAATGAAAATACTAAATCGTCTGAAATCAACTTCATAGATTTTGTATATGGTTCCACAATAATCCAACTGTGAGGAGAGAAGATTGGTATCTGAAGCACTTGCTCGACTATCTTGTGTGAAGTTAGCCATGACTCCACAATCATATGTGACTCTCTTTGAATCAATGTGTTCCACGTGAAAACGTCGTCCATATGACATTAATCCACTGTACTTTTTGTACTATAAAAGAGCATCATTAACACAATGAAGATGCATCTATTTTATAGTATATATTGCCACAAAGAATTACTTAATTACATCAAGAGGTAAGAAACTTACATGCACCATGCATCCAGATGATAACTCTCGCTCACGCTCGTTTATTATCTCTCCATCGCGTTCGGCTTTACGTAGAACCAGTTGTAGCCAATCAAGTGACATGTGAATCGGGAGAAGAGCCAGATCCCATGGATATGGTTGCGATTGCCTGTACATTCCTCTGAATCTTGTCCTTGCATTTATTCTTTCTGCTTTAGCCACTTCATATCTCTCAATCCACTTTTGCATCTCAGGGCTATTGAGGATACAAAACTTATTGAATTTCTTCATTTGCTCTTCGCTCATCTTTCTTTCAATCCCCTTTCCTTGGGGAACCTCGCCAACGATGCGATCATCATCCTTGTTATGCCAAGCTTGCGGCATATCGAGATCTGTGGATGCAAGAAACTCTGCCATATATAGTAATGACTCTTGCACAAGCCATCCCTCTGCCATGCTTGCTTCTAGTCTTTCTCTTTGTCTTACAAATCCCTTCAAAGTTCTCATAAACCACTCGAGAAAAAACATCCATCGACAATGAACGGTACCTGCAATAGCCACCTCATCAACTATGTGCACAAGCAATTGGACTTGAGTTGTCATAATGCTCGAGGGAAAGTGCTTCTCAAGCAAGCATACGGCTTTGATGCATTCCACCCTAGCCTTCTCGATGCTTGATATGGAGATCTCTTTTTGAGATACCCACCTATTTCACATGTCCATGTAAGATATTTTCATAATTAGTCTACTAATTAATAAGCTTAAATTGAAGAAAATGCAATCAATGCGATTTGATAGTAAGCATACCTCATAATACCACACATCTTGAATATAGCATTTTTAACATCTTCTTGTAAGCACCCTTTTATTGTAATTGGGAGGATGAACTATCAAAGCAACAAAGAAATCATGTCAAAAATATAACATAATCATGATTACGCTAACGCATCATGATTATCGGTACACTAATTCTACTTAGAATACCTATAAGACCTTGTGCCAATCATGGGACTTGAGCCCACTAAGCTTATTGTCCTTTGAAAATGCTCCTTTCAAGCAACGCATGTACCCTGTCGGTGTTTGAAAAGAGGAAATGTCCACCTTGACCGCTGCCTCCTCCCTCGTAGAGAGGATCCACGTTGCTTTCGGGAGGACAATTTTTCTCGAAGCATGCACTTCGGGCCACAAACGAGACATCCTATTCATAGCACGCAAGATTTCTATCAAAGGTGCCATGTACACATCCATATTTTTTACCTTGTACTTTCCTGGCACAAGTAGTGCAAGCATGAGGTATCCCTTTTTTATTGTTAGCCACGGTGGGATATTGTAATTCACCACGAATATGGGCCATGCCGACCAAGATGTCGAGCATAACCCGAAAGGATTCACGCCATCCATGGCGAGCCCAAGATGTAAGTTACGTGGCTCCCTCGCAAAGTTCGGCCACTGATTGTCTATGTGCTTCCAAGCTGCACAATCTGCGGGAATCCTCAATGTGTCATCAGTGGACCGATGCGATGCATGCCATGTCATCAACTCCGCTATGGATTTGCATCGGAACATGTGTTGTATTCTTGCAATGATGGAAAAGTGTCTCAAGACCTTTACCGGTATCCGCTCACCCTGCAAGTCATCTCTATATCGTTGTTCCCCACACTTTGGAGAGCTAGCCAAATCTCCATGCTCATGACGAAAGAGAATACGATTATTACGGCAAGCATGGATGGTATCATAATCCATACCCACCATTGTTAGCATCTTTTTCGTTTCATCTCTTGATGCAAGCATGGTATTTGGTGTAGGCAACATCTTTTGGAGCAACCTAGCACAATTCAAACATACATAGACTTTGAATAATGATGATTCGGTACACTAATCCATACATGATGATTTTCAAAACAAACAATATCCAAATAATGAGTCAAATTAATGCAAGAGCTAACCTCATTAAGGCCGAGATACTTGTATCCGACCACCCATACTTTACTTGCACATTCAAGATTGAGAGACAAGCACATAGTTTAGACATCCTAGCACCCTTGTACAATTGTGTTGATTGCAACTCTCGCATTTTGACCTTAGACTCTGACATCACGTGTACATGGGATGTAGTGGCCCTAAAAATAGAATCCATCATGTTGACCATACCCTCGTCATCATCCGAGAGACTATAGCAAAAGAGACATATGCTTATGCTTATGCATGAGCATAAGAACATGAGCATGAAAGAGGGAAAAGAGGGTGGAAAAGAGGAGAAGAGAGAAGAAGAGGGAACGGAAAGAGAGATTGGAAAGGGGGAGAGAGGGAAAGAAAGAGAGAAGAAGAGGGAAAGTAAAGAGGGAAAAAGAGACATATGCTCATGCATGAGCATATGTCTCCTTCTCTTATGCTCATGCATAAGCATAAGCATGAGCATATGTCTCCTTCTCTTATGTTTATGCTTATGCTTATGCATAAGCATAAGCATAAGCTAGGGAGACATATGCTCATGCTTATGTGTATGCATGAGCATAAGAGAATGAGCATGAAAGAGGGAAAAGAGGGGGAAAAAGAGAGGAAGAGAGAAGAAGAGGGAAAGTAAAGAGGGAAAAAGAGACATATGCTCATGCTTATGCATGAGCATATGTCTCCTTCTCTTATGCTCATGCATAAGCATAAGCATGAGCATATGTCTCCTTCTCTTATGCTTATGCATAAGAGGAGAGAAGAAGAGGGAACAGAAAGAGAGATTGGAAAGGGGGAAAGAGGGAAAGAAAGAGAGAAGAAGAGGTAAAGAAAGAGAGAAGAAGAGGGAAAAAAAGAGACATATGCTCATGCTTATGCATGAGCATATGTCTACTTCTCTTATGCTTATGCATAAGCATAAGCATGAGCATATGTCTCCTTCTCTTATGCTTATGCATATGCATAAGAGGAGTCTTATGCATAAGCATAAGCATAAGCATAAGAGAATGAGACATATGCTCATGCTTATGCTTATGCTTATGCATGAGCATAAGAACATGAGCATGAAAGAGGGAAAAAGGGGGGGAAAAGAGGAGAAGAGAGAAGAAGAGGGAATAGAAAGAGAGATTGGAAAGGGGGAAAGAGGGAAAGAAAGAGAGAAGAAGAGGGAAAGTAAAGAGGGAAAAAGAGACATATGCTCATGCATGAGCATATGTCTCCTTCTCTTATGCTCATGCATAAGCATAAGCATGAGCATATGTCTCCTTCTCTTATGCTTATGCTTATGCATAAGCATAAGCATAAGCATTATGCTCATGCTTATGCGAATGCATGAGCCTAAGAGAATGAGCATGAAAGAGGGAAAAGAGGGGGAAAAAGAGAGGAAGAGAGAAGAAGAGGGAAAGTAAAGAGGGAAAAAGAGACATATGCTCATGCATGAGCATATGTCTCCTTCTCTTATGCTCATGCATAAGCAGAAGCATGAGCATATGTCTCCTTCTCTTATGCTTATGCATAAGCATAAGCATAAGCATAAGAGAAGGAGACATATGGTCACGCTTATGCATATGCATGAGCATAAGAGAATGAGCATGAAAGAGGGAAAAGAGGGGGAAAAAGAGAGGAGAGAAGAAGAGGGAAAGTAAAGAGGGAAAAATAGACATATGCTCATAAGCATAAGAAAAGGAGACATATGCTCATGCTTATGCTTATGCATATATGAGCATAAGGGGATGAGCATGAAAGAGGGAAAAGAGGGGGGGAAAGAGGAGAAGAGTGAAGAAGAGGGAAAGGAAAGAGAGATTGGAAAAGGGGAAAGAGGGAAAGAAAGAAAGAGGAAGAAGGAAAGGAAAGAGGGAAAAAGAGACATATGCTCATGCTTATGCATGAGCATATATCTCCTTCTCTTATGCTCATGCATAAGCATAAGCATGAGCATATGTCTCCTTCTCTTATGATTATGCTTATGCTTATGCATAAGAGGAGTCTTATGCATAAGCATAAGCATATGCTCATGCTTATGCATGAGCATAAGAGCATGAGCATGAAAGAGGGAAAAGAGGAGGGGAAAGAGGAGAAGAGAGAAGAAGAGGGAAGGAAAGAGAGATTGGAAAAGGGGAAAGAGGGAAAGAAAGAGAGAAGAAGAGGAAAAGGAAAGAGGAAAAAAGAGACATATGCTCTCCTTCTTTTATGCTCATGCTTATGCATGAGCATAAGAGCATGAGCATGAAAGAGGGAAAAGAGGGGGGAAAGAAAAAAGAGGGGGAAAGAGATTGAAAGATTGAAGGAGAAGGAGAAGGAGAGGAGAGAAAGAAGAGGAGAGAAGAGGGAAAGAAGAGGGAAAGAAGAGAGAAGAGAGGGGAAGAGAGGGTTCCTACACCCATGACTACAGCTAGCGCTTAAGGCGCTAGCTGTAGGCCAATGCAAATAAAAAAAATAACAAATGGAAAAAAGAGAAAGCACTTACCTGGAATAGTGCATCCCGCTTGGTGTTTTGTGGACTGGCCCTACAAAAGAGAGGAGTCTTCTTTCTTTCTTGAAATCTTGTTTTTTGTTTCAATCCTTTGAAATCAAGCATGAAAACTAGTAATCACACATGAAAACTAGTAAGCAGCTTTAGCAATACAAGGAGAAGTGCTCACAAAATGAAATCTCACAAAAAACCTACCTACATTGTTCAAAGAGACTCACCTCTTCAAAAACTTCCTTTCAAGAAACCAAAGAGGGAGAAGGGTGGAGGGGGAGCACAAGAGCTAGGAGAGGGGTGAATAGTGGTAAGGAGTGGAGAATAGAGTGGGAGGCCATCGGAAATAGGTGGGAGGAGAGATTGCTTTGCTTACAATAGAGATTAGAGAGTGCTAAAGAAAGCGTCGTACATCATGACCGGTTTCGGTTTTAATCCACAATGTTGCTATATAGTGATGCTTTTCCGTTGATCTTTAACACTAAACCCTAAACCCTAAACCCTAAAAGTCGCTATATAGTGACCTTTAACCCTAAAAGTCGCTACATAGTGACACTTAACCCTAAAAGTTGCTATATAGTGACCTTTAATCCTAAGTGTCGCTATATAGCGACACTTATACCTTAAAAGTGTCAATTCAAGGCACTTGATCTAAGAAGAGAAGGAAGGAGCTCATGGGTGGCTATTTTTTGGATCTTAATGGATTTCCTTGCATTTTGTGTTGTGACTTTAGAGGTGTGCAGATGGAAGGGATGAGTGAAAGCATGTCAGATGATGTGCCAATGCTCGGGAGTGCAGAGTGGCTTACGGAGAGGTTGTATTGTCATTGCACTCATTGCAAGCGAGAAGTATGACATCAACACCATATTGTCATGTGCCACTTGAGGATGTATGGGGAGGAGCCCAAACCAATACCCACCATTGGTGGTGCACATGGTGATGGATCATCAAAAAGTCATTGCTATTTGAGTTCATGATTAATATTGCATGCGTACACGACACGAAATCTTGAGACAGGATGAGGAGGGTGGTGTACGTATACCTTCACACTACCAATGTGGATATGAAGATAGAAATCATGTGGATATGGAAATGCCACTAACAATGCTGGATCCAATTGATCCAGATGGATTTAGAGAAGAAGATGAAGATCACAATATGAGCTAAGAGGAAGATGTGCATAATGACATCATATGGGAGAAAGATGGAGATCACAATATTGAGGAAGAAGGTGATGATCATCAAGAATCACCCGACTTTATTAAAGAAGATAATCAAGTCTATGGTGAATGTACGATGATGATATAGGAGATCAACTCAGTATAGAGTTGGAGATAGACTTGTTTGGCACACTAGACTTAGCTCAGGATGAAGCCAAGTCTCAAACGTAGACATGAATATATGAGCTTCGAACTTGATGTACATGCTCTTGTACTTTTATTCTTTCAAAGGATCAAACATGTACATGCTCTCGTATTTTTATTCTCTATGAGATCAAACATGTATGAAAATTTAAAAAAATTTGTCGTTGGAAAAAACTAACTTTTAAGGCTTATATGAGTAAAAAACATCTCTGGAAAATGTTGCTATAAAATAGTATCTTAGTGTCACTATATAGCGAAGTGACTAATATGATGAGGCACGAGTGACAAGAGCACCAAGGGATGGCAGACACCCAGACAGGATGACACAAGGCATGGGCATGAGTGGGGTGAGGGGGTATAAAGAGAGAGAGTGCTAGAGAGTGGTGGGGTGGAGTTAGAGAATATAGCGACACTTAAAAGTCGCTATATAGTGACCTTTATAAACATCGCTATATAACGATGATTGCTTGACGTCGCTATATAGCAACGATTTACGGGATGCACTTTGCATACCGACGATTAGCACCCCGTGCATGCTAAACGTTGGTACATAAACGTCGCAATAGGATCCGTGTGTAGTAGTGATAGCTTTGACTTACCGATAATCCATCAACACGTGCAACACCAACGTTGGGTATTGGTTCCATCTACACTTATAAAATCACAACATAAGTTGCAAGAAAATATATTAACAGTTATAAAATAGCATATATGAGCTTCTTTTTTAACTTTGAACATAAAGTGTCTTAAAACGTCACTATATAGCGATGTTTTGCTCTATTCCATTGCTATATAGTGACGTTTTTCATTAAAAGCATCGCTATATAGCGATGGAAAAACCTCGCTATATAGCAACGCTGTGGGTTAAAACCAAAACCCAACGTGATGCGCGGCGCTTTCTTTAGTACTCTCTAATCTCTATTGTAAGCAAGGCAATCTCTCCTCCCACCTATTTCCGATGACCTTCCACCTATTTCCGATGACCTTCCACTCTATTCTCCACTCCTCACCCTTCTCCTAGCTCTTGTGCTCCCTCTCCACCCTTCTCTCTCTTTGGTTTCTTGAAAGGAAGTTTTTCAAGAGGTGAGTCTCTTTCAACAATGTAGGTAGGTTTTTTGTTAGATTTCATTTTGTGAGTGCTTCTCCTTGTATTGCTAAACATGTAAACTAGTTTTCATGCTTGATTTCAAAGGATTGAAACAAAAAATGAGACTTCAAGAAAGAAAGAAGACTCACCTCTTCTAGTCTTTTTTGTATTTCTCTTCCTTCTCTTTCTCCTTGTCTCCTCAATCCAATCTTTTTGAGAAGTTGCTTTTGTAATCTCCTCCTTCCTCTAACATCTTATTTGAAAAATGGTATGTTTCCTCTCTTTTGTAAGGCCAGTCCACAACACCGACCGGGACGTACTATTCCAGGTAAGTGCTTCCTCTTTTTTCCATTTGTCATTTTTGTTATTTGCATTGGCCTGCAACTAGCACCTTAAGCGCTAGTTGTAGTGATGGGTGTAGGAACCCTCTCTTCCCCTCTCTTTCCTCTTCTTTTCCTCTTCTCTCCTCTTCTTTCCCTCCTTTCCTTCTTCTCTCCTTCAATATTTCAATCTCTTTCCCCCTCTTTTTCCCTCTTTCCTTTCCCTCTTCTTCTCTCTCTCTCTCTCTCTTTTTCCCTCTTTCCTTTCCCTCTTCTTCTCTCTTTCCCCCTTCTCTTATGCTCATGCATAAGCATAAGCATGAGCATATGTCTCCTTCTCTTATGCTTATGCATAGATGCATAAGCATAAGAGAAGAAGACATATGCTCATGCTTATGCTTATGCATGAGATAAGAGAAGTAGACATATGAGCATGAGCATATATCTCTTTTTCCCTCTTTACTTTCCCTCTTCTTCTCTCTTTCTTTCCCTCTTTCCCCCTTTCCCCTTTTCCAATCTCTCTTTCCTTTCCCTCTTCTTCTCTCTTCTCCTCTTTTCCCCCCTCTTTTCGCTCTTTCATGCTCATGTTCTTACGCTCATGCATAATCATAAGCATGAGCATATGTCTCCTTCTCTTATGCTCATGCTTATGCTTATGCATAAGACTCCTCTTATGCATAAGCATAAGCATGAGCATAAGAGAAGGAGACATATGCTCATGCTTATGCTTAAGCATGAGCATAAGAGAAGTAGACATATGCTCATGCATAAGCATGAGCATATGTCTCGTTTTCCGTCTTTACTTTCCCTCCTCTTATCTTTTTCTTTCCCTCTTTCCCCCTTTCCCCTTTTCCAATCTCTCTTTCCTTTCCCTCTTCTTCTCTCTTCTCCTCTTTTCCCCCCTCTTTTTCCTCTTTCATGTTCATGTTCTTATGCTCATGCATAAGCATAAGTGTGAGCATATGTCTTCGTCTCTTCTGCTTATGCATAAGACTCCTCTTATGCATAAGCATAAGCATGAGCATAGGAGAAGGAGACATATGCTCATGCTTATGCTTAAGCATGAGCATAAGAGTAGTTCCCTCTTTCCCCTTTTCCCCCCTCTTCCCCATCTTCTTCTCTCTTTCCCCTCTTCTTTCCCTCCTTTCCTTCTCCTTCTCCTTCTCCTTCCCTCTTTCAATCTCTTTCCCCCTCTTCTTCTCTCTTTCCCTCTTGTTCTCTCTTTCTTTCCCTCTTTCCCCTTTTCCAATCTCTCTTTCCTTTCCCTCTTCTTCTCTCTTCTTCTCTTCCCCCTCTTTTCCCTTTCATGCTCATGCTCTTATGCTCATGCATAAGCATAAGCATGAGCATATGCTTATGCTTATGCATAAGAGGAGTCTTATGCATAAAGCATAAGCATAAGCATAAGAGAAGGAGACATATGCTCATGCTTATGCTTATGCATGAGCATAAGAGCAGGAGACATATGCTCATGCTTATGCTTAGGCATGAGCATAAGAGAAGGAGACATATGCTCATGCATAAGCATGAGCATATGTCTCTTTTTCCCTCTTTCCTTTCCCTCTTCTTTC
The DNA here is from genome assembly GCF_047967505.1 of Dipteris shenzhenensis. NCBI lineage: Eukaryota > Viridiplantae > Streptophyta > Polypodiopsida > Gleicheniales > Dipteridaceae > Dipteris > Dipteris shenzhenensis. The sequence goes on along the minus strand of NC_141622.1, from coordinate 11,244,661 downwards.
CCTCCTTTCCTTCTCCTTCTCCTTCTCCTTCCCTCTTTCAATCTCTTTCCCCCTCCTCTTCTCTCTTTTCCTCTTCTTCTCTCTTTCTTTCCCTCTTTCCCCTTTTCCAATCTCTCTTTCCTTTCCCTCTTCTTCTCTCTTCTCCTCTTTTCCCCACTCTTTTCCCTCCTCTTTTCCTCTTCTTCCTCTTTTCTTCTTCCTCTTCTTTCCCTCTTCTTGCTCTTCTTTCCCTCTTTCATTTCCCTCTTCTTCCTCTTCTCTTCCACTTTCTCTTTTCCCTCTTCTCTCCTCTTCTTTCCCTCTTCTTCTCTCTTCTTTCCTTCTTTCCGTTCCCTCTTCTTCTCTCTTTCCCCTCTTCCAATCTCTTTTCCTTTCCCTCTTCTTCCTCTTTCCTTTGCCTATGCCTATGTTTATGTTTGTTTTTTGGTTTTTGTTTTCGTGTTTGTGTCTATGTTAGACATGGGATCACGTCGCACGTCCGACGAGTACCGATAGCCTCGTAGGAGGAGACATCACGATCTATATGCTCCAAATGACTTTGATTCCTCTCAGGCGACACCTGAGGGGACTACCCTTGGTCCGACTCCTCTCGGACCTAGCACTGTGACTACCCCTGGTCGGACTCCTCTCGGATGTAGCACTGCGACTACCCCTTAGGGAACTCCTTTGCTAGCCGCGCATGGCTTTGTCGGGAGTCTCGACGAGTTTGCAACGCAGATGAGTGATGAGGAGGCAACGAGATTCTTCTCTCTGCTATCTCAGAGGACCTCAGTAATTCCCTCCCCTACACCAACGGTTGCATGTATTGCCCAGCCGTCCCCTCATGCCCCTTCGACCGAGGGGTCATCACCTGCACATGCCTCTTGTAAGGGAAGGAAGAGTAGGAGGGGCAGCTTAAGTTGTGCTGACTCGAGAGATGTAGACGAGTCAACACACTCACATCCCTACAGGTCTCCCCTTGGTTCGGAGACATAGTATCAGTCAGGTCCCTTGCCCTCTCCTACTCCCACTACTACTCCTCGCTCCGGAAGCACTCGCACAGCTTCCACTCCTTTTGACTCTACTACCATCAGTCCTCCTTACTCATCAGAGGATCTCTCCTATTAAATCACGGCTGTCGGAGAGATAATAGAAGATAGAAAGGGCAAAGCAGTGATGGCCACCATGAGGCGGTTGATGAGCCATCACTTCAAGAGCGGCATTGCTACCGATTGGCGGTATCAAGATGACCAAAAGAAGTAGGCGGTCATCGATGAATTAAAACAAAAATACCCTAATCCACCAAATGGGGAGTTTAATGAGAATTATATGCGAGAGCGCATGGGTTTGGTCTTGAAGCATCGTAGATCAACCTTGCATACTTCCATCACAAAGGGGTTGGCTAAACCCAGCTGGGCAGACAAAGCTGATTGGAAGTTCTTCAAGAAGCAGAATAGGGACCATCTTGAAATGTTTGAGGGTTAGAGGAGGGCTGCGAAGAGATGGCTGGACATCGTAGGTACTTCGCACTTTGGTACAGGCGGACGATTGGCATTCGAGGCAACCATGGTAAGTCTACTTCTTCTCATTTAATGTATTGTTCTATTTGTTTTACTACATATTACATGCACTTTAGCTAACTCTAACTCTCGTAAATTGGATCCATAGCAAGCTGCGATGGGTCATCTTCCTACAGATGCAGAGATGCGATGCACATTTCGCATTGGAACAAAGCCGTGGTTTATTGAGCAAGAGGCAATGGGAGCGATAGTCGATTGGGCTGAGGTGGTTGCTCGCACAGTATAAGTCTACTCCTACTTGTTATCTTGCTTTTTAAATTGTTTTATTCTTTAAGTTCCAATCTAATTTTCAATTTATATGGTTCACTCTTAGGGTCAAAGCTCAAGCGTCCCATCACCAGAGGTGAGCGATCACCAGGGCAAGGGATCAGATGCATGTGATGAGGATCAAGGAGAAGGCGTAGCTCACGAGGACCAAGGATTAGGCCAACAAGACGAGGATGCGAACGAGGACAACGAGGATGATTCAAATGAGTAGTAGTAGTAGTAGTAGTAGCAGTTTGCATTTTCTTTGCCATGTATGTCATTTTGTATATCCACTTATTTAAGCAATTTTGTGTCACCCTTTCGAAAGGGTAATTTTGTAACAAACAATGTTGTATATGTTCGACATGTATATGCTTTTGTTGCTCGATCATTTCATTTGAGCGATTTTGTATCGCCCTTTTCGCAAGGGAAATTTTGTTATAAAAAACTTTTTTTTGTAATTACAAAAAAAAAAGCATTAGTGGGGCAAAACAGGGCTTGCTATGGCCCTGTTTAGCCCCACTAATGCCTTTTTTAAGTTATGTTAATCGTCGCTATATAGCGACGTTTACCAGTGTCACTATATAGCGACGATTATCAACGTCGCTATATAGCAACGTTTATCAGCATCGCTATATATCAACATCGCTATATAGCAACGCTTTATAGTGACGCTTCTTTTTCGATGCTTTTAATGACTTTAATAACGATGTTTGCGCACGTTAAAAAAAAAAATTTAATGTAAAAAGCGTCGATATTTTCATCGAAAAAGGGCCTATGCCTTGTAGTGACCCGGAACTCCTCATATGCATGGGACAATATGAGCACCTCGTAATTGAAATAACCTTTTTCATAGCAACTTCTGTCAAGGCACTGGAAGAGGGAACTCATCTTGTAGGTGAGCTGAATCGAGCACAACATTCGACAGCTCAATCGGGGGTGAGCTCTAGCACACTGATGCATGCTCTCAGTGTGCTATAGCTTATCACCAAGTTGAGTTCTCCTTCCTCAGTGCCGAAGGTTGTGCTTAATTATGAGAGTCTCATCACCAAGGTGAGTTCTCTGCCAGTGCCTGATGAAACAACGATGAACCGTTTCCCTTGGCTCCCCATCTTGCAACTCCCTTGGTCATGGCTGTGGCTGGTGGAGTGTTGCAGGATGGAGAGCCAAGGCAAACAATGGATCCCATGATAATGTGCTTCCACTAGAAATGAATGTGTGGTAGCAACACATCGTAACATTTTTTTGTCATATAGGTGTTGAGATATCGAGCTCCACTCGTGATATGCCAGGGTGACCATTGTGCATTTGTCACTGACTTGTTAGTTGCAGATGCAGTTGGTACACCGCCCATGAATAATAGCTGGATGACAGCTATCCTTATGTACTCTAGTTTGTGGCTCAGTTAGTATGCCACCTTAGTTAGCTAAGTTTGATTTGAGACCCACATATAGGGTTCTCCTATTTCTTTGTACTTGAGTTCTTTTGGCTTTCACAACTAAGAAGAGGAAAACTGTTTTCAGCCTCCACCTTTGTGTGTATTCCCCCATTGTGTATGTGAGAAAGCCGCAAGTGAGACTCCTTCCTTCTCTTGCATTATGAGGGGGCATTGAGGTTGCAGCAAAAGATTCATCATAGGGGTAGAAGGGGGCTTGGAGAGAGCATGGAAGGTCGTAGGAGAGAAATTTTCCTGGGTGCAGAGAATTGTTTCTCTGCCCTTAAGGCCTTTATATAGCTAGACTTGCTACCCTCCCACTCTTTTCCCCTTTGTTTCTTGTGTTAGTTGTGCAACTCTAGGTGCCTATTGCTGCTGCTAAGAGCACACAATCCACCCGCTAGATTTTTCTGGTGGCCCAGCCTAGCGTAGGCAATCATCTACATCATCGTCTAGCCATGACATGTGATTAGATGGTTGCCATACTAGAATTTCTTGGTCATCAGAGCCAAGATCATGATAATTCCAAAGATGAGGGGGGAGGAGCGGTGGTACATACACCCACCTTGCCAGTAGCCTAGCCTAGCCTAGGCGGTCATTTACATCATCGTCTAGCCATGACGAGTGCTAAGATGGTTGCCCTGGGAGAATTTCACGGTCATCGGAGCCAAGATCATAATAATTGAATGGGATGAGGAGGGAGGAGTGGTGGCATATACACCCAACTTTGCTGGTAGCCAAGCCTAGCATAGGTGGTCATATACATCATTGTCTAGCCATGATGTGTGATTAGATGATTGCTCTTGATGTGCGATTAGATGGTAATTCTAATAGTGTGATATGTTCTTATAGTCTATCTCCAGCTTAATGCTAGTTCTCATTCTAAACTATTGTTATTACAGCCTAATAAACCGACTGAATGCTAATCTAAGCTTGTGAACTAGATGCAAAGTCATTGTTATTACAATATGATTCTGGCTCAATGCTAATCTGAGCCTGTGAATTAGATGGTCCCTCATGCACAATGAATCCAAAGTAGGCCAAAACCATCAAAATGACTTTTGAAATGCTCAAAATAGGCACCCAGAGGCCTGAAAATGGCCAAAAAGACCCGAAAAGGCACGTGTACAAATGAAAGTGATTTGACAGGCTGGTGGACCTAGGTCCAACCTATCAAATCTCTTTTATTTGTACATGTGGCTTCTATCAAATCGCTTTCATTTGTACACGTGGCTTTCTGAGCCTTTTTGGCCATTTTTGGATGCCCATTTTGTGCGTTTCAAAAGTCATTTATGAGGGTTTTGGCCCACTCCGGATGCATTGGTGATGTCAAAAATATCAAATTCTACACCATACATTAGTGGGGCTATGTTGTATTTTATTATTTTAGAGGAAAGAAATCATGCTTCCACCAACTCTTGAATTTTATCCTCCAACTCTTTCTAAATTTTAATTCTTCCTGTGTAAGGTCCTCTTTCAATTTATCCTAATTTGAGATATATGAAGGTAGATGCTCATAGTATCTTTTGTAGAGCAAGAATTAAAACCATCTCACACATTTTTTGGGCTTGCTCAATAGTGCAGAGTATTTGATATAAGGTCCAATGAGTCATTTGTCTATCTAGCTTCAAATATCAATGTAGTATTGATGGGTTGCTTTTGACACTACTTTCTAGACAAAGTCTATAGGCTTCCCTTTACTCTTGCTGTCATCTAGCATATTGTTTGAGCCAATGTCTACTAGCTTGTAAATTGGTGAATTCATAGTCAGCACACTTTTAAGGAAAGGGACAAGGAGGGGGGGAGGTTGAGATATGTTAGAGCTATATATAGCTTGCTCTAACTCAGCCTAGTCCTCAACTATATAGATGCTTATGATCTATGAATAGAATCACTTTTTTGGGCTCTTGTGTCCATCTCTTTTCTCTTTCTCTTCCTCTCAACACAACTCTTGTGTCCGTCTCTCTCCTCTTTCTCTTCCTTTCAACATGGTATCAGAGCCTGGCTATGCTCTAGCATGACTGTGAGGTGAAAGTGACATGATTTCCAATTATTTGACAATGCAATCATTCACAGAATGTTCTTTCATATTGTTTTGACTACTTGATTGCTAGGTTTTGAGTTGATATGCAAAAGTTATCAAAGATGCATTGCAAATTAGCGTTGTGATCATGATTGATGAAAATGGCCTGCGATGGCTTGTTCAAAGCATATACGCCAGTTATTTTGATTGGTTGGATCACTATATTCCAATTTCAGGTAAGAAATTTATGGTTATTCCTTTTTGCTACCTGCTATCATCAATAAACTGGTAGAAGAGTGTTTGGATAGGAAGATGAACACCCATAACCAGAGAGGACTTGATCTAGGACATGAGGATGGAAAAGGATCATACTTTTATAAAATCAACAATATTGAAGCAAAATCAAAGCAATCAAAAAATAGACTCAATGATAAGAAGCTTATTGGTACGATTTTGCCCTGGTTTTGCCCTCCCGCTTTCACTATCCACCAATTGATCACACCATCTTGCACTTAGTATTTGCGTTCCCTTGGATTTAACACATTGGCATATCATGCTTTCACATTCCCACATAGAGCAATAAGATGCTCAATCACATAAAGAAAACTTCTTTAGCTATAGGACTCCACAAAAATTTAGATGAAGAGGAGACCCAACACCCACCGGTCATATCCCATAAAAACCAAGAGCGCAGGATCGTTGTTGTCAGCGGTCAATCTTTTGGAATGAAGATCTTATCTGATCAATGCCAAGTAGAGTCTCAATCTTGTCGTTAAGAGTAAGGCAGCCCAATCTACATGCTTTTGCAGTTTTAATTATATACGTTCAATAGACCTGAAAGTTGATTGAGAAGGTCATCACTGAAAACAAGAGTTTAACGCCTCAACACTTGTGGTTTCATGCTACTTTTGCAAAAGTAAAAGCCAATGATACTTCACATCTATTAAGCTAGTTTTTATTTAGTGCATTGCTTGCTGAGTCTTTATGTAAGTGCTTTGCTACTCAACATTCATAGAACGTCCTTCAACCAAAGAGCTCTGTCAATATCTATACTCGGGTACCTCACAAAACTTGATTGGTTTTTAGCAACCACTATGACATACATCTATGTGTTGAAGCTTTTCTTGGCCTATTGGTATAGAGATAAACCAACTTTCTTTAATGTTGTACATGATTGGGAACCATGATATCATCATAGTTCAGTACAATGCTTTGTTCTTGATATTTTGTATTCCACTACATTCATATGCTTGGTGTTTTATTCACAATGATAATACATGTATTATTATGTTTTGCTAACAAGTTTAGCTATAGCTTCAAGTTTCCATAAATCTTGATTAAAGAGACTTGCCAAATATTCTATATCAAGATTTACTTTCAACATGAGCTGATTGATTCAAAGGAGCTTCCAAAATATTTTGTATTATTTTGAAGGCTAGATTTTCTTCTATTATCTTATCATTTGCTTTTGATTTCCTAAATGTTTTATGTTATTTTGAAGGTGAGAGTTACTTTCGATTATCTTATGATTTTGAAAGCAGGTTCTCTTTCATCTTTTGTTAATCAAGCATGCCTATAGGCCATCCATTGTATTTGATTTGGAGTAGGGTAAAGATCATGTAGGCACTACTACACACGCATCCTATTGCGACGTTTACGTACCGACGATTAGCGCCCGCTTAGCGTTAATCGTCGGTATAAAAATCGGGTGTCGTAAATCATCGCTATATAGCGACTTTTAATAAGCGTCGCTATATAGCGACGTTAGTAATAGTCGCTATATAGCGACTTTCAAAGGTCGCTATATAACGACTTTAGTAAAAGTCGCTATATAGCGACTTTTAAAGGTCGCTATATAGCGACACTGAGACTATATTATAGCGACGTTTTACAGAGAGTTTTTTTTTTTTTTTTTAGCCTTAAAATTTATTTTCTTCCAATGACAAAATTTTTTAAATTTTCATACATGTTTGAGCTCATAGAGAAATAAAAAATGAGAGCATGTACATCAAGCCTTTGAAGCTCATATATTCATGTCCAAGTTGGAGATGAGAAAAATCAAATTAAATAAGAGCATTTACATCAACTGTTTCATCTTGAGCCAAGTCTAAGGCGCCAAGCAAGTCTATCTCCAACTCTATACCGAGTTGATCTCCTATATCATCATCGTACTCTAGCATCGTACGTTCACCTAAAAGTATTTGATCATCTTCTTCAATTAAGCTTAAGTGTGGTGATCGATCTTGACGATTGTTGTCTTCCTCGTCAATATCGTGATCTCCATCCTCCTCCCGTGCGATGTCATTATGCGCATCTTCCTCTTGCCTCATATGGTGATCTACATCTTCTTCGCTAGATTCATCAATTGGATCCGGATTTGGTAGTGGCATCTCCATATCCACATCTCGATCTTCAAAAATCTGCTTACTTCGTGGTGCAACTTGGATCACGTACCACCATCTTGGATCAGAACGATCCGGATGAAAAACTACCTATATTGAAGATGAAAAATCACGTGCCAAATGTCGTCAATTATATATATATCAATGGACTTAAAAAACGAAAGCTTCGACTAATTAAATCATTAGTATGCACCTGCTCACAGTGCTCGGGAAGAACAAAAGTATCACTTTCATCGGTCCAATGTTTGGTGGAGTCTATTGCAAAGAGACCGCTACCATCTTTTCTCACAGTTGCATGGGGACCGTTGTAAGTAGTTCTAAACCATTTTACATCAAGAATGAAAATAGTAAATCGTCTGAAATCAATTTCATAGATGTCGCGTATGGTTCCACAATAATCCAACTGTGAGGAGAGAAGATTGGTATCCGAAGCACTTGCTCGGCTATCTTGTGTGAAGTTACCCATGACTCCACAATCATACGTGACTCTCTTTGAATCGATGCGTTCTATGCGAAAATGTCGTCCATATGACCATAATGCACTGTACTTTTTGTACTGTAAAAGAGCATCATTAAAACAATGAAGATGCACCTCATCATATTTGGGCTTTTTATGGAGTGAAATCCATTCGGATGGTGGCGGAGCAATGAAAGAGGATATGAATCCATCTACTGAAACGATCATTGTAAGGATTGCTAGGATTGAGAATGGCGTGAAGGCCACAAATGAGTACATGCGAAATCTTCTGGGGGCGATGGAGAAGGTTCAATTGTATGTGTAAAGGATGTAGGCTACAAGTAGAGACCTTAAAGGAACAAGTGAAGTTGTTGCTCAACGAGGTGTCAACATTTAAAGTTGCTTTAAATATGTTTACAGATCCGATGACACAAATGAGCTGTAAGCTGGACCAAGTTGCAATCTATGGCAATTGAATTGATACATATTTATTGATATTGTATTGGAAGTCAAAGTTCTTACCTAGAATTTGCATGGTTGTCTCATCCTTGAACTATTTCAAGGTTTTGTATCCACTTTCAGTTGTAAGAACAACACTTCCAAGTTGCTCAACTTCAGTGCAAAGAGCCAATGAAAGGCAAAGGGTTTGCATGGAATAAAAGGAAGTGACATGATTCTGTGAAGCACATAAGTAGACATAGCCAAGCGAGAGGGATTTCGGCAAACTAAGTGACTCATTCGCAAGTTGTATCAGTGCTCTCGATGAGCTTGGCTACTCATGGTGTCCTTAGTGTGGCCAGTTTCACCCACGGAACTCGTGGCAGCTTCTTTCATTCACTATTCTGTTCAAAAGCATGTGATCAGATAAATATTTGTGCTATAATGGTCATTTCTGAGCAATCCAGTAAGAATCTCACCACGCAGCAGAAGGCAAATGTGTTCCGCATCGCGCAGGGAGCCCAAAAATGATAAAACCCGCTATGGCGCGTATGGGTCTTGTCAAACAGGCCCCATATGTGCCATAGCGGGTTTTACCATTTTTGGGCTCCCCGCGCGATGCCGAACAATTTGCCTTTTGTCGCATGATGAAAAAACATCATTTGACCATTCAAATTCACACTAAACTTGCATAAACTGATGGAAAGCATCACGTAACATGTATAATAACATGGGAACAGTAATAGAACATAAAAATATATTTTATTCATTGGCCTCATAGGGTAGAGATTTACAAAATGATTCAGGTTACACCAAATGAACCTAAACAACATCTACGGCCTAAGGGAGGGATCGGAGCGGATGCGCTTGGTGAGTGCAAGGTCCTTGTCCATCACTGTTACTCTTTTGGCATGGATAGCACATAAGTTCGCGTCTTCAAAAAGACCTACTGTCATCTGCTCCATTGCCTCCTGAATTGCTCCCATAGCGCCTGAAGTGAAATGCACATCACTCTTGTAATGCTGTGCTATTTCACGTACAACATGTTGGAAGGGTGCATGGGGAATGAGATTGTCCACAGTGGTTTAGAACTTGTGGATCTCTTGAAGTGCCTTCACGCCTAATTTTTTGCACCTCTTTATCTTGGGGGGCCCTACACTGGCCTTTGGACATGGCTCCATGGCCGCTTGTCCACTTTGAACTTCTTTCGCCTCTCCTCCCTTGCAACCACCTCTTCAGACTCCTCTTCCTGTGTCTAGTGGGTCCTTCGAGGTGGCTTGTCGCGCCTAGGGGTCTGCTTTGCCCTTGGTCTCTTTTCCTTTTCACGAGGCTATGAGACAACAAGCTGAGGCTCTTGCTCAGCTCGTACTAGAGGCTCCTCATGTCTGATAATATCGAGGCACAGAGGGTTGATGGTGCTCTTCCGTGCGGTCTACTTGGTTGGAGGATTGGGGCCAAGGTTCATTATATCTACGAGCCCTCCAAATACTTCCTCTTGTTGTGGCCCCTATAATCTCTCCATCTCCTCTCTTTGCCTTTCTTGCTCCCCTTGTTGGTCTAGATGCTCCATGCTAGGACCCCACGGAGGAGGGAGGGGCAGTTGATCAGAATTGACTGGACTATTTTTCCCCTCTTAAGAGACCTCTCTACTTCCATGGTTAGTTGTGTGGAAGGACAGAGAGGACCCCTGATCGTGCTTAGATCCTTCATCGTGCTGGGATTCCTCATGGTGCTGAGATCCCTGGGATCCCCCATGAGAGTCGGACGGTGGGGACTCACGTTGCTTGGACTCCTAATGATGAGAACCGCCATCAGATCCCTGGTGATCATTGCCCTCTTGGCCACTAGGGCTTGTAGTGTGTTCGGAGGCCATGGCATTGTGAGGAGGACAACGGGTAGTGTCTAAACGGCATCCAATGGGTCTAGCAGTTTGTTTAACTCGTGCCATAGAAATGAGGGATTTTAGGGTTTTGAAGTGCTTTATATAGTCTTTTTAAAAGCACTTTAGGGTTTTCCTTTTAAATGAGGGTTTTTTGAGTGCACCTCCTCCCGCCCTAGTGTTTTGTCGCCAGTTCGGTAATACTTAATCTTCACCACCCTCCCTCCCAACCCACTCACCCCTCCACCTTGCCATGTCACACATGCAATTCTGCAATTTCCAAACAAATTTGTGAATTTTGGAATCTATAATTGACTCAAAATAGTGTTAACTTTATTCATCAAACAGTTTACATTTGGGGCTCTCTTAGGACCCAATGCCTCCCCTGTCTGACTCTATGTTGCAACCAAAGCGCAACCCCTTGGCTCCCTATTGAGGACTTCCAAGCAGCACATCTCCTTGTCTTCTTGACATGTTGAACCACTTTTGCGAGACTTGAGACCTCTACCTTATCGCGCTTGAGAGTCCTGGCCTCTAGACATCTATAAAACCAATCAAACATTTCGTGTAGTGCATTGCTTCGTGTGATACCACCCCCATGCCTTGTATCTTTGAAGTATGCTACCTTTGCTCTGTAGTGTGATTTCTCCATTCCATGAGTAATTCAAATGGACAGAGGGCTCCATTGCTCCACAAACCATGGTGCATGTGCATAAAGAATATGCTGTAAAGAAAAACATTGTATTAGAAACATAAACTGACTCAAGTTTAAAGCACAAAATTTCAACCTAAGGAGGATTACCATGTAATGTGCATGTAATATGTGACTCCCCCCATGCTTCTACCATCAATGATATGAATTCTCCCAATGCTGTCCTGAATCTCTCATAATAAAGCTCATCTGCTTGACCTTGTCGAAGCAACTTCATAAATACATCAAGCTTTGTCCACAGTTTTGCTCTCAAAGTAGCAATTTGCAAATGTGAAGCTTGATTTGTGGTGCACTCACACAAATCTTTCCAATGCTCCCAACCTAGGGTGCTTTGAGCCAATGTATGTTTTTCTTTATCAGCATTGTGGTTGGACAAGAACCTCCTTGCCTTTCCTCCACCCATGGACACTTTAGCAGGAAGATTTTGTGTCTTTCTTGATTGTTTCTTGTCCTGCTTAAGCTTCACATTGCCTCCGTGAAGTCCCATTAGTGAGAGTAGTTCTTCAGCTTTTGCAATGCATTGTGCAAATACTTACTGTGGCCTCAAATTCCAAGCATAAACTAGATGGAGATAGAGTAACTTATCAAGTATACGCAATTCAGCATGCAAAGTACACACGTGTACCCGCTCCAATGGAATTGGTAGAATGGGGTCCCACTTAGGATCCTTTTTGTGACGATCAGGGGCTGTACTTTGGTTCCAAGAAAGGATGCCATTTTCCCACTGTAGGCTTCCCTTTTGCATCTTCTGAGAGTGGGTGCAATACAAGCATATCCATTTCATATCTGCACCTGTATCACAATAATCATACAAGCACTTGAGGGTCTTCAAATCACCCGCTATATGCCATTCAACTTGAAACGTTCCATGCCCATCCACAATTAATGTTTGCCATGTCTCTTGTCTTCGAATAATTGACGGGATGCTGGTTCTCTCCAAAACCCACTTCAATGTCTCATGGCACTCCTTTGGGGTCTCAAAGGCTGCAAGCCACCATATGTCCTTCTTAGATTGGATTGAGAAACCCTGCTCAACTTCCTCATCCCCTTGAGGAAAATGCAAGGCGTCACTCATAATACAAATGCTCACCCTCTCTAGCTTGTGCTCTTTTACCAACTGAGCTTCATCCATTTTTATAACAAATACTAGCTTGCCATCTATACAATGAAAGAGAAATTCAGTAAGGATATAGAAATAAGAAGAAATAAAGTTGAATGTAAAGTGGGAATTTCTCTTGCCTTCTTCTCTCATCCCATAGAATTTGACCATGGCTCTCTGCAAATTCTCTACATCCACATAAACATTATTGAAAGCATTCATCTCAAACGTTTGGATGCCAGATTTCTTTTTGCTCTTCCATGTCATTGTGCCACTTATGCAATGGTATCCTCCAAGCTTTTCCCTAGCACATTGGTTTGTTTCTTGACGTGCAAGCCTTATAGACCACGGTGTTGGCAATGGCATTGTAGATATCTTATACTTTTCCTCCATAGCAGACTTGAAAATTTTAAAAATAGAGTCGTAAGCTTCACAACTTACACTAGCAGCATCACAAGCTCCAAGCACCTCCTTTGCTTGGACGAGGCCCTTGAAATCCTTCATTACCTCTCTAGAAACTTGTTTACGTAGCCCTTTTTGTCTAGGGTCCTTCAACACTTCTATGACATCACTTGGCTTTATTAAACTTCTTAGAACATATGAAGGATCACTATCATCCATTTCCATTATTCCCATCACATCCTCCATGAAATTCCTAAAGCAGAGTACAAATGTACAAATGAGTCTTAGTGGAAAGAATGCAACACCACAAATATTTTGGGGTAAGAAATTTCATTGAAAATTTGGGGAACTAACCTTACATCCCATATTCTCCTCTATCGGGCACCACTATTGGTTGACAATGCATCCATAGATTGCAATTGACTTTTCCTCTCCTTCAATCCCAAAGGTGTTCCCTTCAACTTTTGTACTCGTTCTATCGACTTCTCTCGTTCCTTCTCCACAGCACGTTGAACTTGGCCATAGATAGACCTTTCCAAATCTTGTTTGCTTTCAGCAAGCTTCTAGATTGATTCTTACAATTCATGTCGCTCCAAGTCCAGTGCATGTGCTTTGTCACTGAGTTCTTTGCTTTGCAATTGGAGATCTTGGATACTATTATGCATTGCCACAATGGTAATATTTCCCAAATGTGCAAGTTCTTCTGCTTCTTGGGCTCTCTGCACCTCGCTTGCTTGCATATCCAATGTCAGAATGGTTCGATCGATTGCAATAACCAAGCAATCCAGCATGTCCCTTGCCAACAAACTGAACAACATCATGCATTGTATGAAAAGGAGGACTCTTTTGGGTGCCAGGGTCTAAAGGATACAAGTTTCCATCCACCAAAAAGTTAAGATGCTTCTTCCCTTGCAATTGAAGATTGTGGAGCACACTTTGAGGTGTTCCACTATATCCCAAAGAGCGTGTGCTTGCATATTTTGCCTCCAATTGTAGGTTCACATGCTACTTGTTGGATATGTCCTCGAATGGTGCCATGAGTACTCAAAGTGAGGTATCAGTGATGCAGGCTAAAATGTAGGGGAGAGCTGGCAAAGATGGAGCAGTGAGAGGGAGGGAGTAGCAAGGAAGAGGGAGGAGGAGAAGCAGATGAGGGCAAGAGGAAGAGGAGGAGAAGAGTAGGGCGACAGGTGTAGAAGGGAGGGAAGGAGCTGTTGTAGAAGGGAGGAGGAGGGGAGAGATGCTACAGGAGGGAGGAGGAGGGGAGAGATTTTGCAGGAGGGAGGAGCAGAGGAGAGGGATCCTAGGCAGCTGGAGAAGGAGGGGAGAGGAAGGAGGGGAGAGTAAGGAGGGAGGAGGAGCCAGAAGGAGGAGGAGGAGGGGAGAGGGAGGAGGGAGGAGGAGGAGCAAGACGGAGGAGGGGAGAGGAGGAGGGAGGGGGAGGGAGGGAGAGGGAGAGGGAGAGGGAGGAGGAGGAGGGAGGGAGGGAGGGAGGGAGGGAGAGAGAGAGAGGGAGGGAGGGAGGGAGATTTGAAATTTGAAATTCAAATTTCAAAAAGTAGCCCCCTCCCCTCATTGATGGGGGGAGAGGTGAGCTCAAATGTGGGCTTAACCCACCTAGGTTGGGTTGGTTCAGCCTCCTTGGGACCCTCCAAGCCCCTTGCATTAGCCCACTAAGCATTCCCTAATCCGTTCCTTATGAGGCCCTTTTGAGACCCCAATTCTCCCCTAATGCTTATGTGTAGCACTTTATATCCCAACCATCTCTCCTTCTAGTCACTAATTGAGAATGTCTCTTTTCTAAACAAGCTCCAATGCATTGTGGCTTAGTGAGACATTTAAAGCTAGTACGGGTTGGTGATGAGTTGGCTAACAATCTTATCCTTTATTTCTTGCTTTCCCACCAACTTTAAAGTTCATAAAAATGAATTTAACTTGACATAGTAGTGAGAGATAGTGGTTATAGTAGCTTTTTTCAAACAAGCTAAAAGTAGTGACATAGTAGTGAGATAGTGATTATAGTAGAGAGATAGTAGCCAAAAATCCAAGGCTATGGATCAAGGAGTGTATGTCAATATGAATTATTTCACTCAAGCACTATTGAAATAAGACATCAAAATATTGTTCCATCCTAAGAGCCAACATGCCCCAAAATGTAGCACACCCCTTGTGGGGCTAATCGAACCACAAGCTAATTGCATGGTGATGTAGCAAGCCTCTATTGGAGCCGATTGAATTATCTTATTGTCATACTAAAGTCATCTACCCATCCTCTTGTGAGCTTCTTTTAAAAAAGCTAATATGAACACCAAGTTATGCATTTGTATCAAGTTTAAGGTTGGTGGGAAACAAGAAATAAGGGAGAATAAATAAAGGTGAAAAGAGGGAGAAGCGTACTTTAAGAAAGGATGCTCAAAGAATAGAGAATTAAGTTTATGATCTAAAAGATTTCCATAGCCAAAGAAAAAGGGTTGGAAGTTTCCAAATCACGAATTTTCCCATCGACTCATTGAGCCAACAATCAAATTCCATAAACTAGATGAGTGACTGTGGCCTTAACCTCCACCCCTCCTTGTCCCAAGCTAAGCATTTACATATGCATGGAATCTAGACTAATCCATGCAAGGAGTCCTTGGAAACAACCTACTTGTGTGGAAGGTTGCATTGATGATCTCAATTACTCTAGTGGAAAGAGAGAACTTGATTGCAGTAGGGTTTGTCTTTGATACAAACAAGGACTTGGAAATTAAAGATACAAACAGTCTCATGGATGATGTGAATTTAGTGTTAGTGACTTTAAAGTTATATGCATATTTAACCTTCTCGCATTGAGGAAACATATGGACTTTTGAATAAGTTATTATTTTTTGCTATTTAAATGGGGGATTTATAGATCTTTTATTGTTTTTTATTGCTTGCTTTTTTTGGCTGGCTCACTTTTTGTCACTCGCTTTCTGGTAATCCTCGCCCTAATATATGCTCATTATCCATAAGAACATGTCAATTATGGAATCACCAAGTAGACTAGCAGAAATTGGCTCAAACAATATATCAAATGAGAGCAAGGGTATAGGTAAGTGCCTAAATTGACTTGTTGAAAGGATCCCATCAATATACATTGATTTTATAAGCTAGCTAACTCCTAGACTCTTGAAAGCTATTTAGCAAGTCTCCCCCAAGGTGAGGCTTGGATACTAAGTACGTGAATATAGAAAAATGGGTCAATATGCAATGGAATGTACCCAATCATGAGCTATGTTTGTGGCACGCTGTGGTTTGTGCGCTAGTTGGGATAATTACAAAATTGGCGGTGGATCATGATGATGTAGGATAGCTCACATGCTCATCGATCTTTTTTTATGGTGTGAAAGGGAGGACTCCAATTCTCACCACTACAAAATTTTTATTAGCCTCCATCCCTAAATCCTATGTTTTATTCCCTACCACCAAAGCATGGATTTTCCTTGCTAAAATGGAACCTATAATTATATAGATGATATTGAGTCACATGATGAAGCTAGCAAAGCTACATACCTTTTCTACCTCATCGCAGATGGTGTTAGCGACTACCATGTCCAATTGGACTCCCTTTTGTGGTTGGTCTTAAAATTCATGCTGGCTTGAGGTGCCAGCTTCTTCATCTCTCTCCTCGAACAATGCCCTCTATAAATTCATGAACTCCTCATCGGACATGTCGTACTCTAGTGCGGCGCCTCGATTGTCTTCTATGTTCATTCGATTGCCTCCAGATCAATAAGGATCAAGTCATTGAAGCATGCAATCTCATCGATTGCTAGATCTTGACTAGAGCATCAAAGTCAATGACATCATCAAAGGTGTCATTCGAGACCCAACATAGCACCTCATCCTCTCGAAGACCGGTTTCTTCCATCGCTTCCAATAGGGTGAGGTATTCCTCACCCTCAATCTTGATTGGATCAATCGAAGTGACGTGTGGCTTGGTTGCTACCTCATCTGGATATAGGTGGAGGATGGATATGCACGAGTTGGATATGATGATAAGATGATAAAATAATTAAAATCACACTTCTTTAGAAAGAAGAGAGATTAAAATTATAGAAGAGAATACCAAAAACTTAAAAGTATATATAAAGTATAAATAATAAGTAAAGGCACCCAACAAAAAATAGAAAAATGTACTTGAAGACCCACCAAGTGCAAAATTGCATTAAAAGTGATCAACAAACGTATAAAAGAGAAAAAGAACCATTAAAGCAATATTTCAATATATACACCTAAACAAATATATATATGGTATTAAAGGTTTAGAAAGAATTGGTTAAAACATCCCAAACATAAAGAAAGAGCTCGTAAGCAACATATCACAAAAAGGTCTCATAACCAGATGGAGTGGAAGCTATGAAGGATGCAAGAAAGTTCATCGAGCAAGATAAATCTTGGAAGAGGCTGAGCGACGACCAAAGGTAAAGAGTGAGCCACAGACTCATGGCTAGTAGAGAAAAGAGCAGCAACGGCTGGGCACCCAGTCCCAGCATCTTGTGAAGAAACTAAGAGTTGCCCCCAAGATAAAGTGACAAAAGTGTGAGAAGAGGAGATGAGGAAATGAGAAAGACTTGGGAGCATTTAAGGGATACGACATTGTATCAATGGCCATAGCATCAACAGATTGTACCCACGACTTAGTGAAACTTAGGAAGAGAAAAAAATGTTCCCACTTCAGAGAAATGAGAATCAAATAGGTGTGTATGTGTGTGATCAACTAGAAGTTGCATGATAGAGAATGAAAGGGTGACGAGAGTGTGTGAAAGAAGTAAAATCAAGGGACCATAATAGTTAACCATAAGAGCACAACGTTATGTATTGCGACCACACCAACAAGCTATGTTTTTACTGCTGCAGACAACCTTGTACAAGTAGCAATAGGTGGTGCAGGGGGGAAATGAAGGCAGAGCTAACACAGTAGGCCACAAGGTTCATATCTCTTGAGGGAATCTAATCAGCACAGCCAAAAAGCAAGAAAGGAAGATCCCCGACCTTGGATCTTGATAATACCAATGTGATAGGAAGCGGCATAAAAGGTGTTATCCTATATTACTATCTTAGCTAAGCATCCAACCATCATGTAGAAGAAGAATAATATAAAGAGCAAGTGTGGGAAAGAAGTCATTAAACAATATGCTAGATGCAAGGATGGAACCATAGGGTCTTCTAGTGAGGGGATGGTTTCATTTGGCCACTACATCAACAGAGTGGCTCAACACATTTTGGTCTTCCATCGGCAATTATCAGCAGATGGAAAGTTGAATATTATGAAGTTTAGGGCCTTAGTCAGATGGTGAAGATGAGAGCCATCTATCCTATTGCAGATCATGTTGTTTTGATTAGGCATGATGTAGCTTTATTTTTATTCTCAGACATGATCTAGACCTCGTGATAGTATCATAGATATTGTAGGGCTAGCTAGTGTGATAGATCCCCAAGCCATAGAAAATGAAATTTTGCAACCCTCTCTTCTTTAGAAGCAAGCAAAAAGGGATCTGAACCAAGCAAGAAGAAGTGTAGGCTAGAGTAACTTGTGCCCTAAAGTGGATGCTCTTTGTATTACTGCTGCAAGTCAATAAAGAATCAATTTCCAAATTATTTTCTTGTTTGTTTATTGAATATTGTTTCCTTTTGCAAGTATGCAAAATTGAGTATTATTTTCTTGTTTGTTTACTGAATATTGTTTCCTTTTGCAAGTAAATAAAATTGAGTATTATTTCATTTGTATGTTCCATGGAGATTTGTTGAATACTATTTCATTTTGCATGTAAGTAAATTGAGATTGCATGTAAGTAGGTTGTAGATTGCAAATACAATGAAAATAAATTTGAGATTGCACATAGAAAGACAATGTGAAAAAAGACACTTTGCTATGTTCAAAAGACGATGATACAAAAATGATGCCAAAAGGCAGAGGATACCAACTGAACCCTAACTATCGCCTAAGGCATACATGCATGATTTATTCAGGTTAGATTCATTAAGAAGCAAAACTTTTATATCGGTGCTGAAGTTTTTATGCCCTAATAAAAATGCACATTAGAAATATTCTCCAAGGATTTAAAACTTTTATGAGAAAAATTTTAAAGTTTTGCTAAGATTTACATCTTTCACTTTAAAATTCAATGAAAATATATTAAATTCTACCATGTTCTATCAATATTGTGAAATTATAAAAACCAGCTTGTTAAAATTTTGCTTGGATTTTATATTAATATATAAGTATAGCTTCGATAAAAACATCCATGAAGGAGAATATACAAAGAACCTAACTGCCCTTGGGCTTCCTAAGATGCACAATGAACTGCATATCTTTGGCAGGCAGTGTTATGGATAAATTTGACCAAACTAAAAGGCATAAATATGTGTGTGTGCTTGTATATGTGGCAATAGTATAATAAAATATGGTGTGTATAAGGCCCAGGGTTAAGGTGGCAGGGCATGACCATGTGCCACCCTTCCATGTAAGAGGACCCATAAGGTGTGTTGTACATAATCCATGGTAGTAATAATATAAAATAATAAGGTGGCATGGGTCCTCCATGCACCACCCCTTTCCCTCTATGTAGGATAGGCCCATGTGGGGGGGGGTGTAGATTGGATCCAGGATTGCCGGAAATATATGTATACAAAGCTGCTTGCCATTCCGTGAAGAATTGAGGGAGTTGTGATTCTCTATGTTTTCACATCGTCTCTTTGAAGGAAAATTCTTAAAGTTTCCAAGACCTTCTCATTGATTGCCATGTGGCATTTTGGCTAAGGTTAAGTTTCCTAAGGTTCATTTTTACAAGTAAATGCAAGGGTTGACTAGATCTTACTCCATCCTTGGATGAGATTTTGGAGTTGTGATAGAAGAGAGATATTTACAGATTGTCTTACTGAGTTCGATTATGCAGTGACACCCATGTTTTGAGACATCCTAGGTTCTACTTTCACTAGCGGTCATTGTCGTAAGGCTGTGATTTCTTGGATATACCTTATGCAGATCACTTTGGTTGCAGTCTGAGCCATGTGCGCTCATTTGTGGTTTGCATTGGGTTACAGTGGATGCTCTACAGGCCATTTGGATGCATTGCGATCCTTGTTGGATGTGCTGATAGGCCTAGATTGCCTTGTGAGATGCTTTATTGATGGACGTTTAGCACACAGATGCTATTTTATGCTGAAGAACAGCTTTGACATATTGCAGTGGATGCACAGTTTGTGCTATGATATTTTGGATGAGATATTATTGATGCTTATGCCCATGGACGATGTTTATGCTTGAGGCATTTGGCTCTTATTGGCATTATATTTGCCATTGTTTTGTCATTGTGGGTTGACATTTTCTTTTGGGCCAGATTTGCTCATATGGATGCATAGTATATACACATGAGTCAGATGCATTTTTGATGCTTTGAGCCTTGAGTTTTGGTGACACTATCCTACATTAAAGAAGACCTATTTGGTGCACCTAGTATTTGGTGTGATCTCTCTTTTGCAAGTACTGCATTTGGGATTTTGTTTCATTTGCATCATGGCATCCTCTTGCATGTCTGAAAAGGAGTTTTTTAGCATTAAAAAGTTTGATGGGACAAACTTTTCTTTGAGGAAAGAACAGATAAGGGATGTGCTTATTCAAAAGAAGTAGATTAAACCCTTGGCAGGGATTGAAGCTAAGCCTGTAGATATGTCTGAGGATGATTGGAATGAGTTGGATGCATTAGCAAAGTCTACTATTATACTTTATCTTGCAGAGTCAATTTATTTCATAGTAGTAAATGAGAAGACTATGGAAGATTTATGGAAGAAATTGTGTGCCACTTATGAGAAGGAAACTGCCTCTAATAAAGTTTACCGCATGAAGAGGTTGTTTGAGCTGCAGATGAAGGAAGGGGTCTCTATTGCTTCCCACTTGAATGAATACAATATTATTTTCAGCCATCTTCAGGCTCAGAGATGAATTTTGATGCGGAGACTAAGGCAATATTTCTCTTATCTTCATTGCCATCCTCATGGGATACCTTCCGTATAGCTGTGTCAGTAACTCTGCGCCTAGTGGAGTACTAAAGTTCGATGATGTTGTGGGTAGCTTGTTGGCCGAGAAGATTAGACAGATGTCTATGGATGGCAACAAGCAAGATGCAACCTTAAATGTGCAAAGGGGCAGATCACAATTCAGGGGAAAATCCCAAGAAAGAGGGAAGTCTTGTAGCGAATCCAGGGCATGGAACATTGAGTGTTACCACTATGGCAAGAAGGGCCATATGAAAAAGGATTGCTACAAGTTGAAAAGAGAGCAAAAGGATAAGAAAAATAATGCAAATTGGGGTGCAAATAAGAAGGAAGAGAGCCCAAGGGAGGACAAAGGACCACTTCAGATGATGCATATTCCCAGGATTGGATTTTGGATTCTGGTGCTTTGTTCCATGTTACTCCCCATAGGGAATGGTTCTCCACTTATCACAATGGAAAGACAGGTTGTGTGCATCTTGGAAATAACTATGCATGTGATATAGTGGGAGCAGGTGACATAAAGTTTTCTTTTGCAAATGGGTCTGCATTTGTTTTGAAAAATGTGACCTAAGTTGACCAAGAGTCTTATTTCAGTAGGTCAGCTAGATGATGCTGGTTTTCAGACTACTTTTGGCTTTCAGAGTTGGAAAATTCAGAAGGCTTCTATGGTTTTGGCCAAGGGTGCCAAGTGTGGGATTTTGTATCCCTTGCATGTATCACAGGTGTCTGATCATGTTCTTGCAATATTCGAGCAGCCAAGTACTTCTTTGTGGCATTGCAAGTTGGGGCACATGAGCCAAATGGAATGAAACTCTTATGCCATTTGGGTTATGTACTGCATTTGAGTTTTTCTAATTTTGAATTTTGTGAGCACTGTCTTTATGGGAAGCAAATCAAATCAGCCCATAAAAGAAGGGGAAAGAAAGAGCTTGAAAGGCTTGATTTGGTGCATTCAGACATATGTGGTCCCATGCCTACACGGTCACTAGGCGGGGCTGAATACTATGTGACATTCATTGATGATGCAACTAGGAAAGTGTGGGCTTACGCTATAGCTCAAAAGAGCGATGTGTTCTAGGTATTTCAAAAATGGTTGGCTTTGGCTGAAAATCATTCAAGTAGAACGATTAAATGCCTACATCCTGATAATGGTGGAGAGTACATCTCTCATGACTTTTAGCATTTCTGTGATACATGTGGGATTAAGAGGGAGCTCACGTCCCCTCATACTCCAAAGTAGAATCCAATTGCAGAACAAATGAACTGCACCATTCAAGAAAAGTTGCAATTTATGCCTTCCAATGCAAGTCTTTTTTGTGGTTTTTGGGCTGAGGCAATGAATATTGCAGTGCATGTGATCAATAAATCACCTAGCAAGAGTTTGGATGGTGGTATTCCTGAAGAGGCATGGAGTGGTAAGAAGCCCTTTTACTCTCATTTGTGTATATTTGGGTGTGAGGCATATGCACATGTGCCAAAAGAGCTTCGGAAGAAGCTAGCTCCTAAGTCTAGGAAATGCATCTTTTTGGGTTATGGTGAAAGCGGAGAGATGGGCTATTGTCTCTGGGATCCAGAAGCAAAGAAAATCATATGAAGCCATGATGTCGTCTTCAAGATGCATGACACCCATGAGGGCTATGGAAATGAGGAGAATCACTTTCCAAGATGTGAATCCACCCACATATGTTGATAGACAGCAAGCCATCCATGCACCGAGGAATGGTGCGATCAGGTACTCCCACAGGTACACAATCAAGGGCACATGATGGATCATCTATTGGTGGCAATGATGAGCCAAATGTGGCCAATATACAGGCAAGATAGCAAGCTGAAATGCCCTTGAGAAGAACATCTGGAGTGTCTAGACCACCTGAGAGATTTGTTCCAGGGGTAGACTATGTGATGCTTACTAATTGTGGGGAGCCTTCTTGCTATAGAGAGGCTATGATGCGCGAGGATCAGTGCAAGTGGGAGTATGCTATGCAATCAGAGATGAGTTCACTCATAAAGAATAAGACTTGGGACTTGGTTTCTTTGCCACATGGAAAGAAAGCATCGCCATGTAAATGGGTCTACAAGATGAAGGTCACAGGTGATGATGTGCCTAAGTACAAGGCTCATTTGGTTTCTAAAGGGTTCAAGCAAGAGAAGGGTGTGGACTTTAATGAGATATTCTCACTGGTTGTGAAGATGACCATACTTAGATGTGTACTTGGACTTGTGGCAATAGAGGATATGGAGCTTATGCAGATGGTTGTCAAGACAGCTTTCTTGCATGGAGATTTGCATGAGGAAATTTACATGGTACAACGGGAAGGCATTGAAGAAAAGGGCAAAGAGCATTTGGTTTGCAAGCTAAAAAAGAGGCTCTATGGCCTTAAGCAAGCAGCTAGAGAATGGTATCACAAGTTTGATGCTTTCATTTGGTCACAGGGTTTTAGAAGAAGTGATATTGATCACTACCTCTACACTAAAAGCGCTCAAGATAATAGCTTGATACTCTTGGCACTTTATGTGGATGATATGTTATTGGCTAGCAAGAACACTTGATGCATTGAAGGCCAAGTTGCATGAGGCCTTTGACATGAAGGATTTGGGACCCGTAGGTCATATTCTTAGTATGCGCATCACGCATGACCGGAGTAGGAAACTCTTTTGGCTTTCACAGAAGGAATATGTTACAAAAGTGTTACAGTGTTTCAATATGGAGGGGGGGAAGGCAATAAGTACTCCATTGCCTCCATATGTGAAACTGAGTCAGGAAGATAGTCCCAAATCAGATGAGGAGAGGGCCATGATGGCCAAGGTTCCTTATGCATCAATGGATGGGAGTCTTATGTATGCTATGACAGCTACTAGACCGGACATTGCATTTGCAGTGGGAGTTGTTAGCCAGTATATGGCTAATCTAGGAAAGAGGCATTGGGAGGCAGTTAAGTGCATCATGAGGTACATGAAGGGTACCAAGGAGGTGTGTATCTACTTTGGCAAAGGAGAGATGTGTGTATTTGGGTACACAAATTTTGACTATGCAGGGCATGTGGATAACAGGAGATCCACTTCTGGTTATGTGTTCACCTTTGCTGGTGGTGCAGTGTCGTGATGTCTCGTGCACAGAAGTGCATTGCTTTGTCCTACCACAGAGGCCGAGCATGTTGCCTATGAGAACAATGATGTTGATATGATGTAAAGGATCATGACCAAATGCGGATGCGGTGAATTCTATGTTCCTTTCCAATGAAACCCATGACATAGCAAATGAGATGCTCACGATCCTGCAATTCCTGCCCATGCTGTCTGTGTTGGCCTTTAGGATTATTTGTCATTGCTGCAGGGAGATTTCTGATTTTGATACCCTCTGGGCTCTCCTTTGCAAGTGAGAGTGGGGAAGTGGGGTGGTGGATGCCTGGCTAGGTGCTTGACATATTTATGAAAAGAAGAGCTGCTTGATTTTTTATCTCTTTGTATTGGAATCCCTAGATCTAATATTTGACCCACTCTTCGCCTCACTTCAATCAAACAAGAGGTCAAACTAGAGTAACTAGTCTAGATTGCCATTAATAGAATAGGGAAGGTCTACGATAGTTTTAGATTGTATAGTCACATGGCATGCACCTCCCCATTCTAACTCATATTATATATGCTCATGTAGGAGCAATGGAAATGGAGTCTCAATATGGACTCTAATCATGGCATGGATTTCACTACAAAGGATGAAGAGGGTCCTAGAGAGGAAAGGGAAATATCTTTGTGTTGCCCAAACAATCAAGGAAAAGGACACAACTAGGGGAAAAAATCATATCCCAAAGGGAAAGGCAACTTTAGAAGAAGAGGAAACCTCCTAAAAGAGAAGAAAATGCAATTACTGTGGTGTCCCAGGCCATTGTGAAGCATTGTGCTAAAGAAAGCAAAGAAATTCAGTCCATGGTGGCCAATCCAACAAATCTAAAAAGTCTTATCAAGGAAATCCACAATGGAAATCAACAAACCATGCCTATGTTGAATATAGCTCTCAAGACTATCATCATAAAGTTCTCATCTCATCCCTCTCTGAGGAGTCCACATCTCACAATATACCCTCTCTGAGAAGCCACAATATGATGAGGACACATAGTGGTTAACTCTAGCATGAGCGATTACATGAATCAAGAAGGAATTGTTATCTAACCTCTATCCCCACTAGAATTGAGAAGAGAATATTGTGATGAGTGATGATATACCCCACAAATTGAAAGAATTAGGAGCATACCCTTGCATAGTGATTCAAGATTTTATGTATGCTCAAGCTTTCTCTTCCATTCTGATACATAGATCCCTAGTGGCTCCCTCTTATTTAACCTTTAAATTTTACTCTACCCCCTATTGATGCTAATTAACCCCTATAATGATCAGGGAAATCAAGAATGTGTATATTAATTTCCTCTTGGTAATGGTTTCTATTTTCATGGGTACTCGTATTGACTCCAAAGTTTTGGCAAAGTAAGAAGGACACACTAGTACTATTGTAACAATGTGAATAGGTATTGTGCACACATATAAAAATACTCACTTTTAAATATTTGATATCTTCAATGCAAGGAAAATAACATGATTGTATTTGTGTTTGAATTAGGTTGTCTATTAACCAATGGTGGATAATAATAAGTGGTGGCATGTCATACCTATTACGCCACGTTCCAGAGTGATGTATAGTACATTTACTAATATTATGATAAAAAAACCAACCCGATTGTAATCCATATTTCACATGTATATGTAAGCCTAGCATCAATGTTATGATAGAAAAAAATGCAATCATGTAAAGCTAAGATTAACCATATATCCATGATAAACTTTTCTCCCTGCTCCTGAATATGTTATGATTGGTAAGCCTATGTTCCTTTAGATGACTTGTTCCTTATGGCTATGATGTTCCTAAATCATTGCAACTATGCTGCTATGTAATTAGCGAGACTTTTATTTTGAAGCCTTTTGATTTTTCATTTACCTTTGTTGTAGGGCATCTAATACCAAGAAGTGATGTATATAGTTTTGGTGTTGTGTTACTGGAAATGGTCACGAGAAGGAGATCCATGGATAATAAGTCCAGGCCCAATGGGGAGCATAACTTGGTTGAGTGGGCAAGGCCGTACTTAAGCGAGAAGAAAAAGTTGTTTAAGCTAATTGATCCTCATCTTGGACAATATTTTGAGAAGGGGGCTTTCAAAGCTGTTAGCTTGGCTTATAGTTGTCTTAGCCAGGACCCAAAAGTAAGGCCACTGATGGGGGAAGTGGTGCAAGCTTTAAGGCTACTTCAAAATATGAAGGACTTGACAAACAATGCTTATCATTTGCAAGTGGATCCACGTCCTTCTCAATCTTTGCCAAGGCATGCTCCTCTGAGAAATGCACCTCAAAAGATATTTGGATAGAATGCCAGGGTTTAAGAGAGATCTCATATTCATTTGAAGTAATGGAATTTGCAAGACCCTATCTAGATGATGTTGTATGATGAGTCCTAATGCACATTTTCTGTAGCTGAAAAGACTCAGCTGAATTTGTTGCATGCTTGCACATCTATATGCACTAGGAGATAAATATAAGTTGTAATTTTGTTCTCCCTGAAGCAGTTTGATTTTTCTCTTCATCACTTTTCCTTTTGTTGACCTAATATTTGTAGGTTGTATACAAGGTCTACAGCAAGTCATTTTTTTAGCTCTATTTCTAATTGGAGAGTTGTTTGAGGGATGCATTCTTTGAGAGTCTTCTTCTTATTGCTTTCGTGAAGTTTCTATTTGTCAGTATGCAAGCTATCAATGCAAGTATAGTGTAGGGTTCAAGTTTGGTCATGGCAAGTTTTTTGAGATATAAGACTAGAAACAAAATTTTGCATTAATTATGAAACTCATGACAATTGAAGCACTAGATAATCTTTAAAATATGCACATGAATACTCGAGTGATAAAGTAATGGATGATGATATAATAAACATAGAAAAAGGATCAAAAGGGAGCTACAGTAAAGAAATACATCCATCCAATTGTAGTCTATTATGACATTAAGACATCAAATTAACTAAAGAGCTATGTAAGCCGATAGCCAACTGGAACATTCATGTATAAATGGATGGATTATTGCTTTGTGTGCATGCACATGCATATGCACATGTGTTGATGTGCATGCATGTGCACGGGCTTTTTGGAAGGGGGGTGTGTGGCTTATCTACAGTTCGTGCATGGAGGAGAGGCACATGAGCTTGTATCAGCAGCAGCTGTTGCTTAAAATTATTGAATCAATCAAATACATAGGAAGTGGAAGACGAGCAAGACTCCTATGGGGGGAGATTGCACCCAAGTAGGGTGGTCTACCATCTATTGTCACCCATAGGAGGCAATGATTTTGTTGATGGCAGGTGTAGACCATTCTACCTATGCTCGAGCAATGGCAGGATCTACTATAGGTGCGGACACTGGTGGCGCAGCTGTAGATCCCGCTGCTTGTGCTGTGGCAATGGTGGGAGTGGATATTGGATTCATCTGATGGTCTAGGTATAGACCCATCGACATAGTCCCATTTGTCTTTAAGTATAAGAATGGTCTCCATTTGATATTTCCATGTTCCATAATTGGAATTACTTGTAGAACCTACACAAATCATCATAATACAATGAAAACTATACACAAGAATATGCATGATCTTTCCAAACTCACAAATAAAAAAAATGCAAGGACGCTATATGGCTTGATCAGCTAGTGAGAGATTTGGGGATTCATACAGGTTTACTGACATTGCATAGTGATTCCATGAGTGCTATTCAACTAGCAAGGAATCCGATCTTTCATGCAAAGGCCAAACACATTGATTTTTTTTTCTAGAAATAGCGTTTGCTTTTTCCAATTCAGTTAATATGCTTATGCTTAGCCTAAAAAGGAGGACCTTTAGCAATAGCTTTGCAACATGCAAAACACATTGAACATTGGTAAAGAAATAATGATAGAGCAATAGAAAAGGGAGAATGGAGAATTAGAGTATTGATGCAAGAGCTACGAGAGAGATTCAAGGCCAAGAAGGATGTAGACTAGGCAAAGAGTAGCAAAGTGGAGAACACAAAGAGACTATGCAATCTTGGCAAGAATATGTATAATTCCTTGAAATTGGATTACACTCGGGATCTGCACAAGCTTGACATGGCTCTTGAAAGTTTTCAAAATAGTCCTCTACCCTGATTGAAACCCAATAAACAGTGAGTCATATAAAACGACAACAAAATCATGCAAACGACAAGTCAACTCCATTTTTGGACAAAAACCCAAAAATGTGCATTTTATCAAAATTAGAGAGACGAAATATACACTTCATGTCAGACATTTAAAAAAACTGGTACTTTTATGAAAAAAGAATGCATAAAATATTACTTACATTTTACTCCAAAACCTAAAAATGTCTACTATTATCAATTGAAAAATGTGTTCTCTTCCTTAATTTAAAAAACACAACAAATTACAAAGAAGAAGAAACTCCTTCATTCAACTAAGACATTCATTAGAACTTTTTCTTTAAAATATTGTGATGCCAAATTTTGATATTTTTTATTCTGGCATTGGTATTTTTTTCTTCTATGTTTGATAAGACTTTGAGTATCAAGTGATTCCCTAGCAACTCTCACTTATTTCCATTTTCTAAGATATTATATGGGATTGAGAGGATGAGTGGAATGGATCATTGTAAATACCATAGATATGAATTATAAATATCTTGGTATGGGGTGAGTTATTTGTGTATGGGATATTATGGGGTTTTTAGAAAATAGGAAGAGTGAGTCATATAAAGAGGTGGGCTCATGTCCATGTGTTCCAATAATATAAGAGAGGCCACATGTCAAGCGTGTGGAAGGCATGTGGAGGAGTGTGGAGTCAAGAGAAATCCTTCTAGAATTCCTATGTGGAATAAGGAGGATGTGGACATATGGAAAAGGGAGGGTCCCTATGGGCTCCATGTGGGGAGACTCTTGACTTTCTCTATATTTTAAGAGTCTTGAGCATCTTTTGATGGGACACATGGCAAGAGTAGCCAAAAAGGACATGGATGGTGACATATGGGCTTATGTGATTAATAGGGAAAGGAATCTATAGGCAGCAATTGGAGAGCAATTGTAAATGGGTGAAGGAGGGTGACAAAATCTCTATAAAAGGAGCCCTCCTCTCCCTTGTTCAACATCTCTTCCACCATTAGGCCTCATGTTGCTGTAGCTCTAGTCTCCTCAAGCCTCTTCCATGAGCCTTCTCTCCCTCTTGTAGTTATGTAGACTCTTGAGTCCATCTCTCTCTAGTTTATTCTCTCTCTATGAGTAGTCTTGGAGCTTCCACTCCCTCTTGTATGTATGAAACCTCTTCTTCTCCCTTCTGTTTGTAGTATTTTGAGTTGCATTGGAGTGGAGTCTCACTCTATTGGTAATGAAGGTCACTTCAGGTTCTCTCTCTTGAGTGTCTCTTCCCTTTTTTTTTCCATTGCTTTCTCTTCCAAAGTGCTCAAAAGTGTTGTCCATTCGGCCGCTCATTGTGCATACATGGTTTATCTATTTCCCAAGCCACAAAGGGGGCTCTTCCTTCCCTCCTAGGCGACCTCTATGGGACTTGGATCGTTGATGAAGTCTAAGCATAGAGGTAGTATTCTCCTGAGTCAGCACCAGTAGAAGGAGTATGTGTTTTTCGTGACAGTTTGACCCCCTATCAGCATTTTGCTCATAACTTTTTGCTCGGTGGTCCGATTTGGACAAAACTTATATCAGTGCGAAGTCTTTTTAAGGAGCATATCCTATGTCTTCAGTTATTGTATTAAATGTCAAACCAAAAATCTATGACTCTCTGTGTGTGACTATTTCTTTTTTAGATAGTTTTTACCCCCGTCTAGTAAATTGCCCATATCTTTCCGACCGCTTCTCTGTTTCTTTTGAAACTTATATCAAAGCGAATCCCATTTCAGGGCACATTTGGATATGTATTTGAATATTTTATATCATGTCTTTGCTGAAAGTTATGGGTCTCTATGTCTTATGATAGTTTGGAGAGTGCTTTGAGCTAAGTGTAAATGTGTCTATGAAGGAGGTGCAATGTTTCCTCAAAACCTACCCATCCGACCCAATCAGCCCCTTCAAACTCCTTGATATATATCAATTCATGTCATGTTGAGCCGCAAGATCTTCTTTCAACAACGTATCGCTCTTCTCTTTTGGCGTAGACCGGCTTGCTGAGATTATGGCCTCCACTAATCCTTTCCTTCTCCCTATGTTTGAGTACAACATCAGTTGGGATGTTACCATCTTCATTCTCATCTAAGGGAAGAAAGTATGGTGTGATCTCTTGGTATAAAAGCTTCCTTTTAATGTCCCTTTCCCAATGATAATTATCTCTATCACTCAGTTCGAAACTAGTTGGAAGTGAAGAGGTGCGTGAAGTTTATTACCCCCAACTTCATGTCACAATACCAATTGTTTTTCGTGCAAGTGCCCATATATTTTGAACTCAAATCCATGTATAAGGATTTCTACATCCTAAAAATCAAGCATTTCCACACATCGATGAATTCCAATTTTTTTTCTTTTATTGTGTTGTTTAACCACCTCTAGATGATATGTTCCTTGAAGTCCATTGGTTGAAAGATTTTTTTATGAATTGACTTCCACATAAGTAACAACATTGCCCTCAT
Organism: Dipteris shenzhenensis; assembly: GCF_047967505.1. Lineage (NCBI taxonomy): Eukaryota > Viridiplantae > Streptophyta > Polypodiopsida > Gleicheniales > Dipteridaceae > Dipteris > Dipteris shenzhenensis. The sequence goes on along the minus strand of NC_141622.1, from coordinate 11,214,306 downwards.
GGATAAGTACACATTTCTAGAATACTTGTAGTGTATACATATCATGCTATCCACAAATTGATAATTTGTAAAATGATGTTACTTTAAGATCGAATACAATTTGATGAAATACTTTTAGTGCATTGTCTAACTAAACAACTTTTCTTTTTATACACAATTGATCAAATGGTTGAATTTCAATATATTTTGACATTAATATGGGTAGGTATATATGGATTCCATGACCATAGAAGAGGTTTATTCAAATCAAGCATGTCTCTAAATTTAGATAGAAGATCAATGACTCAAATGGTCAAATTGTAAATGGTCTTGATTAGTACAATTTATCATTTACTATGTTTAGATCTATTGGTTCGATTGAGAGCTCTAGCCTTTGGCAAAATATAGCTTTTACTTTAGAAAGGCCAGATTTGGAAGCATGAGGATGCTAGCAATTTTCTTTTTTGAAAAATTCATTAGGTTTTGGACTCTGAAATCCACTATGTTGACAAGCATGAACATAATGATTTTTTTGTCTGAAAAAAAGAAAAGTTGTCAATAGAACAAAATTTTCATATGAAAAACGATGAATTTCTACTTATGAATGAACAAAAATATCGTTCAAAAAACTTCATCACGTAAAACTTTCATTAACGGAAAATTTCCATCGGCGAAAAATTTTCCCCGTCGATGGAAATTTCACTGTTGATGAAATTTGGGATTCCAAAATCTCACTCCCAAATCCGTTGATGAATTCTAGAATCCCAAAATTCATCAACAAAAAAAGATTCCATCGACGGATTGAAATTTTCATCGACGGGAAAAAATTTCCGCTGACAAAAATTTTTCAATGGGAGAAAATTCCTTTGGTAGATTTTTTTTCCCATTGACGAATACCAAAATCCACTGGATACTAGAATCCCTAAATTCATCAACGGGAAAAAATTCCATCGACAGATTGAAATTTTCGTGAATGGAAAAAAATTTTACCGACGAAAATTTTCGTCGATGAAAGTTTTACATGATGAAATGTTTTTCCTTCTACTAGAATGACATTTGCATTCATTCATGTTAGAAATTTTTCTTTTTTCGGATGAAAATTTAAATTTTTATCTGTTCAACTTTATCACAACAAAGCGGATTCCATAATCTAGATTTACATCATTTTTAAAGAGGAAAACTATTTTCATCTTCATGATTCATATTTAGATCAAAATAAAGTAAACCTGTAAATTGTACTACTCACAATCATCTAACATTTGACCGTTCAAATATTTGATTTTTTTTCTACATCTATCAAAATATTTTCTTTCAACAAGCCTCTTCTTTGTCTATGGATAACATATACCTACTTATCTTAACACCACATACATTCTCTAGTTCAGTGATAAGGATGAACTTCAATGATTAGGATGAAGTTTTTGTAAGAGAAAAAGCACATTTTTGTAATTCTAAGTAAATAATGTATTATACTTTATGTAGACATGCATGAATTCTTAGTAGTTTCAAAGAATATTAGATCATACCATTAATCTTGTTTTTTTCAATTTGTCATTCGATGTGAAAAGTAGAAACTTTTTCATCTCTTATTTTGTAAAAGTCATGAAAATAGTTCTCATTAATGTCTCCAAAATATTGTAAAATAAATCAATATTTAAGACAAAATCATAATAGCTTGTTGCAAATGACAACTCATGACTCATTGTCATTTTTCATGGCTCGATGCTATTAATATAGAGTGGATGTCTTAGAAGAGGCCTATGTAGACGCTACTAGAGAGCTTCACCAACTTCAAGAGCAACTAATAGAATTAGATAGAGCTATTGCATCAAGTGAGCAGTGTTACCTAAAAAAGAAATCAGGACAAGAGGCTAGACACTAAGCATGGCGATGCTCAAGGGCCATAGAGGAAAGGAGAACATGAGGGCGAAACGTTATCATGGGTGGGGAAAAGGGATTAGAAGGGGAGGGAATGAAGAGGGAGACTATGGCACAAGGGGAAAGGGAGAGGGGAAAGAGAAGCATGTACACGATGGAGAAGGAATGTAAAGATGGAGAAATCAAGGGAAGAGGGCCATGCTTTATTTGAAAGGAAGGATGGGGGGGGAAATCAAAGTACTAGCTAGGTGGCTTTACAAGAATGAGCGTGTTCCATCAAGGAATAGCCCCCTTCTTTTATAGCCAAGAGAGGGGGTCTCTCCCAATAAATGCATCCTCCCACATGCATGGTATGTGTGGAAGAGTGCCCCATGTGGGCCAGTGGTTATGCACTCTTAATTGTGTGCGGCAACCCTTTGTCTCAAGTTTCCACATACATCAACTCCCATATCGCAAGTCTAAGATACTCCGTTGGCCTCTTCCCAATTTTATAATACATTCAAACATCTAGGAGGACAAGTGGAGGGTTGGCACAAGGAATCTTGCCACCTCATTCTACTTTCCCATTATTTAACTTGCATTCTTGGACTTTCTACACCCCCCCCCACATGGGCCTATCCTACATGGAGGGAATAATCCAATATAATATCCATCTCCACCTATTTTATATTACTTCTCCCATGGTCCTTGGGCCATATCTCACTAAATGCAAGCATGAGACTGCCTAGGTGGAGGGGTGGTGCATGGAGGACCCATGCCACCTTATCATTTTATATTATTACTACCATGGATTATGTACACTTTATGGGTCCTCTTACATGGAAGGGTGGCACATGGTCATGCCTTGCCACCTCAACCCTGGGCCTTATGCACACCATATTTTATTATACTATTGCCACACATAGAAGCACACACACATATTTATGCCTTTTAGTTTGGTCAAATTTATCCATAACAGTTCCCCCCCCCCAGGCAGGGAATGCACAGCATTTCCATGCCTGGGACCATTGTGACGCCAAAAATTGATATTTTTAACTTGGCATTGATATTGTTTTTCTCTATGTTTGATAAGAATTTGAGTATCAAGTGATAGCCTAGCGGCTCTCACTTATTTCTATTTTCTATGATATTGTATGGGATTGAGAGGATGAGTGGAATGGCTCATTGTAAATACCATAGGTATGAATTATAAATACCTTGGTATGGGGTGAGAGTTATTTGTGTATGGGATATTATGAGTTTTTTAGAAAATAAGAAGAGTGAGTCATATAAAGAGGTGGGCTCATGTCCATGTGTTCCAATAATATAACAGAGGCCACACGCCAAGCATGTGGAAGGCATGTGGAGGAGTGTGAAGTCAAGAGGAATCCTTCTAGAACTCCTATGTGGAATAAGGAGGATGTGGACATGTGGAAAAGAGAGGGTCCCTATGGACTCCATGTGAGGAGACTCTTGACTTTCTCAATATTTTAAGAGTCTTGAGCATCTTTTGATGGGACACATGGCAAGAGTAGCCAAAAAGGACATGGATGGTGGCATACGTGCTTATGTGATTGATGGGGAAAAGAATCTACAGGCAGCAATTGTAAATGGGTGAAGGAGGGTAACAAAATCTCTATAAAAGGAGCCCTCCTCTGTTTTCATGACAGTTTTTACCCCCTTCTAGTAAACTGTCCATATCTCTTCAACCGTTTGTCTATTTTCAATGAAACTTATATCAATGTGAAGCCCATCTCAAGGCGCATCTCTTTGTGCACTTGAATCTTTGATATCATGTCTCTATTGAAAGTTATAGTCCTCTGTGTCTAATGACAGTTTGTAGAGTGTTTTGAGCTAAGTGTAAAGGTGTCTATGAAGGAGGTGCAATGTTTCCTCGGAATCTACCCATCCGACCTAATCAGCCCCTTCAAACTCCTCGATATATATCAGTTCATGTCATGTTGAGCCGTAAGATTTTCTTTCAACAACGTATCGCTCTTCTCTTTGGCGTAGACCGACTCACTGAGATTATGGCCTCTGTTGATCCTTTCCTTCTCCCTATGCTTGATTACAACATCACTTGGGATGTTACCATCTTCATTCTCATCTGAGGGAGGAAAGTATGGCATGGTATCTTGGCATAAAAGCTTTTTTATAATGTCCCATTCTCAATGATAAATATCTTTGGCTATCAGATCGAAAGCAGCAAGAAGTGAAGAGGTGCGTGAAGTTTATTACCCCCAACTTCATGTCACATCTTTTGGTGGAGACGCCGGGTACGTTTGGTATTGGATTCATCCCACCTTACTAAACGGTCTCGGGTATACTTGATTGCATGTTATGCCTAGAAGAGGCATGTGTTTTGATGAGATAAAGAAGATGCCTGGAAGAACTCCGTTAGAAGAGATTGCAACCCGTTTAAGAGAACTTGAAGATTGTGAAGGTGAAGCTCAAGGATTTTGTTCGAGGATGCCAGCTTTCTGGATGGTCCATGAAGGATCGGGCAGAGATTTTGCCTCATTTTCTTGAAGGTGTAGCCTTGAGTTGGCATGAGACCTTGCTGGACTCTACCAAGGAGGACTGGGACCAAGTGGTGGCAGTAATGAAGCAGAGATTTGGGGCAGTGGAGTCGCCAAATGCTTTGATGTTGCAGTTGGACCGGTTCTATCAAGGAGAGGGTGAGTTGGTCTCTACGTTGGCAATCCGATATGAAACTTTATGGACAAAGTATGAAAGGGCAGCTTTGCGAGCTGTGGCATCTGCATCATCAGCCCCTCAAAGTCTCTCAGGGATGGAGCACTTAAAGATGAGCAAATTTGTTATGGCTTTGGAGCCTCGTCTTCGCTCAAAAGTAATGAGTAAAGATCCAACAACATACGTGGAGGCACTTCGCATTGCGACCAAGAAAGAAGCTTCTCTAAAGATCGAATCCTCTTTTGTGTCTTCAACAGCTTCAACTTCTAAGGTGGAGGTAATGGGCACTCCTCAGGTACCAAAGTCCTCTGAGTTAGATCATAATATCTCCCAATTGATGGCAGAGTTTGCTGATTTGAAATTGCATTTGGTTAATGCACGACAACCTAGAGCACCAAAGAGTGAAGATAGGCCTCGAGATAGGAGTGGGGTCACTTGCTATGAATGTAATGAAAAAGGTCACTATCGCCCCGAGTGTCCCAGATTGAGAAAGAAAGAAGAAAAACAAGTATCGTTGTTAGAAGCTTCTTTAGGGGATGAGGAAAGAGAGGTAATGATGGCTAAACGGGGGCGTGGTAAAGCAAAAGAAGAAGAAGAAAGCAAGGAAGAAGTAGATGAGGAACATCAGGAAGAGGAACACCGTAGTAAGAAAAAGAAGGCATCTAGAAGGAGAATTAGCCAGTCAGACTTTCCTTTAGGACAAGGAATTAGAAGCTATGACTTGTTGTCTGACCTTAAAGAAAAGGAAGCTCATATCACCTTTGGTCAATTACTTGCTTTGTCTCCAAAACTACGGAAGGAATGGGGAAAACTAGCAAGCACAAGAGTGTCAAAGAAGAAAAAGAAGAAAAGTGCCATTCTTGTTGTTCAAAAGGTAGATATAGATGTTGGTGATGATGTACCTGTGGTTGATGTGATCATTGATGGTCAAGTGATTTCTAATGTGTACATTGATGGAGGTGCATCAATTAATGTCATGAGTGAGAAGACCATGATAGATGCCGATTTAAAATACTCTAGTACTACCTCTCCTTATCGCATCAAATTGGCTGACAACACTAGGGTTAAGACCTTGGGAGTTGTGAAGAATCTAGAAGTGGATGTATGTGGAATTTCTATGCCGACTACTTTTCAGGTGATCCCTACCAAGCCAGATGCACGTGCCTATCCATTGATTTTGGGAAGGCCTTGGCTACGCAAGGTGAAGGCTATTCAAAAGTGGGATACTGGAGAATTGATTTTGCAGGGAAATGATAAGAATGTGCGCTACAACATCAGAAGCCGCAAAAAGGAAGTTGTCAAGGAGGAGTCTTCAACATCAGAGAGTTCAAGCTCTGACTTAACCGATGAAGAAGAAGAGACAGGGTGTAGCTCCGAGGAGTCCAACTCAGAGGGTGAGGTGGAAGGAGTGGCCTTTGGTCTTTGTCTTGGTGTTGATCGGGATGAGTCAGGAAGGAACAATGTGGTGGTGCAAGAAGATCCTGTAGAGACACTTCATGTGGAGGATGTGGAGCACACTAAACGACGCCAACGCAATGAAGAGCTTCTTGGTGATTCTCTATTAGGTAGTGAGAAGCTCCAGTACTTGGATATGCTAGATGATTTTCCATGTCTCTTTGCAACAAGCTATTCACAGGTCCGACCAGTCTCTCTTGTGGAGCACAAGATTGAGTTGAAGCTAGAAAGCAAGCCAGTTGTGCAACGCTTAAGGCGATTGGGGGTGATCCAAGCTGAGGCACTAAAGAAAGAGGTAACACAACTACTTGAGGCGGGATTCATCTTTCCTTTGATGATTCAGAATGGATATCTCCTGTAGTTGTCACACCAAAGAAAGGAAATAAGTGGCGAGTTTGTGTGGACTTTCGTCCTTTGAATGCATGCACTAAGAGGGATCATTTTCCTTTGCCATTCCAAGATGAAATACTAGACCAAGTAGCAGGGCATGAGATGTATTCTGTATGTGATGGGTATTCTGGGTACTTTCAAATTCGTATTCGGGAAGAAGATCAAAAGAAAACATCATTTGTCACACCTTGGGGAGTTTTTGCTTACAGATTGATGCCTTTTGGGTTGACCAATGCACAGCTACATTTCAAAGGTTCATGAGTCAAGTTCTTGAGCCTTACTTGGGAAAGTTCATAAGGGTGTTTTTGGATGATTTTTGCATTTATTCTCGGCGCATAGATCACATGGAGAAGTTAAAGATGGCCTTAGCTAGGATTGATGGAGCAAAAGGGTGTCTAAATCCTAGCAAGTGTCATTTGGCTCAAACAAAAGTAGTCTTATTGGGGCATATTGTGTTTGAAGAAGGCTTGCAAATGGATCCTGACAAGATTCAAGCAATCATGGCATTGCCAAGTCCTGAGAGCGTCACTGGTGTTCGTAGAATTCTAGGAAAGAGCAAGTATTATCAACGCTTTTGTGATGATTTCACAGAGATAGTGCATCCCATGAACTTGTTGACAAGAAAAGGAGTTTCTTTCCAACGGGGTGTGGAGCAACAAGAGTCTTTCCAGCAACTTAACGAGGCCATGAGTAAGGGCCCAATATTGAAGCCCCCTGATTGGTCTCAAGACTTTTATGTAAATCCAAGTGTATCTTTACATTCAGTTGGTGCTGTATTGCTACAAAAAGGAGAGGCAGGTAGAATGCAACCCATCTATTATGCTAGCCGACAGCTTACAGATGTGGAAACAAGGTATGAAGAAATGGAGCCGCAAGCTCTCTCTTTGGTGTTTTACATCAGAAAGTTTCGCTCCTATTTATTACCAGCTCGACCATTTTTCTTCCTTACCTCTCAGTCTGTATTAGCATATCTAGTTCGCAAGCCTAATCCTGGGGGGAGATTTGCAAAATGGTTGTCAGAGCTTCAAGAGTTCTCTTTCTCTTTTGTAACTAAAAATACCACTAGGTCCACTATGGCAGATTTGCTCAAAGGGCGGGAGGTTCTAGGAGAAGAAAAGAAATGTAAGGAGAACATTAAAGATGAAAGGGATACACCCCCAATAGCTTTTGTTTTGTATTTTGATGGGGCTTTTAGTCCTTCATGCCAACAAGGAGCCGGGGGGATAGTCTTGATGAATCTTGAAGGTCAAGAGGTATGGGCAAGAGGACAAGAGCTTCCAGGTATCACAACTAACAATGCAGCTGAGTATAATGCTTTGATTCTTGGTCTGAAGGGTTGTCTTCAAAGTCAAGTTAAAGAATTGGAAGTAAGAGGAGATTCTCAGCTTATTATAAAGCAAATGCAAGGGCATTACAAGGCAAGAAGTCCTCATTTGAAGGAGCTTAATCAAAAGGCTATGGCACAATGTAGTCGGTTTGATTTTTGTAGGGTTGTTCATATAAACAGAAAAGAAAATCAAAGGGCAGATGAGTTAGCTAAAGCCATTGTAGTGCCAGACCGGGGGGTGGTTTTTTGGGTAGACACTGGATGGCCAAAACTACAAGATGTTTAGAAATATGTGGAAGAAGGCATGTTGCCTCAAGGGTTAACTCCACAACAGAAGCAGAGATTGGTTACTTTTGGCCACACCTCCATAAGGATGTATATGAATGTCACAAATGGAACCTATTAGCTTGAGGATGTTGATGGCATGGTGATACCCGGATGCACCAAGGAGTATCACCTTAAATTCTTCTATGCTCGACCACCTTGAGGGCCAGCAGACCCTCTCTGTACTAGAGAGGATCTGCTAGGGGGGGAAAGATGTGACGCCAAAAATTGATATTTTTAACTTGGCATTGATATTGTTTTTCTCTATGTTTGATAAGAATTTGAGTATCAAGTGATAGCCTAGCGGCTCTCACTTATTTCTATTTTCTATGATATTGTATGGGATTGAGAGGATGAGTGGAATGGCTCATTGTAAATACCATAGGTATGAATTATAAATACCTTGGTATGGGGTGAGAGTTATTTGTGTATGGGATATTATGAGTTTTTTAGAAAATAGGAAGAGTGAGTCATATAAAGAGGTGGGCTCATGTCCATATGTTCCAATAATATAAGAGACGCCACATGCCAAGCGTGTGGAAGGCGTGTGGAGGAGTGTGAAGTCAAGAGGAATCCTTCTAGAACTCCTATGTGGAATAAGGAGGATGTGGACATGTGGAAAAGAGAGGGTCCCTATGGGCTCCATGTGAGGAGACTCTTGACTTTCTCAATATTTTAAGAGTCTTGAGCATCTTTTGATGGGTCCAATGGCAAGAGTAGCCAAAAAGGACATGGATGGTGACATACGTGCTTATGTGATTGATGGGGAAAAGAATCTACAGGCCAGCAATTGTAAATGGGTGAAGGAGGGTAACAAAATCTCTATAAAAGGAGCCCTCCTCTCCCTTGTTCATCAGAATCTCTTCCATCATTAGGCCTCATGTTGCTGTAGCTCTAGTCTCCCCAAGCCTCTTCCATGAGCCTTCTCTCCCTCTTGTAGATATTCTCTTATGTAGACTCTCGAGTCCATCTCTCTCTAGTTTATTCTCTCTCTATGAGTAGTCTTGGAGCGTCCGCTCCCTCTTGTATGTATGAAACCTCTTCTTCTCCCTTGTGTTTGTAGTGTTGAAGTGGATTCTCACTCTATTTGTAATGAAGGTCACTTCAGGTTCTCTCTCTCTTGAGTGTCTCTTCCCTTTTCTTTCTTTCAAAGCCTTAAAAGTTCTTTCTATTCGGCTACTCACTGTGCACACATGGTCCCTCTGTTTCCCGAGCCACCATGCAAACTTCTTCCCCTCTTCTAGGCAAAATCTATGAGGGGTGGATCGTTGATGAAGGTGGAGTCTTGAGGGAGCATCCTGCTCAAGCGAAATTAGCCTGGGTGGAGGGTAGTTTTCATGACAGTTTGACCCCCTATTAATGTTTTGCTCATAACTATCTGCTCGGTAGTCCGATTGTAATGAAATTTATATCAGCGCGAAGCTCTCTTCAAGACGCATGGTTTTTTTGATCAGATCTTGAATCAGATATTGCTGCAAAAAGTTATGAGTCTCTGTGTTTAACAGTCTGTTTTCATGACAGTTTTTACCCCCGTCTAGTAAACTATCCATAACTTTTTGGCTGCTTTTCTGTTTCTTACGAAGCATATATCAGCGCGAAGCTCTCTTTCAGGCACATGTCTCTATGTGCTTAGATCTTGAATCAAATACTGCTGCAAAATGTTATGAGTCTCTGTGTTTGACAGTCTATTTTCATGACAGTTTTTACCCCCTTCTAGTAAACTGTTCATATCTCTTCAACCGTCTGTCTGTTTTCGATGAAACTTATATCAGTGTGAAGCCCATCTCAAGGCGCATCTCTTTGTGTGCTTGAATCTTTGATATCATGTCTCTATTGAAAGTTATAGTCCTCTGTGTCTAATGACAGTTTGTAGAGTGTTTTGAGCTAAGTGTAAAGGTGTCTATGAAGGAGGTGCAATGTTTCCTCGGAATCTACCCATCTGACCTAATCAGCCCCTTCAAACTCCTCGATATATATTAGTTCATGTCATGTTGAGCCGTAAGATTTTCTTTCAACAACGTATCACTCTCCTCTTTGGCGTAGACCGACTCACTGAGATTATGGCCTCTGTTGATCCTTTCCTTCTCCCTATGCTTGATTACAACATCACTTGGGATGTTACCATCTTCATTCTCATCTAAGGGAGGAAAGTATGGTGTGGTATCTTGGCATAAAAGCTTTTTTATAATGTCCCATTCTCAACAATAAATATCTTTGGCTGTCAGTTCGAAAGCAGCAGGAAGTGAAGAGGTGTGTGAAGTTTATTACCCCCAACTTCATGTCACACCATCACGCACAAAGAAGGGCTTGAGATAATGCTTGTTGATCACCTTCTTGCCATATGGCTCATGTAGGTCCTGAACTTGTACAGACCCATTGCTACATTCCTTGATGACTTTGTATGGACTAGTCCACAGTGGCAAGAACTTCTTATCCATTTGGTGGTTCAATCTGTTATCAAATCATAGCACAACATCCCCCTCAGCAAAGTGTCTTTCCCATCCCTTGCGAGTTTTAGCATCCAAGCGGGCCTTTTGTGGATTCTTTTGGATCTTTGTTTGATGTAGTGCAAGGCATCGGGTTGCATCTAGCTTCTCAAGTTGTACCAATGTGGCCTCTACATGTTCATCTTCTGTCATCCTCTGTTCTCGTGCCAATCTCAAGGCCGAAATCTCTATCTCTAGTGGTAAAACTGCCTCAGTACCGTACACCAACTCAAAAGGAGTGTGACCTATAGATGTTTTATGAGTGATATTGTAAGCCCACACAGCTTCAGTGACCTTTTGATCCCATTGGCTCCTATTCCCTGTGGCCATTTTTCCCATGGATTTACAAAGGAGGTCATTGGTCCACTCCGTTTGTCCCATGGATGCTGGATGATAGATGCTAGAAGTGCGGTGATCAATACCCATGCAATCCATGAGCAACTCCACTCCTTCATTTAAGAATGGACTCCCATGGTTAAATACTATTTCCATGGGTGTCCCAAACCTTGTGCAGATACGTTCAAATATGAAATTTGAAGCTGCCTTACCATTTGCAGCAAGGAGGGCGATAGCTTCAACCCCACTTAGTGACATACTAAGTGGCTACCAAAAGATACTTATTTTTACGGGCAGTCATGGGTAGGGGCCCAACAAAATCTATTCCCCACTTCTGAAACGGATGGATGGACATCACTGGATGATGTTGCCCAGGATGCATGCCTAGGATGCAAATCCTTTCTGCCAAAGAATTGGCATGGTTCACAAGTTTTGCAATACATAGTGACATCCTTGAACAAGGTCGGCCAATAGTACCCAGCGTGTAAAATCTTCTTAGCTGTATAGTCACTGGCATAGTGGCCTCCACAAAATCCATCATGATAATGCTTCAATACCTTAGGTACTTCATTTGCATTAATGGCCCGTCATAGTACCCCATCCAGGCCTTGACGATATAACACCCCATCAAAGAGAGTGTAGCCTACAGATTTTCTTTCTCTCATAGCTAGTACTTTCTGGAGGAAAGGAGAAAGCGGTCAAAAACCTGTATTTTCCACCATACCATGGATCCCCAACATCTATGGAGACTACAAGGGTTACATTGAGGCACTCCTCTAAATCAATCATTCTTCAAGTTGGAACAGCCCCCTTTTACAATTTTTAAAGAAAAATCATATTCTTGTAAAACTGCCAACCATTTGGCCAACCGGCCCATGGGATTTGGTGATTGAAGAACATGCTTTGCAAGACCATTGCTACAGATTATAATGAATAACTTTCCAGAAACATAATGCTTAAATTTCTCAATGCAGAACACCAAAGACAAAGCATGCTTATCAGCCTCAGAGTAGCGTTGTTCAATTTCGAGCAATTGTCGAGAAGCAAATCGAACGGGATACATGAACTGATCCTCCCCTTGCTGGAGCAGAATACCCACCAAAGTGTTCTCACCAAACCCAGGATTGATATAAAAAGTCTTTGACCAATCAGGATTGCATAGAAAGGATTCTGGAGCCAGAGCAGTCTTGATTTGTAAAAACCCATAATCACAATCCTCATCCCAAGAGAAATCAACTCCATCTTTTAATAGCATAGTCATGGGTCACATCAAAGCAGCATATTGATCAATGAAGCAGTGATAGTATCCTACTAGATTGACAAATGAGCATACCTCACGTTTGGTTGTTGGCGGGGAGAGCTTGAGGATAGCTTCTACCTTCTCGGGGTCAGGCTTGATGCCCTTAGATGAGACAATATGTCCCAGTAACCTCCCTTGAGTGGCTCCAATGGTGTGTTTATCAGGGTTGATGTTGCCATTCGCATCATTGACCCTTTGTAAGGCCAACCTAACCTTCATGACATGCTCCTTACATGCCGAGAATATACAAAAATCATCTAAAAACACCTCCAAGAAAACCCCCAAATAAGGAGCAAACACCATCTGCATAAATCTTTGAAAGGTAGTAGGAGCATTGGTGAGGCCAAATGGCATTACTTTGAATGCAAATGTCCCCCAAGGTGTGGCAAATGTGGTTTTAAGCACATCCTCATCAACAATTATGATTTGATAAAACCCGGAGTAACCATCATAGAAAGTATACATCTCATGACCACTTACCTTCTCAAGAATGAGGTCTTGAAAGGAAAGAGGATGATGGTCCCCCTTGGTGGCTGCATTGAGTTTCTTATAGTCGATGCAGACCCGCCACTTGTTGTTTTTCTTTGGGGTGACTACCACTGGTGAAACCCATTCAGAATTGTGAACCGGAACAATAAACCCAGCTTCTACAAGTTTCCACAACTTTGAGCACAAAGCATCAGTCTGTAGGGGCCCTAATCTCCGATACTTCTGAGCCACAGTCTTTGCATCAGGCTTCAGCTCTATCTTGTGCTCTATGGTAGTCACATGGCGAAGGTGGTGGTAGCTAGTTGTGAAGAGGTCAAGAAATCTTTGAACATTTCTAGGAACTCATCTTTCTCACTTGGCGTGAGGTCTAGGGAAAGCATAGATTCAAGCTGTTGAGGACTAGCTGTTACCTTTTCTGCAAGTGGCGTGGTCGGAGACACCCCCATCATGTAAACTTCCTCCTCTAAGAACTCCTCCCCCCCGTCTGATCCTTCCATTGATTCAGACACCGAGGATGAGAGAGTATCACTATCTTGCTCCTCTTCTTCTTCTGGTTCTGTGGCACCTGGTTGCACTGGGATCTTCTCCTTAGAAGCACCAAAAGACATGTGTCCTGTCTTCCAATAGCTGACTGCATCACTCTTTCTCAACCATGGTCTCTCGAGTATGGCTGGGTAACTCCTGCATGTATCTTCGATGTCCACTACATAGAAATTGATGGTGGTAGTCAGCCCATTGACAGTGATGGGCAAATCCTCAATGACTCCCAGGGTGGTGAGTCATCGACCATCTGCTACCTTGATTCGAGTGGAGGAATGCCTTGTGCATTTCAAATTCAATTTCTTCATGATTCGGGGCACCATGATATTACATGCAGCTCCCCCATCAACACACACACTTTTGACACAGCAATTATCTATGATGACATCTACTATATGTGGGTGCCGATCAATTTCTTCAGATATAGAAGACACCTCTCGTACCTTTCCCTTTTTCTTGCTCCTCCTTGTTGAGAGCCCTTGCTGTAGCTCACGTCTAACCTTAGGGCTTAATGCTATTAGTTGAGGGAGTGTGATGCTCAAAGACCGATGAGCAAGGTCCTGAATGACCGAATAGTCCTCTTGCCCTGAGCCGATGGGAAAATCCGAGGGCGACCACTTACTCTTGCGAGATCTTTTAGTCTTCTCTATTGGTGGATCTACCATCTTAGCATCTGAGGGCTCTGAGAAGGACACCTTCTTCCTGGGGCAGCCCGGTCCATGGTTTGGAGAGGGGTCCGAGGTGGTAAGACTTCTTTTCCCAAGGTCAAGGATCTCTACATCAGAATCCTCGGTGCCTGATTCACTCAGAAGATTCACCCTTGGAATATTGGGACATTCCGTGCGATAATGACCCTTTTGGTGGCACTCGTAGCACACAACATTGGCATGTTCTCTTGGAGGGCGATTGGCTTGATTTCTAATGCCCACCATCTCAAGCTGAAGATCATTCAGTGCCTTGGCTAGGTCATTGACTCTAGGTTCTTTAGTAGTAGGGGTCGGGGGAGTAGGAAGGAGGGGGGCTCGTGGGCCAAGGCTGGGGAAATCTTCCAGGCAGAGGTTGAGGATATACTCCTTGTTGAGGTTAAGCATCTAAGGGAGGACCATACACTTGAGGTAGAGATGGTGGATATACCCTGATGAGAAGTGGGGGTATGCCCCTGAGTTAGACCCCCTAGGTTGTTGTTGTAAGAATTGAGGGGGTTGCGGATGGACAATCGTCTTCTTTGAAGTGGGGTTAGACTGAACTTTATCAAACTTTTGAGCAATCTCATGTGCTAGCACCATAGTTTCTGGATTCTCCCATTTAAGCTTGAGGCGTAATTTGTTACTTGCTCCTGCTACAAGGTAGCCCATCACATGCTGAGTCATTCTAGCTCAAAATCCGGCATTATCCTCCTGCGTGGCAATTAAATGATCCAGGAGCACGGCCGCTTGATCCACATATCGATGCATCGTCTCACCTTCTGACTGCTTCAAGTTTGCCACTTGTAGGTACACATTCTCCAGCTCCTCTTCTTTGCCGAAATACTCAATCATCGCTGTTGTTAACCTTGGCCAGCTTTGGCGAATGTCGTCAGCCTGCTTCTCATACCACACTTGATCCAAACCCTCTAGAAATGTGGGAAGAACCAACAGCCATCTATCTTCAGTAAGAAAGTTGAGAGAAACACAATGGCGCTTGAAGGCCACAAGATACTCATTTGGATTTTCTTCAACCCGTCCACAGAACACGGGAATGTCAACCATGCTTGGAAAATGGAAAAGAGAGAAAGACAAAATGAGGCTTATCTATGGGCAAACAATGGAAAGAGGTGGCTTGAACTGAAAATCGGGCATGCTATTTCTTCAAGGGGTGTGCAGTCTGGCATCCTTCTTTTGAGCAATGTCCTTGAGGACCTTTCTGATGATCTTTCGAAGTCGGTAAACTCATATCAAATATGCCCAACACTTAGTTTCATGATAACCACAACCTTTGCATTCCTTACAAATGATCACCCTCCTTCGTGGCTTGTGGCTTTGTTGGGGCAGTGCTTCCACTCGCTTCATGCATGATTGAAGTACAAGCTTCACGTGCCAAGAAATCAGCAACTATATTTTGAGCTCTAGGGATATGCTGAATTTTTAACTCTTCAAATTGTTGGCAAAGTTCCAATGCTTGTTGATGTCGTGGAACCAAGCCTTTACTCTGCACCTTCCACCTTCCACTAACTTGTTCACACATGAGTTGAGAATCTCCTTGCACCTCAAGTTGCTTGATGTGATGTTCTTGCGCCTTTTGTAGCCCGAAAATGAGTGCCAAGTACTCAGCTTGGTTGCAAGTACTTGCTAGTGCAAACTTGCTATAACAATACACCTCACCCCTTGGTGAAGTGAGCTTCATACCCACACCAGCAGCCTTGGTCGAGGTTTGTATGCGCCATCAAATTGGAGGTGCCAAGATGTCATCACACCAAGACTAAAATCCAGACATCGCAAGTTTCTCGATAGTCTAAGATAGGTAGAAGGAGAGGGTGGGGAGAATTCAATACTTGAGCAAGACGTTCAGCACCAAATGAACTTGCAATCCTTTGTTGATAGTTTATATTTAGACCAAAAAGAATTACAACTTGAAGCTCAATATGAGGCAAAAAAGGTTGATTAGGTACAAAGGGATTCCTTGGTCGAAACATTACCAACCATAGCCAATCCCTAGAAACCTTTGTAATGAGATCGAGAAGAAATCATTCAAGACGAGCTTATCCATAGGAATTAATAAGTAGATGCGTGAAATCTCCCCCCAAGCTTGGGGAGCATCCCACCCTTCGAAGAATGTCACCCTTTTAATTACCTCCAATGCAGCAAGTAGCTCGATCACTGCATAATGAGTAGAATTGAAATCAAAGTCCTCCCAGTGTATCATGACTAATTCTTCACCTTGAATCATCCACAGTGTATCATCCCACCCGTCGTCTCCTTGAACAATGCATTATACAATCAGTTGTTGAAGATCGACATGAAGATCAAGAAAGAGATCTCGCCAATTGGTAGCTGTAATGAGTGGAGGACCAAGCACCAAATCCTTGAACTCGTCGAGAAGTGACATAAATATCCACCCTCCTTGTGTGGCGTGCATCCAAGGAGTGAACTTGAAAAAGTTTCGAATTTGTGATCTAGTAGGAGATGTGAATAGAGCACATGAAATGAAATACTTTTGCTTTTTATAGCAAGAGGAAACTCCCCATGGTTAGAGAGTCACAGTTCCCGAGATATTAATATATAAGCAAAATCATTACATTTTCATCACTTCCTATTTGCTAGCCCATTGATAAGTCTTTCTTTTGTGAATGGGGAGGTCTTGGGTTCAATTCCCACTCCTTAATAAAAGGAGAGGAGAAGAGAAGAGAAGAGAAGAGAAAGAGAAGAAGAAGATAGAGATAGAGGAGAGGGGCACGATGTGAGGATCTGTTACAGTTTTGCAAAAGCTCAGAAAATCTATCGCGACCAAAAGACACGATCTATCTGCAGCCAAAAGATGTGCGACACATGTGCAAATGCGCCAGTCGCGACAAAGAGATGTGCGGGTGCACCCAGGACACATGCGAATGCAGGCACAAGACCCCAAAGGAAGCGCAGATGTCACAATTTTGTAGATGCAACCGGTACGACCAAAAGATTCACCGACCAAAAGATGCATCCGAACTGCAAGCAGACTAGAGGCGCAGAAGTAGGGATGCGCAGATGTGCAAAAACTGCGACTAGAAGCAAATTGGAGGCACAAAAGTTGAGAACCACAGATGGAAGGTGTTGTAGAATCACACCCGGTCATAGGAGAAATGAATTTTATGCCACTAGCCATGGAGATTTTGATCCCAGCAGCCAAACCAGTTTTGTTACCTAGAAAAGAAATCAAGACAAGAGGCTAGATACTAAGCATGGTGACACTCAAGGGCCATAGAGGAAAGGAGAATGTGAGGGCGAAACATTATCATGGGTGGGGAAAAGGGATTAGAAGGGGAGGGAATGAAGAGGAAGACTATGGCACAAGGGGAAAGGGAGAGGGGAAAGAGAAGCATGTACATGATGGGAGGAGGAATGTAAACATGGAGACATCATGGGAAGAGGGTCATGCTTTATTTGAAAGGAAGGATGGGGGGGGGAATCAAAGTACTAGCTAGGTGGCTTTACAAGAATGAGCGTGTTCCATCAAAGAATAGCCCCCTCCTTTTATAGCTAAGAGAGGGGGTCTCTCCCAATAAATGCATCCTCCTACATGCATGGTGTGTGTGGAAGAGTGTCCCATGTGGGCTAGGTGGTGACGCACTCTCAATTGTGTGCGACAACCCTTTGCCTCATTTTTCCACATACATCAACCCCCATATCCCAAGTCTAAGATACTCCCTTGGCCTCTTCCCAATTTTATAATACTTTCAAACATCTAGGAGGACAAGTGGAGGGTTATTCAACTTGCATTCTTGGACTTTCTACACCCCCCCCACATGGGCCTATCGTACATGCAGGGAATAATCCAATATAATATCCATCTCCACCTATTTTATATTACTTCTCCCATAGTCCTTGGGCCATATCTCACTTATAAATACAGGCGTGGGACTGCCTAGGTGGAGGGGTGGTGCATGGAGGACCCATGCCACCTTATCATTTTATATTATTACTACCATGGATTATGTACACTTTATGGGTCCTCTTACGTGGAAGGGTGGCACATGGTCATGCCTTGCCACCTCAACCCTGGGCCTTATGCACACCATATTTTATTATACTATTGCCACACATACAAGCACACACACATATTTATGCCTTTTAGTTTGGTCAAATTTATCCATAACAGTAGCAAGTGGAGGTGTTGAAGGAGAACTTTTACACGCTTAGGATGAGGTAGAAACAAATCAATAAAAAGCTTACTGATGTACATGGTAAAACTATGGTATTGATAGTTGTAATAGTTATGCTAGATGACTATCTACTTGACATGCGACAAGGTCATACATGCTTGGCTTGTTGTGGGCACATCATAGATGAGTGCATGATCTGATGGCCCCAGTGCATCCACACTTTGCATGTGTTTTTCTTTGGGTGTTTGTGGATGCAACCTTGGGATGCACAAATTGTAATATGCTACATCCCGTGTCATGGAAACATTAACATGCCACTTCCCATGATCTTGATGGCCCCAATGCATCCACACTTAGCATGTGTTTTTCCATGTCATGAAAACATTAATATGCCACTTCCCATGATCCGATGGTCCCAATGAGTCCACGCTTTGCATGCATTTTTGGCTTGCCCTCAAGGTAGCCTTAGTAATGCTTCGAATTTGGAAAAGTAGAAATTAGATATTTTTTGAATTTTGGGAAGTACATTTTTGCTATTGGACAATATATTGACTCTTATTCATTGGACTTGAATGCAGACTTTAATGTGGTTCTCCCTCTCTCTCTCTCTCTCTCTCTCTCTCTCTCTCTCTCTCTCTCTCTATCTATATCATCAAGTCTTCTTCTTACACACCATCTCCCCCCCTGCCCTCTCTCTCTCTCTCTCTCTCTCTCTCTCTCCCCCCCCTTTATCTCATGTAGTCTTCCTCCACACCATTTCCTTTTTGTTTTCTTTTTTAATCTTGGGCAAGTCTTATGAATGATTAAATATCATTCACCTTGTTCTTTGGGTGTTTGTGGATGCAACCTTGGAATGCATAGATTATAATATGCCACTTCCCATGTCATGGAAACATTAATTGTGCCTATCTATTACAGCTACCCATAGTGAGAAGAGCCTTGGAAAGCCTCCTCATACTCACCAATTTATGGCTCAATTATGGTTTCCATTTCACATCTTGCCAATAGGGCCCCTCAGTCAATGTTTTGGCTGTATTAATTAATCAGTATGTCGCACGATGGCAAATTAAGGTAAGGGTATTCTCTCTCTCTCTCTCTCTCTCTCTCTCTCTCTCTCTCTCTCTCTCTCTCTTTATCTCCTCAAGACTTCTTCTTACACACCATCTCCACCCTGCCGTCTCTCTCTCTCTCTCTCTCTCTCTATATATATATATATATATATATCATCACGTCTTCTTCTTACACACCATCTCCCCCCCTGCCCTCTCTCTCTCTCTCTCTCTCTCTCTCTCTCTCCCCCCTTTATCTCATGTAGTCTTCCTCCACACCATTTCCTTTTTGTTTTCTTTTTTAATATTGGGCAAGTCTTATGAATGATTAAATATCATTCACCTTGTTCTTTGGGTGTTTGTGGATGCAACCTTGGAATGCATAGATTGTAATATGCCACTTCCCATGTCATGGAAACATTAATTGTGCCTATCTATTACAGCTACCCATAGTGAGAAGAGCCTTGGAAAGCCTCCTCATACTCACCAATTTATGGCTCAATTATGGTTTCCATTTCACATCTTGCCAATAGGGCCCCCCAGTCAATGTTTTGGCTGTATTAATTAATTAGTATGTCGCACGATGGCGAATTAAGGTAAGGGTATTATTATGTAGCCCGATGGCAAATTAAGGTAAGGTTGCACATGGTGATTTAACTTGAACATGAAGCTTCCAGAAGCTGAACTGTCTGGGAGCTTCTTGGAGAAGCTTGTGCTTTCCAGAAGCTTCTGTATCGTACTATAAAGACTAAGGTAGGCTGAAGGGAGGAGGATAGAGGAGAAGGGGGCCTGTGAAAGGCTCTGGAGGACAGCCTCTGTATGCTTCAAATCTCAGGGTGGTCACTATGTATAAACCCTCTATATCATGTGCATTCAAGGCCTATTTGTAAAATCCCCAATCTATTGATTTTTTCTTAATAAAATGAACCCTTTTCCTATACAAACCTAAAATTTTTTCCCAAAACTAGTTTAAATATTCCCTTATGTAAATTAATTTTTGTGAAATTCAGAATTAAAAAGAACCTTCTATTGAACTCAAGTGATAGGGTTACATATGATGAGTGACCCCCCCGAGCTTCAAATGGGAGGGAGGGGGGAGGGAGGGATAGGGGAGAAGGGAAGGCTAAGTGGAAGGCGAGGTGGGAGAGGGAGAAGGGAGGGATGAAGGTGGGAGAGAGAGGCTAGTGGATAGGAAGAGATGTGGAGAGGAGAAGAGAGAGTGGAGCGGAAGAGTGGGAGAGAGAGCGGTTGAGAGGGAGGAAGAGTGGAGAGAGAGGAGGGCTAGGAGAAGGTGAGGCGAGGGGGGCTGAGTGGGAGCACTGGTGAGGGGGAGGAGGGAGGGAGTGGATGGAGGGGGAAGGAGAGGCTGGAGTGAGGCGAGGGAGGGAGAGGCACAGGAGAGGAGGGAACGACGGAGAGGTTGGAGTGATGGAGAGGCGTAGGAGCTGTGAAGTGAGGGAGTAGGGAGAAGCTGGATTCAGGCGAGGGAGGGAGGGACTAGAGGCGAGCGAAGTCGCAAAGGCTGATAGGGAGAGGAGATTGAAGGGGGTTTGTAAGATTAGGTTAATGAGCTTAATTAAAGGGGAGGCGGATGAGAGTAATTAATTAATAGGTTTAGGAGCGTTAGAGCGATTAGACACGTTTCATTGATAGACTAATAGTGAATGATTCCATCAAGGACCCAGCTTGAAAAATGCTCTTTGTCGCGAATAATTCATATCTCGGTTTTTGTTCCGTATACGGAACAATTCTTTTTCTACGATCGTGATCGTTTGGTTTCCTTCTTGGGCTTCAGTCTATAAGTATCTAGGGTGCGCTTAAGCTCTCTGCCTTCCCGCAGGATTGATACCAGAAACGAAGTCATGAACGTGACTCGGCGCTGTGCCACTTTGGTGGCTCCGTCGGAAGAAACACCTGAAAGGGTGTTGTGGAATGCGAATGTTGATTTGGTTGTTCCCAGGATACACACTCCTAGCATCTACTTTTACAGATCGGATGGCAGCGAGAACTTCTTTTCCTGGAAGATCATGAAAGCAGCTCTTGCCAAAGCATTGGTACCGTTCTACCCGATGGCAGGGAGGCTTCAGAAAGACGAAAATGGACGCATAGAGATCAATTGCAACGGGGAGGGCGTTCTCCTAGTGGAAGCAGAAGTCGATGCTCTCATTGACGACTTCGGTCACTTTGCTCCAACTCTTATTCTCAAACAGCTTGTGCCGAAAGTCACCTATACAGAAGATATCGGTGCCTATCCCCTCCTCGTTCTTCAGGTTCGATTCTTTCTATGGGAATTTAACTGAAGGTCGTTTTCTGCAATCGACTCATTGTTTCCGAGAGATGAAGAACTGCCGTTTCTTTGAAGGAGACCTAAAATCATGCACCGTCACCCCTTCTGTTGGGTAATGTTAATTGAATTCTTAAACCGTGGCAATCGCTCGTGCATTACCGGTTAGAGGTGTTCACGTTTGGAAGGTGCATTCAAAACTTGGTGCTATGGTTGTGACTGTATTTTAATGTCACACTGATCAATCTCGGTAATCTGCAGGTGACATTCTTCAGATGCGGTGGCGTGTCGTTGGGCGTTGGTATGCAGCACCATGCAGCGGATGGAATGTCCGGCTTGCATTTTATCAATACTTGGGCAGCCATGGCCAGAGGTTTGGACCTCGAGGAGCCGCCCTTCATCGATCGGACATTACTCGCAGCAAGAAAGCCACCGACTCCACAATTTTCTCACATCGAATATCAACCCCCGCCCCCGTTGAAAGCCAAACCTAAACAGAATGACGTGGCCAACGGGGAAGCGCATCCAGACGAGCAAGTCATTCCACGCATCTTCCATCTCACGCAGGAGCAGGTTAAGAAGCTTAAAAGCAACGCATTTGATCCGGAAACCGACTCCACATTCAGCAGTTACGAGGCAGTGTCTTCGCATCTCTGGAGGTGCATCTCCAAGGCACGGAAGCTGAGCGACGATCAAGATACAAAGCTATACATTGCGACGGACGGCAGGTCGCGGTTGATCCCTCCACCGCCGAAGGGCTACTTCGGCAACGTGATCTTCACTTCCACGCCAATGGCAGTGGCAGGGGATTTGGTGAAGAAACGACTGAGCTACGGAGCGAATCGGATCAGGCAGGCGCTGGCAAGGATGGACAACGAGTATCTGTGCTCAGCATTGGATTATTTGGAGCTGCAACCAGATCTGAGTGCGCTAGTACGAGGTGCTCACACCTTCAGGTCGCCAAATTTGGGCATAACGAGCTGGGTGCGCTTGCCAATTCACGATGCGGATTTCGGATGGGGGCGACCGATCTTCATGGGGCCGGCGGGCATCCCATTCGAAGGTCTGGCCTATGTCTTACCCAGCCCCTCAGGCGATGGCGGCCTGAGCGTCTCGCTTGCCCTCACAGCTGAGCACATGAACAGATTAGAGGAGCTCTTCTACGACTTCTAGCTTCTTCCACCAGCTTTGCAAACTTCGACCACAGAACATCAAACGAAGAATTCCTGTGGTCATTTACTTCAAGCTATAAGCTCCACAAATTAACTGCTCTGCCAATAATCTTATCAGTATTACGGATTGATATCATCTAATGGAAATATAGTTTAAACGAGGTTAATGCAAGAGCCTATTTGAAATCTTGGGTTATAAATAACTCTCCCATTTGGGGTTACACCCCTACTACTAGGGAGTCTCAAGAGAGGTATACTGGCCCTCTCTTGAGTTAGTGCGGTTGCTCATGATTTTTCCAAGCAATGTGGATGAGTTAGTGAAAAAATGGTACCATGAGTTGGCAAAGCTTTTGGTTTGAATGCTTATCTTCATTATGTCCAATGTTTCTAGCATAATGACAAGCTTCATTTTCTAGAGGATGAATTTGGGCATGTTGTTGGTTTCATCTATTATAGCTTTATTGATCAATTTTGTTTCAAATTCTCTTTCCATGCTACAAGAGTCATGGCTTGACCTCATACTTCTCTAGTTGAACATTTAAAGGCTATCAATTGTCATAATTAGATGTGAAGCTTAAAAGGCTATCTTATCTGATTTGATGTATTGAATCTATGTGCAATGTTGGCATTGTGTGGAGAGTCTTTGAGCATATTATAATTTCTCATATTTCTTACCCTTGCTATATAGCGTATATTCAATGTATAGTGTTAAGGGTGTGTGGCTTTTTGTTTTGGTTATAAGTTTTTACTAAGCCTTGCTATGTAGGGTATAGCATTAATTGTGTGTAATATTCTATGGGGTGTTAATTCTTACATGTGGCACTTTATATTCAAAGTATCTCCTTCCAAACATTAAATGTGATTGTAGCTTTTCTTATCAAGCCTCTATCAAGCAATCAATTGTTGCTTGAGACATTTAAAGCTAGCATGGATTGGTGATGAAATGGCCAACAATGTTATCATGTGTTTTTATTTTTCTACCAACCTTAAATTTGATAGAGATAGCATTACAGCATATAGTGTTAGGGGTGTGTGGCTTTTTGTTTTGGTGAGCTCACAGCTGTTAACGTTTATTGGCAGTGCTTTTCATTTTGATTATAAGTTTTTACTAAGCCTTGCTATGTAGGGTATAGCATTAATTGTGTGTATTTGTAATTTTGGCTCTCACGACACTTAGAATATTCTATGTGGTGTTAATTCTTACATGTGGCACTTTATATTCAAAGTATCTCCTTCCAAACATTAAATGTGATTGTAGCTTTTGTTATCAAGCCTGCTTGAGACATTGAAAGATTGCATGGGTGCCAGCAATATTATCATGTGCTTCTTATTTTTCTACCAACATTAAATTTGATAGAGATAGCATTGCAATCGTCATTATTATACCTTTTTGTAAACAAGATCACAAGAGGACGGGAGGGTATCTTTGGTACTTTTTGACTTGAATATGGAAATTCAACTAACTCCACTAGAGGTGTGTTACATAACAATTCAATTAGCTACACAAGAGGTGTGCTACATTTTGAGGCTCGAGGAAGGATCATTGAACCTCTGCTTGCAAAAGGCAATAATTTCTTGTCTTTTCTCGACAGTGCTTGGGTGAAGGTAATTTATCCGTACATGTAGGGGGAGCTTGATCCAAGTCTGGAAATTTTTGGCATTTGAGATGAAAACCAAAAGTACAAATTAGAACCATCTATCCCCAAATAACTAATGGCTATGATAGTGTTAGTGATCTTGTGTTTGAAATTAAGAATCAAGGTCTTAGTTTCTATTAAATTCAGTAAGTGACATGCTTCTCCAAGTTCCAATAGAGATCTATGTTTTGATGTTGCACTTAATCAACTACTTGCCTTTCCTTGATTTTCATCATAATAAAATTATTGCTAATATTTTGCTTCATGGTTTGCTATCATAACCCTTTCTATCAAGGATTTGTTTAGTGTTCTCATGAGGTATTATGCTATCCTACTCTCTATTATTGGATATATATGACAACGTGCTATCAAGTAGACTTTACTATCGTTTCCCTATCCTTCTAATTGATTCGTAAATATTCTTTTCCCTTTTTTTTCAAAAATCTTCAAAAACATGTACTTTTTAAATATAGGAAATAAAGGATGGGCATAGCCCTACAAGTGCTCAAAGAGTAAAGGATCAAGTTCATAAACAAAAATATTTCCATGGCAATTGTTGAGTCACCAAATTTCCCATCATGATCAACCGATTGAGCTAACAATCGAAATTCCATAAACTAGATAAGCAACAAATTATCTTGTTGAGAGGAAGAGAAAGAGGAGAGGGACGGATACAAGAGTTGTGTTGAGAGGAAGAGAAAGAGGAGAGAGATGGACACAAGAGTTGCTCCCAAGGAAGTGATTCTATTCATAGATCATAAGTATATATACAGTTAAGGACTAGGCTGAGTGAGGGCAAGGTATATACAGCTCTAATAGCCCCACTCAAACTAGGCCCTCTAGCTACAGATGAAAAAACCCTTGGGGAGTACAAGGAAAAAACCCGAGCCACTATATATCTCGAGGGGATCACCCATCATATGTAACCCTATCACGTGAGTTCAACAGAAGGATATTTTTTATTTCTAAAATTTACAGAAATAAATATACATAAGGGACTATTTAAAATAGTTTGGGAAAAAATTTATAGATTTTTATAGAAAAGGGGTACATTTTATTAATGGAAATTTTACACAGATAAGGGATTTTAAATATAGGCCTTGAACGCACGTGATATGAGGGTTTATACATATTGAACCCCCCGAGCTATATATATCTATGTGAAAATATATATACAAAGGATGGCCATATGCCAATTTGAATGATAGAGTGTAATGTTGGATGATACAGTGCAAATTGAATGTGGATAGTACAAAGGCATAAGACAAGCACTTATCCATAGTATAATGCAAAGTATAGGTGCTATGTTTGGTGCATGATACAATGTAAAGTATGTGTGGAAAATGGAAAAATATGCCTGGAAATGTCAACTTGTTTGACATAGTGATGATGCATAATCAGGCTTGAGATCTTCAAGTTCGATGTTTGAGCTCTTCATATGACATAGTGATGATGGCATAATCAGGGCTTGAGATCTTCAAGTTTGATGTTTGAGCTCTTCATCTGAATAGTAGAACTTGTCATCTCCAAGTTCAATCTGGTCAAACCTCCTTAAACCTTTATAATCATGCCTTCATGTTTTGCACAATTTATCCACCTAAAATGACTAATTTCATGTAGTGTATATGAACACATCAAATGTTCAAGTGTCCTTTTCTATTGTACCAAGGATGAATGTATGAGGAAATTGCTTCGGTCACTCCAAAGATGAGTATGGAGGGGCAATTTGAGATGTCCACAAAGCCAAGGCGGAAATGTCTCTTGCGTAGTGTAAGAAAGCCATAGCAACACAATAGGAAGGCCCATAAAGATTCTGCAAAT
The DNA here is from genome assembly GCF_047967505.1 of Dipteris shenzhenensis. NCBI lineage: Eukaryota > Viridiplantae > Streptophyta > Polypodiopsida > Gleicheniales > Dipteridaceae > Dipteris > Dipteris shenzhenensis. Next base: position 11,188,332 of record NC_141622.1, on the reverse strand, counting down.
CAAGAACAAATAATCCAAAAACACAATGAGCATCTGTGCATCTGGAAGTACTGAACAATTGGGCATCTGGAAGTACTGGATTTGAGGTGTCCACAAAGGAAGGGCTGAAATATCGCTTGTGTAGTGTAAGAAAGCCATAGAAACACAATAGGAAGGCCCATAAAGATTCTGCAAATCAAGAACCAATAATCTAGGAACACAACAAGCATCCGAACATGCAAAAGTACCGAACAATTGGGCATCCCAAAAGTACCAAACAACTGGGCAGCCGAAAGTACCAAACAACTAGAAATACAATGAGCATAAGCCGTGCACGTATGACAAAAGGCAAGCTGGTCTGGATTAGAAATAGCTTACATAATCATAGGCAGAAATGAAATAACAACCTCTTCTCATTCGGAAGTACCGAACAACCAAAAATACAACGAGCATAAGCCACACACGTATGACAAGAGGCAAGCTGGTGTGGATTAGACACAGCTTACATAATCATAGCAGGAATGAAATAACAACCTCTTTGCATCTGGAAGTACTGAACAACCGGGAAGATGAGCATCCCAGATTACAAAGAACATCCAAAAGTAACCAAGAAAATGTGCATCCAGGAATGATGATCATGTCCAAACAAGTACTCAATAGTACTCCATATGTGCCACACCCAAATGAGTACTTAATAAATAATCCATATGTGCCATGTCCAAACAAGTACTCAAGAAGTAATCCATATGTGTTCATCTGAAAGACATTGAACCTTGCCACGTCCAAATGAGTATGCAATATGACCATATCCACATGAGTACTCAATAAGTAATCCATATGTGTTCATTATGAAAGCTAGATAAATATGTGTCATATCCAAACGAGGACTCAGTAATAATCCATGTACCACATCCAGACGAGTACTCAAGTAGTTAGCCATATGCCACGTCCAAAGCAATTAGCCATATGTGCTTATAAATATTGTCACCTGAAAGACGTTGAACGTTGCCACATCCAAACAAGTACGCAATAAGTAATCCATAGGTGCCATGGCCAAATGAGTCTCAATAAGTCAGCCATATGTGTTCATTGTGAAACACATATAAGTATACCTCACCACATAAAGGGCAAAATAAAATTATTCCTTGCTTGAAGATATAAGGTGAACCAATAAGTAAATACACACCATAAGTCATCAATAAGTTAATCAACAAAGAAGGAACAATCGGTTGGTCTAGCAACCTTGCATGCACTCATAAATATAGATGAGTATGAAAAACAAAGTAGATGTACTCATCCTTTAGGTGTGCAATGTGCATTTAGTCCATTGGATTGTATCTAGGCACCTGTGCAAACCTACATGTACTTGGAGACACAACTTAGTGTGATGAAAGAGAACATATGAGCTCACCATGGAAATAAATGAGTGCCTTGAAAACGACAAGGAAACATGTGAGAAGCGCCTTCGCATATGTGAAGTAACATATCCAAGAAGTAATGATATCAAAGCTAAATAGAAAAGAAACAATTAAAGAAAACATGTTCTCATGTTATAGGATGGACCAGCTTATGAAAGTGAAGCTAGTGTTGAATACATAATGAGCAAGACAGGCAATATGTTAGCTTATAAGAGAGAAAAAACATTAGATCGACATTTTATTTTGCATATCAAGCACACCTCACTACAAGGCATAGGTCATTTTCCGACGGAAATACCGACGCTTTTTACATTAAAATTTTTTTTTTTCACGGGCGCAAAGGTCGCTATAAAAGTCATTAAAATCGTCGGAAAAGGAGCGTCGCTATAAACCGTCGCTATATAGCGACGCTGTTAATCGTCGCTATATAGCGACGATGTAAACGTCGCTATATAGCGACTCTGTTAATCGTCGCTATATAGCGACACTGGTAAACGTCGCTATATAGCGACGATTAACAGAAGGTAAAAAAAATGGTTAGTGGGGCTAAACAGGGCCAAAAGGAAGCCCTGTTTAGCCCCACTAACCTTTTTTTTTTTTTTGTAATTACAAAAGAAAGTTTTTTATAACAAAATTTCCCTTGCTTGCAGAGTGATACAAAATTGTTCTTGTGAACGATGAGGAAGAAATGCATATACATATACAACTGTGTTTGAAACAAAATTACCCTATGAAAGGGCGATACAAAATGGCTCTAACGAGCGGATATGAAAAATGCTACTACCACTACTAATCCGAATCCGAATCCGAATCGTCTTGTTGGACTGTTCCCTGGTCCTCGGCACCTGCATCTTCTCCCTCGTCCTCGACACCTGCGTCTTCTCCTTCGTCATCGGCACCTGCGTCCGATCCTTGCCCCTGTTGATCGCTCGTCTCTGATGATGGGACGCTTGAGCTTTGACCCTGAGACTGAACCATATAAATCGAAAATTAGATTGGAACTTAAATTAAAAAGTGAGATTACAAGCAGGAGTAAACTTATACCGTGCGAGCAGCCACCTCAGCCCAATCGACTGTCGCTCCCATTGCCTCTTGCTCAATGAACCACGGCTTGGTTCCTATCCGAAATGCGCGCCGCGTCTCTGCATCCATAGGAAGACGACCCATCGCAGCTTGCTGTGGATCCAATTTACGAGAGTTAGAGTTAGCTAAAGTGCATGTAATATGTAAGTAAAACAAATAGAACAATACATTAAATGGAAAGAAGTAAACTTACCACGGTTGCCTCGAACGCATACCGTCCACCTGCACCAAAGTGCGAAGTACCTACGACATCCAGCCGTCTCTTCGCAGCCCTCCTCTGACCCTCGAACATTTCAGGATGGTCCCTATTCTGCTTCTTCAAGAACTTCCAATCAGCTTTGTCTGCCCAACTGGGTTTAGACAACCCCTTTGTAATGGAAGTACGCATGGTTGATCTGCGATGCTTTAGGACCAAACCCATGCGCTCGAGCATATAACTGTTATTAAACTCCACATTTGGCGGATTAGGAAATCTAAGTTTTAACTCATCGATCACCGCCTGCTTCTTTTGGCCATCTTGATACCGCCAATCGATATTTATGCCGCTCTTGAAGTGATGACTCATCAACCGCCTCATGGCGGCCATCACTGCTTTGCCCTTTTTGTCTTCTATTATCTCTCCGGCAGATGTGATTTGATAGGAGAGATCCCCTGATGAGTAAGGGGGACTGACGGTAGCAGAGTCTGAAGGAGTGGAAGCTGCGCGACCGCTTCCGGATCGAGGAGTAGCTGTGGGAGTAGGAGAGGGAAAGGGACCTGACTGATACTGTGTCTCCGGACCAAGTGGAGACCTAAAGGAGCGTGAGTGTGCTGACTCGTCTACATCTCCTGAGTCAGCACAACATGAGCCGCCCATCCTACTCTTCCTTCCCTTGCGGGAGGCATGCGCAGGTGATGATCCCGCGGTCGAAGGGGCGCGAGGGGATGGCTGGGCTGTACGTCCACCCGTCGGTGTAGGGGAAGGAATTGCGGAGGTCCTCTGAGAGAGCAGAGAGAAGAATCTCGCTGCCTCCTCATCGCTCATCTGCGCTACAAACTCGTCGGGAGTCCCAACAAAGCCATGCGCGGCTAGCAAAGGAGTCCCCTGAGGGGTAGTCGCAGTGCTACGTGGAAGAGGGGTCGGACCAGGGGTAGTCACAGTGCTAGGACCGAGAGGAGTCGGACCAGGGGTAGTCCTCGGGGTAGTCGCCTGAGAGGAATCAAAGTCCTCTGGAGCATATAGATCGTGAGCTCTCCTCCTGCGAGGCTGTCCGTACTCGTCCGATGAGCGACGTGATCCCATGTCTAACATAGACACAAACACGAAAACAGAAAACAAATAAACAAACATGAGCATTCTCATAGGCATAGGCATAGGCAAGAAGAAAGAAGAGGGAAAGGAAAGAAGAGGGAAAGGAAAGAGGGAAAGAAGAGGGAAAGATAAGAGGGAAAGAAGATGTAAAGGAAAGAAAAGAATGAGAACGAGGAAATAGAGAATGAGAGAAAGGGAAAGAGATGAGGGAAAATAGAGAATGAGAGAAGGGGGAAATGAGAGAAGGGGGAAATAGAGTGGGAAATAGAGAATGAGCTTATGCAGAAATAGAGAATGAGCTTATGCTTCTCTCATTCTCTATTTCCGCATAAGCTCACGCATGTGCATGAGCTTATGCGGAAACTTAAGCATAAGCTCATGCACATGCATGAGCATAAGCATGAGAAGGATGAGTTTCCGCATGCTTATGCTCATGCGGAAAAAGAGAAGGAGCTTATGCAGAAAAAGAGAAGGAGAGAAGCATCTCTCATTCTCTATTTCCGCATAAGCTCCTTCTCTTTTTCCGCGAAAATAGAGGAGGAGAGAAGCATAAGCTTCTCTCATTCTCTATTTCCGCATATGCTCACGCAAAAGAGAAAGAGAAAGAGCTTATGCGGAAAGAGAGAAAGAGCTTATGCGGAAAAAGAGAATGAGATCCGCATATGCTTCTCTCATTTTCTATTTCTGCATAAGCTCCTGCGGAAACTTCCGCATAAGCTCATGCTCATGAATAAGCATAAGCTCATGCTTATGCTCATGCGGAAATAGAGAAGGAGCTTATGCGGAATGAGAGAAGGAGCTTATGCGGAATAAGAGAAGGAGCTCATGCGGAAACTTGCATGCGGAATAAGAGAAGGAGCTTATGTGGAAAAAGAGAATGAGAGAAGCATATGCTTCTCTCATTCTCTATTTCCGCATAAGCTCTTGCGGAAACTTACGCATAAGCTCATGGACATGAATGAGCATAAGCATGAGCTTATGCTTATGCTCATGCATAAGCATAAGCATAAGCTCATGCTCATGCTCATGCGGAAAAAGAGCATGAGCTTATGCGGAAAAAGAGAAGGAGCTTATGCGGAAAAAGAGAAGGAGCTTATGCGGAAAGAGAAGGAGCATAAGCATAAGCATAAGCATAAGCATGAATGAGCTTATGCATGAGCTTATGCTTATGCTTATGCATAAGCATAAGCATAAGCTCATGCATAAGCTCATGCTTATGCTCATGCGGAAACTTGCGAAGGAGCTTATGCGGAATGAGAGAAGGAGCTTATGCGCAAAAAGAGAAGGAGCTTATGCGGAAAAAAAGAAGGAGCACTTGCGGAAACTTGCGCATAAGCTCTTGCGGAAACTTGCGCATAAGCTCATGACAAGCTCCTTCTCTCATTCCGCATAAGCTCCTTCTCTATTTCCGCATGAGCATAAGCATGAGCTTATGCTTATGCTTATGCATAAGCATAAGCATGAGCTTATGCTTATGCTTATGCTTAAGCATAAGCATAAGCATAAGCATAAGCTCATGCTTATGCTCATGCAGAAATAGAGAAGGAGCTTATGCGGAATGAGAGAAGGAGCTTATGCGGAAAAAGAGAAGGAGCTTATGCGGAAATAGAGAAGGAGCTCATGCTTATGCTCATTCTCTTTTAGAGAAGGAGCTTATGCGGAATGAGAGAAGGAGCTTATGCGGAAAAAGAGAATGAGAGAAGCATATGCTTCTCTCATTCTCTATTTCCGCATAAGCTCTTGCGGAAACTTACGCATAAGCTCATGCGGAAGAATGAGCATAAGCATGAGCTTATGCTTATGCTTATGCATAAGCATAAGCATAAGCTCATGCTTATGCTCATGCGAAAATAGAGAAGGAGCTTATGCGGAATGAGAGAAGGAGCTTATGCGGAAAAAGAGAATGAGAGAAGCATATGCTTCTCTCATTCTCTATTTCCGCATAAGCTCTTGCGGAAACTTACGCATAAGCTCATGCGGAAGAATGAGCATAAGCATGAGCTTATGCTTATGCTTATGCATAAGCATAAGCATAAGCTCCCTCTCTTTTTCCGCATGAGCATAAGCATGAGCTCATGCTTATGCTCATGCGGAAAAAGAGAGGGAGCTTATGCGGAAAAAGAGAAGGAGCACTTGCGGAAACTTGCGGATAAGCTATTGCGGAAACTTACGCATAAGCTCTTGCTCATGAATGAGCATAAGCATGAGCTTATGCTTATGCTTATGCATAAGCATAAGCATAAGCATAAGCATAAGCTCATGCTTATGCTCATGCGGAAATAGAGAAGGAGCTTATGCGGAATGAGAGAAGGAGCTTATGCGGAAAAAGAGAATGAGAGAAGCATATGCTTCTCTCATTCTCTATTTCCGCATAAGCTCTTGCGGAAACTTACGCATAAGCTCATGCTCATGAATGAGCATAAGCATGAGCTTATGCTTATGCTTATGCATAAGCATAAGCATAAGCTCATGCTTATGCTCATGCGGAAATAGAGGAGGAGCTTATGCGGAAAAAGAGAAGGAGCACTTGCGGAAACTTGCGGATAAGCTATTGCGGAAACTTACGCATAAGCTCATGCTCATGAATGAGCATAAGCATGAGCTTATGCTTATGCTTAGGCATAAGCATAAGCATAAGCTCATGCTTATGCTCATGCGGAAATAGAGAAGGAGCTTATGCGGAATGAGAGAAGGAGCTTATGCGGAAAAAGAGAATGAGAGAAGCATATGCTTCTCTCATTCTCTATTTCCGCATAAGCTCTTGCTCATGAATGAGCATAAGCATGAGCTTATGCTTATGCTTATGCATAAGCATAAGCATAAGCATAAGCATAAGCTCATGCTTATGCTCATGCGGAAATAGAGAAGGAGCTTATGCGGAATGAGAGAAGGAGCTTATGCGGAAAAAGAGAATGAGAGAAGCATATGCTTCTCTCATTCTCTATTTCCGCATAAGCTCTTGCTCATGAATGAGCATAAGCATGAGCTTATGCTTATGCTTATGCATAAGCATAAGCATAAGCATAAGCATAAGCTCATGCTTATGCTCATGCGGAAATAGAGAAGGAGCTTATGCAGAATGAGAGAAGGAGCTTATGCGGAAAAAGAGAATGAGAGAAGCATATGCTTCTCTCATTCTCTATTTCTGCATAAGCTCTTGCTCATGAATGAGCATAAGCATGAGCTTATGCTTATGCTTATGCATAAGCATAAGCATAAGCTCATGCTTATGCTCATGCGGAAATAGAGAAGGAGCTTATGCGGAATGAGAGAAGGAGCTTATGCGGAAAAAGAGAATGAGAGAAGCATATGCTTCTCTCATTCTCTATTTCCGCATAAGCTCTTGCGGAAACTTACGCATAAGCTCATGCGGAAGAATGAGCATAAGCATGAGCTTATGCTTATGCTTATGCATAAGCATAAGCATAAGCTCATGCTTATGCTCATGCGGAAAAAGAGAGGGAGCTTATGCGGAAAAAGAGAAGGAGCACTTGCGGAAACTTGCGGATAAGCTATTGCGGAAACTTACGCATAAGCTCTTGCTCATGAATGAGCATAAGCATCATTCCGCATAAGCTCCTTCTCTATTTCCGCATGAGCATAAGCTCATGCTTGTGCTCATGCGGAAATAGAGAAGGAGCTTATGCGGAATGAGAGAAGGAGCTTATGCGGAAAAAGAGAATGAGAGAAGCATATGCTTCTCTCATTCTCTATTTCCACATTAGCTCTTGCGGAAACTTACGCATAAGCTCATGCTCATGAATGAGCATAAGCATGAGCTTATGCTCATGCGGAAATAGAGGAGGAGCTTATGCGGAATGAGAGAAGCATAATGAGGAGAGAATAAGAGGGATGCGGAAATAGAGAATAAGGGGGAAAGGAAAGAGAGAAGGGAAAAGAGAGAGGGGGAAAGAGAGAATAAGAGAAGAGGGAAAAAAGAGAAGGGGGAAAATGAGAAAAAGAGAAGGGGGAAGAGAGGGTTCCTACGCCCATCACTGCAGCTAGCGCTTAAGGCGCTAGCTGCAGGCAAATGCAAATAACAAAAAGCTTAAATGGAAAGAAGAGGAAGCACTTACCTGTAAAAGTATGTCCCGCTCGGTGTAGTGGACTGGGCCCTCAAAAGAGAGACTATGTCCCGCTCGGTGTAGTGGACTGGCCCTACAAAAGAGAGAAAACAACCCATTTTTTCAAATAAGATGTTAGTGGAAAGAGGAGATCACAAAAGCAACTTCTTGAAAGGAGACAAGGAAAGAGAAGATTGAGGAGACAAGGAAAGGAGGAGATTGAGGAGAAGAGAAGGAAGAGAAGGAAGAGAAATACAGAAAGAAGAGGTGAGTTTCTTTCTTTCTTTCTTGAAATTTCGTTTTTTGTTTGAATCCTTTCTAATCAAGCATGAAAACTAGTTTAAAACTTTAGCAATACAAGTAGAAACACTCACAAAACCAAAGCTAACAAACAAACAACCTACATTGTTGAAAAAAACTCACCTTTTGAAGAACTTTCTTTCTGGAAACCAAAGAGGGAAAAAGGAGAGAGAGGGTGCACAAGAGGTAGGAGGAGGGTGAGGAGTGGGAAATAGGGTAGGAGGTTGCTTGGAATAGATGGGAGGTCAGTGAAAATAGGTGGGAGGAGATTTTGGAGAGCTTAGTTTAGAGATTAGGAAAGCTTTGAACAAAACGCCGCGGGTTTCGCCGTTTCGGGTTTTAACCCACAGCGTCGCTATATAGCGACGCTTATTCGTCGCTATATAGCGACGTTTTTAATTGAAAACGTCGCTATATAGCGACGCTTTCAATTAAAATCGTCGCTATATAGCGACGGAACAGAGCGTCGCTATATAGCGACGCTTACTGTTTGTTTTTTAATGAGGCCTCTTGTGACTCAAACATGCTATGCCTATAATTGTCAATATCTCCTCTTACTACATAGCCTTACTATATAGGATTTTTTGTTTCAATCCTTACTATATAGCGATGTCATTCTTTTTATATAGCCTCAAGAGAAGCTCAAATTAAACATGCTATGCTCATAATTGTGTACATCTCCTCTTCATGCTTATGTTTTGGTTTTATAAGTGTAGATGGAAGGGACGAGTGGAAGCTCATCCGATGATGCGCCAACGCCCGGGAGCACGAAGTGGCTTACGGAGAGGTTATATTGTCATTGCACTCATTGCAAGCAAGAAGTACGACATCAACGTCGTATTATCATGCGCCACTTGCGGATGTATGGGGAGGAGCTCGCAATCTTATTGTATACCCGAAATTAGAAGATCTTCTATTTACACGAATGAGCTTATGACAGGATGACGAGGGTGACGAGGGTACACATATACCTTCTCACTTTCAACAAGACTATAGTCTCCCAGATGACGACGAGGGTATGGTCGACATGATGGATTCCATTTTTAGGGGCACTACATCCCACGTACACGTGATGTCAGAGTCTGAGGTGAAAATGCGAGAGTTGCAATCAACACAATTGTACGAGGGTGCCAGGATGTCTAAACTACGTGCTTGTCTCTCAATCTTGAATCTACAAGTACAGTATGGGTGGTCGGATACAAGTGTCTCGGCCTTAATGAGGTTAGCCCTTGCATTAATTTGATTGACTCATTATTTGGATATTGTTTGTTTTGAGAATCATCATTTGGATAGTGTCTTTGTCATAGGTTGCTCCAAAAGATGTTGCCTGCACTAAATACCATGCCCGCATCAAGAGATGAAGCGAAAAAGATGCTAACAATGGTGGGTATGGATTATGATACCATCCATGCTTGCCGTAATGATTGTATTCTCTTTCGTCGTGAGCATGGAGATTTGGCTAGTTGTCCAAAGTGTGGGGAACAACGATATAGAGATGACTTGCAGGGTGAGAGGATACCGGTAAAGGTCTTAAGACACTTTCCCATCATTGCAAGAATACAACACATGTTTCGATGCAAATCCATAGCGGAGTTGATGACATGGCATGCATCTCATCGGTCCACTGATCACACATTGAGGATTCCCGCAGATTGTGCGGCTTGGAAGCACATAGATAATCAGTGGCCGGACTTTGCGAGAGAGCCACGCAACTTACATCTTGGGCTAGCCATGGACGGCGTGAATCCTTTCGGGTTACGCTCGACATCTTGGTCGACATGGCCCATAGTCGTGGTGAATTACAATATCCCACCATGGCTAACAATAAAAAAGGGACACCTCATGCTTGCACTACTTGTGCCAGGAAAGTACAAGGCAAGAAACATGGACGTGTACATGGCACCTTTGATAGAGGAGTTACAGATATTATGGAGAGGAGTGCAGGTCTTTGATATTTCCAGAGCTCCTAGGCATACCAATGATATTTCCATCAGGGGTATCTTGATGTGGACCATGCATGACTACCCAGGATATGGAGAGTGCGCAGGTACGTGGTTATGTCTTTACATGTACAATGAGGGATTATGCTTTTTTTACTCTCTTTTGCACGCATGTCTTGTACTAACATATTCATGCACGCGTGCAGGGCTTGCTACAAGTGGGTACCATGCTTGTCCTGTTTGTGGACCCGCTCTGAAATCGCTTGCACGCTACTCCAAACACATGAGGAAAAATGTTTATGAAGGTCATGCTCGATACCTTCCGCTCGACCATCTCGCACGTGGAGGTCAGCTTGATCCACCACCATCATATTTAAAAGCAAGTGATTGGATTCAAGCTTGGAGGGAGAATGGAGAGGAACCTCCTCCTGGTATGAAGAGGCTATCGATCTTTCACGAGCTTCCTTATTGGGGTCAGTTACAAATCAATCATCTCTTGGATCCAATGCATATCTTTAAGAATGTGGGGGCTACCATTTGGGCACACTTGGTTGGTTCCAAGGACTCGAGAGGAGTGCGAGAAGACTTGCGTGCTATGAATAGGATGTCTCGTTTGTGGCCCCAAGTGCATGCTTCAGGAAAAGTTGTCCTCCCGAAAGCAACGTGGATCCTCTCTACGAGGGAGGAGGCAGCGATCAAGGCAGACATTGCCTCTTTTCAAACACCGACAGGGTACATGCGTTGCTTGAAAGGAGCATTTTCAAAGGACAATAAGCTTAGTGGCCTCAAGTCCCATGATTGGCACAAGGTCTTACAGGTATTCTAAGTAGAATTAGTGTACCGATAATAGTGATGCATTAGCGTAATTATTATTATGTTATATTGTTGACATGATTTCATTGTTGCTTTGATAGTTCATCCTTCCAATTACAATAAAAGGGTGCTTACAAGAAGATGTTAGAAATGCTATATTCAAGATCTGTGGTATTGTGAGGTATGCTTACTATCAATTCGCATTATCTATTTTCTTCATGGACATGTGAAATAGGTGGATATCTCAAATATCTTACATATGCATGGACATGTGAAATAGGTGGATATCTCAAAAAGAGATCTCTATATCGAGCATCGAGAAGGCTAGGGTGGAATCCATCGAAGCCGTATGCTTGCTTGAGAAGCACTTTCCCTCAAGCATTATGACAACTCAAGTCCACTTGCTTGTGCACATAGTTGATGAGGTGGCTATAGCAGGTACCGTTCATAATCGATGGATGTTTTTTCTCGAGCGGTTTATGAAAACTTTAAAGGGGTTTGTAAGACAAAGAGCAAGACCAGAAGCAAGCATGGCAGAGGGATGGCTTGTGCAAGAGTCATTAGTATATATCACAGAGTTTCTTGCATCCACGGATCCTGATATGCCGCAAGCTTGGCACAACAAGGATGATGATCGCATCATTGGGGAGGTCCCCCAAGGAAAAGGGATTGAAAGAAAGATGAGCGAAGAGCAAATGGAGAAATTCAATAAGTTTTGTATCCTCAATAGCCCTGAGATGCAGAAGTGGATTGAGAGATATGAAGTGGCCAAAGCAGAAAGAATAAATGCAAGGACGAGATTCAGAGTAATGTACAGGCGATCACAACCATATCCACGAGATCTGGCTCTTCTCCCTACTCACATGTCACTTGATTGGCTACAACTAGCTATACGTAAAGCCGAACGTGATGGAGAGACAATAAACGAGCGCGAGCGGGAGTTATCATCTGGATGTATGGTGCATGTAAGTTTCTTATCTCTTGATGTAATTAAGTAATTATTTGTGGCAATATATGCTATAAGCATTTGCATCTTCATTGTCTTCACACAACTCTTGAATGGACTTCATATCCTTGCAATAGCGTTTTTGCTTGAAGATGATAGGCAATTAGGTGCCTATTTGGTTGTGCAGGTGGAAGGCCCCGCTCTTGTAAATCATCTCATTGTATGAAGACTTCGTCGTCCACCTAAGTTCAAATGTTTTGCAATAGCAATAGTGTTTTGTTTTGAAGAGATGCATTCACTTACTTTCTTGGTTGCATAGGTGGAAGGCCCACCCCTTGCAAGTTGTTTAATTGCATGGAGACCTTTTTGTTCACACATAGATGACATAACGATATCCGATTTCCAAAACTACCTCTTCAACACTTGGAACAATGATCAAAGTCATATAAGAAACTGCGTCCAAATAATTTTTTAAAAGATTGCTTAAATATTGTCAACACTCATCTTTCAATCAGCCATATCTATGGTTTCCTACCATCAAGCATAGCTTTAGAAAATGATTTGAGAAGCCTTATGCACACACACACACACGCATGAATGCACGCACGCACGCACACACACACACACACACACACACACACACACACACACACACATGTATACATATATATCTATGGATACAAAAAAAGCTAGAATAGCTATAAGGGAAGTAGCAAGCTAAGGGTGTCCACTTTTTGTTCACTCCCCAATCCTTAGGAGGTTGAAAAACAAGCTTTTTGGCACACAAAAATGCAAATCTCACCTACTTCTCTATGGATCTAGTCTTTGAAGTCTTTAGACACAACATCACACATGGTATTGTGGATGCAATGGTATAGTCTGATCAAAAATTTGATGCACGCACAAAAAATTTCTTCGTGTCACACGGCATGGTTCCAGGGCGGTCACACCTTTGTCATGAACAGAGAGTGTCATATTAAATTTTAAATTTCTCACTCATTTTAGATTAAATGTTATTGAAACTTTGTAGGTGGTCTCTTTACATTATGTAGAGCTTAACTTGATTTATTAATAATTATTTGAATGATTTATCTAATTATAAATAATTATTTATAATAAATAAAGTCATAAAATACATGCATTTTAGTAGCATACCACATTTTTTTAGTATTTTGAATAATTAAGCAAATCCAATTTAGTGGAAGATTAGTAGGCACATAAGGGTGTGTGGTTCAATCATCAAATCCCAAATCCAACGGTTAGATTTAGGGAGATTGAAGTTTAATTTTTTCTTTTACTCCTTAAAGGATCAACAAAGAATATTAAAAATAAATGTAGTACTTCTTAAACATGACCAAACATTTCAAAAATGTCAATATTTTTAGTCCTCTACATGATGAATAAGAGGAAAAAATTTTGGTCAAATTTGAGTCAAGGAAAGGTACAATACGGCCTCCACAAGTGAAATCTCCCTTTTGTGGGGGAAAAAGGGCCACCCAAGCCTAATACCAAGACAAGGTAGGCTTGGTATTAGGCTTGGTGAGGTAGGCTAGGAGCATCACTGACCTTAGTGGCAAGCCTTTGGAGTGTGCATGCTGCCCATGTGGAAGGCTGAGTTATCTATTTTTGCCTTGCCACCATGCCACGTTATTAGACCGCATGGTGCCATGTCATCAAGGAGATGTGACATCACTCATTGCCATGTCACCTTAGATTGCCACACATGTTGTCACATCAGCCACATGTGCCACCTCATCATTCCACATCATAGGAACTCTTGGAGCCATGTCATCACACCTTGCCACCTTGGCATACCTCGTCAACATTGCCACATCACCAATCCCTCCACCTCAATTTGCCATGTTAATCTACCACCTCATGAATGCCAACTCATCATGCCACATCACATTTCCATGTCATTGAAGAGCCTCATATATTCCACACCATATTGCCACATCATCACCATGCATGGTGCCACATCAGCCACATATACACACATCATGATGATGGTGAGCCACATCATCAACATGCATGGTAAGTTATACATGCATGTGATTTGAGTGTGTGAGGCATAGAATACCACGATCGAGGTTTATGACCACGATTGAGGTATTTGGAAGTATTTGGAAGTGGCAAAATAATCAAATTGTCATGGTTTATGACCACGATCGAGGTATTTGGAGCTATCCAAAAGTGGCAAAATAATCAAATTGTCATGGTTTATGACCACGATCGAGGTATTTGGAGATATTTGGAAGTGGCAAAATAATCAAATTATCATGGTTTATCACATAGGTTATTCTCAAATCGCATTAACGAAAATATTAATCAAGATAGGCACATATGTTATGTGAATATTAAACTGAAATAAAATCAAACGATGCAAATATTCAAAATTAACATTGGATTCCATGTATATATAATATGATTAAAATCAACTTATTTGAGTAGACCACAAATTTTAGTTTCAAAATAAAATCAAACGGAATTTTAGTAGCCAATTATTTTCAATCTTAGCACCTTCTCCACCAATAATAATCAAGAGCAATCTAGTGGATGAGTTCAGGCTCTCTATAAGACACCACGTTTTGGTTCATTTCACCCATTCTTATCCATTCTTGCCTCCCCATCACTTTGTCACACCTTCCATCCTACTTTCATTGAGAATGGGTTCTCAAAGCCATAGAGCTAGTAGACGTGAAAGATGTAGGAACCCCCCCCCCAATCTCATTGACGAGGAGTGCAAGCGGAAGGCTCGCGAGCACAAGAGAGCCTCTAGAGCTAGAACTCGTGCTACCACCACCGATCCGCCTCCACCTCTACATCCCACCTCCACCACCACCCCCGCCCCCACCTCCATTGTCCCCCCCTCCACTGCTCCCCTACCTCCAGCCTCCGCCCTTCCCCTAGCCACCTACATTTTGCCCTCCACCTCTACCTCTTCCCCCTCCACCCTCCCCCTCCCCCTTGGCACCTCCCTTCCCCCCTCCACCCTACCATCTCCCATTGATCCCCTTGCCCCACCTTGTAGCAGCAGTGTTGCTTCACGATGCGACTTATCGAAGTCCACTATCCGTCGTCATACTAGCAAGATTGTGCAGTCTTTTTTTAGTGACCTTATGCCAACTTCGCAGTCTGCTCTTCTCACATCCCTAATTGATCACCCTGACTTGGTAGAGTGTAGGAGGCTTGCTCGCCTTGGTGCATGTAGAGATAGGGTTGTATGTAGCGAGGTCCTTAGCAGTGTTCGATGTTCCTATGCTTCTATTAAGCATAGGAACTCCAGTGATGCCTTGGCAGCACGTCGTGCTATTGTGGCTACCATTAGTAGACCTCATATGATAGGCCATGTGCATACCACTTCATGTCTTCTTCAGATTGCATCATGCACATTGCGAGCAGGCATGATTAGGAGGTAGAGTCTAGAGGATAGTGAGACTGATGCTCTTTGGGCTTCGAGTGTGGTCATGCACCTCGCAACTATCGATTGTTGGATGATTCCACTAGGTCCTTCATACAATAGTTTTGGGAGGAGCATTGCAAAGTATCCCCGATGTTCAAGAAGGCATTGCAAAAGAGGGTGTCACGCGGTGTGTACATTGAGCATGGTGCATGTTTTTTGGAGTGTACCCAGACTTAGTTGTACACTCAGTTTGTAGAGGCGCACCTGGAGTTCAAGATTGGGCAGAGGTCATTTGAGCGATGTAGGCCATGGTTTGTGCGATGCTCTCAGGAGTGTGATAGGTGCTGTTGTTGCTACCATGTGGATTTTGGATTGATGTATGACATATTCCATTCCCTTGATGGTCATAGGGGAGTGGTTCCTACTAGCCCTTATGACTTCATTCATTGCATATTGTGTACACGAGATGGCGATGCTTTATTCCACTCCCTTGATTGTGTGGAAGGCAAGTGTACTTTGTGTGGTGACTTTGCTAGACTGCCACAAGTTGCACTAGATACTTGTGATGTGCAGATGGTTCATTGGCAGCAGTATGAGTATAGTACCCTTACATTAGATGGTGGTGCATAGTCGAGGAGGTTGCAGCTTATGGGGAAGGAGACTCCACGTGTTGTATTCATTGGCAGTTTTCGAGGGAAGCTGTACTGCTACATATGCCACTCGCACACTGCGAAGTGGGAGGATCGTCAATTTCGTGCATGTTTGAGGACACTTCCTATAGGGTTGGTTGTCTTAGTGGTGGACTTTGTAGAGAATTATACCTTTGCACCACAGCATGAGATCCAATCAAAGTATTATTTCTCCAAACATGTGATGTGTGATTGAGTTATTGGTTTTTTTATGGTTGCATTATATTGAATTATTTCAATAGTCATTTCTTTTTTCAATGCCATATTGCAGGTTGCTATATTTGTGCACATTAGCTATCGTCATGCATAGGCTCATGTGGATGGCATTGATAATTCATGTGCACATGGCACCACAACTCCCAACACCTCCCCTTGGTGCCATGATCCTTTGGCTACTGCAAGGTGGTCAGATGAGAGTTACAAATCCATCACCTCCCCTTAGTGCATACCTTGCTACATAAGGTGGTCAAGTGAGGTTTTTACAAGATCAAATCCTCCCCTGGGTGCTTTCATAGCTACCCTCAGGTGGTCAGGTTTGTTTTACAAACATATGGGCTGAAGATGGAAAGGATGTTGCTTCTCAATACATGTTGTCGATGTCATTGTCTTCGTCGCTTGATGTAGCTTGATGCAGGATGCTTTTTTCTTCCATGTGCTTTAATACTTTATGTGTGGATGCCATGTTTCGAGCTATGGTCATCTGATACACTTGCGCTTTTGGCATGCTTATGACACCGATGTGTGCATTCATGTTTGATTTGTCATTTGTTGCAAAGGTCTTACCAATTGATTTCATTCAATATTGGCAGTATCTAATTGCTAACAATGATTTTGATCTGACAGGTGCGTAGAGCTCAAAAAGACGATCACTTTTCCTTTTTGTAACATGTGCAAATTCTTCCTGGATTGGAAGTTACGGCTTGTCGAAGATCCTATGAAGAAGAGGGGGCCTTGATGATGTGGCACAAGCGTTCATATGCTGCTTGCAGGACTGTGCTTGGCACGTTCATATGCTGCTTGCAGGACTGTGCTTGGCAAGGCACCCTATGCCACCTAGCAATCTTCTAACTAAACTGAATTTACCCAAGTTTTAGAAAAACTTAATCATGGTCAGATCTAATCCTGACACGTGTCACCCGGATGATGTGGCAGAGGGTGAGGTAACTTAACCGTGCATAGTCAACGAAGGCTAATACTTGAACCGTGGTTAGTTGTTACTTTGCCACATTCCAATTTTCTAAGAACCTTAGATTTCTAAGGTAAGGTATTCTTCTCGGCTGAGGCGCATAAGGTCAGAGGTGATGGTGCGATGTGAAGGAGCTTTGTAAAGGCTTTTCTTGGAGGTGGTTGGTCGCCCATGTGCTAGAGCAATGGCAAGGCCTAGCTATTCAGGCCGAGAGTTGCTTCTTGAAGCGGGTTTGCTAACGAAGCTGGTCTCGCTTGCTGAAGCGGGTTTGCTATCGAGGATATACCAGGGGAGGTTTGCCAATCATTATGTGGCCTCGGAGCTGCAAATTTCTACCATGCGCAGTCGCCTCTCCACCAGTCGAACTGTGTGTTGTTACTGGCAAAGGAGTGTTGGATTTGGGTGCACCTGTAGCGTCGCCCAGTGCGCCATTAGCTGTGGGTCTGCATGAGCATAGGCAGATGGTTCATTTCATTGATGGAAGAAACTGCACATGAGCTGCCCTGCTGTTGTAGGAGCACCGGAGCCCGTTATCATTATTTGAAGAGGTCACTGGGAGGAGACGAGCAGGTAGTCAGAGACGAGGGAAATAGAGCTACAATCCATTGTTTTGGAAGTCGTCGTAGAAGATAAAAGTAGCCGGGATGCCTGTGAACCCCATCAATGAATCACAGTAGAACAATCTCACAGACTGCATCCAATCCAAGGAGCTCATGTCATTGTTGACGAGACTAAGTTCTTGATGGGGAGCTAGCAGCTGCAAGCAAAGCGAGGTGCTTGCTACTTCAGTCAAGACTGGGAGGCCGCTATAGGTCCTTTGATGGAGGTTGAAAGATCCAACTTCCAAGTATGCTAAGCATCTGCCCCAGACTAGAACACGAGGCGTTGCTGTGGTGCTTACCTTTGTTGGACTATCAACAAATGATGCAGTAACACAAGCAGCTTTGCATAGCTACCTTTGGTGTTTAGGATAACAATCTATTCATAGCAAAATCGTAGCACCATCAATCTTCGTGGAGCAATAACTCAATTCTTGTAGCAACCTTTCTTCCACAGTAGCAGCAACTCAGCTTTAATTAAATCAGTGAAGGACTAACTCTCATCCTCTCTCCCTAAAGATGATACTATTGTGCCATTTTTTCTTTTTCTAACCATACCCAAAATGAGAAACAACAATATACAAACACACTAATCTACAAACTAGACTTAGTGGATGACCCGAAGCTCTGATACCATGAAAAAGATCCAATATATGATTGCCACTGAGCCTAGTGCACACAAGATTAGCAGAAGAACTAAGGAGGCTCAAAGCACACTGAATAAGACGTGAGAGGGAGATAGCAAATCTATATCTCTTGCAATGTGTATTCTCAACAATACATGATAGGCCTCTTATATAGAGAGTACCCTTTGAATAGTCAACACTTGTGGGATCCTCTGATCCACATCTCTCCTTGTGGATATCCTCAATCCACATCTCCACATCATGTAGTCCACATCCTAGGGTGGCTACTTTAATACATTTCTTATCACATACCTAGGCCTCTAATTCATGTGCACATGGCACCACAACTCTCAACACAGTATACATGATTACTATGATGGAATATCTTATGGAAGAAATATGAAAAACTGAAGGCCAGCCTAACTAGCTCTATTCCTATTTGGTTTGTGTTTTTCATGGATTGTTCTCTCTCTCTCTCTCTCTCTCTCTCTCTCTCTCTCTCTCTCTCTCTCTCTCTCTCTCTCTCTCTCTCTATTTCTCTCTCACACACACACAGAGCGAGGGAGGGAGGGAGGGAAGGAGGGAGGGAGGGAGAGAGAGAGAAAGAGGGGGGGGCGGGAGATCCAGGCATGCACATGAAGCTAGTCCATTATAGTGGATGCAAAGAAGCATAGCCTTCATTTGAAATCCATGCCATCATTGCAAGGCTACGTCCGACATGTCGGCACCCCTTAACCGCACAAACACAAGCCAATGGAAATCATGCACAGATATGCGAATGGAAATGTCAAGGTGGAGATGGCTTTGGCGAGTCCGATTCTATTGCCATGGCTACACCCTTTTTTTCTCCCTCATGCCATCACCCATTACCTTGAAGCTCCTTCTCACCACCTTCCTATTCCTCCTCTTTTTTTCATCATGCTCTTCTCGTCTTCTTGCTAGAGAATTGCATGTCATCGGTACTTGTTTTGGGTCTCGTAACTCTCACACTATGCATACAATCAGTTGGAGCTGAGACAGACATCAATAATACATGGTTGAGAGAGGAATAGCTCGTAGAAATTGTGTATTGGATCGTGCAACTTGTCAGCGAACATGCCGAGAGAGAGACAAAGAGATAGAGAGAGCAAGGGATGGAGCTAATGTACCTAAAGTGTCCAAATGGTTTTGAAGGAGCTTCGCTCTCCAATGTAGTTGCCTTTGGCATGCCACACTCTACAGCACACTCTCTTGCCACACCAGCATCAAAGCACATCTCGCGACGGAATCATCTATCGAAGAGATCTGTAACATCCACTAATTTCATCAAACTCTCTTGCGGCGGACCTCCAAGATCAATGAATGATATGTCGACATCATGTGGCATCAATTCGAATTCGAGCTCGATGGTTTCTTAAGTCTGAAGTGTGTTCTTTGAGCCTAATGTGCAATAGAAGGAGAGGCATGCGAAGGAAGGAGAGTGCATTGGGCACCACATGGCATAGCCCTTCGTGCACCATGTGGCACCTTAGAAATAGATGGAAATTTGGTCAACTGTCACTTTCAAGTTTAGGGGAATTCTTAGGTGTCACTTTTAAATGAGTACTGGCTTTGTCTGGGAGTGTTTTGGCATGCCAAAGGGAAAGCCAAAGTGTTTGTTTTGGGTTGTGCAAGGGCCTTAAATGAATGCTATGATAGAAGGATAACCTGAGAGGGGATTTAACACTTGTCATAAATCTAAGGGTGAGGATGTCACATCTCCTTTGGCAAGTCCAGTGAAATTTTCATCTTGTTAAGCTACGATAAAATTTGAAATCGCTTGATCGAGAGGCGGGGAGGATCCAATCTCCACACTAGAGTTTTTGGCTTGCCATATATGGAGGCCTAAGTAAAGCCAATGGGCATTTCAAAAGCTCATTTTTTAAGGGTATTCCCGCAGCATGGAGCCACACCAACGCTTCAAATCCTCTCTCTTTCTCCCTCTCTCATTGCTAATTTCTTCCCTTCAAATTGTCTCTCTCTCTCTCTCTCTCTTTCTCCCTCTCTCTCTCTCTCTTTCTCCCTCTCTCCCTTTCTCTCTCTCTCTCACCTCTCTGCCCCCTTTTCCATGCTGCACATTCAATTAGTCTTCTTTTCTAATCTCGGGAAGGCCTTATGAATGATATTCATCTTGTTTTTTTTGGGAAGTTTTTCTTTTTGGGGGCATTAGATGAAACTCAAAATTGAAAGTGCCAAAAGCGACCCAAGACGGGCGTACTTGACAGTTAGAAGAGAAGATGAAAGCTTTCCCATTCCAGGGCTGTGGAACGATAGTCCGCCACGGACGAGTTTTCCGATCCTCAAACCGGCGGTGGAGAACTGTACTCCAACTACCTTTGAAAATCCCGGCTCAGGTACTGCAGGACATACCTATCTTCCACTCACAATCTTCTCCCAATGGTTTCTCATTCTGGTGTTCCTTTCATTGATAGATCGCTTATGGCTAGCCTACTTCGCGGATCCCTGCCAGTCGTCGGACAATCCTCAGAGCAAGAAGTGTGTTCCACAACTTGATATGCGCAGTTAAGCTGTAGCACTAGTAGGTCATATTGGCTCGTCTGACAGCTCTGTTACCAGTTGCAACAGGAGAACCTCTGTTACCAGTTGCAACAGGAGAACCCAAGGGCTCCAGATTTCAAGCATAAAAGCTCCAACCAGTGGCTATGGATAGACGGATTGTGCAATCAAGATTGGGTTAAAGATATGCTCGATAAAAATGAGCTCAGAGGCAAGGGAATGCAGGGGGCCAAAGCATCCTCTAACTTGGAAGATCATGGCTTTGTGGAGAGTGTCAACAATCGCAAGGCCAACGTGGAGCCTGGAGTACAGGTGAACACATTTACAGCACAACTACTGCGAGATGACAGTGGCTGGGAGATGCTGAGCTTAGAGGAGGCACTCACTTCTTTGGAACGCATGCCCCAACTTCCATCGGTTGAAAACTTTGTGCGCATCTTGCAGAAGTGCAGAAAAGAGAAAAATGTACTGTATGCAAAGCGCTTGCATGCTTACATGCTCAAAAATGGACTGGCAGCTCATAGATTTCTTGGCAACCACCTTGTCCCAATGTTGGTGCAATGTGGAAGCATGTGCGATGCTCTTCAGGTTTTTAACAGGTTGGTTGACGCGAATGAGCATTGTTGGACTTCTCTCATCACAGGTTATATCGAATGTGGGGAATCACAGCATGCCATCAGCCTGTACCAGAAAATGCAAGGTGGTAGTGTGCATCCTGGCAAGTACACCTTTGTGGCCGTACTGAAGGCTTGTGCTAGACTGAAAAATGTGGAAAGAGGCCAAGAAATACACGCTGAGGTTGTCAGAACGGGGTTGGAAAGAGAACGTTTCGTTGGCAGCACCTTGGTCGATATGTATATTAAGTGTGGCTTGCTTGCAAAAGCACAAAAGGCTTTTGACAAACTTCTAGTTCGAGATGTAGTCTCATGGACTGTGCTAATTGCAGGGTACACTGAACACAGCCTTGGTGAGGAAGCGCTGGCCTGCTTTGCACAGATGCAGCTGGAAGATGTGTCTCCAAATGCTGTCACGTTCGTTTGCAGCTTGAAATCCTGTGGTATCGTAGGCGCCATAGAAAAGGGCCTAGAAATACACACGGAGATTGGCAGAAAGGGGTTGGAAAGAGATCCTCGTGTTGGCAGTGCCTTGGTAGATATGTATGCCAAATGTGGCTCACTTGCAAAAGCAAGAGAAGTGTTTGACAAGCTTCCAGTTCGGGATGCAGTCTCTTGGACTGCGCTAATCGGAGGATATGCAGAACATGGGCTCGGTGAGGAAGCCCTGGACTGTTTTGGACAGATGCAGCTGGAGGATGTGTCTCCAGATGATATCACATTTGTTTGCAGCTTGAAAGCCTGTGGTAGCGTAGGAGACATAGCGAAGGGCCGAGAAATACATGCTGCAATTGCTAGAAAGGGGTTTGACAGAGATTCTTGCATTGGAAGCACCTTGGTTGATATGTATGCCAAATGTGGCTCACTTGCAATGGCACAGGAGGTGTTTGAAAAGCTTCCAGTTCGAAATGTAGTGTCTTGGAGTGCACTTATTGCAGGATATACAAAACAAGGGCTCGGTGAGGAAGCCTTGAACTGTTTTGCACAGATGCAACTGGAGGGTGTCTCTCCGGATGCTGTCACGTTCGTTTCCTGCTTGAAAGCTTGTGGCAGTGTAGGAGCCATAGACAAGGGTCGAAAAATACATGCTGAGATCACCAGAAAGGGGTTGGAGAGAGATCCTTCTGTTGGCAGCATCTTGGTTGATATGTATGCCAAATGTGGCTTGCTTGCAAAAGCACGAGAAGCATTCGACCAGCTTTCTGTTCGAGATGCAGTGTCATGGACTGCACTGATCGCAGGGTATGCTGAACACGGGTTTGGTGAGGAAGCAATGAGTTGTCTCGAACAGATGCAGTTGGAGGGTGTGTCTCCCGATGCTGTCACATTTGTTTGCAGCTTGAAAGCTTGTGGCAGCATAGGAGCCATAGATAAGGGCTGTGAAATACATGCTGACATTGCCAAAAAGGGGTTGGAAAGAGATCTTTTTGTTGGCACCGCCTTGGTTGATATGTATGCTAAATGTGGCTTGCTTGCGAAAGCACGGGACATGTTTGATAAGCTTCCACTTCGAAATGTAGTCTCATGGAATGCACTAATTGCAGGATATGCCCAAAACGGGCTTGTTAAGGAAGCAGAGAACTGTTTTCAACAGATGCAACTACAGGATCTGTCTCCAAATGTAGTTTCATGGAATGCATTAATTGCAGGATATGCTCGTGTAGGAGAAAGTAGAATTGTTTTTCGTATGCTTGACAAGATGAGAGGAGAAGGTGTAAATCCAGATGATGTCACATTCCTTAGTGTTCTTATGGTGTGCAGTCATGCAGGTCTAGTGGATAAGGGCCAAAAGTACTTTGAGGCCATGAGCAAAGACTTCAATATTAGCCCAAGTCTTGAGCACCACACTTGTATTATTGATCTCTTTGGCCGTGCAGGCCAATTAGATGAAGTAAGAGCGATGGTGGAAAAGATGCCTTTCCAACCTAATCTTGCAGTGTGGCATACTGTGTTGGGTGCTTGCGAAAAATGGGGTAATGTAGAGCTTGGAAGACAGGCTTTTGAACATGCAGTCCGATTGGATGAAAAGGGTGTTGCAGCCTATATTTTAATGTCTAACATCTATGCAGGGGCTCCCATGCAGGATGATGAAAAGAAGATCGAGCCAATAAGACAGACTGAACATGCATGGAAGAAGCCAGAACAGAGTTGAACTGACGTTAATGGAATTGTGCATACCTTTGTGGTAGGGGATACTAAACATTCCCAAAGCAAGATATATATGCAAAGCTAGAAGGCCTTTCCCTGACAATGCAGGAGGAGGGCAATGCTTTAGATTGCCATTCTATGTCTTTGGACACGCCCAATGTTGCAATGAACAATGGATTATGTGGGCACAGCGAGAAGTTGTCTATTATGTGTGCTTTACTCTGTCTATTATGTGTGCTTTACTCAACACACCCAAAGGAACACTAAGGATAGAGCATGATCAATTTTGATAGCAATGGTCTCTAGACATGCATCGCCACCATCATTTGAGATCAGATATGCTTATGGAAGAATGCATGAGAAGAGGTGCAAACACTGATACAAAAGATCATGATCATGCAATTTTCACCAAAGGGGAATTTCATAGAGGCAAAGGAAGAAGCTCTAGTAAATTTAATAATCAAGATAAACAAAAATATTTTTACAACCCTGGAAAATAATCTCCATTTTTGTCAGGTTACCATAATCAACATCAAGGTCCTTCTACTCAAAGGGGGACATGCACCTCCAATGCTTTTTGCAATATTTGCATTACTATGTAGGGGTACATTTCCAATTCCTTCGATTTTGTGCCATGTATCATCTCCCATCACAACATTCTCGCTTGGATTTCCATTAGGACATAGTTCTAAGAACCAATCCTTTTAAAAAGTCATGTGGTTGCTTGCCCCTAAGTCCAAACCACCATGTGTTCTCATGGTTGTAACTAACTCTGATATTGTCTGACTACTAGTTGTATCTCTTCGTTTCTTCATGCATTCGGTTCCTAATGTCCTAAGATACCACAATACAATTGCCTATTCTTTTAGGAGTATTGGTTTGATAGCCTCCTCTAACAGGGTTTTCACAACCTCTAGGATGCCATTCTATGTACCAATATTGGCACAAAATCTTATTTTCATTGATCAAATGACAAAAAGGAAAATGGGAAGTTGTTTGCAATAAGTATGGATGCATAGCTATAGAACTTAAGAATCCTAGGTCCATCATTGCAAAAGATGCCAAGATTGGCCATACATTTAGGATTTCATCAAGGGTCCCAATTCAAAGAGCCCTTGAAGTTCATCATCGATCAAGATGCATACTTGAGTATACTATGGCATACCGCAATACAATGTGGCATCAAAGGTTTGGAAACCTTAACTCCAATAGTCCACTATCTTTGAAGATTATAAACATGGTACAAGGAATTTCATAGATTTACTTTCAAAGAGATGTTTGCAAGTCATGATGCATGGTAAAGCTATATAAAATGCCATTTCCAAATATCATGGTATAGGAGCTTATGTGTTCTTTAGATCACATATTCAAACATATGGGTTATGCTTCCATTAAAAAGCTACTACACACCACCATGCCATGCACCAATGTTGATTTGTCCATTGCCACCATGCAATAAACCGCCATGTCTCCAAGCTTCCAAGAGCCAGAAGTAAGTATGCAGGACATTGCAACCCCCCATAACCATATTTTCAAAGACCAAAGGCTATCATATGCAAAGATAAATACACAAATGACAGCTAAAACTCCCTTCGAAGATCACTTTGCCAACAAAATTTAACTAGAAGATGCAACATAGAAAATCAACAAGATGACCTCTTTATTGACCATACAAGACTCCCGCTCACCATCACAATGTTTGTTGTGGATTAAAAATGCAAAAGACCTAACCATGTAACCACTCGACCTCTAGAAGGAGCTGCCCTTGAAAATATACTACCAGAAGATGGAATGCCAAAATTCGACTCTCATTGTATCTCTTTCTTTTTCTTATTCTTTTTTTAGGTGCAGGTTTTGAAGGTGTGATGATGAAGAAATATCATTGATGGAGTGGCTTCAATTAATCAAGAGGTGCTCTTGATGATGAAGCTAAATAACTATAAAGCAAGGAGGTCAAAACTCATATGTGAGGTGATAGGCCCATAGAGTATGAGATGATGTGGACTTTTTCTTTTTTTAGCACTTACAAATTATTTTAGATCAAAAGTTATGGCAATGAGAAAATTTGCTAAACTTTGATAAAAAGAGTGCTCAAAATGATGATGTGGAAAATAGATGCATATGTTGAATAGCAATTATGACTTTGTAGCTTAGGTGGCATAGGAATGAAGTGGCAATGTGCCATGTGGCTACTGATGTAACAGCAAAGGTGGCTACTGAGATGGCAATTGAGGTAGATTGCCTGCATGATAGTGATGACATGGCACTACTAATTGTCTATTGATGACATAGCTTGAGTATCACATGTCACTCGTAGGTGACTCCTTATCTCCTACCCATTGTACCACGTGTCCTATGTGGCTACTACAAGGTATGCTTACATTGCTTTTAGATAAGCTATATGTTATAAGAAAGTGATGGCCTTATGATTTTGACCCGACTATCTATCACATGTCTTATCGATCTACCATGTGGCCCAACTATATATCATTGTCTTATCTATCTGTTGTTGAGAGAGGCTACATCATGTGTCTTATCTATGGAGAGAGGCTATAACTTGTGTGGAGAAAACTCAAGGTGAGGTGGCATACTAAGGAGGAGGAGGATAGCTTAATGAATGGCTTCTCTCAATGATGTACAAGGTTGGAGGCCAAAGAATGATGGTGGCATAAAATTGTTGAGCTTTCCCCACGTTGTGCTACAAAGATAATGCACAGATGAGAGATGATGGTTGCTCATACTATTGCATAGTGTTTTAGGTGTATTGAGCTTGGCTTGCTACATTACGATTGGTGTCCACAAGCCTAGTATGCTGCTCTATGCACTATGGGTATCATATTTTTATTGTAGCTTGCTATTGTGTTTGCTTGTTGCATCAGTCTAGTTGTCAGTGGTGTTTTACTACTTATGTTGTAGGATAATGGAGCTCAAAATATAAGGTTGTAAAGCAAAGGTAGTATGAGCAAGGTTTGAGAAGGATAGGAACTAGCTTAGCTCCATAGGCAATCGAGAGAATTCAAGTACTATGTAACTGCTCGCGGTGCATCGAAGGGCTAAGTTGCTAAAACTTGGCAATATGAACATTGGCACAACCAAGAGGTAGAGATGGTGTAGATTATATCTTTCAAGAATTCGGCCAACGACCTGGTATGGTTCTACATCAAAAGGTTGATCTTGATGGCACTCTCACTGCAAGGGATTATGGGGATGACATGCACTTCACAATATCCAAAGCATCACATGCACCATTGATTATGGTGGCACAAAGGTCGAGATAGGTTGTTGTGCCATGCAGACCAATAAGGGCTTATGGTGGCAATGACTTTCATTTCACAAAGCCATATTCTTTGCCTTAAGCTCCAAAATCCCTTGTTCCCTTCTACTCTTGCATCAGCCTTAGTATCTCCATTGTCTTCATTGCTTTCCGCATGCCTTCCACAGCTTTGGTTCTAATCACCATGTTCCTCTCCTTCTGGTTTTAAAAATTCTAATGTCCGGCATGAGATGCAGACCACACAAATAGTGACGATGTCAAGACAAAGGAATCAACCCTTCTTCACGTCCTATCTAAGAGATCATGGTGGACACTATAAACTCCTTTTGAAACATAATCAACTATACAAGTTTGCAAAGTTGGTATGGATGGAGTTTTGGGATGCTACAGTCTCCAATGCCTTAATGGAGAGGTACTCACAGCAACAAAAGTCTGTACTTTGATGAATGGAATGTTTTCCTACATAGGAGCTATATCAAGCTATTTTTCATCTTTCCTCAAGTCCCAAAATTCTTCTACTTCCTAGTGTGATGAGAGCTTTGATGACTTCTTTGAGCAAGGTAACTACTCTTCTTTGTAGGGTTACGTGATAAACAAAAATAGTAGATGTGAAGCTATGTTATTTATTTATTTTCAATTTCTTTTTGAATACATAAGATTAGAAAAGAGTTTTGGTAATGTCCCTAGAATTATGTTGCCTTCGTTAGAGGTGTATGGGAATATTAGCAATAAGTGGATTGGTCGGGAGTTTTACAAAGAGTTTTGAGGCCCAATTGCAAAAAATTATGAAGGGATAAACCCCATTATACATTGGGTCCAACATGCTCTGCTACTCTGTTGCTTCCAGCCACATTCCATGGCCTGCACTTCCAACACATATTTTTGCTTGTTTCCTCCAAGCTCACCCTTTGCCTCTTGTTTTAGTTCTCTAAGCATCCACGGCCTTAGAAAACCTCCCTATCCTTATGCCCTGTCCCTCACTGGTCCCCAAGTCCATTCCCATTCCTATCCCTGATCCTTCGTCTCTACTTTTTGGCCCTTTTAATATAGAAACAATGGTCTGTAGGGAACTAGATATTAGTTGGCCAAGCTTGAATTGCTAGCCAAGCTCCCCTTGGTCCCCTACACCTCCTTATGCTCTTACTAAGTCATTGTAGGAGGGCCACTAGGGAGAAGGAGCATAAAAGTAACATTTGGGTGACCAACCAAGGAGTCTGCTATGGCAACCATTGAACAAGAAGTTGGAGCTACCAGCAAGCCACCACCAAACAAAGACAAAGGCAGAGGCATTGCTAAGAAGCCAAGCGACCAAATGACACTTGGCAGATAAATCTTAGATGGCGAGTTCTCATAGTTGGAGCCTCAACCTCGGCAATCTCCTCCTAATTGGAGCCTCAACATAAGCAATCCCCCCTTGATTGGAGCCTCAACATCGGCAATTCCCTCCTAATCAAGCTCTATTCCCACCACCTAGTGCTCTTGAACATGTGGGGGTGCTAGACACATTCATTTCTGATGTAACAAATAGAGCTATAAGGAAGTTCAGTGCACATTGCATAGTGAAAGGGGTATAGCATTATGGGTCCTTCACCATATTATAAAGCATTAGGTACCCTTGCAGATGATCAGAAGTTCCCATAGGCAATATGGGCTCATGATATAGCAAATCAGGTGGCCCTCTCTCAACTACAGGTGTCCAAAACACAACTCCCTCAAGGTGGCTTTCACTTCTCTCATAGAGAATCATTAGAAGTTGCAAGTAGAGAATGTGGCTTTGGTCATCTAGCTCCAGGATAATTAGGTGTCTCTTTAGATTGTGGATGCTAGATCGCAGAGGTACGTAAGTGGGTTCCCTCCTAGAGACAAAAATTGACCCTTTCTATAGCCTCAGATTCCACCCCTTGAAAAAAACTCGCTCAGTTGAAGGCTAAGAATGCAAGATTGAGATATGAGAATGAAGTTCTCAAGGACCAGTTGTGCACACATGAATAGATAGAGAGATTGATGTGGGCACATTCGTCCCTTGATGAGAATCAAATTAAGAGGCCATGCCGATGCAAGGAACTAATGATGAAGATGAACTTTCCAGCCAAAGAGGCCCCTCGTATACTAACAGACCCCATCAAAAACCATACTCCAACACTATCCACCAAGTTAATAGTGTCCAAGGTTGCTGCCACCAAAGGAACCAAGAAAATAGGCACTTAACACAGTGCCAGTTTTGGTGCTTTCTTTTGATGATGGGTCCATGCACTACTAATGGTGGAGTTCAAGCGGCGTTGCCCTTCCCAGACTGTGCCTAGCCCAAAGAACTCTCCAACAAGGTCTTTAAGCTCACCTCAACCTCATTTCTCATTTGTTGAGACTCTCTCTCTTGCCACTAATGTCTTGCCAACAACCCTATTTACTTCAATGGACATCCTATGGGAAATTATTGTGCAAGGAAGATTTCATAGTAACTTACTGCACTCTGGAGAGGACATTATCTAGTGCCCAAAGTGTTATGACTTCCTCTCAACCTTCAAACTATCAACCTCCAATGTGTTTCATTCCTTTGAATTATCTCCCAGCTAAAGTTTCATTTTTAAGACTTCCACACATGAGTTCAATATCACAATCAAGGCAAAGGAAGAGTGCCAGTGAATAACCTATAAAGTAGAGTGGTGAGCCCTTATGGTACAAGTTTGCAAACTTCCTCAACCTACTACTCTAACCCAACCAGCTTATTTTGACAAGCTTCTTTGGCTGGTCGAGTGGCTCTGAAAATCATTGCCATTGAAGCCCCCACAATGGGGCTCAATCTTTTGGAGGTTTGCCAAACTCTGATCACTAAGTGGATAGAACCACAAGTGCAACATAAAATGTATAAATATAAGTTTGTACACTTAGGAATTATAGATCCAAATGTGGTGTCAATGATTGAACAATGAAAGAAAGAATGGAGGATAACCTTGATGAGGTGCCAATAGGCATTAATCCCTTGTATCCCTGGTCACCACCAATACTGACTCAGGCCACTCAGGATTTGCCCCATGTCTGTTGTTGCATGCAATGGGTTAAAAGCTTGGGGCCTCTATAGATCCTCCACCTCATCTACCCCCCATCTCTCTACGATGCCAATGACTTGCTACTCATCATGCCTCGGGGCGTGCACCACTAAGAAATTGTAGGTATCATGTGCGTTCAAGGGGTCCTTAAAAAATGTCTGTCTCAACTAAAACAAATTTCTCAATATAATCACCCCTCTTTACTTATGAGCTAACAGATTTTTCCCTAAATTTTAATTAAGAAACCCCTCCTGTTATTGTAATTCTATCAAAATTTTCCCAAATGTGGCAATAAAATACCCCTCCATTTGAATGCACGTGGTATACTAAATTTTCTGGAGGCGAAACCCTTGAGAGTATCATGCCAAGACTACTTTGACTTGTAGCCATTTAAAAACCCAAGAGAACTTCTAGAAATGTCATAGTTAGAAGTCAGATCAATCAGAGTTTTTGCAACAACAAGGAATCTGGTCATGCCTATGTACTCAACCAAAGAAACTTGCAGTTGTCACTAGAAGAGAGACTATGAAGCTCATAGAGATGATTGGGTAAGAGATATGAGGAGCTAGTCAAAAGTGTTGCCATCCAAGACAAGTTGCATCACTTGAAGAAATACAGTATTTTAACTTGGTGAGGAACTCAAGAGTTGGCCATTTAGGCAAGGAAAGGCCCCGAAAAGGCCAATCCAAATGAGCAAGCATTTGTAGCCTCAATCATAGGTAGAGGAAAATGTAGAATATCTTAGAGACATAGCTATCAATAATAAAGTCAGCATCATGAGTAGCAACATTAGCATCCAAGAGGGCATCATTCTAATAGAGGAAAATTTAAAGGAATAGGTAAA
The DNA here is from genome assembly GCF_047967505.1 of Dipteris shenzhenensis. NCBI lineage: Eukaryota > Viridiplantae > Streptophyta > Polypodiopsida > Gleicheniales > Dipteridaceae > Dipteris > Dipteris shenzhenensis. The sequence goes on along the minus strand of NC_141622.1, from coordinate 11,157,533 downwards.
GCACCAATATTCCAAAGATATAATGTGGCTATTGTCACAAGTTTTCACAAGTTTGGAAATTACAAAATAGATTTCAATAAGAAGTAGTATGACCAATGAGGTTAATCCACCAACAATAGAGAAATTTTTTATAGAGGAGGGAATCATCAGGGTGGTGATATCAAAGTCAAAGTCATTGTGCCAATGAACTTGACATAATGTATCTTGTGGGCAAAAGGTTTGCAAAGTAGAGAGAGTAATTCCAAGTTAAAATGTTGTTATCAAGTTGACCATGTAGATTAAGATCCATGGTATATTGATCATGGGTGCATCATCTCACACAAGAGGAAATGAAGAATGGAAAAGACATAGTCCGAGTACAAAAGGATGGATGGAGATGAATGTATAATCAAAGCTAAAGCGAGAGGAAATAAGATAGTTGGAAAAATAGTGAAAGAAGGATGCTTATTCAAAATGCTTATTTTAGTACCAAACTTGCATGTTATGTGAGTTCAACATCAATTAATATGACAAAAGATATGGTCATGTCCTGTAGAAGTATAATGCAATTGAGAAATCTCAATATGGCAAATGGAATTCCTAAAATTGAATTTCTTGGAAAATTTTGTGACGAATGTTGCTTTGGCAAACAATCGATAGAAAACTTTGAAGGAAGCACCTCTTGAAGATGTACTCTTGATTTGACACATGTGATGTATGGGGTTATGACAAACCCATAGAATTAATTGTTCAATGTACTACTTGACTTTCATTGATGATTACAGCAAATATTGTTGGGTCTCTTTTCTCAAGGAAAAATTCAAAGTCTTTTTTCAAATTTCAAGCTCGCTTAAATTCATGATAGAACTAGATAAGTAGAACGATCAAAGTCCTCATATGAGATAGAGGTGGTGAATAAATGTCTTTTACATTGATGAGCTTTTGCAAGCATAATTGAATCTGAAGACAATTCACATCTTTAGACACTCTTCAAAAGAATTTAGTAGCTAAAAGGAAGAAGAACAATTCAGTAGATGATACTAGAGCAATGCCCAGTGACAGGCATCTTCTAAACCCATATTGGGAAGAAGAAATTGACCCTATGAACTTCTTGGTTAGTTGAAAGAAAGAACAAGACTTAGCTCACACTGCTAGAGCAATGATTAGTGAGAAGCGTCTTCTAACTACTTGGTTAGCTGAAAGAAAGAACAAGGCTTTAGCTCACAATGCTAGAGCAATTATCAATGTGAGAAGCATCTTCTAAATCAGTATTGGAAAGAAGCAATCCACATTATAAACTCATTGGTTAATTAGCTTTTGACCAAAACAATTAAGGGTATGACACCTTATAAGGCACTCACTAGATATAGCGATGCATTGGGCATATCCACGTAATGGATGCATAACATATCCCAAAATACATGACAACCACTGTTGAAATTTGGATGTTAAGTCATGCAAATGCATTATGGCTGGCTACAATGATGAGAGCAAAGGATACAGGTTGTATGATGCCATCAAGCAAAATGTCATTGTCTTTAAAGATGTAATGTTTAATTAAGAATCAAAACGGAATTCATTAAATATGCAAGAGACAGTCACATCAACTTCTTAGTCGCATACAGAGAAGGTTGATAAAGAAGAGCAAGAATTACTAGAAGATCCCTCTAAATAGAAACAACTCAAATGGACCACCAACTAGGTTGAAATATGCTTAGAAAAGCAAAGAAATCCAAGTTAAAAACAAAAATTTTGCTCTTATGACTGGCTATAGAAGACCCATTGTACTTTGAAGACAAGCCAAAATGGCAAACCACTATGAATGAAAAAATGGATGCTTTGTGGAAAAAAACACTTGGGATATATGTGACCTTCCATTAGGATGGCAATTTGGAAACAAGTGGGATTACAAACTAAAGTACAATCTAGACGGTAGCATTGAAAGATACAAAGCTAGACTAGTCACAAAAAGTTTTGCACAATAGTATGGGAAAGATTATGATGAGACTCATGCACCAATAGCAAAGCTGAATTCCATAAGGTTTTTGATATCTATTGCTACACTTAACAACTAGAATGTGTACAAGTTAGATGTAAAAATTCTTTTCTCAAAGGATACCTAGATGAGGAAGCCCACATGCAACAACCCTTACTATATGTTGGACAAGGAAAAGATACCCAGATTTTCCATCTCAAAGGAAAGTCAATGTCTTAAAGTAGGCATCCAAAAGTTGGTACTACTTTTTTTTTTGTAGGTTTGGGATACACCAAGTCCAATGCAAATCATACTCTCTATTATAAACTTCAAGGGAAGACATTACCATCGCTCTTTTGTATGTAGATGATATAATTATGATAGGAAGCTTTCATAGCTTCATCAACAAGATGAAAATTCAGACTTATTTGTAGAGTTTGACATGAAGGATATTCAAATTACTTGTAAGGCATGCATAGATGGTCCATTTTAAAAATTATGCCCAGTCCTATATGATTCATAATATTTACAACATGCTCAATCCTATATGATTCATAATATGTTCAGTCCTATATGCTTCATAATATGCTCAGTCCTATACAATTCACATATTTAGAATATGTGTGACATATTCCAATCTCATCGATATATCTCTATATGCATTATTAAACTAGTATTCAATTTTGGAGAGACTCAAATAGCACCTTCATTAGCTAATGAAAATATATTGATACTCTCCTAAGTTTCATATAGTATATTGCAGGGTTGTAGCGACTCCCATGGAGCAAAACTTGAAACTTATAAAATATCTAGAAAAGGCTACAATAAATGAAAAATATCAGCAATTGCTCATTAGATCTCTTATATATTTGACTATCACAAGGCTAGATATTTGTTATCTAGTAAGCTCACTTGCATAGTTTATGGCATATCCAAAATAGTCTCACAAAAATGCAATGAAGAGAGTCTCAAGGTATACAGAGATAAGGGCTCAAAATATTCCATTACCCCTTCTAGTACTGGGACCTCAACCACCATCACCATGAATTCTCTCCTGAGTTAAGTATTGGTGGAAGAGGAACCTAGTTAGTGGGGAGACCCCAAACCTACCTTCAATGGAAACAACTATCCCCAACATTGTGACAATGCAAATCGGTCCAACATTATAAGTCATTACATTATACAAGATGACCAATGCATTTTGGTCTACCAAATAGCACCGATTCGTCAAAAAAGGGGATATATGAACAACCTAGACAAGACACCACCCATTCAATTCCATATGTGTCAAGGGCCACACCCAACCAATGAGTGTCCATATAAGGGGAAACCTAATCAACCAATCACATGTGCACCAGCGTCTAATACACCACCGCCATTATGCACTGGGTGTGTGGTATGGACCATATTTTTAAGAATTTCTCAATGAGAAGGCCATCTAAGTCCAGAAGCCTTAACTCGTTAAGCGTTGAGAGAGACCAAGTGTTAGCAATATCCTTGAATGTAATCACAAGGTTGCAAGCTGAATCCTTTAATAAAGAGCTTTGCAAACAAGCCAAAAGGGATAAAGCTAGCACATCGAAGCCTAGAGAGGCAACTGAATCAACACGAGTAAGCAGCAAGGGTGCAACAAAGATTGGGAAGGGACAAAATAAGGTCATCATCCAAGATGTGTCAGATGAAGACACGGCCTCCCTAACAACAGGCTAGCAACATCCTCCTCCTCTGGTGGTACCTTTTTTTTTTGTGGGTAGAATAAAGTAGTGTATATTTATTAATTTATATCATGTCATACATCCAAAAAAGGGTAAAATCAGAAATGTTTATTGTGGCTAGTATAGCCCTTACATCCTGAGAATAATCAAAAGTATAAACTCCTACATCAAACATCTCAAGGATGAAATGAGAAGCTAAAGGTATCTTCCTAAAAATCTGATGCATCAATAGAAAAGGTGTCTGAAGAGTGTCCGTGAGCAACAGTTGTGTCAGAGGAGTGACCATGAATAGCAACAAGGCCTTGAATAGGGTCAATGGACATAAATGATAGTTGAGTAGCATGAGTAGACATAGGAATGTCCTATATCTACATTTTGTCACCTGGAGAGGCAACTTGGGTTTGTTTAGAAGGGGAGTTGATGGAGAGGCTCCCAAAGTTAGATGTAATTTGTGTAGAACCAACAGCAGCAAAAGTAGAGGGAACTTTACTTGTAAAAGCTTGAGGTGTTGAAACTAGGGAGGAGGGAAGGAGTTCACCAGTTGAAGCAGACCTTCTTTGAAGAAAGGGAGGAATCTTTGCATGCTCATCTGAAATAAAACATGAAATCTTGTGTTGGCAATATCTGCACTTATTCTTTGATGCTCAAGATTGTATGCACCAATGATGAAGTCGATTCTCCTTTTTTCCTATTCCACCATGCAGCAAACATAGCATCAGTAGTAAGATCTATATGATTAAATTGGAAATTATTTCTAGATATCCATATGAACCCGAGTGCATGGGCCTTGATGATAAACCAAGGCTCATGCCTTATCCTGCAAGCATCTCCTAATAGAATGACTTTCCAATTAACAGGTTCACCACATTCCATCTGGATAAATTTCCATACTTTCCTAGCATGAGGACAGGCAACAAACAAGTGGAAGACATCTTCAACAAGGTTAATGCATCTCATACATTTGCCATCTCCTTTGCCAATGTTGAGACCTCTTGAGTTAGACCATACAAATTTATGAAGTATTAGCCATGCCAGACGAGACATTTTCTGAGGCACATTTTTAGCTCAAATTCTGTGGAATCTGTAGTACCATTTGGTTCTATCATCATTCAACTTCCATCTACTATTGAGAGTTTTAAATAGATCCTCCATATCAGCAGTAGGAGTTGGGATGGGTAATAAAGAAGAGCAACCCACCCAGCTGAACTCCTTGTGAATGCACAGTACTGAACCTCCCTTCCAAGACACCTCCCCTTCCCAAAGTTCCAATCTTGTCATAATCAATCCTTGCTGTTGGTTGGATAGAGAAAACTCTCTTCTGATTTCAAGCCAGGTTTTCCATTTGATATGTTCTCTACTCCACAGTTGGCCCCAAGTTTGAAGTCCTTTCTTGAACAGCTTAGCTGCAACTGTAAATTGCTCATCTATCAAAGTAGCAGATCTAAAGATGGAGGGCACGCACATAGAATCAAGCAACATGAAGTTGCCTTTAGTAGTGAAGAGAATGTAGGCTTTTATCTCTTCAAAGGCTCCCCAAATGGACTTCCACAGGGGACTCCCCTTGGGTTTACAAGGTTCAGGGTTAAAAAGAGTAGACACAAAGGAATACTTTTTCCAATTGGGGGCTCTATAGGGTCTAACGTAATTCATGTTTCTCAAGAGAAGCTGTGCCCAATCTTCCTCAAGATGAAGAGCAACTTTGATGATCCAAGTGGCTAATAGTTTTTTTGCAGTAGAGGAGATGTCAATCATTGCTAACCCCCCCTCCGCTTTGGGTTTAATACAATAATCCCATCTAGCCTTAGAAATCTTAGTGGACCCCCCCCATGAGAAAGATCTGCATAGTTTGATAAATCTGTCCAAGGCAGTCTTGGATGGAGACCAGCAAGATAGATAGAAAATGATAATAGGATAGAGACAGTGATTAAGAACCATTTTCCTTCCTGCCAGATTTGCTTGGAAGCTTCTCCATTTATCTAGTTTCTTCTGGAATCTGTCGAGCACTAGTCCCACCTCTGCTTCATTGTGACATCAAATCCCATCGGTATCCCCAAGAGTCTAAATATTGTACCTTTTTCTAGCTTCTTGCATCCTAGCCATTGAAGGACCCCCTGATCTTCCCCACTGAGTGTGGCATACCCTGTCTTGGAGTGGTTGATAGATGAGCCTAAGGCATGACAAAACATCTCTAGGTAGTCCATTACACAAATGACATCTTGATCAGTGTTTCTAGGAGTCAAGGTAGTGTCATCAATAAACTACTGGCATAGCTATTGTTTACCATTAGTGAGTTCAATCCCTTTAAGAGCTCCCTCGTGTATCTGACTTCTAAGGAGCCATCCTAGAGAGTCTGCAACAATTGCAAATAAAAGAGGAGCTACAGGATACCCTTGTCTGATTGACCTTTTGAGAAAAAAGGAGTCACTCATAATGCCATTAACATTGTCCCTAGCAGTAGCATTGGTAAGTAACAACTTAACACTAGAAAGAAATGAGGGGCCCATACCCATATCTTGCAAAGATTGTATGATAAAATCTCATTCCAACCTGTCATAAGCTTTATCAAAGTCCACCTTAAGAAAACATATATCATGTTTGGTCTCTTTAGCATACTCACACCCTTCCTAGATGATGATAGCTTCCAAAGGGTGATGTCCCTTGATGAACCCTTTTTGTTTTGGTAGTATCCAATCCTTCATTTTACTTTGAATCCTTAAAGCTAAAGCTTTGGCAAATATCTTGTATCTGCAATTTAACATTGTGAGGGGTCTCCAATTTTTTAGTTCATCCTTAGAGCCTTTCTTAGGGATCAACTTTATAATTCCTCCATTTAGATTGACAGGAAGACAACCTTCCTTGACACTTTCCTGCCATAGGAGTAAAAGGTGAGGCCTAATTAGTTCCCAAAAGGATTTGTAAAACTCAATGGGAAGACCATCTTCCCCTAGAGTCTTCCCATCAGTCATAACATTTACAGCTTCTTTCAGCTCTTCAAGACTGAAGGATCTTTCTAAATAGGGGAGGTCAAAGGATTTAACAGCTTTATCCGTTATTATTTGGCAGAGTTGTCTTGCCCTCTAGGTGTCCTCATTAGGAGGGGAGGTGTTAGAAAGTAAATCCTTGAAGTGATTTTCAATATACTCAATATTTTCCTTAGGGTTGCTTAGATGAGACCCATTTGGTCCTTTAAGAAGAGGAATCTCCTCTTGACACCTTTTCCTTCTAATAATTTTGAAAGTTTTCTTGGTAGGCCTGTCAATCTTTCCTGCCCAGCAGTCTCTGTAGTACACTTTAGACTCATTAAGCCTAATTTGTTCTTGTTTTCTGAGCTCTCTTTTGGCCTTATTCAATTCTTCAATTCTTCATGAGCTTCTTCATTACCCTCTCTGGCTTTCTGCTCTAAGTTGCTGACGTTATTTTGGATATAATCCATTCTTTGAGCCCTTATCTGTGCCCTTTTTTCGTTGGTTGATCTTAGAATACTCTGAGAATCCTTGACTGCCAATTCCCAAGCTTGAGATGCTGATGTGTGCTAAGAGAAAGCCCTATGCTAGACCACCTTAATTAGTTTTTGAACACTCTTAAGTTGAAAGAGTTCAGGATCATCTTTGAACCAGGATGGGGGCTCCTCTTCCCAGTTCCAAAATCACATCTTAGTGAGACAGGATTGTGGTCAGACAAGCTAAGAGAGGAGTATGTTACAACTCTTAGAGAAAGCTATCTGTTGCACCAAGTAAACTCTCTATTATTACTGACTTCCACCATTTGCCAGTGCTCTTTACATTCTTCCCAAGCAAGTAGTTCAGATCCTTTGATGCATGTGCCCATTCCCTTCCATCTGTCTGATTTGCTCTCTACCATATTGAAATCTCCCATTATTATGCAATTGCCATCTGGGTATTGTAAGGATTCCCATAACTCCATCCTCTTTGGAGCTGAATTGGGAGCATAGACAGAAATGACAAAAATGTCAATTTCTTTAACACAACACTGCAACATTAACCATGTGTTGTGAGCATCTATAATGACTTGAGAAATACAATCCTTATAGTGAGATAAAATAGCTATAGCAGTCCCTCCTTTGCCATCCTCATGGGTAGTAAAAAACCAAGTCCTTCTTCTATCTATGACTTGAACACTGTCTTCAAGAGTAGACCTACTTGCCTTGACTTCTTGCAATGCTAAAAAGAGAGGTGAGAGTGAATTAGCTCTTAGCCAAAAAGCTAATTCTTCACTCCTATGTGGATCCATTAAACCTCTAACATTGAGAGTCAAGAAAGTTAATGATTTGCATAATATTCTTTTTCCTGCCCCTTTTTAGCCTTGGGTCGGGGCTGTTCACTGGCACTGAGGTTACCTTAGACTGTCTTCTCTTATGTTGAACTATTGTGAAGGATTTGTCTTGACTAATGACTTCCTGAGAAGGTATAGTATCTTGAGTGGCCTTTCTTGGATCATCCTCTAAGTCTTCTTCACTAGCTTCTACCTCTTCCATGGCATCTTCCCTATTAACATCCTCTTCAAATTTATTTGAGCAACCGGCCTCTATGACCATGTTGTCCTCTTGTTTGACAATGGCTTCCTTATCCACACTTTGTTCTTGCTCCTTAAGTGCACAAATAATGACAATAGCAATATTGGCAATCTTCCACATTGATGGTGACATTTGTAGCAACAGACTACAATAAAAATAGAGGTTTATGTTAGATATCAATGCTCCACTCTCGTGTAACTACACGGGAACCAACTAACTCTACTTGTAAGCCCCCCATATTCTATTAAGAATGGTAAGTGTACCTGGCATCTCTTCTGCTATGTCCATTTTGATGAAAATCTGAGGATTCCCCCTGGGGTTGATAAAGTTTTCCTGTTCTACTCCAAGAACTTCACCTAGCCCACTACATAGGGAGGGAAGCTGGTTACATAAGTACAAAGGCAAGTCTAGGAGCTCTACCCATATAGGAATCTTAGTAGATCTAGGAGAGTCAAGAGAAAAGTCTTTGGACCACCACTCAAGATATAAGGGCTGATTTCTAATAGTCCAAAGGCTGTTTTGCATGGCTCTAGAAGCCATTTCTGGTTTCTCAAAAAGAAAGACAAAAAATCCTTTCTTGAGGAATCTTACATTTGCTTCAATTTAGCTAATGATACCTGCTTCCTTGTGCTTGTAGTCAAACAGACTCCGGAACGAGAGGCACCACCTTTGAGACATGGAACTAGCTCGAAGGAAGTGGAGGATGAGGAGGAGTTGTACACCCCTCTTATGTGTTCTTCTGCTAGCCCTTCCAATACAGACGGGCCCTTAGTGGCGAGGTATACACAAAGAGCATCTCATGCAGTCCCTCCAGTGAAGAGAAGCTGACGATAAAAGTGAAGGAGCTGCATGCACCGATTTCAACATGAAACTGAAACAGTAGATAACAAGGACCTCGACCAAAGACTGAGGGCAAATTATGAGACAAGAGGCTACCCTTAGTGAGAAAGAAGTTAAAGACCACGACCCGTCATCAAGCATCTCAGAACCCCAACATGCTTCACAAGCAGATGAGGATGGAGCACAACATCCTGATGGAGAGGGTACAGTCAGATGAACTAGATTAGGAAAGGTATAAATGTTTTAAATGGTGGTACCTTTTCAAACGAAAGCATGAACAAGCACCTGCATGAGGCAAATGAGGCAACAATAACAGCTTCAACCCATGGCCAAGCCACAACACCTATGGGTCATGGTGAATATACCAACCCATGGGTGGGGAAATAAGATCTCACCGAGATGCATAAATTGGTATGCAAGTGCCAAGAGGAATGTGAGTAGAAGCTGAAGGCAAGCAAGAGTGCTGATACAATTCATACAAGATATGAGATGACCAAGCAAGCCTCAAAAGCCTTGCAAATACCTGAAAGGGTAGATGAAGAATATGTGTCATACCCTTCAATAGAGGGAGCCACCCTAATGCAACGGATGCTTGAAGAAGACCCCACCTTGCAACAACTAAAGGAGGATGACAACATGTCCTTATATGCCTTAGAAGAGTCAAAATCAATAGGTAGGGTACCTATCACTGGTCCTCAAGACATCACAGGGTTAGCCTCATTCCTATCCACCACTGAGATCAAGATGCCCATCGCGACACTATTACGGGGTAATCCTACTCTATCAAGAGACCTCTCGAATTGGATGAATGGGCAAATAGTGACACACCAATCCACAAATCCTGAGAATGTTGAATCTCCCAATCAAGCACACGACCTTCCAAGGGTGCCAGTCAACAAACTCGTCCAATACTTTGAGAGTGATGACACGAATGCAGTGTTACCCATCTCCTTCCATGATCAAAAAGCTATGGCAATCTTAGATGGAGAAGTAGGTGTTAGCATCATCATGAAACAATGCTGAAAAAAGTGGGGAAGTCCCGATTGAGAGAGTACTTCCTTGGTAGTTAAATTAGCTGATGGAGCACGGCTCATCCCATATGAGTACTCAAGGACATTAAAATCAAAACCTTTGGTCTCCCATATCGGGTGTGCCTTATTGTAAAGGATTTCCAAAACAACCTTGGGTATGAGGCTATACTAGGGAGACCTTTCTTGCATATGGTAGGATTGATCCATGATTAGTGCTCCAACAACCTTTATCTAAGGAAATATTAGCAAGTCGTGAGGGTTGATCTCCAAACGTGGAAGGCTCACACTAGGTCTAGAAATCTATTTGTAGTTGAATCAGATACCACCAATAGGTCTGTGCTGATAAAGCTGGTTAAAAAATATGAGAAAGATGACTATGAGAAGATTCTTGATGAACCTTGGGGTCCTTGGGGTGCTCCTTTACCAAAACTAGAAGACTTACTTAATTGGATGCATACACTGGTGGCAATAGATCTATCAACTGCTAAGGGCACTCAAACAATGCACCATGATGATGAACGACTTAACTCCATTCCACCTTTTTATACCATAAGAGCGGTACCACCTAATCAAATTGAACTAGGAATTGACAATGCCATTGATCCTAACGAGATAGATATGACTCCATCTCAACTTTGGGTAGAGCTGACATCAGTAGCAGCAGGTGCAACATGCTGACTACAAGCCATGGTAGATTGCCAAGCAAGCCGCAACCTCATCTCCTTGGAAACATTAAAACATCTTGGCCGGGTATGCCTTCAAGTATGTGATTCTAAAATTCAATCCACAGAGGGTACCTCTATTAAGGTTATTGGTTCTTTAATGTTGAATGTTTCCTTGGACAATTACATTGTGCCTTGCAAGTTTTTTGTAGCTCTTGTAGGTACCTTAACGGAAGCCACCATTCTTGGTAAAAGTTGGATCCAAGACACTTACAAAGGATGGTTTGATGAAATCGACAGTTTTCTTAGCTATAATAGAAATGGGTCGAATTCATAGATCCTTTCGAGGGGACTGAAAATCTTCCTTGGACTTGAAATCCTTCTCGATATGAGCGTTGTATATCGAAGAAATCTCCGACCATGCTTTGGAATCGAGTCAACCCAACCAGATGTGCTAAGAACTACCAAAACTGGCCCAACATTCAACACCAACATCAACATCCACTTTTGCTTCTCAACCTTGGAAAGTACCTCACCAACAAAGAAAACAAATAAGAAGAGCAATCAAGCAAGTATGGGTCCGAAAGGATCTATTGAAGGCTCAAGGATACTTTGAGGGTGAATCATATTGTTGGATTCCAAAGAACCCTCAACATATGAAGCCACCCCCTCCCCTAAACATCAAGCCTCACCATCACCAACCAGCCCCTCATGTAGACAACAAACCTCAATGTCAAAGAAGAAGACGATGCCATCCAACAAGGAAGGTACATTACCAATGGGTTCCCAGTAGACTACTCAAGGCCCAAGGATATTACCTTCGCAACTCTTATATATGGGTACCCAAGAATTGCCAGAGCAATCAACAACCCATCCATACTTGCCCTAAGCCTAAATGTACACCATTTCCATTGCAAAAGCAAGAGTAGAGCCCCAAACCTACCAATACAAAACCATCAAGTGCAGATGCACCATTCACACAAGAACCTACCCTACAAAGATGCCACAAACAGCAAGAACCTACTTGCAAGGATAAGGGAAAAGCACCAATGCAAGAGGATCATATGCAAGGGAGTTCATCTACCTCCTCTCAAGTACTTACACAAGAAGCTATCTCAAAAAGGGAGAGAGTAACACAAGAACCTGCTCGACCACAAGTCTAAAAATAGGCATGTAAATTTATTGCATCATCTTCAAGGCAATTGGCAGTAACACAAGAACTTGTCTTGAAAAAAGAGACAATAACACGAGAACCTACCAAGATGGAAGTTGAATCCATGTTGGGAGCCACACAAGAACCTTCCTTATTACTGAGAAATTTGGCATCTATCATTAGGGAATCCATGCCAGAATTGGCCACACAAGTAATGCCCATCACAACGGAAGTCCCACAAGAACCTTCCAATGTGAACAATGAATTATCTTCATCCTCCTTGACAACTTTCTCAGCCGAAACTTGGGCTCAGCAAAAGCAAAAGATCTCTAAGACATTGTGATCCTACTCACAATTGATACAGAGAGCATATATCACTTTATTACGATGAGTATCATAGAAGTGGTACAGGTGGGAGATCGTAATGTTCAATGGTGCAACACTGACAATAAGAAACATGCCAACAGTAGATCCACAAGAATATGCTCCTAAAAATGGAGTAGCTCCACCACGAGAACCTGCTATTGCATTCAAGGATCTCAAAGAACTTCAAGCAACCTTGCTACAAATAGGATGACAACTGATCGCCAATTAAAATCTCCAATAATGTCTTAGTGACTCTTCTTTGAAGTGATTATCAGACTTACATGAGGTTAGCTATGCAATTCATATTTCTTTGGTGGTCTACAAATTGATGTTCTTGCTAGGTCTGGGTCACAATTGGTCAATATGTCACTGCACTTGCCTTCTGGTGTACTCATAGGTACTAAGGCCATTTAAGTGAATAGTAACTCAGTTCCAAGTGCTAGGTCTAGGTGTGTCCATAAAGAGCACTAAAGTTATAACATGTGGAAGTCCTACCTCTCTGCTTACATGTGGAAGTCCTAGGTGAAAATAGGTGGTCAGTCCTCTTTTGGTCCTCAGCAAATCACAACTACATCATCCAAAGGGCTCCTTGGTCAGGAAGATAAGATACAAACACTACGGAAAGTCAATACACCAATCAGCATCAACAACAAATCCCATTAGCAGAGCCAAAATAGAACAAGGCACTGACTTATGCCTAATTCAACAGGGTCTTGACTTTGAGTTCACACATGGAACAACAAGTCGTTCTCCACAAGCAGCTCTCAAGGATGCATTCAACTCCAAGGTGAAGGTGATTACACCAATATGGGTTTGTGGATGAGCTTTTTGTCACCCTCAAAGCTTTTTTTCACATTCCTTTACTAACATCACCATTAACTATCTAACTTCTACTCATCCTCTTTTCTTTATTTTTCTTTTCTTTCAGCTCTAGCTTAAAAGCCTTTCCTAGAATCCCCCTTCTATAAACCTCTTCAACCATATACCTCATTTTAGGGGTTTGTATACTGTATTATCAGACTCCTCTTGATTTGATGACTCAGACAAATAAAACCCCAGATGATGCCACAACCTTATTGGGCTCAAAATACTTCCAAGCAAAGCCCTCAATGAAATGGATTTTAAAGGAACTTCAATGTAGAGAAGCAAGACAAATTGTCATGCACAACTCCAGATGTTCAAACATGGGACATAGTCTGATGAGAATCCATTAGAAGTCCCACTCAAATCAAATATGGGAATTAAGAGGAGCATGAGAATGGACTTTACTTACTCTGCTAACACTAACACCACTAGGATCTTACATCAATCCCTACTAACACCTTCTTCCTAATAACCTACCCCTTAGATTTTTTTTTCCCTTTTTCTTATTCCTTCTTTGAACGGTCACAAGTACTCAACTCGGCTCACTCAAACCCTGAGGTGCTAGTTCCAGAAAAATCACTCATCCATACTTCCAGCAATCATTCCATAACAAGGAGCCACTACATCCCTCTGCTGCAATGGACCAAAAGAAGATTCCGCCTAGTGCACAAGAAAGACTACTTTGCATGATCTTCATTGACAACTCTTCGACAATCATGAACATTGCACGATCCAGAGGATTGGATCAAGATCAGGAAGGGGGGCATGTTAACCGATTGGTTAACAATATGCCACCACTGGTTAGTGATGTGATTTGATGGACAGTAACAAGTCCGCAAAGCCAAGATTGTGTCTTGGAGCTAGATTGGGCCCAAGAGGATGGTAAAAGAATGAGAAGAGATTGTGGTATAAAGAGATTAGGATTGGCCTCCCTTCAAAAGGTGACATGTATAAAAGGCCAAATAGTTGACTTTGGTCTCCATTGTTGTATGCACAAGTTTGGAATACAAGCTCCCTCTTCTCTTTCAAGAGTGTTTTTGGGTGTTCTCTTGTTTCCCTTGTACTTCCTTTATGTTTGCCACTCCATCCCCCTTCATGCTCTCCTTCCCTCCTCCTTCTCCCTCCCTTCTCCCTCTCTACTTCCCTTCTGCCCTCTCTTCTCCCTTCTCCCCCTTCCCTCTTTCTCTTGTGGAAACACATTGCAACAATCTGGGAGCCATTTGAGTGACACATGCGGACGGCTTGTGCCTTGCATTGCTCTCATAAGGAGTAGCTTGGAGTGGAGGCTCCATCGGCATTCCTTCAAGATCCCCATGACATGTGAGTCACCATTGAGACTACACAGTTCATTAGAGGTGACCTGTTTGTAATGGAGGTCTAGTTTGTCAAAGCATGGAGTTTAGTTGCAATCGACATGGATACATAGGTATGGGAGAAGGTGGATTTGATTACAAGATAGGAGTAGATACAAGGTCCAAGGTTCCCATCCAAGCTTTCCTGGTATCCAGTTGATCACTTTGACAACAAGTTCTTCTCTGATCCACAAATGGATGCCTTGTACATAGAGGAAGATTAGTACAACCATACATTGTTGAAACATAAAATAACATTGAAGAATCTAGGTCGATATGGATGCATAATAATTAAGCATTTTTTCTTGCAGAGGTCTACCAAGGATTAATAGACATGGCAAATGCAATTGAGGGGAGACATAATGTGTTGGGCAATGTTGTAGGGCATAGGGTTGTATTGTTGTCTTCTTTTACAGGAGGGCAATGATATATGTGTCAGTTATATCAAGACCCAATGCAATCGTAAGAAAAAAGGGTAAACCATATTTTTTTATTCCATTCACTTGCAAACCAAAATGGCTTGAAATAATCGAAGGACTTTTGTTGGGCCATAATGCACAAGATCAATCAAATCTAACAACCCATGTATTTTATCAAAAGCACAAGGATATGATGCAATCTATTATAAAGGATAATTTATTTGGAAAGTGTCTGGATATTTTTGCACTGTTGTGTTTCAAAAGAGAGGTTTGCCACACTCACATACATTATTGATTTTGGAAGGTACATACAAAACTACAAAGGTGAGTCACTATGATCGATTGGTATGCGCAGAGCTCCTTGATGTAGCATTGTCTCTTGAGTTGCATGGGATTATTAGACAATTTAATGGTCATCCCATGTGATGTATTAAATGCCTCTGTTGCTTGCATGATTTATGGTAAATGTAGTCGTTGTTACCCATGTGCCCTCCCTCAATGTATTGTAGTGGTGGCTAATGATTGTTATCCTATTTGCATGCGTCGAGATGATGGCAAAAAGATAGAATTGAAAGAGTATGCTACAATCATTGGATTGTGCCTTTTAATCCTTTCTTCTCTCTGAAGTAAAAGGCAAACATCAATATTGAGTTTTACTCCACAATCACATGTGATGTATACAGGGGTTCTCTTATGAGTAGTCTTGATTCCCATGGTGCTTCTAGTGGTTTTTTTTATCGTGTTTGGTAGCTATTAGTTGTGGTGATTTCAGTTGATGATGGGGTGTTGTTTGTTCTTGATGTGGTTGTAAACATGACAATAGTTTCTTCTTGATGTGGTTGTAAACATGACTTCTTCTTGATGTGGTTGTAAACATGACTATTGTTTTGGCCATAAAGGCATCTATTGGTTTGCTCTACCTCTCATCACCATATAGTTATATTCCTAGCCACATATCTACATGAGATATAGAGCCAAAAGTGTGTTACATAAAGGCAGTATTATGCATATCGTTTACAAGTGAGACCTGATACAACTCTACTGCTTGCATGATTTATGGTAAATGTAGTCGTCCCTCAATGTACTATAGTGGCTAATGATGGTTATCCTATTTGCATGTGTCAAGATGATGGCAAAAAGATAGAATTGAAAGAGGGTATGCTACAATCGTTGGATTGTGCCTTTTAATCTTTTCTTATCTCTGAACTACAAGGCTGGCAAACATCAATATTAAGGTTTACTCCACAATCATAGCAGTTAAATATTTGTATAAATATGTTGATAAGGGACACAATACAACAACAATTAGGATGCACATGAGAAATCCTATAGAAGGACATGGAGAATTGCACAATCCAAATGATAATGGCATAGATGAGATTAGCAGGTAGTTGGATGCACAATCCAAGTGATAGTGGCATAGATGAGATTAACAAGTACTTGGATGCACGTTATGTGTGAGCATCAGAAGCATGTTGGTGGATATACGAGTTTGATATGCATGATGAAAAACCAAATGTCTAATGGTTGCAAGTTCATCTTCCCATTTTGAATAGTGTTAAATTTTGAGATGATGATTTGTGGAATGTAGTGGACAAGGAGTACAATAGAATGGTTCAAATGCAATGAACTGCATCATGATGCAAACGATCTACTTTATGTGACCTTCCAAGCGGGTGAGTTCGGAACAAAAGTAGTAAGACATGGACCAAATGAAAGTCGGGATGAAATTCGAACATAACATTGACCAAATGTACAATTTTCTGCAAGTGCTCCAGGTGCTCATCGAATGTGCTGAGCACACTAAGGTCATCCAAGAAAATCCTCATGAAATCTATCAAATAGGACCCAAAGATCTCTTGCATTGAGGTCGAGGGATCATTCCGCAATCCGAACCACATAATTGTGCAGACATAGACTCCTAGGATGTGATAAATGTTGTTTTGGGCTGGTCTTCCCGAGCCATTCAGATTTGGTTGTACCCACTATATCCATCCAAGGAGTACACCTCATGCCCTGCCACTTCATCGAGCATAGAATCCATATAGGGCAAGGGAAATGGATCAGGAATTGTGGCCACATTCAGCTTGCAGTAGTCGACACAAATCCGCAATTTCTTATTTTTCTTTGGCACAATGACAATCGAGGAAATCCACTCTAGATTTTCAATTGGTGCGATGAATCCCACCCGCAACAAGCACTCCAGTTCTTCACGCACTTGCTTGGCCACGTGCGGATTCATACGATACCTCTGTATCTTCATCGGAGTGACATCTAGTTTGAGGTTGACCTGGTGCTGGTAAAACTTTGGATCCAGACCCTTCATATCCGCATAGTTCTAGGCAAACACATTGAAAAATTCCCACAACAAGGCAATCAATTTTACTGCGGAATTCAGTTGTTGTCAACAAAGTGCTGACTTTGATTGGTTTAGATGCACCATCTGCTCTAAACCGTATCTAGAGCATCCTCCTGAATGCACATGAGTTTGCTCATTCATTCTTCGAATTCCCTCTCTTGCTGCAAGAGATTCTGCATATTTAATTTTGTTGCTACTTGCTGGGGCTCATACTCCTCCGGAACAGGGCTAACCGCATCCACAACTTTGATGCATGTAATTGTTTGTATTGCCTTCCACATCGATGGTGAAGATAGGAACCAACTCTGGATTTGCCTTGAGAAAGGCTTCCTCCTCATCATCCTCCAATCCATCCGCCATGTTCACTGTCTCGACCAACACAGGTCGAACCACATTCGCCAATGGTGCTACCACTCCCATTGTGACCCGCACTTTCTTCTTTTCTCTCCACACTGAAATGATGTTCTGCTCCCAATTTTGCTTGACTTTTGCTTGCCACAACCAAGGCCTACCCAAAAGGACACTATACTCTGGTATTGCGGTTTCCATGTTGAGCACCACAAAGGACACCACAAATGATATGCCCAACACCTCCAAAACAACGGCCCGTAAGATTTCGAGTGGTCAAACCCAGCGTTGATCAACCATGCGGACTAAGAATTGTGCCGGCTCCCAAGACATCCATCCCATTTCTTGGCAGATCTTCAAAGTGACAATATTGACCCCCGAACCGCCATCTACCAGCACCTGAGCAAAGGTCCGACCTTGTGCCTTTGCGGAAATCACCAAAATTCTCATGTCAGTCAAAGGAATTACTGGAATTGGGCATGAATCAGCTTGACATAGCTCCACCTCTTCTGGTTCATACTCCACGTGCAGGGAATGCAATAATTGCCAGTGGAATCCCAAAACCAGATTAAGCAATCGGCCCAATGAAATTTGGATAGGAGACTCCAAAATGCACTCCAACCCTGGCTCCCTTTGTGGAGAATTCGCCTGCCTCTTGGCTTGGTTAGCGACCAACAACGGAGTTGCTTTGACTGTCGTCGGACCATTTTCTGGTAAGTGTAATTTGAACTTGGCTTGAGTCTTCGCCTCTAATTGAACAACTGGTTCCGCAAACTACACCTTTCATACCTCACTAGGCATCGTTGCGAACTCTGGCAAAGACATCAATAATGGCTCCTTTGTCTCACCAACTTGTAGACTTGGCATCACACGTGTTCTTGAGCTGACCAATCCAGCATCTTGTCACCGTTCCTGGGAGTCGATCCTCGCAACTTGGTACCAGCATGGGTGATTATGCTAATCTCCGGGCACACCAGCGAATCATCATCAACAATGTGTACCATCGAAGTGCTGGGCATTTTCTCGAACATTTGTTGCCGCTCTGTGTGTTACCGATCCCATTCCTAAGCCTCCAGGCAATCGTTCCGCCAATGGCCTTTGCCCATGCAAAACAAACAGGTTTTTGGGCGATCCGACCATGACCTTACGCATCGGCATCCGCATCTGCATCCACGGCCACCGTCGCCTCTGCCTCGTTGGAACGTCTATTGCTGGGGCTGAAACGCTTATTGCTATGGCTTTTCTTGCACAAAAGATGCAGCCACATCTTGCTGCTGACCAACCACTCTCTGGCTGCGCCCATTGTAATGGCATCCCACCGTGTTGTGTGTATTAGTCAAGCAAATCATGCACCAATTCGTGCTAAGAGCACACTCAACTATAGAGTGACCAGGATTGCGACAGTGAGTACACCATATCCCCTTCAAGACTTTAGGTATGGATCCTTCTCCAAAAGCCACTGGCATGCCCTTACCTCCTTTAGAGGCTCTCCGGGTCTTTGTCTCTACTTCTGAGTCAAAATCCTCCAAACTGGTACCTTCAAACCTTCCGTCTGAACTGATCGCATCCGAATCTTCCTCACTGTCATCTGACTTCTTGGATTTTGACATTTTCTTCTTAGATTTGCTCTTCCCAAATTTGTGATTTCTAGATGTCCTCTCGTGCAGTGATTCCCCTGATCACACTGCTTGTGCCATGACTACCATGAGCATTGTCTATGTCCAATCCACTATGGCCAATGCCATGTGCAAATCCCGTGATAGCCCCGAAATGAAGTAGTCATTGAGTACCTTCTGAGCAGGGCTTTGAGCTGTAGGCACATGTTGCAAGAGTAAATTGAATTTGGACGCATAACCTTCCACATCCTGATCGCCTTGCTCCAAGCTATGAAATCTCTCTAGAGTTTGCGAAATCATTTTTTCTTGACGAAACCGCCTCAAGAATGCATCACGGGCGGCATCATATGTGGCGAAATGGTTCACTGCATGCTCTGCCAACCAACGTGCTATCTTACCCACCAATAAGGTTGAGACTCAAAAACCACCTCTTGTTGGAGCGGTACCGCAACTCTCGAATTGTTGATCCTATACACCTTTTCGAACGTCTAAACATGTGCATCGGGGTTGCATTCGACTTTTTCCCCGAAAACTTGGCATACTTGACATTACCCACTGCAACCGCAAGAGCTGCCGCAATCATCATAGTGCCTCCAATGTTTGGTGCTCCCCCAGATGGCCTTCCTTAACTAAAGAAATTGCGAGAAGCCGCCGAAACTGCAGTTGGAGATGAAGATGCACTCAGCACTTGGCGTGCATCAATCAAGACTCGTACCCGCAGCTTTGGTGGTGAAACTGACTTGCGTAGGTGGACTCTGATGCCAATTGACCCCTCCTGGAGCTTCTTGTGGATTGTCGTCTCCATGCTCAAGGTCACTGTTGTGCCGCTGCAGCCATGTCATCGATGTCAAGGGATCAAGAGGTCCTTTTGAGCGTGTGCACATGCATGCCTACTAGAAAGCAAACAACCGCAAAATGCACTGCCACAACCATCGGATGAGGTTCTTCACTGGAATTTCCATACTCACTCGATCGTAAGCAGGATGCTGGGGGTCAGATCGCATCTGATGGAGTTCATCTTGAAATCCACGGATGTGCCTCCTCACCGCAGCAATCTCCTCCCAAAGCTCCTCTAGAGTGAGTGCAACTGTGTGCAAACCTCCATGTGAAGTGCCTCTGCAAAGATGGCAAGGAGCGGATAACATGAGCACTCAATTGCCCGATTGTGAATTCCTTGCATGATGGTAATAATGCCCATCATGATCACCAATGTGTAGTGTCATAAATATGCATAGATGCTACAAGGAACAATAGACAAATGATACGTGTAACATCCACGAGAACAAAATACAGATATGCAAGAGAATGATAGAACGCTAAAGAACACTATATTCCAGAGCAATAGCTCGCACATCATCTATGTACACAATGACCTCAGAATGCTAGTAATAACATGATAGAATGCTGAAGAACCATCTGATGGTTAGAGAAATAGCTGTTGAAGACTACAACCACTTGGAGATCCGAACCGTCAACCCTTGCGGTTAACCTACCCTCGCACACCCCTTTAGGTCACTGCTGCTAACCCACATGGTTATGCAATAACATCTTCACAATTCAGCCCTAGCTCCTAGTGTTCTTATCTACTTACATGAGCGTCGAAGTTAACGTAAGACTACCTAACTCAATTGTCTTCTCCTCATTGACCTTTGCACTATTAGATGGCTCACTGCACTGGACGTATGCTTCTTTTGGCTCATAGCCTTGCACCCCCTATCGATGGGTTTCTCTCTCTCTCCTAGTAGCCTCTCATGATGACTTTTTTTCTCTGTGCCCTAAGCTTCTCTGCTTGCCCTTCTTAGTAATGCATGCCCTTCTTAATAATACTCTCTTCGTGCCCTTCTTGGCTGGACATTGTAGAGGCCCCAACAGCCCCTACATGGAAAAGAATACAAGAGAGACTCTCAAAACACTAGATCAAGAAGACGAGACAAGAACGGAGAAAGAAGATAACTGCATTGATAACCCTAATGCGTGCATGGATACATATATAGAGGCCTATACCCCTTCGTTGCCCATACCATGCACCCCTTGGTATCCCATGTGCATATGCCTCTTCGCATCCCCACTTAGGGCTAAACCCTTTAGGCCCTAACACATGGCACTCACGGTGGAATGTGTGAACCACACATGCACAAATATCCCCTGAGTGGAAGTCAAATGCCGTATTAGTGCATGTGAAATAAAAAGAGATAAACTTTTTAGGCAATGCCAAGGTAGTGGACCATGTATCTTGCTCTATGATCTTTGTTTGCAATTTCAATCGGCCACCATACATTCTGACCTTCAAGAATTGTTACGCTGCTGGGGCATACTGACAAATTGAAGCAATTACAAAGGAAGTTTATGGGCGGTGATCTTGAGAAGCTATCATTGAAGGAGTTGGTACATTTGGAGCAGCAAATTCACGAGAGCTTAGGGCGTATTCTCGTAAAAAGAAGGGAGAAATCCTTTTGGAGTAGCTTGAGGAAGGAAAAGATAGTAGAGGGAAGCAACTTGGCACATGTGAATTCTAGGCTCTGTAAGTTGATGGAAGCCCAAGCCTGGGAAACAACAGGCTCTAGCACTTCTTGCCACCAACAACAACAACATGTGCTCCTGCTTATTGCGATAGTTGTTGTTGACATTGCCATCTCTATGATCCTTGCTCTCGAATAACATGAAATTGCCCATCTCCATTGGTACTATGCTCCAGGGCATCACACTCCTCTTTCTTTTGTACTCAATATCCGCAATGTACTGCAAACCATCGCCAGGCGCAATGTTCCTTATGCTAGTCCCCAAAGGAAGAAGGGTCGTTTCAACTTGTTGATGCCCAATTAGCTTCTTTGACTCCAAAGCCATGAAGATCCGACTCCTTGTGGTCGCCATGTGTAGAAGCCCCAACAGCCCCTACAGGGAAAAGAATACACGAGAGACTCTCAAAACACTAGATCAAGAAGACGAGACAAGAAAGGAGAAAGAAGATAACTGCATTGATAACCATAATACGTGCATGGATACATATATAGAGGCTTATACCCCTTCTTTGCCCATACCATGCACCCCTTGGTATCCCATGTGCACATGCCTCTCACACCCCCACTTAGGGCTAAACCCTTTAGGCCCTAACAATCATGGCTTTCTTAAGTTCTTGTTACATGGGGTCACTTTGAGTCTCCTTTGAGTGCATCTCTCTCTCTCTCTCTCTCTCTCTCTCTCTCTCTCTCTCTCTCTCGCTTTTTGACTCTATTGTTTATTATTCCTTCTTCCACCATTTGTCTAAAATTTAACCCTTAACCATGGTTCAATGGTTCATTCATTGACCCTTTTTAAATTGAGCTAACTTGTGTGTAAATTAAGATAGTGCTTTATTTAAATTCATAGTGCATTTTATTACTTATGTATTTCTATGAACATTAATTGTAGTTTTTCATATTTAACCTTTACTGTCTACTAGTGGATTTTGGTTCTTATGTGCAAAAATTGCTTTCTAACCTATAAGTACTTTATTTATTTCCACTAGCTAATTCTAGCAAGACGATGGAATAATTTTATTAAAAATGATTAGTTCCATTACTTCAATCTAATGATTTACCTTATTAAACTAATTACTTTATCCATATTATTTACTTTAAGTGCTTTATCTATTATGATGTCAACTTCTAATTACTCCCTTTTAAGTTTATATATATTTTTTTTATTTATAAGAAAAGCTTTCCTTAAATCTCTTTTAGCATAATTTAGTATTTTAAAATTGCCAGTTGACTTCAGTAAATTATAAATATTTTGATTGCTTCTATTCAAATTCTTTTTTAGTGCATGGGTGTGGAATATCCCCCACTTTCAAAAAATAATTTGGTTCTAATTTCACAAACAAGGGTATGGAGTACCCCATGTGGATTCTCTTTGCATTTAGAGCTTTCAATATTTTGTCTGTCTACTTTAATTTTAATTTCTTCCTTAATTAAGCTTTCATGGGAGTGGATTACCCCCCATCTTTAATCCAATTAATTGGTTTGGCCACTAGGGACGAGGATTACCCCCCTTCTTTAACTAATATTTTCATGCATTTCTTCACTTGAGCGTGGTGTACCCCCTTTAGAATTTTTATCACTTTATCGAATTTCTTTAGATTGTAAAACCTCGCTATTTTCTTAAATTCCTTTAATCCTCTTTTGCTTAGAATTCCAAAAGATTTGTTCAAGTTCTTTGGTAAAGTGATAACAAGCCAGCATTACCTGTCTACCCAAATTCAACTTCATTGTTCGAACAACTGGTTCGTTTGGATGGTGGCAGGTAAGTGGACCCTGACCTTCGTGCCTAGACTACCCAATGATTTCAACATGTTTGTACTATTTCTTTGCTTAAATTTGCAACCTCAATATAAAGATAAATTCTATTGCTGATCTTGTTACTCAAGTCAAAGTTTTGTCAAAAAAAAAATTTTATCCATTTATTATATGCAACTTTTTATTATTACCCAAATGATTTAATTAATTGTATGGTTCATTTATTATTAAATCTAAACACACCTTTACTCTTTACACACACACACGCATGCGCGCACGTGTACGCATGCGTGTGCATGTGTGTGCATGCACTATTAGCCGGAAAAGAAATTAGGACGAGAGGCTAGAGGCTAAGCATGGCGACGCTCGAGGGCCATAGAGGAAAGGAGAACATGAGGGCGAAACGTTATCATGGGAGGGGAAAAGGAATTAGAAGGAGAGGGAATGAAGAGGGAGACTATGACATAAGGGGAAAGGGAGAGGGGGAAGAGAAGCGTGTACATGATGGGAGGAGGAATGTAAAGATGGCAACATCAAGGGAAGAGGACCATGCTTTATTTTGAAAGGAAGGGAAGGCAGGAATCAAAGTACTAGCTAGGTGGCTTTACAAGAATGAGCGTGTCTCATCAAGGAATAGCCCCCTCCTTTTATAGCCAAGAGAGAGGGTCTCTCCCAATAAATGCATCCTCCCACATGCATGGTGTGTGTGGAAAAGTCTCCCATGTCGACTAGGCAGTTACGCACTCGCAATCGTGTGCAACAACCCTTTGCCATATTTTTCCACATAAATCAAGCCCCATATCTCAAGTCTATGATACTCCCTTGGTCTATTCCCAATTTTATAATATGTTCAAACCTCTAGGAGGACAAGTGGAGGGTTGGCACAAGGAATCTTGCCACCTCATCCTACTTTCCCCATTATTTAACTTGCTCTCTTGGAGCTTGTATACCTCCCCCACATGGGCCTATCCTATATGGAGGGAATAACCCAATATAATATCCATCTCCACCTATTTTATATTACTTCTCCCATGGACTTTGAGCCATATCTCACTAAATGTAGCCTAGGTGGAGGGGTGGCACATGGAGGAGCCATGCCACCTTACATTTTATAATATTACTACCATGGATTATGTAAAACACTCCTTATGGGTCCTCTTACGTGGAAGCGTGGCACATGGTCATGCCCTGCCACCTCAACCTTGGGCCCTATGCACACCATATTTTATTATACTATTGCCACACATACAAACACACACACATATTAATGCCTTTTTCCTTAGACATATTTATCCATAACAGTTCCCCCCCCAGGCAGGGAATGCATAGCATTTCCATGCCTGGGTCCATCACGTACAAAGAAAGATTTGAGGTAACGCTTGTTGATCACCTTCTTGCCATATGGTTCATGCAGCTCCTGAACTTGTACAGACCCATTGCTACATTCCTTGATGACTTTGTATGGACCGGTCCATAGTGGTAGAAACTTCTTATCCATTTGGTGGTCCAATCTGTTATCAAAGCATAGCACAACATCCCCCTCAGCAAAATGTCTTTTCCATCCCTTGCAAATCTTAGCATCCAAGCGGGCCTTTTGTCGATTCTTTTGGATCTTTGTTTGGTGTAGTGCAAGGCGTCGGGTTTCATCTAACTTCTCAAGTTGTACCAATCTGGCCTCTACATGTTCATCTTCTATCATCCTCTATTCTTGTGCCAATCTCAAGGCCAGAATCTCTTTTCCTAGTGGTAAAACTGCCTCAGTACCATCACCAACTCAAAAGGAGTGTGACCTGTAGACGTTTTATGAGTGATGTTGTAAGCCCACACAGCTTCAGTGACCTTTTGATCCCACTAGCTCCTGTTCCTTGCGGCCATTTTTCCCATGGTTTTACAAAGGAGGCCATTGGTCTGCTCCGTTTGACCCATGGATGCTGGATAATAGATGCTAGAAGTGCGATGATCAATACCCATGCGATCCATGAGTAACTCCACTGCTTCATTTAAGAATGGACTCCCATGGTCAGAGACAATCTCCAACCACATAATGCTTAAATTTCTCAATGCAAAACACCAAAGACAAGGCATGCTTATCAGCCTCTGAATAGCATCACTCAATGTTGAGCAATTGTCGAGAAGCAAATCGAATGGGATACATGAACCGATCCTCCCCTTGCTGGAGAAGAATACCTGCCAAAGTGTGCTCACCAAACCAAGGATTGATATAGAAAGTCTTTGACCAATCTGGATTGCGTAGAATGGGTTCTGAAGCCATAGCATTCTTGATTTGTACAAACCCATGATCACAATCCTCATCCCAAGAGAAATCAACCCCATCTTTTAATAGCATAGTCATGGGTCGTGTCAAAGTAGCATATTGATCAATGAAGTGGTGATAGTATCCTACTAGATTAACAAATGAGCATACTGACGTTTGGTTGTTGGCGGGGAGAGCTTGAGGATGGCTTCTACCTTCTCCGGGTCAGGCTTGACACCCTCGGATGAGACAATATGTCCCAATAACCTCCCTTGAGTGGCTCCAATGGTGCATTTCTCCGGGTTGAGACTGCCATTCGCATCATTGACCCTTTGGAAGGCCAACCTTAACCTTCATGACATGCTCCTTACGTGATGAGAATATACAAAAATCATCTAAAAACACCTCCAAGAAATCCCCCAAATAAGGAGCAAACACCAACTGCATAAATCTTTGAAAGGTAGCAGGAGCATTGGTGAGGCCAAATGGCATTACTTTGAATGCAAATGTCCCCCAGGGTGTGGCAAATGTGGTTTTAAGCACATCTTCTTCAGCAATTCTAATTTGATAAAACCTAGAGTAACCATCACAGAAAGTATACATCTCATGACCACTTACCTTCTCAAGAATGAGGTCTTGAAAGGGAAGAGGATGATGGTCCCTCTTGGTGGCTGCATTGAGTTTCTTATAGTTGATGTAGACCCGCCACTTGTTGTTTTTCTTTGGGGTGACTACCACTGGTGAAACCCATTCAGTATTGTGAACCGGAACAATAAACCCAACTTCTACAGGCTTCTGCAACTTCGAGCACAAAGCATCGATTTGTAGGGGCCCTAATCTCTGATACTTCTGAGCCACAGGCCTCGCATCAAGCTTCAGCTCTATCTTGTGCTCTATGGCAGTCACATGGCGAAGGTGGTGGTAGCTAGTTGCAAAGAGGTTAGGGAAATCTTTGAACATTTCTAGGAACTCGTCTTTCTCACTTGGAGTGAGGTCTGGGGAAAGCATAGATTCAAGTTGTTGAGGACTAGACTAGCTATTACCTTTTCTGCAGGTGGCGGGGTCGAAGACACCCCCATCATGTAAACTTCCTCCTCTGAGAACTCCTCCCCCCCGTCTGATTCTTCCATTGATTCAGACACCGAGGATGAGAGAGTACCACTGTCTTGCTCCTCTTCTTCTTTTGGTTCCATGGCACCTAGTTGCACCGGGATCTTCTCCTTAGAAGCACCAAAAGACATGTGTCCTGTCTTCTAATAGCTGACTGCATCACTCTTTCTCGAAGTCGGTAAACTCGTATCAAATATGCCCAACACTTAGTTTCATGATGACGACAACCTTTGCATTCCTTGCAAATGATCACCCTCCTTCGTGGCTTGCAGCTTTGTTGGGGTAGTGCTTCCACTCGCATCATTCGTGATTAAAGTACAAGCTTCACGTGCCAAGAAATCAGCAACTAGATTTCCAGCTCAAGGGATATGCTGAATTTTTACCTCTTCAAATTGGTTGCAAAGTTCCAATGCTTGTTGATGTCGTGGAACCAAGCCTTTGCTCTGCACCTTCTACCTTCCACTAACTTGTTCACACACTAGTTGAGAATCTCCTTGCACCTCAAGTTGCTTGACGTGATGTTCTTGTGCCTTTTGTAGCCAAAAAATGAGCGCCGAGTACTCAGCTTGATTGCAAGTACTTGTAGGTGCAGACTTGCTATAACAATACTCCTCACCACCCGGTGAAGTGAGCTTCACACCCATGCCAGCAGCCTTGGTCGAAGGTTTGTAAGCTCCATCAAATTGAAGGATCCAAGATGTCATCACACCAAGACTAAAATTCAAACATCCCAAGTTTCTTGGTAGTCCAAGATAGGTAGAAGGAGATGGTGGGGAGAATTCAACACTTGAGCCAAACGTTCAGCACCAAATAAACTTGCAATCCTTTGTTGATAGTTTATCTTTAGACCAAAAAGAATTACAACTTGAAGCTCGAAATGAGGCATAAAAGTTTGATTGGGTACAAATGGATTCCTTGGTTGAAACATTACCAACCATAGCCAACGGGCCTAGAAACCTTTGTAGTAAGATTGAGAATAAACCATTCAAGACGAGCTTATCCACAGGTATTAACAAGCAGATGCGCCAAATCTCCCCCCAAGCTTGGGGAGCATCCCACCCTTCGATGATTACCTCCGAAGCAGCAAGTAGCTCCATCACCGCACAATGAGTAGAATTAAAATCAAAGTTCTCCCAGCGTATCAATAGTTCTTCACCTTGAACCAACCACGGTGTATCATCCCACCCGTCGTCTCCTTGAACAATGCACTGGACAATCAGCCGTTGAAGGTTGACATGAAGATCAAGAAAGAGATCTCACCAATTGGTAGCCGTAATGAGTGGAGGACCAGGCACCAAATCCTTAAACTCATCGAGAAGTGACATAAATATCCACCCTCCTTGTGTGGCATGCGTCCATGAAGTGGACTTGAAAAAGTTTCAAATCGGCGATCTAGCAAGAGATGTGAATAGAGCACATGAAATGAAGTGCTTTTGCCTTTTACAGCAAGAGTAAACTCCCCACGGTTAGAGAGTTATAGTTCCTGAGATTTCAATATATAAACTCCCCACGGTTAGAGAGTTATAGCTCCTGAGATTTCAATATATAAACAAAAATCATTACAGTTTCATCACTTCCAACTTGTTGGCCCAATGATAAGTCTCCCTTTTGTGAAGGGGGAGGTCTTGGGTTCAAATCCTACTCTTTAATAAAAAGAGAGTAGAGGAGAGAAGAAGGAGAAGAGAAAGAGAAGAAGAGAAGAGGGAGGGGGGGCGCAGGAGCTACTGTTACAGTTTTGCAGAAACTCAGAAAAACTATCCGCGACCAAAAGACATAGGAGCCCAGAAAACTATCGTGCGGGTGAACACAGTAGACACACGAAGTGAGAAAACTATCCGCGACCAGAAGATGCAGGAACCCAGAAAACTATCGCGCAGGTGAACACAGTAGACGCGCGAATCGAATGCGTGTGCAGGAACTCAGAAGGAGCATAGATGTTACAGTTCTACCGATGCGATCGGTACGAGCAAAAGATTTGCCGACCAAAATACACGTAGGAACCGTGAGCAGAAAGTAGGCAGACTGAAAGTGCAGAAGCAAGGAGGTTTTGCAGCCATAGGGATAGGGAAGGTACACAATTTGGAGGTACAAAAGTAGAGAATTGTGCACGGAAGAGGCTGCAGAGCCGCACCCAGTCGTAGGAGTAACAAGTTTTACACCACTAGTCGTAGAGATTTCGATCCCAGTAGCCACACCATTTCTATTAGCCGGAAAAGAAATCAGGACCAGAGGCTAGAGGCTAAGCATGGCGACGCTCAAGGGCCATAGAGGAAAGGAGAACGTGAGGACGAAACGTTATCATGGGAGGGAAAAAGGAATTAGAAGGGGAGGGAATCAGGAGGGAGACTATGACACAAGGGGAAAGGGAGAGGGGGAAGAGAAGCATGTACATGATGGGAGGAGGAATGTAAAGATGGCAACATCAAGGGAAGAGGACCATGCTTTATTTTGAAAGGAAGGGAAGGCAGGAATCAAAGTACTAGCTAGGTGGCTTTACAAGAATGAGCGTGTCTCATCAAGGAATAGCCCCCTCCTTTTATAGCCAAGAGAGAGGATCTCTCCCAATAAATGCATCCTCCCACATGCATGGTGTGTGTGGAAAAGTCTCCCATGTGAGCCAGGCGGTTACGCACTCGCAATTGTGTGCGACAACCCTTTGCCTCATTTTTCCACATAAATCAAGCCCAATATCTCAAGTCTATGATACTCCTTGGTCTATTCCCAATTTTATAATATGTTCAAACCTCTAGGAGGACAAGTGGAGGGTTGGCACAAGGAATCTTGCCACCTCATCCTACTTTCCCCATTATTTAACTTGCTCTCTTGGACCTTCTATACCTCCCCCACATGGGTCTATCCTATATGGAGGGAATAACCCAATATAATATCCATCTCCACCTATTTTATATTACTTCTCCCATGGACTTTGAGCCATATCTCACTAAATGTAGCCTAGGTGGAGGGGTGGCACATGGAGGAGCCATGCCACCTTACATTTTATAATATTACTACCATGGATTATGTAAAACACACCTTATGGGTCCTCTTACGTGAAAGGGTGGCACATGGTCATGCCCTGCCACCTCAACCTTGGGCCCTATGCACACCATATTTTATTATACTATTGCCACACATACAAACACACACACATATTAATGCCTTTTTCCTTAGACAAATTTATCCATAATAGCACACACACGCACGCACGTGCACACACACCAAGTTTAAAAAACCCGCTTTAGTTGAGCATTCAAGATATTCAAGCTATTAGACATTCCTCATGGAATGTTACACAACCTTTTTCTATCATAATTTTTCACATTTATGTGCCATTACCAAAGAGAAGAGTCTCTTATCAATGAGTACCATACTTGCTCCTTCATCCCCTAGTGTCATGTAGGCATTGGATCCCTCACTTGGTATTGATTATGTAGTGTTATACTCAATGGATTAATTTTATTTTTGTATATGTTACATAGTGTTGCCAGTTGTCTTGGTTTGGTGACATTCTTGTTTTTCATTTCCTTTTGGATAATGTCTTCTCAACTACCTTGATCCTCTTCACATTTGCCTTTGCCTACAAATCAGCTTCACGATCCATACTATCAAATTCTGGAATAGACACATGCAATGTTTGAATCATCATTTTGCAAAAGTAAGATTGAGCACGTTGTCAAAATTCCATGGATAAACAACCCAAGGTACTCTCAACTTTCCTTCACAATTCTCACATAAAATGACACACCAAGGCTCATAGAACATGGCTCATTCTTGAAATGAAGTCAAATATGAAAACCAAACACCCACAGATTGCAAATGATGCAATGAGAGACAAAAGAAACTTCATATTTTAGACATAAAAATACCAAATGATTTGATAGATGGCAACTCACCCCTTTAGCTCACTTGGATTGGGGATTTTGCATGCTATGTGAAATATGAACGACTAAGGACCTAGTTACTCAAGACAACAAACTAGACTCATAAGGACTCTTGATTGGTGACTCACATGAGAAGATGACCTCAAGAGCAAAGCCTAGCTAGCCACAAAGGGCCTGGCCATGATTCTCGTGCAAAACCCTTTAGAAATTTTCTTCATGGTATTGCACAGGCTCGAGGCCTAAAAAAGGGAAGAAGCAACCAACCTCCATGCGATAATGCAAGAGCCAAATATGTTTGCCAATTTAATCCACCAAGCATCCAGAGCCCATGCACCCGTAACTATGTCGTTTGGGCCAATGAAGAGTCTCACATTGATCACATGTTGAACTGATAATCAAAGCGTGAAATGTTGCATGGAACAATCAACCAACACACCTTGTGGTCCAACCTACTGCAAATAATCCAAGGAAATATATTGCTACACATAATGAAAAAGGAATACATTGGTCAAAATGAAAGACACTACTTATATAATTCAAGACGGGTGCAACATATCAAGCACTATAAGTATTAAGAATTGAAAACTCAAATCAAGACAAGTGCCAAACACTATAAGAATCTAGAATGCCTAGTCATCATACACAACTATAGCAAAATTAGCACTCTCATTTGGAGAAGATTATTCAATCACATAGACTTTACTTTTTTAACATTTCTCATCTTTCTACCATGCCAAAGGTGATCCTCTACGTGGCCTAACTTACCATAATAACCACAACCATGCATTTTCTTCAACCTAATCTTTTCTTTGGTGGCATATGCTAGTTCACCACTTGGTTGTAATGCTATCTCTCTTCTTTCCTTACAGAGGTGTAACAAAGCCACATCAAGGAAACCGAGATCATCATCCATTCTAAGAAATCTAGCTATATCAAAATATTGTGGGGGTAGGCTTGAAAACAATATGATTATTGGATCCTCTTTGTCTACTCTAGAACAACACTCAATCACTTTAACCTTGAACATCTCTTACTTTAGCGTGGCTTTTGAATGCTTCATGCATAACAAATAGAGCCTCCAAGATAATCCAATTATCTATTGATTTAGTCACGTCTAGAAAGTCTGGACCTAGTGCTTGTCCCAGCATCCCGATTGCTCTCTCATATTTTTTATCTCAAGCAAGTTTCTCTCCTTCATTCATTGTCGATTTCTTCTTAGCTCTAGAAACCATGCACCAATGACTCTTTTGCATGAACCATAGACCCATTAAGAGGTGCCAGGAGGAAAAATTTTATCTGTTGAATTTGATAAGATGGAGCCTTCGATGGCCTTCTCTATCTTCATAGGATTCATAGCAATTTCAATTGAGTATGGAAACTCGTTTGATCAAAAACCTCTCAAGAATGCAATTCCTTTAACCTTGCCAGCTCTCAAACAACAAATACAACAAACTTTCTTGAATTCTCACACCCTCTAAACCAAATTGTTCCGATACCAATTGTCAAATTCTAGAGCAAACACATGCAAAGTTTGTTACACTCTTACAAAAGTAGATTAAGCACACTATTGGAAATCCACGAATAAACAACCTGAGGTACTCTCAACTCTCCTGTGTAGTTCTCACATAAAATGATGAACCAAGGTTCGTAAAACATGGCTCACTCTTGAAATAAAGTCAAATAAGGGTCGAATATGGAAATCAAACACGCATAGATTGCAAATGATGCAATGAGAGACAAAAACAACTTTATATTTTAGACGTTAAAAGACCAAATGACTTGACTAATATCAGTTCACACCTTTACCTCACCCCAACTGGGTTTTTTGAAGGCTACATGAGATATGACATACCTAAGGACCCTACGACCTCTTGAGTAGCACTCAAGACAGCTAGACTCATAAGGACTCCTATTTGCTTGCTTAAATGAGAAGGTGACCTCAAGATGAGAGACTAGCCACCACGGAGGCCTAGCCATAACTCTCATGCGGAAACCTTCAAACTTTTTCTTCATAGTATTGCATAGGCTCGAGGCTTGAAAAAGGGAGGAAGCCATTGTCCTCCACGTGATTATGTAGGAGCTAAATACATTTGCTGATTCAATCCATCGAAGATCTGGAGCCCATGCACTCATAGTTATGTCGATTGGGCCAATGAGGAGTCTTATATGTGATCACACGTTGAACCGACAAATGAAATGTCACATGGATTATTAATCAACATGCCTTGTGGTCCAAAGTTCTAAGCCCATTGTGCCACAACAATTACAAGCCCCCCTGACTTGTGACATATTCATGCAATAGAAAATCCGAAAAGATATAGTTGTGTGGGCCTTGTAGATGCACCCTCTACTTATGCAATGCAATGTAAGAGGAGGTGTTAAGAATAGCCTAAATTGCACTATTCTAGAGAGGATCATAATGGCACATGTATAATCCCTAACACTATTCTTAACGTCTCTTGTACTCCTTCTCTCTCACTCTGTCCATCTCCTTCAAAAGTTAAGTTGGAAGCTAAAAAAGTTAATCTAGCTACCTCAAAGCTCATATCTCGAATACAAATTTTAAGACAATAATAACAAAGTAGTAAGCTAATTTAAAGTCACTCCTCTAATGAGGTAAAGAAGGATGCAATAGTGTGTTTCTAGGAATTCTGAGTTGAACACGAGCGAAACATTTAGTTATTAGTAGACTCTAAGGGTGTTTATAGACTACCCCATCATGGTATCATGGACATGTAAGATTGCTCGCCCACTTCGAGCCCATGGCTCAGATGCACATGGATGGTGCCCATACTCTATAAATAGCCGCCAAAAGATGTGCAAAGTATAGCCAACATGTGGGCATCTCGGGTAGTCTTGAATGGGCAGACCCATTACACATTAGCTACCCATTGTGGGTGTAAAAAAACTGAGTACCCACCCATAGGCATCTCGCCCAACAACCCCCCAAGGATGGTTTTGTAATATGTGGGATCTTGGATACATAGGTGATTGGCATATTTGAAGTTGGGCAGCTTGGCTGCCGATGGAAGGGCTTGGAAAGAACAGGACATAGGATTGGAAGATGTGTGTGTGTAACAAGATGCCTGCCCATCGTTTAAAAACTCTTCTCCTATTGGTTCCAATTGGCCGCCTAGTGACGCACCCCTTTGAGTGTGTAAACAGCCTGGAAACTAAGGGTCTTTACAGACTTCCAGAAGCTGCCCAAAGGATGTTTGGGGTAGCTAAAAAATGGGATGGGCACGTTGTCATGGGCAAAGCCATCACAAATACATTGCCTGCCCGAACATGGCATTGAAATTTTGAACAACCACCATTTATTGGATTCATTTAGTGGGAAAGCAAGCCATTCGCTGGAAGAATGGGTTGGGAGATTTTGGGTCTGACATGGAAGCCAAGTAGGACACGAGGAGAAGAGTGTGGTGGGTGGTGTGTAAGGTTTTCATTGGTTGTGAGGAGTGTATATGGGGGGTGGAGCCTCAATGTGTAAAGACCCTAAACATTTCGTCAAGGTTGTGTGTTGGCATAGATTACATTTGGGCCGTTGGATGAAGGTGCCCTAAAACTCAAAATCTCCGTGACATGTGGCACAAAGGTTCGCTAGATTCTTGAGACCTTCACCAGCTCCCCACCTCCCTTGATGGTCGGGAAAGGTCACGTGTTGGCCTTTCCCACATTTTATTCATGGCCACAACCCATTGGATATAGTAGGATTTGCAACCAGGAGTTGATTTTGATGAGGTTCCTTTCAAGCAATTTATTTGCAGCGTACTGATGAGCTAGCTTCTATTTTAAACACTCTTGGTGACGGATTTTTGATTTGTCGACTCAAAGTCTCGGAGTTCTCAGCAGCAGGCCATTCTGTAGCACAGTATCTTACTGTCTCCTTGTTGTGTGGCCTTATGGAATGCGTGGAGTGGCCATCGATCGGTGGCCGGAGTCCAACGAGCCTCCTCCACAAAATTAGGGCCTCCCCATGGCCCTTCCCTATAGTTATGGCCGAGAGAGGAGGGCGCTAGCTCAAGGGCTTCAATCTTTTTTATTTTTATTTTTTTGCGTTGTAAGTGCAAAGAGCGCCCCCCCATATGGGGTGACCAAGATAGAATCATGAGGTGCTCCTAGGGCTTGACCGGAGGTGCTTTTCATGTTATTAAGCAGATTGTTCATTGTTCAATTCAAGATTTACAAAAGAGGCATGATGTTGTAGTTCCTGCTTTGAGAAGACGAGTAACCTGACTCGTCTACGACAGGCTAGTGACCCGCTTCGCTGGGTCTCAAGATGCTAAAATGTCTGAAACCAACAACATATTCTAACCAAAAAAAATGTCTACGACATAGTACTTCAAAATATTACATCCGAAAGTGAAATCAAAGAACTCATTGATATGTCCAAATACACATCCGCATACGTCATCATAACTGAACATACAAAATCTACAATAGACACACAAACATCCCTAAAGGGAAAAGTCTGCGGCCATGTACTATAGGGAAAAGCTTGCGTCAGCCATGTACTCCACATCCGCCATGTCCAAAAAAAAAATATGTATGATAGAGTACTTCAAAATATCACATCCAAAAGTGCAGTCACATGTCTGAACATGCAATAGCTACATCAAAGAACTGATTGATATATCCAAATACACAGCCACAAATAAAGTCATAACTGAACATACAAAATCTACAATAGACACACAAACATCCCTAAGGGAAAATTCTACGGCCATGTACTGCACGAAAAAGCTTATGACAGCCATTCACTCCACGTCCACCACGTCCGCCGTGTCCACCATGGCTACGAACATACAACGGAGTACCAGCAATCGTATCTAGACCAACATCACATAGAAAGATAATTGAGGAACTATACTTGTTGAGCCATAAAACTTTTATACATGTATGTTGGTAAAACCCAACTCATTCTTTAGAGTACTTACTCAGACGCAAAGGGCTGTCAACAATGCTCACATAGGTGTACGTGTAGTCCCCATTTTGCCCTCGATAGAAAATTCGTGTCCCCACACATTCTTCCATATCCCAGCTAGCGAACAGTGATGGTATGTGGTCCATCATCCCTATGAACCCAGCAAGCCAGGACAGCGTAACATCCCAAATGGACTCGTCCATCCAAAGAATTGTGGATGTGGAGATTCATTAGAAACCTTGAATCAAGAACACAGTCCTAAAAGACAAACAATAGCATGTTTTCCCACTCACATATAATCGAAAAAAAAACCTTTTGTTTTAACAAAAAAATAAAGCAACAAACAATGTACACGATTCTTACCCAAGGTAGCTCTCCAGCTCAAGCAAATCCAACAACAGTTGCGCGCTCTCCAGAGATCCCCAGCCCGCAGGATCTGCAATTTTCTAAAAGTGAGTGACTATACTATTAAACATGTCAACATAAAACGTGGTTGTCAAGCAGCTATGTACCTTGCACCTGCGCTCCTGTTTCGATGACAAACGTGAACTGCCTAGACATCCTATCGCATTGCAAAAAAAGAATGCACGTGTCGATCTACATATATTGGAAAAAAACAATAGGCTTGAAGAGAAAATAGGTTGTAGTATATTGCAAACCCATGACTCAAATGAAAAATGAAATCCAAACATTATCAAGGACAAAGTCATGAAATATTACGTCTCAGTTCATATTTCTGTAAATAGCCAACATTCCCGAAGACCTATGACAGTTGGAATATTGAAAAAAGTTTTAAAAATCCTATACAAAGATTACTGAAATGAAGATTTGCCACCCAAGAAAGTCTCAAGAGGGCTTGAAAGAGCAATGTCATACTCGTAGGCTCTTGCTGTTGCCAATTGCAAAACTTCCTTGTACACAACATTTGTGGTAGAAGTATTATCCATCTCCTCGCCCCTGGCATCAGATGCACTCTGCAAAATGAAAACCTTAAGTAACAGCGTTTGATGCTCGGATATGTGAAAATGCCACGTATAGTTGGCCATGATTGAATACCGGTGTCGCCAAGTACAGCCCCAATACAAACAATGTTTGGCCCTGTGGCTTATTGATTGTCATGCCAAATGCCAATCGGATAGGAAATTGCCGTCTCCTCATGTCGAATGGGAGTTTAAGGTTGGTCGGAATGAATGTTATCCTTCGAATAAACGTTCTATCACAAGCATTGGTACCAGTAATGATTTCAGCTTCTAACACTTTCGTGTGAAACTCTTTCCAAATACACATCCACAAACAAAGTCATAACTGAACATACAAAATCTAAAATAGACACACAAACATCCCTAAAAGGGAAAAAGTCTGCAGCCATGTACTATAGGGAAAAAGCCTGCGCCGACCATGTACTCCACATCCGCCATGTCCAAAAAAAAATTTCTCTATGACAGAGTACTTCAAAAATATCACATCCAAAAGTGCAATCACATGTATGAACATGCAATAGCTACATCAAACAACTGATTGATATATCCAAATACACAGCCGCAAATAAAGTCATAATTGAACATACAAAATCTACAATAGACACACAAACATCCCTAAGGGAAAAGTCTGCGGCCATGTGTTGCACGGAAAAGCTTGTGACGTTCGCCACATCCACCGCAGTTATGAAAATACAACGGGGTACCAACATTCGTATCTGGGCCAGCATCACACAGAAAGATAAATTGGGAACTATAATTATTGAGCCGGCAATCTAGGACAGCGTAATATCCCAAATGGACTCGTCCATCCAAAGGATTGTGGGCATGGAGATTCATTAGAAACCTTGAATCAGGAACAGTCCTAAAAGACAAACAATAGCATGTTTTCCCACTCAAATAAAAACTTTTGTTTTAACAAAAATAAAGCAACAAACAATGTACACGGTTCTTACCCAAGGTAGCTCTCCAGCTCAAGCAAATCCAACAATAGTTGCGCGCTCTCTAGAGATCCCAGCGTTTGATGCTTAGATATGTGAAAATGCCATGCATTGATGGCCATGACTAAATACCGGTGTCGCCAAGTACAGCCCCCAAAACAGACAATGTTTGGCCCTGTGACTTATTGATTGTCATGCCAAATGCTAATCAGATAGGAAATTGCCATCTCCTCATGTCGATGGAAGTTAAGGTTGGTCGAAATGAATGTTATCCTTCAAATAAACGTTCTATCACCAGCATTGGTACCAATAATGATTTTAGCTTCTAACACTTTCGTGTGAAACTCTTTCGAGTAACCTGACCCATCTACGACGGGCTAGCGACCCGCTCCGTCGGGTCTCAAGATGCTAAAATGTCTGAAACCAGCAACATATTCTAACTAAAAAAAATGTCTATGACATAGTACTTCAAAATATTACATCCAAAAGTGAAACCAGAGAACTCATTGATATGTCCAAATACACATCCGCATACAAAGTCATAACTGAACATACAAAATCTACAATAGACACACAAACATCCCTAAAGGGAAAAGTCTGCGGCCATGTACTATAGGGAAAACCTGAAGAATTGATTGATATATCCAAATACATAGCCGCAAAATAAAGTCACAACTGAACATACAAAACCTACAATAGACACACAAACATCCCTAAGGGAAAAGTCTACGGCCATGTACTGCACGGAAAAGCGTGTGATGGCCATTCACTCCACGTCCACCGCATCCACCGCATCCACCGTGGCTACGAACATACAACGGAGTACCAACAATCGTATCTGGACCAGTATCACATAGAAAGATAATTGAGGAACTATAATTATTGAGCCATAAAACTTTTATACATGTATGTTGATAAAACCCAACTCATTCTTTAGAGTACTTACTCAGACGCAAAGGGTTGTCAACAATGCTCACATAGGTGTATGTGTAGTCCCCATTTTGCCCTCGATAGAAAATTCGTGTCCCCACACATTCATAGTATCCCAGCTAGTGAACAATGATGGTCTATGGTCCATCATCCCTATGAAGCCAGCAAGCCAAGACAGTGTAATATCCCAAATGGACTCGTCCATCCAAAGGATTGTGGATGTGGAGATTCATGAGAAACCTTGAATCACGAACAGTCCTAAAAGACAAACAATAGCATGTTTTCCCACTCACATATAATCGGAAAAAAACCTTTTATTTTAACAAAAAAATAAAGCAACAAACAATGTACACGATTCTTACCCAAGGTAGCTCTCCAGCTCAAGCAAATCCAACAACAGTTGCGCGCTCTCCAGAGGTCCCCAGCCCATAGGATCTGCAATTTTCTAAAAGTGAGTGACTATACTATTAAACATGTCAACATAAAACGTGGTTGTCAAGCAACTATGTACCTTGCACCTGCGCTCCTGTCATCTCCTCATGTTGAATGGAAGTTTAAGGTTGGTCGGAATGAATGTTATCCTTCGAATAAACATTCTATCACCAGCATTGGTACCAATAATGATTTCAGCTTCTAACACTTTCGTGTGAAACTTTTTCAAGTAACCTGACCCGTCTACGACGGGCTAGCGACCCGCTCCGCCGGGTCTCAAGATGCTAAAATGTCTGAAACCAGCAACATATTCTAACCAAAAAAAATGTCTACGACATAGTACTTCAAAATATTGCATCCGAAAGTGAAACCAGAGAACTCATTGATATGTCCAAATACACATCTGCATACAAAGTCATAACTGAACATACAAAATGTACAATAGACACACAAACATCCCTAAAGGGAAAAGTCTCCGGCCATGTACTATAGGGAAAAGCCTGTGCCGGCCATGTACTCCACATCCGCCATGTCCAAAAAAAAAATTCTCTATGACAGAGTACTTCAAAAAATATCACATCCAAAAGTGCAGTCACATGTCTGAACATGCAATAGCTACATCAAAGAACTGATTGATATATCCAAATACACAGCCGCAAAATAAAGTCATAACTGAACATACAAAATCTACAATACACACACAAACATCCCTAAGGGAAAAGTTTGCGGCCATGTACTGCAGGGAAAAGCTTGCGACGGCCATTCAGTCTACGTCCACCACGTCCGCCGCGTCCACCGCGGCTACGAACATACAACGGAGTACCAACAATCGTATCTGGACCAGCATCACATAGAAAGATAATTTAGAAACTATAATTATTGAGCCATAAAACTTTTATACATGTATGTTGGTAAAACCCAACTCATTCTTTAGAGTACTTACTCAGACGCAAAGGGCTGTCAACAACGCTGAAAAAGGTGTACGTGTAGTCCCCATTTTGCCCTCGATAGAAAATTCGTGTCCACACACATTCATAGTATCCCAGCCAATGAACAGTGATGGTCTGTGGTCCATCATCCCTATGAAGCCGGCAAGCCAGGACAGCGTAATATCCCAAATGGACTCGTCCATCCAAAGGATTGTGGACGTGGAGATTCATTAGAAACCTTGAATCAGGAACAGTCCTAAAAGACAAACAATAGCATGTTTTCCCACTCAAATATAATCCAAAAAAACTTTTGTTTTAACAAAAATAAAGCATTAAACAATGCACACAGTTCTTACCCAAGGTAGCTCTCCAGCTCAAGCAAATCCAACAACAGTTGTGCGCTCTCTAGAGATCCCTAGCCCGCAGGATCTACAATTTTCTAAAAGTGAGTGACTATACTAATAAACGTGTCAACATAAAATGTGGTTGTCAAGCAACTATATACCTTGCACCTGTGCTCTTGTTTCGGTGACAAACGTGAACTGCCTAGACATCCTATCACATTGCAAAAAAAGAATGCACGTGTCAATCTACATATACTGGAAAAAAACAATAGGCTTTGAAGAGAAAATAGCCTATAGTGTATTGCAAACCCATAACTCAAATGAAAAATGAAATCCAAACATTATCAAGGACAAAGTCATGAAATATTACGTCTCACTTCATCTTTGTATAAATAGCCAACATTCCCAAAGACCTATGATAGTTGGAATATTGAAAGAACTTAAAAAAAGCTATACAAAGATTACCGAAATGAAGATTTTCCACCCAAGAAAGTCTGAGGAGGGCTTGAAAGAGCAATGTCATACTCCTAGGCTCTTGCTATTGCCAATTGCAAAACTTCCTTGTACACAACATTTGTGGTAGAAGTATTATCCATCTCCTCGCCCCTAGCATCAGACGCACTCTGCAAAATGAAAACCTTAACAGCGTTTGATGCTCGGATACGTGAAAATGCCACATATAATTGGCCATGACTGAATACTGGTGTCGCCAAGTACAGCCCCAAAACTGACAATGTTTGGCCCTGTGACTTATTGATTGTCATGCCAAATGCCAATCGGATAGGAAATTGCCGTCTCCTCATGTTGAATGGAAGTTTAAGGTTGGTCGGAATGAATGTTATCCTTGGAATAAACGTTCTATCACCAGCATTGTTACCAGTAATGATTTCAGTTTCTAACACTTTTGTGTGAAACTCTTTGCATATCAACCGTGTCCCATTGCACAAACCCTGGCGAGGATTCAAATTACGCAACAAAATTATAGGAGCATTCCTTTTCAAAACCAACCAATGCGGGGGATATCCACCACCAAGATCAAGACTGTTTAAATACTCGACTGTAAACAAAAAGGAATCTCCCCCTAAGTTGTCCACTGAGTCTGCACTTAGGTACTCCCTTTCCTCACCGGGCATTGCCTTCAATGCCGTAGCATTAATTGCATCAACCTCGATGTTTTGAGGTGCAAGAATAGCGCGCTCTCGTAAGTATGGTGCATAGTCCAAAACAGTTGCAAGCCCTCGATACACCCATCTAATGAGGCCTTCCATGGACTTTGTCTCTAAAAGCATATGCGATGGAATCACAATAGTATCTTCTTTTGTACATCTATTTATCCCATTGCCAATGTCCAGAACCCATTGCATGAACTCTTGCTCAGCACAATTATCACCATTCCGAAGGACCCGCATATTCTGCATCAACTTCAATACTGTAG
Organism: Dipteris shenzhenensis; assembly: GCF_047967505.1. NCBI lineage: Eukaryota > Viridiplantae > Streptophyta > Polypodiopsida > Gleicheniales > Dipteridaceae > Dipteris > Dipteris shenzhenensis. The sequence continues at coordinate 11,115,892 of NC_141622.1, read as the reverse complement.
TGCGACCCCAAATCCTTGAGTGGCATAAGGTAGCATTGACAATGTCCTCTCGTCCTGCCTTTGGAAGAACTGGTAAGACTTGCCTAAAATCCCCCCCCAACAATACCACCTTCCCACCAAAAAGTTGCTCATTGGACATGATATCTCGCAAAGTTCTGTCTAGTGCCTCGAAAGCAAACCGGTGAGTCATGGGTGACTCATCCCATATTATCAGCCTAGCCATCTTCAAAACATCTGCGAGTTGACTATTAACCTTAATATTGCAACTGCTAGTACCATCCAGCTCCAACGATATCTTGAATCGTGAGTGTGCCGTGCGTCCATTGGCTAGTAGCAATGCAACAATCCTAGAAGATGCACATGCCAAAGCGATGAGCCCCTCCCTACGCAATCGAGAGAGCAAGCAATTGTAGAGAAAGGTCTTTCCAAACCCTCCTATACCATCGAGAAAAAAGACCTCACCACCATCTCCATAGACCCTTGCCAAAATCCGATCGAATGCAGCACGTTGACAGTGATTCAAGGACATTTCCATTTGCTGGGCAGTCTGTGCTTCTTTCACACAATCAAACATTCTTTCTTCTTGCAATAAGCCATTTCCAACTTCTGACAAAGATGTTCTATCTACAACAGGCATTCCGTCAAACTCAGCCAACCTTCGCCCATGTTGTTGAAGAATGTGCTCCAAGTGCAATACAGCCTTCTTTATTGCTAGTTCACGACGACCACTTAAATTCCCCATACTTGATTCCAACATATTAAAAAAATCATCCGAAAGCTCAAGGGAAAATTTTTTCCACAAAAGTTGAGGAGACGTTGGCTCACAGAAAACCAATATTGTGACAAATAGGTGTCTCAGTTGTGCACTATTTTGATAAAACACAGCCTCTTGCATACACACAAACCATTCATCATCACTCTCCAACAATCCCCGTGCTATGCATGCTGTCTTGAAAGTAGGGTACACTTGGCTGTCAAAAGTACGTAGGTCATCAAAGGACTTGCATCCCGTGCACACATTAAGAAGCACACGCATGAAGTAGAGCTCACCAGCTGAGGGGGAAATATTGTACATCCGACCTATGGTATTCCCCTTTTGTCTTCTAGTCCACCGCTTACTGGTTTTGTTCCAAACCAACTTGTCTGGCAAGTCACCATACAGCAAGTTGCTTGCGTCATGTTGCAACTGATTATAAGTGAACCATTCTGTGAGGGTGGTCTTTTGATTTTGTTCCCTGCCTACAACATTTTGCAAATCATCATCATCTCGAAAGATGACATTATTGCGCATCGGAAGATGAACCTGCAATCTTTGCACATCGGGTTTTTCATCGTGCGTGGCATACTCATAAATCCGCCAACATGCTTCTGATGCTGACACGTAACGTGCATCTAAGTAACTACTAATCTCATCAATGTCACCGTCAACTATGTTGTGCAAATGCCCTTGCTCTCTTGCATTATTTAGCTGCATCTTGATAATGGCTCTGTCATGACCTTTGTACACATATTTATACAAATACTTTTCTGCAGTGATTGTGGAGCATATTTCAACATTTATGTGTGCCTTGTACTTCATGGAGAGGAAAGGATTAAATGGCACAATCCAACGATTATCAATCACACCCCCTTTCACTTGTATCTTTCTACCATCATCACGACGCATGTAAACTGGATAGCCATCGTTGCCAACAATAGTCGTTTGTGAGAATCCACGTGGATAATGACGAATGCATTTTCCATCAACCATGCAAGCTGCAGATGGATTTAGTGCACCACACGGACCATGGACATTACATTGCCCAATAATATCATGCAACTCTGGGAACATAGCCTTATCTGGCAACTCCGCACACACTAATCGGTCATAGTGACCGATCTCCACGGGTTTGAAACCACTTTCTAATATCAACAATATGTGTGAGTGTGGCAGGCCTCTCTTTTGAAACTCTATGACACTCACATATCCAGCCACCTTCCCAGACAAATTATGTTTTGTAATTGACTGCATCATGTCCTTATGCTTTTGGAAAAACACACGGGCTGTCAAATCTGGACGGTCTTGTGCAGTTTGCCCCGGCAACAATGCTATAGATATTTCAGACCATTTGGGATTACAGGTGAATGTTATGAATAAATCCGGTTTGCCCCTTTTTCTGACAATTGCCATAGCATCTTGGTATAGCTGGCACATATACCGAGGCCCTCCCGTAAAAGAAGAAGGCAACACCACCCTACGCCCTGCAGCATTGCCAAGCACAGTACGTGTCCCATCAGTTGTATTCACCATGTCCATCAACCCTTGATAGACTTCAGCGCATAGGGAAGCTTGGTTGTTTCGTATCCACACCAACCTGGACTCTTCCATGCTACTGTAGGCATCAACCATGTATTGCTGCAGCAATCTACCCCCACGCAAAAGACATGCATTTGTATCATATCTCACTTGCAAAAGATATGCGTAGTATTGTCTCTAGGTGACACAACTCTGTCCACGTATCTCGTGCAATGGTGTGTGATTAGGAACATCAATATATGGGATATATGGATGCCAACCATCTTCCCCCCGAGGGAACAAAAGAACATACATGAGAGGCATGTATGATCGGTGCAAATTAGATATTCTACGCACAAACCCATTGCGGCTAAAAAAACTGAGTACCCACCCATAGGCATCTCGCCCAACAACCCCCCAAGGATGGTTTTGTAATATGTGGGATCTTGGATACATAGGTGATTGGCATATTTGAAGTTGGGCAGCTTGGCTGCCGATGGAAGGGCTTGGAAAGAACAGGACATAGGATTGGAAGATGTGTGTGTGTAACAAGATGCCTGCCCATCGTTTAAAAACTCTTCTCCTATTGGTTCCAATTGGCTGCCTAGTGATGCACCCCTTTGAGTGTGTAAACAGCCTGGAAACTAAGGGTCTTTACAGGCTTCCAGAAGCTGCCCAAAGGATGTTTGGGGCAGCTAAAAAATGGGATGGGCAGGTTGTCATGGGCAGAGCCATTACAAATACGTTGCCTGCCCGAACATGGCATTGAAATTTTGAACAACCACCATTTATTGGATTCATTTAGTGGGAAAGCAAGCCATTCGCTGGAAGAATGGGTTGGGAGATTTTGGGTCTGACATGGAAGCCAAGTAGGACACGAGGAGAAGAGTGTGGTGGGTGGTGTGTAAGGTTTTCATTGGTTGTGAGGAGTGTATATGGGGGGTGGAGCCTCAATGTGTAAAGACCCTAAACATTTCGTCAAGGTTGTGTGTTGGCATAGATTGCATTTAGGCCGTTGGATGAAGGTGCCCTAAAACTCAAAATCTCCGTGACATGTGGCACAAAGGTTCGCTAGATTCTTGAGACCTTCACCAGCTCCCCACCTCCCTTGATGGTCGGGAAAGGTCACGTGTGGGCCTTTCCCACATTTTATTCATGGCCACAACCCATTGGATATAGTAGGATTTGCAACCAGGAGTTGATTTTGACGAGGTTCCTTTCAAGCAATTTATTTGCAGCGTACTGATGAGCTGGCTTCTATTTTAAACACTCTTGGTGACGGATTTTTGATTTGTCGACTCAAAGTCTCGGAGTTCTCAGCAGCAGGCCATTCTGTAGCACAATATCTTACTGTCTCCTTGTTGTGTGGCCTTATGGAATGCGTGGAGTGGCCATCGATCGGTGGCCGGAGTCCAACGAGCCTCCTCCACGAAATTAGGGCCTCCCCATGGCCCTTCCCTATAGTTATGGCCGAGAGAGGAGGGCGCTAGCTCAAGGGCTTCAATCTTTTTTATTTTTATTTTTTTGCGTTGTAAGTCCAAAGAGCGCCCCCCAATATGGGGTGACCAAGATAGAATCATGAGGTGCTCCTAGGGCTTGACCGGAGGTGCTTTTCATGTTATTAAGCAGATTGTTCATTGTTCAAGATTTACAAAAGAGGCATGATGTTGTAGTTCCTGCTTTGAGAAGAAGTGATTACACCACATGGCTGCTGAACAAGACGTGGAAATGGTGGAGGATGCCTCCACTACTCCTGACATCTTCCAGGCCGCAGAAACAGGTCACGTTGCCTTTTTTCAGGGCCTTTCCCCTCATCAACTCCTCGAGATTTGCTCCCTCCGGAACGAAGATTCTCGCTCGCCTCTCCACATCGCCGCAGCTGCGGGTCATGCCGAGGTAGGGTTCTCCCTTTCCCCTCAGTCGATGTCGGATATTTGTTCATTCGGCTTATCTATTTTATAGCACCGATGACCGTTTTATCACGGTGGACCAACTTAGATCCTTTGAACATGGGGCCTGGACATACCCTGACGCGCTAGTTTTCTGCAGATTGTGAGATCACTGTGTGGAGGCTTTGATCCATCTGAAACTGGGGTGAACAGTGCTGATGAGGAGGGATGGACTGCGCTGCAGTCATCTGTTAGCAGCGGGCGCGTTGATGTCGTGGAAGTTTTGGTAGAGGCAGGTAAGTAAAGGCATCTTGACAAAAGCCAGCGTACATACTTTGGCTACCCTATAACTTCGGCTCTACAACCAGTACTTGCATATCTGCATGAAGTTCGTGATATAAAAGGAGAGGCATAGCCCTTTTTCTCCATGATAGGCCATACCATTGAGCAAATACTGCAGCGGAGATGCATCGCTTTGTATTGATCTCTTCAATGCAAGTGTAGACACTTCTCTATTTGTACTGGTGTTAGTCGTGTATCCCGTGCAAGTTCTTTGCCAATGAACTCATAGCATCTAATATTGTGGGAATGTCCTTTTCATTTATATTCGTTGTATGAGTTTTATGCGTCAACTTAATAGTTTCGTCACAAGTATGTGTATGCTACTTTCCAACATATCACATTTGTAATCATAGTTGCCAGCCAAAACGGAAATAAAAAAAAGTTTCCGGCCCTCACCGAAACAAAAACAGAAGAAACGGCAATATGATACAATTTTGTATAAAAATCTATTTTTTATTCCTTTTATCCATAAGGGCATGAGACAGTTGCTTTACCACCTTCTCCTTCTTATCACGTAAATCATCCCTAGGGGTAGGCTTAAATGAGGCCTTTGCATCCTCAGCTTTATTAGTTTTTGTATGCCCCATGTTTCTGTCATACACTGTAGGATACCTAGGGATAGAAGAGGTTGTAGATGCAGAAAGCTTGTTGTCAGCAGTAGGACCACCTTTGATGGAGGGTTTGGTTCCAAAATGACCTATACTCAAGGTCTTCTCCTTTAGATTGTACCTGGGTTCATATAACTCAGCCAGCTGGGCTTTTGAGCTGCCACATTTGAGGCAATGCTAGGATGCAGTCCATGGATAAATTTGAGCATTCTACGTCTGTCATCAAGGCCATGGATGAATAAAGCCAATTTCCAAAACTGTTTGGTATAGTTATTCACTGATCCTTGTTGAATCAAATCATACCATCTGCGAATATAGGGATCCTGGGCTAGAGGAGAGATAAAAGTCTGGAACATTTCCTTCTTGAAATCCTCCCAAATATCAATTATAGCACCATCTTGTTGTAGATGTCTCCACTAGGTATGAGCAAAATCCTCGAAGTGAAGCACAACAAACCCGATTTTTCCTTGGCCCCTTTAGGATAAAACATGAAATACTGTTCTAGCTCACTGGCTGAGCCAGTCTCCCCTTTGAATTTGGAAATGATTATTTTATGTTTGACCTCACTGCCCTGAAGTATAACCCCGTTGGATTCTGAGTGTTTCATGGTCTGAACATATTGCTGGAATGTGAGGGCTGATCTGAGATACAATGGGCAATTCTTTGTATTCATTAAATCTCTGACATAACAATTCAGTTTCAAGACTGTTACTTCTCTGAGGTGCTCCATGCGAAAGCTCTTTTGCTTTATGAACTTTCTTGAAACTTATAGTGAGCCTTTGTAGGTGACGCCATAAATCCTTCAGGATTAATCAGATGTTTAGGATCATCATCTAAGACTGACCTGCTTCGAAATCAATTACTATGGGTCTTTTAATGTCATAGACTACTTCTAATCTCCTACTGCAGATCACGGGAGCAGCACCGTTAATTTCCTCCCAGCCAACCTTGTTGAAGCATAGCGAGCAGACAGACGGACAATTTTCATCCAAAAACATACGTGAATTCCATATTCTCTTCTCTCTCTAGCTTCAACAAGCCCCATCTCCCTAGATGGATCTAGATGCCACATGTCATCCATATAGGGCCTTCCTAATGCAACATTTCACCCCTCTCTTGGGATGCTTTAATTCCTTTGCCCCTAAGCACATTCCTTGCATTAAGCCCTTAGCCTTAGATTCACCTAGTCTGGTGCTATCAACCCTCACCTAGGACCTTGACATTAATTCCCTCCCGATCATTTACATGAAGCGCAAACAATTAATTACAAACATAGATCCTTTAAGGAAAATGTCGATTGATTCTTCCGAGGTCATGCTACCTTGGCTAGAGCGTAACATTCCTTCCCTCTTCAGACATCAGCGTCTTCGATGATAAAATCTGGGAACACTCTCCGCAACTGGTATACGGATTCCTAGGTAGCTTCGGATAGAGGCTGACCATGCCATGCAACCAACACCGTGGGTATCTTCCGATTTCGTATTTGCATTGTTCCTCGGTCCAGGATTCTTGTTGGTTTGCGCCTGGCAGTATCCTCTATCTCCTGAAACAAAACCACACCTTCGATTAGTGAGTCACCTGTATGTAAAAATTTCTTTAAGCGCGATACATGAAAAACCGGGTGCACCTTACACCCCTGTGGCAATTCTAGTTTGTAGGTCACCTTGTCTATTCTCTTTAGAATTAACCACGGCCCATAGTATCGAGGTGATAACTTAGCACACTCTCATGAAGTCAACGACTTCGAGTGCGAAGGTACTCTGGGAAAAACTTTTTCTCCTTCCTTAAATACTCTTATAGACCGGTTTTCATCCGCATACACCTTGGCTCTATCCATAGCCTGGCGGATATTAGCTCTCGCAAGTGCCAGCATCTCCCGCATCTGAACCACAAAGTTCGCGGCACTAGGCACTTTCTGAGGTACTCCAACTATAGTTGGATTTGTTGGTCTATAACCATAGTTCAGCTCAAACGGACTGAACCCTGTAGAGGAATGTTTTCTATCATTGTAGGCAAACTCCAACAATGGGAACCACTTGTCTCATGTATATACCCTCAATGACACATATGCCCTCATCATATCCTCTAAAGTCTCGTTGACTCTCTCCGTCTGACCATCCGTCTTAGGATGATTCCCACTACTCATTTCCAACTCAGTCCTTAGCGTCTCAAATGCTGCTGTCCAAAAATGACCGGTAAATCTGACATCTCTGTTTGACACTGACACTATGGATCTAGGCAATCCATGTAGACGAAATATATGTCTAATGAACAAATCCGTCACTTGCGGGGCACTAACAGACTCTCTAGTCGGAATGAAGTGAGCCATCTTGGTTAGACGATCAACCACCATAAGGATAGAATCATATCCTCCTTGTGTCGTAGGCGGCCTTACAATAAAGTCCATGGAAATGCTCTCCTACTTACTTAGTGGTATTTCCAAGGGCTGCAAAAGTCCGGATGGCTTCACTTGCTCGGCCTTACCTACCTGACACGAGAAACACCGTGTCACATATTCATGAATATGCTTTTTCATCTTTGGTCAAAAGAAATCTCGCTTCACAAGATCATATGTCTTCTCGACTCCTGGATGTTCCGCACACGGGCTATCATGGCACTGCCGAATGACTCTCTGCCTGAGATCATTCTGACTAGGTACTATAACCTTGCTATTTCTTTTCAGCATACCATCCCTTATGGTATATCTTGCATAAGTTTGGCCTTTTCTGGATGCCAGGTCATCCTTTTCATTTTCCCTGGGTTTTAACACATGAGCCTTAGGCCATAAGCTCTGGACAAACTCGTCCACATTTTAAGTTTCTCTAATCTTGATCATTAGAGCACTCTGTAATACCGTGAAACTCAGGCTATGCATAATGCGAGACAACGCATCAACAATCTTATTGTCTTTTCCTCTTCGGTACCGAATTGTTAAATTAAACTCCTACATGAGCTCTGCCCACCTAGCTTGGCGGCCCCTCAAGTCAGGCTGTTTACAAAAATGTTTCAGAGTATCATGATCCAGATCCACATAAAACTCTGAACCATACAAATAATGCCTCCATGTTTTCAAAGCATGGATAACAGCATACAACTCCAATTCATGAGTTGGCCAATTCCTTTGAGAGGGAGAAAGCTTCTTGCTTTCATAGGCTACTGGCCTTTTCTCTTGAAGGAGGACTGCTCCTACTGCAATGCCACTTGCATCGGTTTCCAGGAACAACAGTTTCTGGGGATGAACTATTTTTAACACCGGTCCTATGACCACAGCTTGTTTTATGGTGTTAAAACTTTCTTGTTGATTCTGTCCCCATATAAAGGATACTTTATCTGAGGTCAGATCAGTCAATAATGATACTATTTCGGAATATCCTTTGATATGCCTTCTATAAAATTGGACAAATCCCAAGAATGATCGCAACGCGGTCAGACTCTGAGGGATTGGCCAAGTTAGTATTGCAGCCCCCTGTGGAGTAATTATGAATCCTAAATATTCAAGCCTAACCATACACAGTATAGTTTTCTTTTTATTTACATAAAGACTGGCTTTCCTCAAAGTACTGAACACTATTCTCAAGTGTTCACGATGTTCAGTAATACTTTTGCTGAACACTAGAATATCGTCAATAAAATATACTACAAACTTTCCGGTATATGGACGTAGTAAATCGTTCATAAGTCCGAAGGGCATTACCAAAAACTCATAATGACCAAACCTGCTTCTAAAAGGAGTTTTATGCACATCCTTGGCTCTAATCCGGATCTGATGGTAGCCACACTTAAGATCTGTCTTGCTGAAAATTATGGCTCCATGCAATGCATCTAGCAAATCATCGATCCGAGCCATTGGATACCTGTGCTTAACAGTGATATTATTCAATGCTCTGTAATCTATACAGAGACGAAATGTATCATCCTTTTTCTTCTTTAATATCACTGGCGAAGCAAAAGGTGAGAAACTTGGTTGAATCTGTCTCAACTTGAGGTATTCTTCCAGTTGTCTACGCACCTCCGCCTCTTCAGTAAAACTCATTCTATAGGGAGGTCTATTTACAGGTTTTGCCCCCGGAATCAGTTCAATCTTATGCTAAATATTCCGCTCTGGAGGTAACCCATAAGGTAGTTCATTCCTAAAACATTCAAAGAACTCCTCTGTTATAAGATTAGCCAGCTTGGCCATCTCACCACTTTGTGTAACATCAGTGCTAGCCGAAGAATCATCAATCGGCTCTACCGATGCTGTGCAAAGGAATAAAAACTCCTTTTGAGCTTTTCGGATTTCCATCACGGAAACCAACGATCCCTGAGGTATATCTTTCTCACCTTGCAAGACATAAAGCACATCATTCATCTTGAATTGATATACGTGCTTTTGCCAATCAATGGCTGGATTCTTCTTAGAATGCCATGCTATACCTAGGGCTATATCTGCATGAGCAAGCTTGGTAATTTCAAAATCAAGCTTCTCAGCATAGTCCTGAATCCGAAGCTCCAACTAGGTAACCCTTTGGTCCCATACTTCAGTTGAACTTCCATCTGCCATCTTGACTGTATACGCATAGTCAGAGGGACTTCTCTTTAATTTCAGCCTCTTCACGAGCTTGGAGTTAATCACATTGTGAGTTGACGCCGAGTCAAACAACACAATGACATCATGATTGACCACTTGCCCTTTCATTTTAATTAACTCCGTATCATTAAAGGTTGTATACCCCGTTGCTGCGGGCTTAGATAGGATGTTATCAGGTGCACTCGTCACTAGCTTAGCTACAGACATACATAACAAACAAGGTACTAACCTCTGAGAAGATCCCGCTAGCTGAATCTACATCTCTTCCGCTCTGGGACTTCCCTCCATCTCCACGTCGCATTCTGAGATCACCATCTCAGCCATCCGATGATCTTTGTTACGTGGACAATCCTTCCACTGATGAGGCTGAAGGCAACCAAAACATAAGCCTTCTCTCCTTGCTTTTTCCCTTTGTTCTGGGTTTAAGGGAGACTTAGACCAAGCCCGGGCTGCCATTGGGGTTACTTTCCTCTTCATTCCAATGGTGGTACTTGGTTTAGGAGTTTCAGTCGGTTTTGCCTGCTTGGCTTGACCACTCGGCTGAGAACCACTCCCTTTACTAATCCATTTCTTTTTAAACCCATATTTTTTCGGATACCCATATTGGGTTCCGACCTGGGCAAACCCACTTGGTTTGCTGCCCTTCGCATCTTCATAGTTCAGGGCTATAGCTATTGCATCATCTAACGTGTTCGCGTACTTAGCCCGAACTTCCATTTTCATTCGATCATTCAATTCAAATATGAAATCTTTCACTTGGATTGAGGCAGGGGTTCGTCAACCTTCATTACACTCTCTCGAAACTTATCAGTGTATTCTGCCACCGATAAATTTCTCTGACGAAGGTTTCTATATTGATCCCAAGCTCGGGATGCTTCGTCAGGAGGTAAGAAGTGTTTTATGAACTCGCTTTTAAACCCCTCCCAGGTAGTGGATGCTATACCATCTTTTTGTTGCTTAATCCACCACCGATCCGCTGCCTCATTGAACATGTGGGTGGCCTCGCGGATCTTCTTGATGTCATTTCTGATTTCACAAATGGCGAACGCCTCGTCCCATTTGTGTAACCAGGTCTCAATGACATTGAAACTACGGTTGTTCATCCGATCAGAATACTTTTCTGGCCTGTAATTGGCAATATTTGGCACTTTAGCCTTCCTAGGCTCGACCGTATGGACACTAGACTCCGGTTCCATTGGAGCCTTTCCCTTCTCCTCTCGAGAAGGTCTGGCAGACATACTGTGTATCGCTCTCCTAAGTTCAGACTGCTCTGCATTGGCTTGTAATTGCTGCACTAACAACTGTTGCAAGGCATCCTCCAGCAATGCAATCGTGCCAGATAAAGTGTGAGCTGCTGGGCGCGACACCTGCTTGACACGTCCCAGCACTCCTGAAACCCCTGATCTGCAAAATAACCACACACAACATCAGATCTGAGCAGGCTGCTCACCACCCAACCGTGACATCTACGGGATGTGATCCCGAATCAGAAGATGTCCCCCCGAGCCACGAGCTGAGCTACTGGCACGAACTCCCAATCAGATCCCAACCAGCCTGGTGTCCCATACCACCAGGTGGCGCTGTGAAGCCCTGGATCTGCCACTGGGCCTTGGGCTACGCTAAGATGCAGGCGCGCGTCCGCGACACAATCCAGGATCAGACCTAGCACCTGGGAACGAGACTTGCTCCCAACTGCACACTGAGAACTGAACCCCCTGGGCCTCTTTTATAGACTCGGGCCCCGGCACCAAAAATAGCGAAGACCTATAAATAGTTCGTACCCTTGCCACTCAACCCGAGATGGGCCACAGTATCTGGGGGATAATTTCGGAACCAAACCAGTACTTAGGCTCTTGGATTCCTTAGGAATTCTCAAATATACCATCGTTCCTTCAGAGAACTCTCTAGGTGAACGATGTCTATTAGCATAAAATCTGTCCCGATCTTGGGCACTTCTAATAGACTCCTTGGCAAACTGCAACATCTCCTGCATGTCTTGCAAGAAGTTCTTAGCAGCATCATTTTGAATCCCTTTTAATCCTACCATAACTGGTGACTTAGGTTGAAACCCGTACATAAGCATAAAAGGACTATAACCTGTACTAGAATGCTTTGCACTGTTGTAAGCAAATTCAATCATGGGTAGATAATCTTCCCACGAAGACTGTCTCTTAGATACATATGCCCGAAGCATGTCTTCAACCAACTGGTTGACCTTTTCTGTACTGCCATCAGATTGTGCATGATCTGAGGAACTCATACTTAGAGTAGTTTCCAACTTCTCAAATACAAGTGTCCAGAAGTTACTTGTAAACTTTGAGTCCCTGTCACTGACTATGTCAGATGGCAAACCATACAGCTTGAACAAGTGGTCCACAAACTCGTGAGCCAGCTGAACAGCTGAAATAGTTGTTCTTGTAGGTAAGAATCTAGCCATTTTTGTCAAACGGTCGACTATGACCCATATAGAGTCATGACCCTTGCGCGTACGAGGCAAACCAGTAATAAAATCCATGGAAATACTTTCCCACTTATTACCTGGAATCTGTAATGGCTGTAATAAGCCCGCGCTCCTAAGGCGTTCAGCCTTAGTAACCTGACAAACGCGGCAACCTACCACATAGTTCTCTACAAATGCACGCATCTTAGGCCAATAAAAGGTATGCTTCACAAGAGACAGAGTCCTATGTATACCTGGATGTCCCGCACTAGGAGCATCATGACACTCCTAGAGAATCTTGGATTTAAGGTCCAGAACATCAGGCACACAAATCTTTTCATTCCGGAACAGCAAGCCGTTCCTAATCATCCACTGACCTCCCGCCGCCTGTATCCTAGGTGGCACAATCCCTGAGTCCTGGTCAACCATGGAATTCCCATCCTGGACTTTCTGCCAATAAGAACTGAAATGACTATCAGTTGCGTATAGCCCTCTCAAGGATTGAAATAGGTCTGAGGATATTTCCGTAAATGACAAAGCATTTACAAACTTAACTCGACTTAAGGCATCCGCCACACGATTCAACGAACCCTTACGATAACGTATTTCGAAATCAAAATCCTGCATTAGCTCTGCCCATCTAGCTTTTCTTCCTCTCAATTCTGATCCATCACACACATACTTAATTGACTGGTGATCAGTCAATACAAGGAACTTTGAACCATACAAGTAGTGTCTCCAAACCTTGAGAGCATACACTACTGCATAAAGTTCCTTCTCCAGTGTGGGCCAACGATACTGAGTGTCGTCTAGCTTCTTACTCTCAAAAGCTACAGGTCTACCCTCTTGGAATAGAGCTGCCCCAATCGCATAATCACTCGCATCGGCCTCTAAAACATAAGGCCGGGTAGGATCGGGTAATGCAAGAACGGGTGCTTCCTTGATAGATAACTTCAAGGTTTCAAAAGCCTTGTTCATTGCATCATTCCAAGGGATCGGCTGAGTAGACCTGCGTCCACGACCTTTCAATATGTTGGTCAAGGGTACCGTGATTTGTGAATAATCACGGACTGACTTCCGAAGAAATACCGTAAATCCTAGGAAAGAGCGAAGTTGTTTCACAGTCTGAGGTATAGGCCAATCTAAAACCTTCTGGATACGATCCAGATCAATGCTAATACCTTCAGAAGAAATCTTGCGTCCTAAGTAAATGATCTCCTTCATAAAGAAGTCACATTTACTCATCTTGGCATAAAGCTGATGCTGTCTTAGAACAAGTAAGACAACCCGAAGGTGTCCTATATGATCTTCAAGCGTTTTACTATATACCAAGATATCATCTAAGAACACTACAACAAATTTGCCCAGATAATCTCTGAACAAATCGTTCATCATCTGCTGAAAAGTAGCAGGAGCATTGGTCAAACCAAAAGGTAATACGAGGAACTCGTAATGACCATACCTAGTCCGGAATGCGGTCCTATCTATGTGTTTAGCATAGATACGGATTTGGTGATAACCCGTACGCAAATCAATCTTAGTGAAATACTTCGCTCCGGCCAAACGGTCTATCAAATCATCAGAACGAGGTAAAGGATAGCGGTTCTTAATTGTAACTTTATTTAATCGTTTATAATCTATACACATCCTCCAGGAAGAATCCTTTTTCTTTCTCAAGAGGACAGGTGCACCCCAAGGAGATTTACTTGGGCGGATATAGCCCATATTCAGGTAATCCTGAAGCTGGATAGCTAACTCATCCTCCTCTACCTGGCTCATCCTATACGGTGGTACACTGATAGGTTGAGCCCCTGGGACTAAGTCTATGCGATGATCTACTGCCCTTTCTGGAGGTAAACCTTCGGGCAGTTGAGCTGGGAATACGTCCTTAAAATTATCTAACAACGTTCTCAATTCTCGGTGTTCAAACACACTTAATTCATTTTTGTTAATTACCGAAACAATAAATGAAGATAGTGGAATCAAAACACACTGATAGACATCATAATGAGAAGTGTTCAATATATTCCGAAGCTGCATCGCAGATACAATAGGTCCCTGAGAAGGGATAATCTTATCACACTGAATACAAAATTGGGTGCCTTTGTCTTCAAAAGAAAGCGTATGCTCCGTCCATCCAATCTGGATATTGTGGGTTTTAAACCACTCTATCCCGATCAGCAAGTCTACATGCTCTAGATGCATAACATAACATGTGAGAGCTCCCGTGTAGGCTTGAATCCGGATGGGAAGCGCTTCAACCTTGCGATCCCAAAACTGCTTCCCAGCTGGAAGCTGCACCTCGTAGGTGTGGTCGCTAGGTACTGTGGACAGCCCCATCTTCTGCACAAATTTGTAATTAACAAAATTGTGAGAGCTGCCCGGATCAAAGAGAATGTGAACCCGTTGGTCCCTAACTTCTCCATAAACTCGGAAAAGATCATGGGAACCAAACAACGAAGTATTAAAGGTACAATTACAAGAAAGGGGGCAGGTAATGACATTTACTGAAATACCTGTCATCGTAACCTGGTTGGCTCCCTTGGCTGCGGTACGCGGAGCTGCCTGGAGCTTTGGTCCTAGCACCAATTTCTGGTTCTTCCGCTTAGGACACTCATTCTTCGTGTGGCCCCGCTCCTCGCAATAAAAACACCGGCCCTCTTTCTTGAGCCTGAGAGTGCGAAGGAAACGGGCCTTACCATTCTTCGCAGGAGTTAAGCTTTTCCTGGAGGCGTTGTCCGTAGACTTCGTCTCCCCAATACCAGTCGCATGCTGAAAGAACTTGCGTTTGTTCTTTCCGCTCGTCTCGGTAACTGTGGTTGCCTTAATTCCGGCCATGGTATCATCATATATGCGCGCATATGTCATGGCCTCCTGCAATGTTGTGCACTTGTTGTTCTTAATCTGTAACTTATAGGAGTCTGGCAAACCATCCACGAAAAAACCTAACAAGGTTACAGGATCCATTTTAGTGGCCCTGGTTTGCAGATCCCTAAATCTCTGAAGATAGACTTCAAAAGTTAAATTCAATTTTGACATATCGAGGGCTTTGAGCTTGCCGACGATATCATAATCATCTTCCTTCTTCAGGAACTCCTTCCTGAAGATACCCTCAAATTCTGTCCAAGTATCAGGCTTAGGCTGAAGTTCTTTCCACCAAAGCAAGGCTTTACCTGACATAAACCCTGCTGCTAGCTGAATCTTTTTCTCATCTGGATAGGGGTGAAATTGGAAGTGAACTTGCCACTTGTGCAGCCAAGTGTCAACCACCTCCTTTGTTCTTGATTTCTGGTCACCTGGAAAGGGATCCGGAGTGATATTCGGGCCTAGCACGGAGGCCATGGCATCCACATGCGTGAGTGCCTGAACCGTGCTAGCCAGAAGAGTCAAGGTAGCTTGTATCCCTTGGAGTTGCTGTGTCAACCCCGACTGATTAGCGTTGACCTGCTCAAATTTACCATCTAGAGCAGTCGTGAACTCACTGAAGGCTTTCTTAGTGATCAGGTCGTCATAGAGACCCTGATCATCCTCTCCCACTGGAGTGTAATCTAATTCCTGCTCTCCCATAGTGAACTCGGGATTCGGAGCATCAGACATGGCTGAATACTAACTCGATTACAGACTGAGAGAAATAAATAACTGAAACGGAGCACTGAGGGAGATGGAGTAGAAGAAAACCGTCCCAGATAAATCTGACAGAAAGGATGCTGAAATCTGGAAGACCACGAACCCTGGTGCCTCCCCGAATCTGCAACTGGATGCGCAGTCAATGGTGGAGGCTGTACGGACTGCTGACGTGGCCTGTACGGCTGCTGACGCAGTCCGTACGGTGGCTGTAGGTGCAGGCGCAGCTGCTGTACGGAGCAGCAGCAGGTACCAAAGGTGACAGTACAGTCCGTACAGGCTGTACGGCTGTAGCTGCAGCTGTACGGGCTGGTACGGGAGCCTTGGGAGCAGCGCTGGGCTGACGCAGGCAGGGGCCGCAGCAGAGGAGCTGGTCGAAACAGGGCGCTGCTGTAGGGCGAGGCGGGCTGGCTCAGATCTCAAGGTAAGATCTCGAAACTGGGGCTGCTTGTGGGTTGCCTAGCACCCAGCCCCCACCTATATAGGGTGCAGGGCGGCCTAATTTGGAAGCTAGGCTTCCAAAGAAGGCTGAGCCCCTCCAGCTTTGGAGGGGTGCTTTTACGAAAAAAGCACCTGAGCCCCTCCAACTTTGGAGGGGTGCTTTTTTCGCAAAAAAGCACCTTCCTCCTGCCCTTCTTCCTGCGCAGGCTGCACGCAGCCCTAGGCGCAGGCTATTCGCAGCCTGTTGCGCAGGCTGTGGTCAGCCTGTTGCGCAGGCTGTCTTGCCCCTACAACCTCGCCTCTTCTACTCCCCGCATACGCGACTCCTAGGCTGTCAATTTCCTGCCCTACGCTCCTTCCTTTCTGCTCTCCTTCTCCTCCCTCAGACTTCTCTCTGTAGCCTTCAGAATTTTCGATTCAATTTCACTCCTCTTCTTCCTCCTTTTCCAGATATTTCCTCACCCCTTCTACCCCAGGTAGACAGCAAAAACGCAGCAGGAAATCTCGAATTTCAGGGCATACCTGGAAGAGAAATCCGTCAAATTTCTCGCATCAGAAGTTCCTACCTCAGGAGTTGGCTCTGATACCAACTGACACGTCCCAGCACTCCTGAAACCCCTGATCTGCAAAATAACCACACACAACATCAGATCTGAGCAGGCTGCTCACCACCCAACCGTGACATCTACGGGATGTGATCCCGAATCAGAAGATGTCCCCCCGAGCCACGAGCTGAGCTACTGGCACGAACTCCCAATCAGATCCCAACCAGCCTGGTGTCCCATACCACCAGGTGGCGCTGTGAAGCCCTGGATCTGCCACTGGGCCTTGGGCTACGCTAAGATGCAGGCGCGCGTCCGCGACACAATCCAGGATCAGACCTAGCACCTGGGAACGAGACTTGCTCCCAACTGCACACTGAGAACTGAACCCCCTGGGCCTCTTTTATAGACTCGGGCCCCGGCGCCAAAAATAGCGAAGACCTATAAATAGTTCGTACCCTTGCCACTCAACCCGAGAATCAAGCCTGCCTAGCTCTAAGCCTCCCCAGGCTAACCTGAGCTAGTTCTGTGTACCTAGTACACGTCAGATACGAATCCGTGCACATGACACTGCTGGGTCGGCCGGACTCCTGATTCACCAGGATCCCTCCTGGAAGCTCCTTCTTCTGCTTCCATTCAGTTCAATGGGTGTTTTTTTTTAATTATTTTTTTATTTTATTATTATTATTATTTTTTAAAATCACTGCTAGAAAACTGTATTTACAAACTGACGCAATTCAGTGTACTGACACTCTGACACAATTCCCTATACTAGGGAATTCCTGCAATCCCTCATTCACATTGATTAGGCATTTGACACAGGCATATATCTCAAACAGCGCTTTTCCCTATCCTAGGGAAGCTCCTGCAACCAAACTCAGACTGTAGCACATAGGCATAACCTCAAGCATAATCTGTCCCTGCTACAATATCAAGCCTCATGCAGGCTAATCACTCACGAGATCCTGTCTATGAAAGTAGAGCATCCACCGACTAAATTGAAAAGAAAAAAAAAACACGAAACTGATGGAGGTCAAAGAGAGCTCCCTGGTCATCAACGGTTTCGTCACAGCCTTCTTGGTTCCATGCAGATCCCGCCAACAGTCTGCAGTCACAGCTTACGCGCTTGCTGTCCAAATCCAGAATACGTGGGCAGCTGTCCGTCAACTAGCGCTCCACGTTGTTATGCATCACCTTCGCCGAATCATCGAAGGCCTCCCTCACTACTCATCTCTGTCCGTTCGTCTGTCTGTTGCAGGTCAGCAGTGGCCGAATTGCTCCACGCTCGTAACACCTTTTCTTGGACTCTCCGTTGATCTAACGTCAGTCACAGGTTATCTGCGTCGAAGGGTCTCCCTCATTCACGAGTTCCTGTTATGCCCCTTTCCGTTGTAGTTACGGGAGCGCCAACAACCACCCTTTCGTTGTATTTCGTGATCCCCCTATCTTGATTCATGGAACACGTCGCAGGTTACAAGTAGTCGACTCGCCACCTACGCTCCACGCCTGCTGTTCGTCGTCAGCCCACCAAGGCGGTCCAGGCCTGCAACTCAAGCTCACGTTGCACTTCTCATCCCGTTCGTCCAGCTTCATGGTGGCAGTGCGGGATGAGCACCGCTCGAAATCCGTCCCCTCTCTAACTCCCTATCCTTGGGCTCTTCCCTTGAGCTCTGATACCAAATGTCATAGACTACTTCTAATCTCCTACTGCAGATCACGGGAGCAGCAATGTTAATTTCCTCCCAGCCAACCTTGTTGAAGCATAGCGAGCAGACAAACATACAATTTTCATCCAAAAACATACGTGAATTCCATATTCGCTTCTCTCTCTAGCTTCAACAAGCCCCATCTCCCTAGATGGATCTAGATGCCACATGTCATCCATATAGGGCCTTCATAATGCAACATTTCACCCCTCTCTCTCTTGGGATGCTTTAATTCCTTATCCCCTAGGCACATTCCTTGCATTAAGCCCTTAGCCTTAGATCCACCTAGTCTGGTGCTATCAACCCTCACCTAGGACCTTGACATTAATTCCCTCCCGATCATTTACATGAAGCGCAAACAATTAATTACAAACATAGATCCTTTAAGGGAAATGTCGACTGATTCTTCCGAGGTCATGCTACCTCGGCTAGAGCGTAACATTTAACTTCTTGGATTTGGCTCCTCATGCTATTTTTTTCATTGTGGTAGATTGGTTTTGCAGCCTTTGGTCCATTCTCTGATTGTTGAACTTGATTTCATTAGTGAGCTCCCTGAATTCTTGAAGTATAGAGCCCAAACAACTTCGAATTAATTGCTTCTGCATTAATTACATTTGATTTTGCTGAGTAGCCTCTATAGAGATCTGATTGTTGTCCACAGGCTCTTGATTTCTGATGGAATTCCCAGCCTAATTGAACCCAGTCCAATGTTTGCAATGTCTTCAAGTGCTTCCCTCCATCCTAGGGTCAGAATTCATCGTTGCTTGCTTTCTAGCCTGATTTCTAGGCTTTTTTGAAGGCATTTCAGAACAAGCTGACATGAGATTGGGGTACTTTCCCACGACAATTTTTTGCACAAAGGTGGGTCTTAGGCTTCCAAAGACATGCTCCAAATTGGACATGATTTTCCCATACTTCCCCATGATTTTCATGCTTTGATACCACTAAAACAGAACTAGCTCTATCTAGTTCTAACTAGATCTGGTCCTTAGACAGACCTAGACGAGAACAATTCCCAAAACCAGAACAGAAATTACCATGTTAAGCAAGAGAATGCCTATGGTAGAGCTGGGGTACCTTTTAGCATTTGTGGAGAATGAGCTGGACTTACCACAGTGACTTGTGATGGGTGCACAAGGGCAGAAAAGGATAATTCCTTATTGAGTTCCCAGCTAAGCAATCAACTCTGCTATACAATCGAGTTTCATGCAATGAATGGGAGGGCACGTGAGACAGCCAGGCCTTTTATAGAAATTAGGCAGGCTGTTTGACAACTGTGCTTATGGGATAATTCCCAAAACTGCCACATGGCAACTTCCTAGCAGCCTGAATTAGAAAGTACTACTGAAAAGGCAAAATAAGAAGATACTAAACTACTCCGTTTGTTACACTATGGAGGGTGAAAGAGGAGGTACTGTTGAGGATGTGTTAGAAGCTGCTGGAGGTATTGATGATGAATGTTGAGAGAGTGGTGCCTTTATATAGGCTGAAACCCTACCTAGGTTGGCCTGGTCAGACTTGACCTGGTCTATTTAAAATCAACAGTGACAAAAGTCAATGTGTTGACATTTGAGAAAAAGTCAACTCTTCTGTTTGACCTGTTTTGCTTTCTTCTGCTTCTGCAATGCCGACTGCTGCTGCTTCTGGTTACATGGACCAGGGTTCCTTTATGAGTGACATGGCAGCTTATATGCCATTTTCCACATAGATTTACTGCCATGCCTTATTTGTACCACCATCTATCAGCTTAGCCAGCCATGTCACATCTGACCTCTAGCAACCTGCTGTGATTGTACACCATATTAATTGAGTAGTTTAAAGTCATGAATATATCCAAAGTCCTTTAGTGTTAGGACTACTGCGCCCAACTGCTTGTGTGTTCTTTGCACTCTGATGTGTTCATATAAAATCTGAAATGGTCCATAATATTTCAAAGCAGGCTTGATGTAGTTCCCAACCTGGGCCTTAAGTCTTGCTTTTGTAAATTTTAGGACAAGGAAGAGCTATCAGCCTTCATTGAATATGATACATATATCATACTTCATCCAGGCATGTGCATTTTGCTGTCACCTTTTTTTCTCATTTCCACAACTTGCATATAAACTGTGCTCAACATAGCAGGCAGACACATAGAAAGGGTTCGATATCACCTTGGAGGATCAACTTCGTGTCCCATTGTGTTATGCACACGTGGTTTCAGTAAAATGAAGTATGTTTTACAGTGGCACACAACAATCTCTTGCGTGATAATAATTCAGAGGTATGATCAAGCACAGAAAACAGGATTCATGGTCATGGATGAGGATGATAAGAGAATTGAGCTTTAGCATCACATTTGCTAATGTGCTTTCTGTTTCCATGATTAGCTTACTATACTTAGGGAGGGATTATCTGGCTGCATATGCCTGCTGTTGAGCTGAAGGTGAGAAATATTACTTCTTTTTGTGCCTAAATCAGAGGCGCACTGCTTTAGAGCTCTAAGGGATTATTTCTATGAAAAAAAAAAAGAGCTCTAAGGGATTATGGCTACGGGAGCATTTGTTTGTTGCTGAATTCCTTTGAGTTTTTATCCATTGCAGGAGCTGATGTATCGGCCACAAACAAGGGAGGTCGTACTGCTCTCCACTATGCCGCAAGTAAAGGTTGGCGAAAGATAGCTGAGATTTTGATTGAACATGGTGCAAATGTTAATCAGATGGACAAGGTCAATTACCACTTCTACTTTATTTTCCCTTCATGTTGAGCTAAGGGACTGTACGGTCTTTGAAATAAGGGTTGTAGATTACTGGAACTACAACGTTTATTGGTGTCTAACTGTGATTCTCCTCTCTTTCAGAGTTGTCTATATAATAGGACACCTGCTTGCAAAACGTGCTATTCTTCATTGTGCACATGGAGTGAAAATGTGGAAGGATATTTTCTCTTTAGATGTAGGATTGGTATTGACAGAATTAAGTTTTTAATGCATACAATTCCAGCACAGGTTGGTTGTACTCCACTCCATCGCGCAGCTAGTGCTGGTCATCCAGATCTCTGTGAGCTGTTGCTAGAAGAAGGTGCATCTGTAGATGCAAAAGACCGAATGGGACAGACTCCACTTATGCATGCAACTATTTGCAATGACAAGCAGGTAAGGATTTTGTCTTAATGCTATCTGCCTACAATTGTATGGACAATTGCTTGCTCTTTTTGGCCCACCAGACTCCTGACATTCTCATGCTCTTCAGGTTGCGCTGCTGCTTATTCGCCATGGTGCTGATGTAGATATTGAAGATAAAGAGGGCTACACTGTCCTTGGTCGTGCTCCTAATGAACTCAGGGCTGCTCTTATTGACGCTGCCAAAGCAATGCTTGAGGGCTGATATTTTGGTCCGCTAAACCATGATCATCGTCATAAACTTTTATCTGCAGTTCTCCCTAGGTTGTGCAATTTATGGGGGATTTATCGTAGCAGAATGTCTAGGTTTCTGTTTATGATGTAAAGAAAGCCACTGCTTCAATTTTTGGCTCTTACTAGGATTACTTTGCTGGACTGTTACATCGTGCTTCATTTGTAATTGGAGAAAAACAAAATCTTATTTTGGACATCAGGAGCTGAAGAGTTTGCATCCTGTCCTTTGTCCTTGGTCTTTCATCAGTTGCCCATAGTCTACTCCCCCTGGCTTGTAAGTGTTTAATGGATACTTGAAACTGTATCCTGATAATGCCAGTCACAAACTGTCAATTCTATTTGCATATTGAAGAGAGTAAAAGTCATGGTTTAATTTTATATATGTAACTGGAAAAGGTGAAAAGTACCAGTGCTAGGTAGCACATGTGAGGTTGTGACTGTACGTTTGAAGTAAGACCTTATTAATGTAACCTTATATGAACAGTCATTTTTGCAGTTGATATGAGGGGCAGTTCACAGATTCATATTCGAACATTGTACTCTTACCAAGGAGCAAACATATGAAAGCTTGGAACGCACCATAAACCTAATGTTTTTGGCCTGCCCCCAATGGGTAGGCCTTAGTAATTGTTTGGCCTCAAAGAGAAAAATCAAGTATTTAGTTATTTTTATGTGCACTTTTTTTTTGGCATGCATTGATTGGAGGAGCATGTGTATCCCGTGAAATTTTCCACACCTCTCTCTCTCTCTCTCTCTCCCTCTTCTTCTTCATCCCTTCAAAGCCTCCACTTCCCTCCTTCCCTTCTCTCTCTCTGTTTCTCTTCTTCTTCTTCTTCTTCTTCTTCTTCTCTCTTTCTCTCTCAGCTTGCAATTCGCCTCCTTTTCCGCTCACCATCTAGGGCAGGCCACATGAATGAAATTCATCTTGTTACATCATTAGTCTCATTGTAAGAATGGAATGGATACTCCATTATTTGAGATTCCGTAGCCTGGCTCTGGTTTATTGTGCCTCAGATCTTTATGAGTCATGACTCTTCGTGACTCCTCGTGGGCTATCTCGGTGCAGCCTAAGGCTGTGCAGTTTTGCAAGCTTCAGGTTCTCCTCACTTGCTTAAGTGAATACTTTAAGGGAGATTCGGGTGAGCATTGGAGATCTAGATGTGCAGCGGCTATTGACGGAACCCAGCTCATACCTTGGCCTGTATTTGGGAAGATGCTATACACACTCTCATGGCTATTTTGGTCTAGGATGCACGGTCTGCTTCGATTAGGAGGACGGTTTGTCTCAGATAGTGGAGAGGCTGTCCACAGGCTTGATGTGGCATTTCTAGCCACAATCTTTGCTTAAATCTAATTTTCCATTTGAGTTCTTTCTCTTGGATGTTTTTTTCATATAATAAAAGTCTATTATTAATAGAAATAAAGAAAACAAACAAAATTATTACATGGTTTGAGGCATGACACAGGGTTCATGGAGATCCCACCCTCGTTGCAAATATCTAGGCTAGGGTTTTATTATGAGGTGAAATTAAAGATAGAGATGTGGGCAACAACCATAGTGACAGCGGAAAGCAAAACAGTTGTTTTGTAATTTTAGTTTAAGATGGGGGACACCACTCACAAGAACTTGTGCTAGTTTTTAACTAGGTCCTAACCAGGACTGAACTGTCTAGGGTCAAGGCCAACCAATCTATGATCTTGGATTGGATCTAGGATTAGGACGTAGTCTACCTTAGGGTTGAGAGGAGCTAGTGTGGATGAGGTTCTTGGAGTTTGGGCCAGCCTAAGAAGGGCATGGCTATTCCAAGATTAACAGAGCTAACTAGGGAAAAGCATGATCTGTGTAAAACAAAGCCACTTTGGGCATGCGACCTAAGTTTAGGACTAATTGCTAAAGATAGCCTATGCTAGGCCTATAAGTATGAGCTACGAGCTCAGTGTTTGGGGTCCGAGGAGTTGAAGCCTCCTCTAGACGTAGACCTGTTGGCCAACTAGAGGAAGGGGCATGTGGTATGGGACACACCTCTTGACCTTGAGGCTGGCTAGCTCTCATGGTGGTCTAGAGGGGTGGCTCGACGTACTAAGCCTATGGCAGATGCGAGGTGACCTGCTAGCTGAAACCCTATGGATTGTTTTGTGAGATTGCGCTGCGGTATTAAGGACTTTGGCTTGGAGTTGCTGCCCCACCGAGGTCAGAAGTGACTTACCTGGTTGGGGGTGTTTCATTTTCTCCTTGCTTTGGGAAAAGCACAAATTTCCTTTGGTGTGCTTATCTTGGTGAAGGATGCACCTATTCGTGCCAAAAAAAGCCAGAAGTGAATTGAGTTGTATAAGCAAAGGGATGGATGAGACTGTGCGTGTATGTAGTAAAAGCTTATTTTAGATTTTGGAACAGCATAGGATTGATTTTGAATTGCAGCTTTGAAGTAGTTGGATCTACTTTGCAGGATATAAGTACATCTTTCAGCTTGCAGCAGGGAGAGATGCAAAATGACTTGTTGTAAGAGCTGGACCGAAGGGTTGGAACAGTTGTATGCATGGTCTATTTCACAGTCACTAGTTTTGGGAAGACTAGTGCTGCTTGTTGCAAGCAGGCATAAGATGGCATGCTGGGTATTTCGACTCACCTTGTCTCAGCGAATTTACTAATCTGAGGCTTGGTGTAGCTTGGAATAAATTCCTTGCTGTTCTTAAATGATGGCGCAGATTTACTTAGCAACCTGTATGTGTTGACAGGGAAATGCTTCGCTGATAAGGGCAGGTTTACCAGGGCTGGTGCAGGTCTTCCAAGACCCTGTTCTTTAAGAGAGAGAGGATCTATTACGAGTCTTGTCTACCCTTATCGATTGGGTAACCTGGTTTAGGCAGATTGAGAGACATGCATGCAGATAGGACTGATATTGGGCTTCAGTTAGAGGCCTTGCATGTCAAGAAATCTGATGCATGTGCCTGATTTGGAGGCATGTCCTAAAATAGTGACATGCAAACTGAGTTGTGTATTGCAGGCAAGTTCATGGATGCATGTAGTGTGCATGTGAAGCATGCTTGCATGCTTGAGTCCTAGTGGGCAGCAGTATGTTGTGTGAGTTTGAGAATGTTCCTGGATTCATCTAGGTATATGCACGAGTCCTAGTGGGCAGCACGTGGTTGCATGCAAGCATGCAGAAGTTGTGCAAAAGGATCATGCATGAGTACTTGCATGCGAGCATGCAAGAATTCTAGTGGAAAAGATTCCTTGTTCATTGCTTTTTGGGGAACTCAATCGACGAACTTTATTTGAGAAAGAAGCTTTACAAAAAGCCTTAGCTCTATGGAGCAGTTTTTAATGGTCTAAAGTCTAAAAGCAATAGTATATGCTTTCTATATTAATTGCCTATATTGCAACATGACCAATTGTTAGCAAGGGAGTCAGATATTCTAGGTGACTGCCTAGGGTGTAATTTTGCCAACCAGTAGATACTATGCAGGTTGATCGTCTGCTTCCTGCTAACCTGATTGTCAAGCTGTTCGCCCATCTTTTGCTATTCTATCCGGATAAGCAACAATGAGGATGACACGGAAGATCAATTCACGCGATGGTTGAATTGTGATCAGTACTCAAAGGGTTGGTTTGCCCATCAAGGGGTGGGCTATATTGGAAGCCCATAATAGAAATAATGATATTTTTTCACGTAAAAGTGAAAGCCCCAAGTTGCAAGTTTGGTGAATTTTTGAGTAGGTCACAATACATTTAATGGACCACCATTTTGTTGATTGGGTAGAGAGAAAACTTTTATCGATTTTGTCCATATTTAAAGAATAACTTTTTGTTTGGTCAATTAAAATTGTAAAACTTTTTACATTGAGAAGTTCTTGCTTAGGAAGTTTGATACACCAATTAGTCAAATCCATGGCCACAATACCACTGGAATCCACCAATCCAAGTGTTTGGCCGAACTTCACTATCCAAGGAAAACCCCATAGTATCAGACTTCCTAAGCAAGGAAGACCTCATAGTATCAAAAGTATGTCTCTTTCATAATTGGGGTTTTCCTTGGATAGGCCAGACACTTGGATTGGTGGATTCTGGTGGTATGGTGACCATGGATTTGACTAATTGGCCATGGATTTGGCCAGTTGCATCGCTTTTTTGATTACAATGGAACCATATTGTGATTGCATAATCCACTGTTCAAGAACTCCTTAGGGATGCACCACTTAGTTGAAAATTGAAACCTTGTTGGGTCACGAAGGTGATGTGCTTGTGTCATTCAGTGATGACATCAATTAAAGGTGGTGTTTGGACTGCTCGCTTTGAGCCCGAACTAAGTTGAGAGGAACTTAATCTCATTCCTTTGGTCCATTGGACTAAGCACATGACAACGGAATGTTGAGTACCGTTCATAAATGAACCATGGAGTTCTTGTTGCTATATGCATTGCTTGGATTTGGCAAGTGTAATATAGGATATAAGTAGCCTTGCACTATTGTGTCTTGTAAGACATGATTAAGGATATAGTTTCGTATAGTTTGCATAAGCGAGGAAAGATGACAAGAAGCTAAATCTAGGATAAGGATCTCTTTTGTCCCCTGAAAATATGGCTAAAGGTTACTTTGGTTAGAGTAGGGCCTTCTGGGTAAAGATGATCATGTCAAAAATAGGTGTACTGGATCTCATGTTAGGATTGACATTGAGAATTGTGTACTTGATTGAGTTTCCACCCGGTATTTTGGTTTTGATCTAGGTCAAGGAAGCTTATTATTGTTTAAGGGGGGAGAGAAGAGAGTATGGAACAATTTTCTAGAATATGGCAATAGATTCACAAGTCCAAGTTGGCTTTGTTTATATCTTAATTTTGAATTTAGATCCTACCTCTTGATGATCCAAATAGATCATCCGGATGGATGGTTTGTAGAGTCCAATACCACTACAGATACTATTGGAATTCGTAAGGGCTAGGAATTCAAAATCTATACCAACGGGCCCTTGATCTCCATGGTTGATATATAGAATGGTTGGTATATAGTTAACATCTTCTAAATGGATTGGCATCTGGTTAAAGAACATACATTCCTTAAGAATATTTGGCCTGTATATAGTAAAGTTGATCACTTTATCGGGGCCAATGTGATTATGAATGAAGTTTGTGTTGAGAAATTAAGTTGCTTAATACTTTGTAGTATCATTGATTGCCTTTAGCAAAGGAGTCTTGGAAATACCAAATGGATAGCATGACAAGTCCCTCTCCTCCGGGCAGTGGTGAGCATTTTATTTGTCTTGGAGAAAGAATTTCTTGGTGGCGACCCCTTGATCTAGCTAGAGGGGCTCTATGGTAGCACTCTCAAATCCCACAACCACCACGTTTCTTCTTTCCCCAGTCGACAAGCAACAGGTGAAGCATGCAATTCGGCCACTTCAAGATAATGAAGTAGTGGGTAGAATAGTTGGCCTCACACCCACAAGGAGACAAGTGAGAGCCTGGATTCAGGTGAGTCAAGCACTAGAAGGGGACCACATCTAGGAGGTCACCATCTACGAAAGAGGTGTTTTTCTCATCAACTGAGCTCTCCTGCTACTGCCTTGACACTTGTGGAGCAGAGCCCCATTTTCCTTGGCCTACATCTAGTATACCTCTTTCCTTGGTACCATTGGAGGACATGGACACAACACACCATGTTCCCCGATTCCCGGTGATGCTCTGCTTCTTGGGGCTTCCAAAGGAATGCAGAGCCATCCTTCCCTCCATTGGCAGAGCATTTGGCATGGTGCTGGAGTCCCTGCCAGATTTGATAACTTCAGTGGTAGCAGAGGACGGGGTCCCCAGGATCAGATTGGTGGTTGAGAGCCTCGAGTCCCTCCTAGAGTTGATCCTCCTTGAGACCCTTGAGGGGGGTACACTTTGTTAGTACCCTTCTGATAAGGACTCCTCCCCATTACAGGACAGGTAGAGTCAGCAGGCCAGAGCCCAGCACCTCCTCAGACAAGAGTAGGAGGAGTCCCAGACCCCTGGGTGACACCTTCAAAGGGAGAGTGGACCCAGGTGGGGAAAAAGAAAAAGAAACAAAGTAAATTGGCTCGAAATCCTGCAGGCAATGCGCTAGATGCATGGAGAGCAAGAGAGAGAGAGAGTAGGTCAAGAGGCAACCACCACGGAGGAGCAACCGTAGGAGCCCTTGGCTGGAGACCCTTCCCTCCCAACAGTAGGGGCCATGGTTTAGCTAGGCGATCCTCCATTAGTGGAGCTACAGTGACCACAATCACCCTTGCGTGAGCCGTGTGCCTTAGGAGCTCCTTACGTTGTGATGCCAGAAGCTAGGGAGGGTAGCCCAACATCGGTTAAGGAGAAGGGGATTCAGAGCCCAAGTGTGCCTGATCAGTAGGGCGGGCCTGTGATTGCCCCTATTCCCTCCCACCCCCCTCCCCCTCCAAACCCCTCTCCCTCTCCACGGCCTTCCTCTCCTCTCGAGCTCCCCCTTCCCCCTCCTCCCCCCCTTGTCACTCTTACTATGGTCATCCTCACCACCCACCCCCCGACCCCCACCTCCCCCCTCCCTTCGCTCTGGCCCTCCCCCCCTCCCTTTGCCCCGCCGACCTCCCCCTCCATAGTAGCTTCTTCAGTCCCCCCCTCCCACCCGCCTTTCAAACCTGCCCTGGCTCCCCTGCCAGATGGCAAGGTCACGACCGCATCCCCCCACTTCCTCGTCCCCCTCCCTTCTTAGCCCTCCCTTTCCAGGGGGGATTCAGAGGGCAGGGCCTCATCTCCCGCTTAGCAGCTCCAAAAATTCAGCCTAGGTGCCCTCTTTGGAGAGACTTTTGGGGGGCCTTGGAATTACTTGGAGATTCCGGACTCTTACCCTCTACCACTAGAGGTGATGCTCATGATCTTGCAACCCCAAAAAGGGGGTTCGATCAGCGTAGTGGGCTCAAGTTGGAGAAGTGGACCCTAGGGGTATTTGATGCTATGATGGGGGATCACATCCCACACATGATGAATGATTGGATGGGTCCACTAGGACTAGATCTTTGGCACGCCCATGGTGCTGAAGTGAACGTCCTATTGAGCTTCACATGAGAGAAGTCGATTTATGGTTTGATAGTAGGGGTCATCATATTTTCACCTAAGGCAAGGATTGATCCGACACACTACTGGCCACTCCAAAAGTGTGCTGAGATGTTCGGAGTGGATGTCTCCTTCCTGTTGCAGTGGGCACAAAAGATTGGCATAGAGTTGGTGTCCACCTTGGTATGCCGACACACGGACACGGACTACTCGCCCTCGAAACCCCCCTCAAAGTCACAAAAAGCAGTTGTTCTATAATAATCCCATCAATAAATGAACCATACAATTAATCTAATCTTTTGGATGATTATAAAAAGTTGCATATGAATTTTTTTAAAGAAAACAAAATTGACATAACTTTTAATGATATTGTAGTTCAAACAATTTTTTGGTAAAGACCTGAGCAACATGATTGGCAATAGAATTTTTCTTTATATTGAGTTTGCATATTTAAGAAAAGAATTATAACAAAAGTGTCAAATCCATCAAGTAGTATAGGCTCCGAGGTTAGGGTCCACTTACCTATCACCATCCAAACAAAAAAAAGTGTAAGAACATCATAGTTTTGTGAGGGAAGACAAGTAATGCATGTAAACCCTAGCTTGTTATCACGTATACCATGGAGTAAGACACCTATCAAGATTCTGAAATGATTAAAATGGGATGTCAAAAGGGGGGTAACCTAGATGTAAAGTAGTCCATGGTATGAACCACCTCTTTATATGAACAAATTTCAAGGGGGGTAGTCCACACCCTTGTGAGAGAGAACCTTTTATTATTTATTTATTTTTTAAAAATAAATAACTTAAAGACAATGATGCTTGATGAGGGGTAATTCACACCCGCAATTGTTAATTAAGGACCAAAGATTTTTTTAAAATAAAAAAAATAAAAGAATGCTTCATTGAAGATGGAAAAAATAAATAAAAAGCAAATAAGTCACAAAGAGTTCATATAATTAAATAATTACAAGAAAGGTGAGAGAGAAGGACAAAAAGATGGTCATAAGTAATTAACTACCTAAATGATAGGGGAACAAAGGAATATTTGATTTACAATTTTTAATGCTCAAATAAATAAATTGCAGCTATAGTTGAAATTGATTTAAAAAAACAAAAAAGTCTAACTTGATGGACTAGAGTACTAATGATCTCCAATATTAAATAAAACATGAAAGAACACATAGAGATTAAATGAATGACTAAATGCCACACATTAAAAGAATAAATGACTAACTTTACAAAAAAAAGGAAACATGAGAGGAGGTAAATGAGGAAAAAGAAATTAAAAAAGAAAAAGCAATTGAGGAGATAAGAAAGAAATATTGAGAAATAAGAAAGAGGTAAATAAAATTAACAAAATTACAATTATCTAGACTAAATTAAAGCAAATAGGGAAAGAAAAATTTAGATATAAATAGTAGTTTAATAAAGAGAAGGAGCTATATATATATATATATGTACACGGAGAAGGATCTCTATATATCTACGGATAGAGAAGGATACATAAATAGAATGAGTGTACATATATAGAGAGAGAGAACCACACGGAATTGGCATATAGTGAAGCTTAAGGCCTATACTACAGTATGTGAGCACCACAATGAATAACCAGCTTAGCTAAAGTAGTTACAAAGGGAGAAGTAAACAAGAGTAAATAAAGCAAGCTAACTCAACATGAATCCATCAAGCAAAAGGCTAGCCATGGAAGAGGCGGCTCACGAGCTGAACCAATGAGTAGATAATTAAGAGAATAACCATAAAGAACTAGGTAACTAAGAAAGAAACGAAGCATCACACATCTGCCATGAGTTTGAAAAGAAATGAAGAGCCAGCGCACAATAGGTAGAGTGAGGGTGCAACACGACAACCCAAGGAGCCAAAGAGAGAATACGAAGAGGTTGAGGACCACAAGCTCATTCAAAGTCACAAACCAACATCTATCGCCTAAGCTCACAAGTCAAGCACAAAGGGTGAGGAATAAGACCGGAAACCAAGCATAAGCAAATGAGGCCAGGGACGAACCGAATGTTGCACAAATCAAAGAAGAAGACACTGCTAATTGGGAAAAGGCAAGCAGCGTAGGTGGTGCGTAACAACTCTAAGGAGACATGTACGTGGAAGTGTGCGTGAGCGAGCCATATACCATAATAAACTAAGTGTTGAAGAATGAGTAATGGTTGGGGAGGAAGTTAGTAGTCGATGAAGCAAGAAGGCAAGGGAGAATGAGGGAGTGCAGCGAGCTCTTTATAAGACGACGAAATGGACAAGGAGAAGAGTTGAGCACCAAAGCTTGATGACTGGTATAAGGAGCATGTTCAATTGGGATAAAACGACCAAATCATGAACGTAAGACCAAGAAGGCACAAAAAAATGAAAGTAAGCGATGGTGTGGCCCGTGGCCAATCAATAAGGAAGGGCAATAAGGTAAGAAGGGATGTTAAAGCGTGGTTAGGTTAGGGGTAAAAACAAGGTGAGGACAATTTGTCAAAATATGAAGAGGGGAGAGGAGAAGAGTGGAGAGGAGGAGAGAGGGCATAGCTAGAGAGCACACTACAAATGACTAACTAACATTAGATTTAGCTGAAAATGTAGAATATATACAAACCCATTTAGGGTTAGGATTAGGGCATCTAACCCTTTCCTTTATAGCACTCTATATGTGTTAGTGCTATGCACATGTAATTTTTAGGATGTTGAGTGTGGTCTCTCAACACCTTCCCTCAAGATCAACATCATGAAGTAGGCCTTCCCTCAAGATGATGATTTTAGGAAATCAAAGAAGGACCGAGCATTATATTCCATCACACCCCTTGAATGGGAATGTCCTTCCTCAGCGTCAAACCAATAGCTTGTCGGTGTTTCTCGAAAAGTTCTTTACCAAGTGGTTTGGTAAAGATGTCTGCAACATTCTCTTTGCTATCACAATGCTGCAATGCGATGTCACCAAGTAACACTCTTTCTTTGATGATGTGCTCTCTGACATCAATGTGCTTTGTCCTAGAGTGATGTATTGGATTCTTGGTCAATGCTTGAGCTGATTGATTATCACAGTATATTGTTGTTGGCTTTGATTCATCGAAGTAATCTATTTCTGACAATAGTCTTCTAGCCTCACATGCAACTGTAGTGAGAGCCCTATACTCTACTCCAGTTGAAGACAAAGAAATAATTGGTTCTTTGTTTAACAACCATGATATAACACCTTGACCAAGGAAAAATGCATATCCCTATGTGGATCTCCTGGTCTCATGATCTCCTTTATAGTCACTGTCAGAGTATCCATGTAACCTTGGATGACTTCCTCTTTATTCTATCCCAAACTGTCTTATACCTTTGATGTATCTCAAGACTCTTTTGGTTGCGTTCCAGTGAGACTGTTTTGGATTTGCTATAAATTGTGCAAGTGAACTTACCGCATAACAAATATCTCTCCGTGTGATAGTTAAATATACAAGAGATCCGATGAGCTACCTATAGTATCTGTCATTGACTATAGGCTTTTCTGAATCTTTTGTAAGTTTCAAACTCTTTTCCATGGGAGTGGCTGTACAATCTTGCAATCTGCCATATGCAACTTATTCAGGAGACTATCAACATATTTTAGCTAACTCATGAAGATGTTGTTTGAATTTCTCCAGAACTCAATTCCAAACAATAGTGCATTAAGTCCAAGATCTTTTCTTTTTTTTGGGCTGAAAAAGTTTGTGTTATATTAGGATATCATCATCTTCATCATAAATATTTACATGTTCTTTGGTAAAGAACAACCAGGCCCCATGGGGAGAGTTTCATCATAACATTTCTTAGAAATATTCTTGAAGTAAAAAACAGTAGCAGCAGAGTCAAAAGAGAGGGACATAGGAGTCATCAGTGTCATCTGTATTGTCATCATTGAAGTAATTAGAGTGATTGAAACTCTCTAAGTCCCCAAAGCTGTCAGTGTCATCTGCATGGGCTTCACAAGGTGAGTCTGGTTCCTTTTTTATAGTTGTGGAGGGTACCTATTTAAGAAACTCAGTGATCTTAGCAGGGACTTCAAAGGGTGTGAAATTATCAATCCCAAAGAAGCTTTGAGTGTGTTCTTGTAAGTCAGCATTGAAGAGGGCAGCCTTTGCTTTGAAACTATGAATCATTTCTACAATTTTCTTCTGGTCCTACTCAGCCAGTTAACAAATAGTAAGTCAGCTTACAAAATAACCTGATTACACTGAAGATTATTCCTGGTTACCCATATGAACCAAAGTGCATGTGCTCTCAGGGGTGACCAAGTGTCCTGCTTTTTCCTTGCAGAGTCTCCAAGTAAGATGGCCTTCCAATTCACAAGCTCCCATGTCTACAGTTGGACTATTTTCCAAACCTTTTTGGCCATAGGACAAGCCACAAAGAGATGGAAGATATCTTCATTGGTAGAGGGGCAGTTCATACATTTACCATTACCCTTCCCAATCCTGAGTCCTCTGACATTGGTCCACACAGCTTTATGCAATATGAGCCACATCAGTGCAGATATTTTGTCTGGAATTGAAGGAGACCGAATGGCACAGAACTTGAATTTCCATTTCTCTTTGGAAAGGTCCAAGATCTTTCATGTTGAACTGTGCAAAGATAAGTATTGTTTCAATTTCTTGATGAAGCTATCCTTACATCTGGTCACAATCAGATTATCTATGTACAAACGTGCAATAGTAATGGCTTCCCCTTGAACTTTGTAGTAGAGAGTATGACCTGCATTGGACTTCATGTATCCCAGATCAGCAAAATACATGCGATTTTGCTGTTGTACCAACTTCTGGGTGCTTGCTTTAAGCGGTAGGGTCTTTTCTTGAGATGGCAAACCTGATTCTCCTTTCCTAGTTCAACATAACCTACTGGTTGTTGCATGTAGACTTCCTCATCTAGGTAACCATTTAGAAATGCATTCTTGACATTGAGCTGATACACATTCCATCTACTGAGTGTCGCTAGTGATATCAAGAACCATATGGAATCCATCTTTGCTATTGGAGCATAAGTCTCATTATAGTCTTGACCATATTGCTGTGCAAATCCTTTTGCAACTAATCTGGCTTTGTATCTTTCAATACTTCCATTTGGATTGCACCAACAACCAATCGTGCCTCCTTTATTTAGCCAAGCTTCTTTCCTTCTCATCATCCTACAAATGGAGGGGGTGCCAATTTGTGAAATCCTTGTAGCAATCATGAAGATTAGCTCCTAATTTCTAACCAATTAGTCAAACCCTAAATCAATTCTTGGTATAAAGGATCCTAGTAGGGTTCTTTTTCTTTTTGCAAAAAGAGACTTCTATTAAGTATTAAAGAAAAACCGTCAGAGCAAGCTCCATATGGGATACATCATGCAATGCATGAAAAGCTCAAGAGCCAAAAAGAAAGGATTGAGGCTGATAGTGCCATCTCAATCCGGTAGAAACCTCCGAGAAAAAGGGAGAACCTCTCCAAACTCGAAGAAACATAGTCCTTCTAGAAGAGGCTGCCCGTGAAGGGCCCTGCATGCTAGCCCATATGGCTATCAAAGTGTGAACCGTGTCAAACCAAATACCCGTGAACACCTGTAATGGGTGTGTCTGGGTGCCATCCAAGGCCTCAGTACATCTGGCTCTCCAAATGTGCCAAAAGGAAATGCTAGCCAAAATCTCCCAAGAGGTGTCCACTGAAACATGAGAAGCTCTGAACGGAGTAAGTGGTACATCCTGTAGAGAGCAGGGTCTATCACCTACCGGCAGACCGAGAGTGCCCAAGAAGAAGGCTCACCCTCATAAAACACCTGGGGCCTGGTAAGAGAGAACCATGCGACTGAGCCCCAAGTCATGAAGAAAGGGGAAGTGTGAAAGATGCTGAGTATCCGAGCAACCTCTTTCCAGACAGTCCTCGCCTGACTGCAGTCCCAAAGGCAATGTCGCACTGACTCCTCTGCAGAATGGCATTGAATACAAGTGGGATCAGCCCCAAATCATGATCTCCACAGGTTCACTGCAATCCCTCCATGAATAGAAAGCCAAAATAAAAGAGTGATCTTTCTATTTCTGAGGGATTTCCAGAGCCTCCTCCAGAAATTTCTACGCAAGTCTGCGGTGATGAAGAAGCTTTCCCAATGGGGGGCTCTGGAGGGAATCCAACCCCTACTGTTCAGCTGAAACCTCCTAGCATTACCAACCGTGAAACGAAAGAATGGAATCCCCCTCTCTCGGTGCCCATGATCTATCCATTCCCACTCTCCTGGGTCCCACTGCAAGCACCTGATAGGTGCACCTCCATATAAAGGCCAAGAGCAGAGGGTTGG
This sequence comes from Dipteris shenzhenensis, assembly GCF_047967505.1. Taxonomy (NCBI): domain Eukaryota; kingdom Viridiplantae; phylum Streptophyta; class Polypodiopsida; order Gleicheniales; family Dipteridaceae; genus Dipteris; species Dipteris shenzhenensis. Next base: position 11,080,722 of record NC_141622.1, on the reverse strand, counting down.
GGTCTAAATACCACTGCAAGCCCGCTCCAAGGTCCACAAAACTAGCAATCCTGACAGGATGAAAGGAAACCTCAAGAAGAATGCCATCCTTGGATGTAGAAAGTAAACCTCCATCCCCAACATCAAAGACCAGTGCGTCTTCCCCGAGACCTCGGAGAGCAATCACCTGTAAAGGAACTGATGTCCTTGAAAAAGCCCCCATCCAAGTGGTGGAAGTAATAGGCAGCTCAACTGTCCATTCCACTGGGATGGCTGCATCTATCTGCTGAATCCTGCGTGCTACCCCTCTGAGGTGACTCACAGACTGCAGTCTCTGATCCACAGGTAGCCTGATAAAAGATTTCCAAGTGCCTATTGTGTAGGCGGGGCCTCTCTCCCAATTAGACCACTGCATGTAATGGGAAGTGCCCAATGGTCTAGCATGCTCGTCAAGAATACTATCATTCCAAATGATCGGCTACCTATCAATCTCTTCGATGGTAGAAGGTGGAATCCTTCGAAGAGTGTTCCTGAAGCTAGGTCCAACGTAGGACTCCCACCTTCTAGACCATGTCTGGTTACCTATCAAGAACCAAGTTTGGGTTTCAATGTAGATCACATGTTGGCTACCATAGGGATTCTAATTTGGATTACTTATTTGGATCCAACCTAGATGCCTGTAGGATTACGTATCATTTGATTTTTACTCATGACTCTTGCATTTAGGATGCCGATCACCTAGTATCCAAAATCTAGCTTCATTGAGAAGCCTTGATCTGGCCTATTATATTCATGGGGGCTCATGTGTGAGGCAATGATGTCTAACACTTATCCTTTTTGTAAAAGCATATCCAAATGTAATGTCAACCAAGATAGTGATTCACCCTCCATGGTAGCAATAGGATCACAGTCTTCATCCTAGACAACCATAGTAGCACCCACAAAATCCCCAATAGATGCCACAACCTCTATAGTAGCCCTAACCTCTAATGTCCTACCTCACAGGACTACTTCCTTGTTACTAGCTCTACATTTAGACTCAATCATTGAATAGCCCTAAAATGGGACCCAAAAAATGCCCCTCCATTGAGGACACCAATAGTTGTACAATGAGTATACTGGGTATTGATGATTGCTAGGCTCAAAATAGAGAATAAAGACGGTAGATAGCATATATGTTTGTTCAAGACATGATGTGATATTGTCCATGCATATTCATTCTATGTGTGTGTGTGTGTGTGCACGCGTGCGTGCGTGTGTGTGTGTCTCTCCCTCTCTCTCTCTCTCTCTCTCTCTCTCTCTCTCTCTCTCTCTCTCTCTCTCTCCCCCCCTCCCTCCCTCCCTCTAGGTGAAAGTATGGTAAGGTGTTCAAAATAGTATTGTCCACTAAACATAGGGGTATACCTGTGGGTACTTAGCTTCAACAGATGGGTAGACCCTCCTTGTGTATGCGTTGTCAGATTGCAGAGGAATCTAGCAAGCATTGTTTATGGAGTTGTACCAGCTCTAGAGTGGTATGGACAGGTATCTTCAGGTTGTTCTCATATGTTACTTCTGAGTCCTTTCTGATGACATGGGGCGCTGCTCTTTGGGGGAGAGGATCTGGAGCCTTTACTCTCTTTGAGGCAGAGCCAGAAGACTTTGGTTTCTTCATGCAGCGGCGCCAGAGACGGGGTTGCACGGAGGCCAGCATCATGGAGCTGCAGCATTTACTTTTGTTACCGATACCAGCACAGGATTCCATGCCTATTTCAGCTGTAGGGTCAGCCTGGGAGGTGATTTCCAGCATTACCCTATGGCGGATATGGTGTTCGCGATGTTCTCTTGTACTTGGGGACCATTTATGCATGGAGGCTGACACTCTCGCTTCCATTTGGACAGAGATTATTTTCACTCTTAGGAGTCAGCAGGAGCGGTGTACAGGCACCTCTTTGGCAACTCGTGGGAGACTTATATCCTTCATGAGGACATGGGACTGCTCTTTATTTTTTCACTTGACCCCTTTTGGGATGTCGTGGCATTTTAGACCACCTCCATGGCTTTTTTGCCACATTGTTGAGGCTAGGGATAGAGTACTTTCTCTCCCACCTGTTGTATGATTTGTTTTGAATGGAATATATCACTTTTTAAATTAAAAAAAAGTATTGTCCTAAACATGTGCTATAAAAGCACAAAACAAAAGGTGAAAATGGGGTTTTATAAAATTTTAAAATATTTAAATTTTCAAAAAAGACTTCAAGATTAACTATTATGTGCAATAAGACCCACCCACACAAAGATTGTATGGGACTTAGACAATGGATACTTTTGAGCTTGAAACTAAATGCCTGACTCATTTCAGCAAACTTTTTGCAGCACCATTGCCACTTACTCCATCAGAGATTGAAGCTAGAAACCTTTCCTTGGATACAGTGATGCCTATCATGGTTCCTCAAGATGCTCTCACTATGGATTTGAGTTTTCTCCAGAGTGAGCTAGATGATGCTTAAATCCTTTAGGTACATGGAAATCCTCAGGATGGGATGGGCTTACATGGAAATCCCCAAGATGGGATGGGCTTACACTAGAATTCCTTCATGCACATTGGGATCTACTCAAGGGAACAATCCTTCAAATGGTGAACCATTGTTGGATCCTCATGGAAAGAGGGACTAGTAAAGTTGGTCCCAAAAAAACAAATGTGTAAAACCCTTACTAATTGGAGACCCATCAATTTAATGCTTGTTATTACTACAAAAATGTTGGTGTAGGTCTACATCTGGCCCAGTATGTTTTTGTGCCACGAAGGTAGATACATGACAACATTGCCAATGCATATATAGACATTAAATATGGCAAATATAAAAAGCAAGATGTGCTAGTTATGCAGGTTAATATTGCTAAGGCGCTTGATAATGTGGAATGGGATTACATTACTCAAGTAATGCATAGATTGGGTTTTGGTTCAAGAATGTGCATTTTACTGCTATAACTACATGATTGGTGGTGACCTCTCCCATCCATGGAGTTTTGGTAGATCAGTGAGGCAAGGATGACCTCTCATTGCTTTACTTTATGCCAAAAGTACCCACCCACTATTGTTATACATGGAAAACTTACGAAAACTGAGGGTAGTTGCATGGGTTATAACTTCCAAATGGCAAACATTTTGTGGCTCAAGATTATGCATATGGCTCTTTTTTCTTTCTGCACAACACTTAATCAGACACATGCTCTATTATAGATAATTTGAAATTATATGGATTGGCTGCTGTGTTACATATCAATTTCCAAAATCTAAGCTTTTGCTACTAACTACAAAAGATTGGCATGAGCTACTATGGCTGGGTCAAATTTTGGAACCAAGACAAATAGTTTGGCACTTGGGATATCCGATTGGCTAGTGTATATCTTTAAAGGAAGAAACTTCTTGGGTGATGCAATGAATATAACAAAAAATTGGATTACTAGAAGCTCTCTACTTGGTCACTACACATGCATTTGCTCATCGTTCAAGCAATCATAATGGCTTATATACAATCCCACTTGCCACTTATACCATGGGAAAGAAAAGCCTTGGATGCTTTCATGTTGCAAGCAATGAAATTTCTTTGGAAGACAAGAAAAGGCAAGAAATATCCCCGTCTTTTGAAAGTTGAGTTAGTTTTTTCTCCCAAAATGCATGGAGGACTTAACATATTACATAGACACTATCATTTAATTGCTAAAAAATCTACCATGGTACTTACTTTTGCAGCTTGGAAGGAGCCATGGACACAAATGCTTGCTGGAATGTGCACTAAGGTTCATACACATGATTTTGGTGATGACTAGGACATAACTTTATGGGATTTTATTATGGGCTCCTTTCAAGGTAACATCCTTGGCAATCCTTTTGCTAGATGACTCATTGTGTTGATTGGAAAGTACTCTTGCAATTCTTCTTTTGGTTTGGCTATCTACCAAATATGGGAAACAATAAGGCATTAGAAAGCATTCACTGGAGCAAGCTCTTTCCTACACCTCTTGCTGTGATAAAGCCCTGAAAAGCATATTTTCTTACGTGTAAAAGTGACAAATATTTCCAAAATATTACTCAAGAGGATGACACTTTCATCTCCTTTCCTAAAGCGAATACACATTATGGTTTGGGCCTACACTCAAGGCCTTTATGGCACAAGTTGCGGGATTTGATTCGGCCATTTCTCTTGGTTCCTCCTCTTCAAGGGCAGAATAAATTGGAAGATTGGAAACTTGAGAGACTAGAGATAGGTTGCTAGAATCTTTAGAGGGTTGAAACTGATAGCTGAAAGAGTTTATCAAACTGGTCATCTGGCCATGGATACAACATAATGCTGATGAATTTTGGAGATTGAATAAATTGCCCAATTGGTGGAAAAGATGCTTGCATACCATATGGAAGAATGGGCTTCCTCTAAAGCAGAGGTCTTCATGTAGCATTGTCTAGTGCTACGGGTTTTTCCTATGGGGACCATAGTGGCCCAACATCATATTGCACCTATGAATTGTCTACATTGCTCTTGTCCCATAGAAATATTTCTACATCTCTTATGGACTTGTTTAGCAAACCAAGGATCTCCTACAAGCCTTGTCAGATGGCCTATGGATTCACTTCCCCTCGCATGCTTTCTCCAAATAGTTTTGGATTTTTGAGAGATTTCACTCTTCCCTTGATGATTGTAGCCCCTTATTTTCTTGGGTTGGATTCACTGCATACTGGATCATCTGGCATGATAAAAACCATTGCATGTCCTTGACTAACTCTCTGAATACTTATGCATTTTTCAGGCATTCCTTACATACATCCCTAAATGATAAATTCCTTACATACATCCCTATATGATGCTCATCATCTAGGTGGCATTTCCCTACATCTTTTGGAAGTGTTTCCCCACTGCTTCTAGCTGCCACGCTCGGTGGTGGCAGTTGCAAATTGCCTACGTTAATTGAAGCACTAGTTTCACACACAAATGTGTGTGTGTATGTGTGTGTGTGTGTGTGTGTGTGTGAGAGAGAGAGAGAGAGAGAGACAGAGACAGAGACAGAGACAGAGACAGAGACAGAGACAGACCTGTTTGGTATTGATTGGGAAGATTCAAAGTTTGGAAGCCATAAATGTACCATGGATGGGTAGTGGGCACATATCAAAGGATACAAAAGTAATGTGAAAGTTAAGTATATTCGAGATGTTTGGTATGTTCCAAATTTGAGGCAAAATCCGATTTCAGTTTTAAACATTGCCCATGATCAACATATGTTGGTCGCATTTCATGATAACCAATGCAGGATCTAGGATCCAAAGAAAGGGTATGAGGTTGTAGCAACAAGCACATATGACAGAAGCTTATACAAGCTTGATGCTCAGCCTTATGATCAAAAGGTATTGGCCGTAGCAAACACTTCCCAGGCTGATTCATGGCATGCCAGGTTTGGACGTGTACATCACAGGGCATTGTCCTACTTGTACAACAATAATATGACTCAGGGAATGCCAAAATTATAGCAACCAGCAAATGAAGTGTGTGAGGGGTGTGCACTTGGCAAATTGCATCGCTTGCCATTCAGTAAACAAGGCAAGAATTGGGTCCAGCAACCAGAGTGTTGCAGATAGTGCACAGTGATGTATGTAGCCCCATGACTATTCCCACGCATAGAGGAGCAAGGTACTTTGTGACCTTTATAGATGACTTTTCCAGGTTTACATGGCTTTTTCTCATGAAGCAAAAATATGAGGTGTTCTATTGGTTTCAAGAGTTCAAAGCTATGGCTGAGAACCAAACCAATTCTAGAATTGAAACACTCAACTCAGATAGAGGGGGAGAGTACATGTCACATGCATTCCAGGAATTTTTTAAGCAACATGGGATTACACATCACTTGACATGCCCTTACACAACACAGCATAATCCACTCTCTGAGAGGAAGAATCATACTCTCATGGACATGACGAGATGCATGCTGAAATTTAAGAGAGTCTCAAAGGCTTTTTGGGGAGAAGCAGTTGTGACAGCCACTTACATTCAGAATAGATGCCCTACCAAAGCTTTGGTTAATGTGACTCCATTTGAGGCTTTGTATGGCTTTAAGCCAAAGGTTAGTCATTTCAAAATTTTTGGCTCAGTGGCATATGCTTTGGTTCTAGACGCACATCGGACAAAGCTTGATGACAAGAGTTTCAAATGCATTTTCATGGGGTATAGCACTGAAAGCAAGGGATTTAGGCTTTATAATCCCACTACCAGGAAGGTGATAATCAGCAGAGATGTTCTCTTTGCTGAGAATGAGTGCATGTAGCCCGCTAGTGCTGACTTGCCACCATATGATGACACCCCTTTGGACATCATCCAACTTGAGGATGATGAGACAGAGTCTCCTGATGCTTCCCCTTCTACTTCTCATAGTTCAGAGGGCTTGCCACATGTTGAGGATGGCTTTCCCTCAAATGTTTCAGATTTGCAGCCAATTAATGAGAATAGACAGCCTCATGTTTGGAGGCATTATCAATGTCATGAAGCCACTAAAGATGTTGATGCAGCCCCAAGTGGTACAGCAGAGAAATCTATTCCACGTTGGGCAAGGTTGACCATTCAAGATGCTAAGGATCAGCATACTTTGGGAAAAACCAGGGCCAACACTTAGAAAAATCAGCAAAAGGTCAATTATGCTTTGATGACCTCAGTGATAGAAGCTGAAAATGAGCCTTAGAGCTTCAAGGATGCTCAGCCTAATCCGGCACGGTAGAAAGCTATGGAAGTTGAGATTAAATCCATTGAGAAGAATGCCACATGGGACTTGGTTGATGCACCCATTGGGAAAAATGTGGTTGGCACGAAATGGATTTATAAGGTGAAATACCATTTAGATGGCACCATTGAGAAATACAAAGCCCGTTTGGTTGCCAAGGGGTATGCACAAGAGGAGGGGATAGATTATGAGGAGACATTTGCTCCAGTGGCTGAGAGTGTATCCCAGCTTATTGACTCACATGGGGTTTTACAGATAGAGCCTGATGACGTCTTACGCATAGCTTCAGATTTCTATGCCACCCTCCTTACTGCTGATCCTGAGACACACGATAGAGAGGATGCTAGACAGGCTGTTTGGCAGAGTATCCCTGTGTTGGTGAATCCGGATATGCATGTTCTACTCGACGCACCTTTCACCAACACAGAGTTCAGGACTGCACTTTCAGCCCTTCACGAGGGCAAGTGCCCAGGTTCAGATGGCCTCACCCCGTCTTTTTTCATTGCATTTTGGGATATGATTGGAGACTATATTACTTCAGCCATGCAGGCCATTTGGGACTCTGGCGAGATGCCTGGGTCGCTTACAGAGGGTCTCATCCACCTTATCCCAAAAGGAGGTAGCAGAAATTTAGTGTCCCAGTGGAGGCCTATCACACTTCTGGGGACTTGTTACAAGATTCTGGCCAAGGCTATCAGCCTCCGATTGCAGCCACTTCTCCCTGATCTTATTCATGATACTCAGACGGGATTTGTGCATGGCAGAAGTATCTTTGATAACATTTTTTCTTTCTGGGAAGCTTCAGAGTGGGCCATGCAGAGTGGCCAGAATCTTGCCATTCTACTATTGGATTTTGAAAAAGCTTATGACAGAGTAGATTGGGGTTTTTTGGAGGGCACCCTTCTACGCTTTGGATTCACTGATGTTTGGATCAGAGGTGTTTCCTCTTTGTACAGATCAGCCCATAGCCAGGTACTTATTGGTGGGGTAAGGGGTGAGAGATTTCAGATTTCGAGATCAGTCCGTCAGGGATGCCCCCTTGCTCCTTTCCTTTTTTTGTTCGTGGCCAAAGCTATGAGTATCTATGTTAGATCTCAAGCTGACATCTCTGGGCTGAGACTTCCCATCAGAAGAGAAGAGCAGCTACTTGACAGTGAGTTGGCTGATGACACAGCAATTTATTTGGATGCCTCTCCACAGACGCTCACTTCTTTCAGGACAGCATTGGATTTATTTTGCTTGGCAGCAGGGGCGCAGATAAATTGGCATAAATTCAATGGCTTTTGGATCAGTGATGAGGACACTCCAGTTTGGGGGCTTGACATAGGGTTCACTTGGGTTCAGAGGGGTGTGCCTATCAGGTATTTGGGCTGCCAGGTCGGCTTGGGTATTTCTACCACGCAGCAGTTTGCTCCCGTGTTGGAGAGCATCAGAAGGAAGCTTCTCTTTTGGAGCTCAGCCAAGCTGGATCTTGCCTCTAGAGTTGTGGTGGTCAACCAGGTCCTCTTGGCCACAACCTGGTTTGTATGTTCATGTTCGTGCCGTTCTAGGGACTGTATCATTCAGCTCAGAAGACTGATCAGGAACTTTCTCTGGAGTGGGCTTGATGGCACAGCAGATGCCTTAGCCAGGGTGTCTTGGGAGACCCTCATCCTCCCTACACAGGATGGGGGTCTCAATATTATTGATCCAGATTTACAGTGCAGAGCTTTACTTTGCAAGATGGTGGTGCGAGGACTTGTGCCAGGACAGGAACTGTGGAAGGACTTTCTTATCAGCAGCATACAAAGGTGCACACCTTCCTTAGAAGGAGACTGGATGAGCAGTGTTAGATGGATCTTCACCACAGCACACCTTAGGTCACCTTCGTCCCCTCTCATGGTTGCCATTCTGAAAGCTTTTGGGCCAGTTTCAGAAGCACTCTTCGGAGGATTCCTCTTTCCTCCTGGGAAGAGATTGATAGGCAACCATCATGTGGAACGACAGTATTTTAGATGATCTTGGCAGGCCACTGGGTGCCTCACTCTACATGCAGTGGGCCAGGTGGGAGAGGGGACTTGCTTCTTCTTTGGGATCTTGGAAAGCTTTCCGTAGGCTTCCAGAGGAAACCAAATCAAGGTTGACAGGACATCTCAGAGGGAGTGCAGGGAGGATCTTGCAGATTGAGGCAGCCCTTCCAGAGGTTTGGATAGACACAGATGATATGCCACTCACTTCCTCCACTTGGGCAGGTACTTTCTCGAGAGGCGCGGTTCCGCTTCAGGTCTTAGCTTTCCGAGATGCACAGGAGGATGCTTTGGTTTTTAGTGTCCAGGATGGTGGCAGATTGCTCAGGTCCACAGAGGACATCTTGCTTGAGTCTGCTTTTCAGCCTATCAGGGTTGTAGGTCTTTTGATGCAGGGATCAGATTCAGAGTGGTTCTTAGACCCTGACCCTCGGCTACTCTCCACCGGGTCTTGGAGGCTCTGGCTCTATGGGGGAGTTCCCATCAGGTATTTACAGTGGGACCCCGGAGAGTGGGAGTGGATTGACGCAGGGCATCGAGAGAAGAGCATCCCCTTCTTTCGTTACACGGTCAGTAATGCCAGGAGATTTCAGCTCAGTAGTAGAGGTTGGAGACCCTCCAGAGTTCCTCATTGGGAGACTTTTGGTATTACTGTGGATCAGCAGAGGTACTTCTGGAGGAGGCTCTGGAAATCCCATAGGAATAGAAAGATCACTATCTTCTTTTGGCTTTCTATCCATGGAGGGATTGCAGTGAACCTTTGGAGATCCAGATTCGGAGCCGACCCTACTTGCCCTCGTTGCCTTTTTGCTTCGGAGTCTATTCAGCATTTTTTATGGGATTGCAGACAGGCGAGATTGATTTGGATGGGGGTAGCCAGGATTTTCAGTCACTTTGCCCATTCCCCACTTTTTATGACTTGGGGCTCGGTGGCTTGGCTTTCTCTTACAGGACCTCAGGTTTTCTATGAGGAAGTTGACTCCTCTCGGGCCATTTCGGTTCGACGTCATCGGATTGAGTTCTGTTCGTTGGATGTGGTACCACACCGTCCTTTTACAGCTGTACATGCCTCTGTGGATACTTCTTGGGAGATTCTAGCGAGCATAGCAGCCTGGCATATCTGGAGAGCCAGATGCACAGAGGCTATGGAGGGTACGCAGGTTCATCCCTCGCACACATTGGCTAGTATCTGGACAGACATCGTACAGACTCTGATGGCCGTATGGACGGGTATGCAGGGGGACTCCCGTGCAGCCTCAGCTAGGAGGGCTTCTTTCTTCAGGGAATGGAAGGATTCTCCTTTCTTCTCTGAATCTACTACAAGGTTGAGATGGCACTTTCAGCCTCAGCCTTAGCTTTTTTCCACCTCACTCTGAGGGGTTTTTATTTATCCTCATGATTTCATGATGTATTCCGCTTTGAGCTTGCTCTCGCGGGTTTTTGTTCTTACTTAATAGAAGTCTTTTTCGTGAAAAAAACACAGCCATACAACTTAGCCCAAGAAGGGGAATGCAAGCAGTTCAAGTAAAGATAAAAAAAAGGGCAAATGCAACTATTGCAAGAAGCCAGGGCATTACCTCGCAGAGTGTCAGAAAAGGATTGCCAATGAAAAGAAGAGGCAAAGGGATAGCTCGAGCAATAATTTTGTTGCCCCAACTGAAACTCGTGCTTCAGATGCACATGGTGAAGCTCATCTTGCCCAAGGTGATAGAGATTTTGTGTTTGCTGCATTAAATGAGAAGATGGATGCCAAGGGGGATTTGAATGCTGAAAATCAATCAGGGGATGCTTCCCTTGTTGCAAGTGATACATGGTATATCGACAATGGTGCTACTAAGCACATGACTCCTCGCCAGGAGTGGTTTGAGAGCATCACACCTGTTCATGGTAGATAGGTTACGTGTGCCAATGATGCTTCTCAAGACATCATCGGAGTTGGGCACATTCCTATTCAGCTTGATAATGGGAAATTTTAGTATATTTGAGATGTTTGGTATGTTCTAGATTTGAGGCAAAATCTGATTTCAGTTTTAAACATTGCCCATGATCAACATATGTTGGTCGAATTTCAGGATAACCAACCAATGCAGGATCAAGGATCCAAAGAAAGGGTATGAGGTTGTAGCAATAGGCACATATGACAAAGGCTTATACAAGCTTGATGCTCAGCCTTATGATCAGAAGGTATTGGCTGTAGCAAACACTTCCCAAGCTGATTTATGGCATCCCAGGTTTGGACATGTCCATCACAGGGCATTGTCCTACTTGTACAACAATAATATGACTCAAGGAATGCCAAAATTACAGCAACCAGAAAATGAAGTGTGTGAGGGGTGTGCACTTGGAAAATTGCATCGCTTGCCATTTAGTAAACAAGGCAAGAATTGGGTCAAGGAAACCAAAGTGTTGCGGATAGTGCACAGTGATGTATGTGGCCCCATGATTGTTCCCACGCATAGAGGAGCAAGGTACTTTGTGACCTTTATAGATGACTTCTCCAGGCTTACATGGCTTTTTCTCATGAAGGAAAGATCTAAGGTGTTCTATTGGTTTCAGGAGTTCAAAGCTATGGCTGAGAACCAAACCAATTCTAGAATTGGAACACTCAACTCTGATAGAGGGGGAGAGTACATGTCACATGCATTCCACGGATTTTTGAAGTAGCATGGGATTAAACATCACTTGACATGCCCTTACACACCACAGCAGAATCCACTCCCTGAGAAAAAGATTCATACTCTCATGGAAATGATGAGATGCATGCTGAAATTCAAGAGAGTCTCAAAGGCTTTTTGGGGAGAAGAAGTTGTGACAGCCACTTATATTCAGAACAAATGCCCTACCAAAGCTTTGGTTAATGTGACTCCATTTGAGGCTTTGTATGGCTTTAAGCCAAAGCTTAGTCATTTTAGAATTTTTGGCCCAGTGGCATATGCTTTGGTTCCAGATGCACATCGGACAAAGCTTGATGACAAGAGTGTCAAATGCATTTTCGTGGGGCATAGCACTGAAAGCAGGGGATTTAGGCTTTATAATCCCGCTACCAGGAAGGTAATAATCAGCAAAGATATTCTCTTCGCTTAGAATGAGTGCATGCAGCCTGCTAGTGCAAACTTGCCACCATACGATGACACCTCTTTGGACATCATCTAGTTTGAGGATGATGACATGGAGTCTCCTAATGCTTCCCCTTCTACTTCTCATAGTTCAGATGGCAATTCAGCCAATTCAGTGAAGCACAGTACAAAGCTACCAATTCAGCCACTACGGAGTTAATGTGGTTACGGAAGCTTTTGCATGACTTGCATCATGCACAGGATGGCGAAGCAAACTCTATCTTCTATGACAGCCTGAGTTGCATTGCCATAGCCAACAATCCTGTCTTTCATGCTCGCATGAAACACATTGAAAATTATTACCATAATGTACGGGATTGTATTTCTGATGGCTTCATTGATCTCATCTATTGTCCATCTGAGGACAATGTGGCGGATATCTTCACCAAAGCCCTGTCAACAGATATTTTCTTACGACATCGACATGGCTTGGGGATCAGAGACATTCTCACAATGTCAAGGGGGGTTGTGAAGTGATTCACAATGACATTGTTTTCATGTACTCCCATAGGTTGCATATCCATCTGGATGAATTTGTGCAACCATGGTACTTTAGGTACTACAGGGTACACCTGAGATGTTTCCAGGGTACTTTCAGCCATATCTTTGAGGGGGGATTTGTAAGAGATTACAAAGATATGGTGTAGGCATAAAGTCAACCCTATGGTTGACCAATAGTACTTGGGTACTATATATACCAAGTACTTATATTGTTTCATTTGAACATTTCTATTGGAGCTTCGTGTGTGTGCACTCTTACTCACTTGTGTTCACAACCTGTCTCCACTTTGTTCCTACACTCACAATATCAAGGGGGGTTGTGAAGTGATTCACAATGACATTGTTTTCATGTACTGCCATAGGTTGCATATCTATCTAAATGAATTTGTGCAACCATGGTACTTTAGGTACTACAGGGTACACCTCGGATGTTTCCAGGGTACTTTCAGCCATATCTTTGAGGGGGGATTTGTAAGAGATTACAAAGACATGGTGTTGTAGGCATAAAGTCAACCCTATGGTTGACCAGTAGTACTTGGGTACTATATATACCAAGTACTTGTATTGTTTCATTTGAACGTTTCTATTGGAGCTTTCTTTTGTGTGCACTGTTGCTCACTTGTGTTCACAACCTATCTCCACTTTGTTCCTATAGTCCCAGGTGTAAAAACTCAGCTTTGAGCACAGTGCTCGTAGCGTCTTAAGTGTCAAAAACAACCTGGAAAAAACCTCATTCCAGAAGACGAGCATCTAACAATCGTGGAGTGAGGTCTGGGGGGAGAGCCGCAAGCATTCAGTCTTTGGCTTGGGATCTGAAAGGGTGAGACCCGAAGATGCATGCAAGCAACATGGTAGAGCATTCAATCTCTACGTCCTTCTTAAGTTGCTGCAACTCGTCTTTAGAAAAAGTAATAGTTTTCGCGGCCGGTGGAGGTGTAGGACTGGTTGACGGAATATCCATGCCAATCGAGGTGAGGAGGCCGACTTGCACACTTTTGAGGCTCCTTCTGCTCCAAAAAACGCTACGGGAGAAGGAAGAGGGGGGAGACAGGAAGAAGGAAAAAAAATGCCGGGGGTAGGGAGGGGGTAGAGGGAGGGCTGAGGCAAAAGCGGGGGGAGGGAGCCGGGAAGAGTGAGCAGGGGAGCAAGGAAGGGGAAGTGGGCTGAGAGGGGAGGGGGCAGCTGAGCGGCGGGCAGGGATAGAAGGTGGTAGAGGAGAGGGATGTAGAGGCGGGGGGTAGAGGCGGGGGTAGGGAGCGAGTAGATGGGAGGGGTGTAGAGGCGGGGGGAAGGGTAGAGGCGGGGGGAAGGGATAGAGGTGGGAGAAGGGATGGGGGATGGTAGAGGTGGGGGGAAAGTGTAGAGGTAGAAGGTAGTGGGAGGGAAGAGGCAGGGGGAAGGGTAGAGGCGGGGGAGAGGGGAGAGGGGTAGAGGGAGCGGGGAAGAGGAAGAGGCGGGGGCAAGGGTAGAGGCGTGGGTGAGGGGAGCGGGGTAGAGGGAGCGGGGGAGTAGGGAAGAGGGAGCGGGGGAGCAGGGTAGAGGGAGCGGGGGAGTAGGGAGGAGTGGGCTAAGAGGGGAGGGGGTGGACTGAGGAGGGGAAGGGGCAGCGGGCTGAGAGGTGAGGGGGCGGGCTGAGAGGGAGAGAAGGGGGAGAAAGGGAGAGGCTGAGGGTAGGGGAGGGGGAGCGGCTGAGGTCGAGGGAGGGGGCTGAGGGAGGGGCTGAAGGAAAGGGGGCAGCGAGGGAGCGGGGAGGAGCAGCAGCTCCATTCGACCTTTGGGGTCCTCTGCCCTGGGTAGTCCCCCTAAAATGATATATATTGAGTGTTTGGTTTTCACTAAGTCTAAAGGTCCTCTGCCTTGGATAGTCCTCCTAAAAAGATGTATTGGTTTTTCTATTTTGGTGTGTGGCTTCCTAACATGTCCTATTATGAAGCCAAGGGGTGATGTACGGTGGGAGCCATGTATTGGCTTTGATAGGTTTAGAGGGGGATGTATTGTGGGAGCCATGTATTGGCTTTGATAGGTCTCGTAATCAAGCCTGGCTGAGTTCAAGGATGTTGGTGTATTCCTAGACCTATGAGCTGGTCATGTAGCCATGCTATAACGTGAGCCTCTGAGCATGTTGAGTCTCAAGCCATGAGAGTGCTTGGATCAACCTCTGAACACACTCAAACTTTAGCCTCTGAGTTAAGTAGGGTGCACAGTTTGATGATCGTCATTGTCATGTTCTATTCTTGGTTCCATTCCAATAGTCCTTCACCTTAGACTGTAATTGTCATGTTCTATTCTTGGTTCCATTCCAATAGTATCTCACCTTGCCTTCATGGGGGGGTGTTGGAATATGAAGCCAAAGTGAGTCTAAAATGAGTGTTCTAGGTGTGTTTTATAGTCTAGTGAATCCTAGACATGCCACGTGTCATATTGGGAGCTATCCCATATACACTATGGCTTTCTAGAGTCTAGTGTCACACTATGTAATGTTGTACTTGTCTATTGTCTATGACATCAGTCAACATCAAGCTTTATATCATGTGAGTATTTTGGTTATCATTGCCTAGCACTTGTTCTTTCATTTTCCTTTCCATTTTGCTTTTTATTATGCTTTCCACATTTCCATTCCGTTCCTAGCTAGCTACTAGATCTCTTCAGTTCCAACTGACAATTCTCATTTGCGAGAGGAAGAGGCCGGACCTACCCGACCTGGTAGCAAAGAAAGCCCTCTCTTGAGAAAAGTTCCTCCTATCAAGAGGAGGAAGGTCAACAGGGGATAGCACACCCACACCTGTTGAGGGGGAAACCCTTTCCACAGATGAAAGATGTGCTCCCCGAGCGTAGAGGGTACAAACTCCTCCTCTGCCTCAAACTCAGCTAAGTCTACTAGAACTAAAAATGAATTCCTACAAGGTACCTTTGGCGTAGGAGTGCGAAGGAGCCCTGCGGAAGGAGGAGTGGAATCAATAACCTCCTTACCTCTGTCAGGTGTAGACAGAAGTGCAAGGAGGGGGGTGCTGCAAGACCTTGGCATGGTGCTGCATGACCTCGACATGGATCTGCATGACCTTGGCCACGACTTTGGCATTGTTCTCAAGTAAGACACGGGTCTCTGCCGTAAGGTTCTCCCTAGGTGAGCGCTCCTGCACATGAACACATGAAGGGGCAGGAGTAGTATCATTTGCACATGGAACCACGATAGGAATGTCTCCTACCTAAAGAGACGGGTCTGTGGCGCCATCAGTGGTAGCTTGAGGTGGAACTAGCTCCCTAATTCTGACTGGCACCCAACGGGGGATGACTGAAACAGGATGTGCTAACTGTCCCGTCCAGGCTAAAGAAGTACCAAGACGAGATGCTGACGGTCCTGACTGTGAAGTCGAAGGTCTAGCAGTGCATGAAGAGCGAGGAGCTGGTCACGTGGTGCTATGATGCCCATGGATCTTTTAGGTCTTTTCTTCTTTCTTTTCCTTGGGCAATCTCCAGCAAAGTGCCCAAGGGTCCTGCTAATCCTATACAATCCAGCAAAGAGTGATGTCGAAATCTCTTGCTCTGCGTCTTTTTTACGCTACTGCAGCTCGTCTTTTAAAAAAAGCATTCTTTTCGCGGCTGGTGGGAGTGGATGGAGATTGGCTAAAGGAAGAGCCATCACCAATCGAGGTGGGTAAGGCCGACTCGGACACTTGGAAAAGTAGCAGGGGGGCTAGTAGGGTCGGGGGTGACAAGGAGTAGCAGCTGCAACTTTAGGAAGGAGTGAAAAACTTGATTGTAGGCAAGTTTCAAGGAGCCAACTATAATATTGACATATGGACTATAATTCTCACCCAAGTTACCACTAACACATATCATTTATTAGGCGGTAACATTGTCTGTACCGAGAATAAAGCATTTGCATTGAGAATAAATCATTTGTACCAAGAATAAAGTATTTGTATCAATGATAGTTAGCCAATTTCCAATTTCTCCAACCATGAAGTTTTGTTTGTGATTGCATCCATAATTGCATGAAAATCATGTTCATGTATGTAAGTCACATAAAAAAGCCATGCGATTACGTGAATATGCAATCTATGAGAGATTCCCTCTTTCTCCTTCAACTCACCTCCTCTCTCTCATCCCCTTGGTGATGGTATTGGTCTTATTAGAATACGGTTGAAGGTACTGCACACGAGGCGAGGTGTTGGAGATTTTCCCCAAAAAATGTCACAACAACATAGTAGTACTTGAGGTATTACTAATAAAAATATATATCTATTTAGTATTTTACTTGACAACTTGCATTGTGCTTTTATCTTTAAGTCATTGTGTGAACATAAAAATTTGTGATGTAACACTACACATTGATTGTTCTACTTGCTTGAGATGGTCATATCACAAATTTCCTTATTTCTTTGAATGATCAAATCCAATACCTTTGAGTTGAAAAATGGAATTGTGACTAAATAATGCCTAGAATGAGCTGCTCTAGTAGATACTTAAACTATTCTCAAGTAGAATTGAGGCACATATGGAGCCAAAGCATCCCAAATTTAGTGAAGGGGATCGACATGCATGATAATCGTTTGCTTGAGGTTTGTTCATCCAGTAAACCAATGAGTTGATTTATGGGTGGTGGCTCATTATGTCATCTTGATGTTTAAAGATTTAGTGAGAAAATTATCTTAAGCTTATATCATAGTATAAATTTATGATAGCTATGGTAACTTATTAGCTCCATCGGGTGCCAATATCTAGATGGTGTACCTTGTTGCATTCATAAGACGGTTCAATGGATTTGTCGAGCATAAAAGGTTTTTGGGATTTGATGCATTTAAGAGTATAGAAGTATTGAAATCCTCATAAAATCTGAACTCCAAAGAAATGATTTCCCTTGTAAAGCAGTTATGAAAGGGACAGTTAAATTTATTCAATTTGGCATGAAAAGAGAGAGAAACTTTGCATCCCCTGTTGGAATATGAAGCCAAAGTCAGTAAAAAATGAGTGTACTAGGTGTCTAGGGGTGTTTTATAGTCTAGTGAGTCCTAGACATGCCACGTGTCATATTGGGAGTTATCCCATATACACTATGGCTTTCTAGAGTCTAGTATCACACTATATAGTGTTGTACTTGTCTTGAGTCTTTTGATATCAGTCAACATCAAGGTATCTACATGTGAGTATTTTGGTTATCATTGCCTAGCACTTGTTCTTTCATTTTCCTTTCTATTTTGCTTTTCATTATGCTTTCCACATTTCCATTCAGCTCCTAGCTAGCTACTAGTTCTCTTCATATGGTATCAGAGCCATGTTCCTAGCCCTGCTCTCTCTTTCCCTTTTCCTTCCAAGAGGTTGAGCTGAGGGAGGCCAATGAAGCTACTCTAAATCCTCCTCCTTGGAAGGCTGCCCTCTTCTCTTCTTCCTTGAGCTCTCTTCTCCATGCCATGATCTGCCACCTCTCTTCTTCCTTCAACTACATCTTTCTATGACCTCCGGACGATGTGACGCTTTTATCCGGAGCTCGAAGCAGAACCACGGCTTTGTGTCTTCAGCAAAGTTGTAGAGGACCTTGAGTACTACAAATTTTGTTTTTACATCATTGCAATCTGAGTTTTTTGTGAACAGTTACAGCCCTTGCAAGAAGTGACGAAATTTGTTTCTGCGCGCGAATTTTGTTTTGAAGCTCAATGATTTGACAGCAAAGTTGTAGAGGACCTTGAGTACTACAAATTTTGTTTTTACATCATTGCAATCTGAGTTTTCTGTGAACAGTTACAGCCCTTGCAAGAAGTGACGAAATTTGTTTCTGCGCGCGAATTTTGTTTTGAAGCTCAACGATTTGACAGCCCAAGCATAATGTAACCAGCTCAACGTGGAGCCGCCCATCCTCTTCATCGTTGACATCTGCTCCAGCCCGCCATTTGCTCCTTCTGCCCGACATTCTCTTGGAGCTGCTGCCCACAAGTTTGTGCCTGCATTCTACCCATCATTCTCTTGAAGCTGTTGTCCACGCTGCCTCTATCTTCTCTGCCCGTCACTTGATGTGAGCTCTTGACATTACATTGCGGTGACTCCTTCACGTGACTACTCCAAACTTTGGTGAAGACTTCCCGAGCTAAATGTGAGTTCTCCAATACTACTCCAACACACTCCACTACAGTGATCTCTCTGATTACATCGAGGTTGATGTAGACCACTCTAAATCAACAAGTGACTTCTTCAACATTGCTTATTCGATGGGTACCTGAGGTACTGCGCATTGACACATGTGTATTAGCTACTTGGAGGACATCTCTTTCACAAAGAGATTTTTTAATTTATTACTACACGCTTGATGTGTATCGGGGTCCTCTGCCTTAGTCCTCCTAAAATGATATGTATTGAGTGTTTGGTTTTCATTGAGTCTAAAGGTCCTCTGCCTCGGATAGTCCTCCTAAAAAGATGTATTGGTTTTCCTAATTTTTTGGTGTGTGGCTTCCTAACGTGTCCTGTTATGAAGCCAAGAAGGGATGTATTATTGTGGAAGCCATATGTATTGGCTTTGAGAGGTCTATTTGTTTATTAGGCCTGGCTTGAGAGTTCTAGGATGTTGGTGCATTGGTCTCCTAGACCTCTGAGTTGGTCATGCATCCATACATGATGAGCCTCTGAGCCATGCTAGATGAGATTTCTATGTTATGCTCACTAGACTCTGAGCCATGCTCACTTGCCTCTGAGATTGTGTGGGGACCATGTCTAGTTCTAGACCGGCATGCATAGTTCTGATGACCATCATTGTCATGTTCTATTCTTGGTTCCATTCCAGTAGTCTCTCACCTTGCCTTCATGGGGGGGTGTTGGAATATGAAGCCAAAGTGCGTCAAAAATGAGTGTACTAGGTGTCTAGGGGGTGTTTTATATTCTAGCAAGTCCTAGACATGCCACGTGTCATATTGGGAGTTATCCCATATACACTATGGCTTTCTAGAGTCTAGTGTCACACTATATAGTATTGTACTTGTCTTGAGTCTTTTGATATCAGTCAACATCAAGCTATCTACATGTGAGTATTTTGGTTATCATTGCCTAGCACTTGTTCTTTTATTTTCCTTTCCATTTTGCTTTTCATTACGCTTTCCACATTTCCATTCCATTCCTAGCTAGCTACTAGATCTCTTTGTCCCCAAGTAGTGTTCCAACTGCTATTTTTAATATCTACTTGCTTTAGCCTCAAAAAGATGCACCAATATTGAACACAAAATGTTTGGTGAACTGAAATGCTTCAAAATGAAGTACAAAGAACCAGTCACTTGTGAAAGCCTAACAACCAATCAAAATGAAAACAAACCAATCACTTGGCCTTCTTGAAAGCCTACCTATCTGTATTTTCAAATTTGCAACTTCATGGATGACTTCGTAAGGATAGAGAAACCACCTTGATGCAAATTATCTAGTCTTTATAGTAGTGTGAAGCAAGAAAACAAGAGAGATCATTTTTGTTAATAATTTGGATCCATAACATTTTGTAGAGGATCTAATTGCAAGGGTGACAATGTTCTTTGAGTATTTGGGAATAGAAAGACACATCCAATATCACATTAAAATTTCAAACTACTTGCCCACAAGCAATGTATCCCAACTAAAAAATAGAGCAAGAAAGAGAGTTTATTAAAGTCTTCGAAAGACCTAAGGGTCGATGAGACTAAAAAAATTAGAGACAACAAACTGAATGGGGTGGAGCCACTAAGCAGACATCTGCACCCAAGACAAATATTAACACAAACATGAGTTCTAAATATCTCTAAAACCCATGGGGAGGACATTAGGGATCCCCCACCTAGAGCAAAATTTCCATTCAGATAGCCCAGACTAGCAGTCCCCAGGGAGACGACGAGCTCAGATCCAAAGCAGGAGGCATGACAGACCCTCAATGTGTCGATGCATAGATCAAGCTTGAGGATCGTTTTCCAGACCAGAGACACAATCGATGGGGACTACAATGGCACTTGTCTGACAAAGAGCCACTACTAAGAGACCACAGCAAATCATGCAGGCTGATCGACAACAATGCTCTAACATGGGTTTCATGCCACAGAAATTATGATGACCACTAGAGCTTGACCCTCTTATCCATTCTCAACTGCGGTAATGAAATTAGTTCCTCAAACATCATATAGAGGACCATCAGAGTGATATCGTGTCTTGAGCAACTGGTCTCTATGTCGTAAGTGAATCTCTAGACCTCTTTGATCTAGGTTGACTCAGATACTAGAGGGGGGACCGAATCCATCTTTGAAAAGGTAGTAATGATGACCCTGTATCTGATAATACATATGGCATCTGAAAGCAAAGTGCTTCTTTGACATAGGGTGCAGATGCAGCCCTCTCTACGATGACTGCAGCCCCCGTCCAGTCTCAATCATAATCAGTGTGAGGAAACCTGGAAAAACTGATTGAAATACTAAGAGAGCGAGAGGTGGATTTCTGTGTGGCCTGGCAGGACGATGAAGCCCGCCTTTGATATCCATAGACAATGATCTTTGTGAATGCTAAGCTTCGCAGTAAGAGAGAGAGAGAGAGAGAGAGAGAGAGAGAGAGAGAGAGCATTTCAATACGTGCAAATTTGATGGTCTCTCAAGGTTATATTGGTCTCCAGTGCATGAGTTGTCAAATGTTACAAAATTACACATGTAAATGCTGGGCTCTCACTAGGATTCCCCTTGCTAGAGGTCTTCATGATAGGTCTTCATGATAGTATATTTCATTACAGCGGAGACGAGCAGTACAATCTATAATCCTGCGATTCATCCCCTCACATTCCTAATCGTAAGATGAAGTTTTGTTTGAAATAAGAGAAAACGGTGCATTGCGAGTACAAACATATGCTCTCAGGAAGGGCAAAAGTAAAAAAGAGCTCCATGAGCTGAGCTGTCCTCTGATCTTGATATACATTGTTCTTCCTATGAGAGTATATATCGATCTTGAAGAGATATAATAATGTTAATGGATTATAAATGTTTGAAATGTAAAATCTTCCTAAGCTTGGATGTTCTTGAGTCTTATCCAAAA
The DNA here is from genome assembly GCF_047967505.1 of Dipteris shenzhenensis. Classification (NCBI taxonomy): domain Eukaryota; kingdom Viridiplantae; phylum Streptophyta; class Polypodiopsida; order Gleicheniales; family Dipteridaceae; genus Dipteris; species Dipteris shenzhenensis. Next base: position 11,059,361 of record NC_141622.1, on the reverse strand, counting down.
TATATACCATGAACAGATGAAAATTAAGTTACAAGGCAAGAGTGGATTAATGGGATATTTGATTCAGGCCCCAATTTGAAACTATGAACTGTCTACTTCATTACATAACCTACAGATAGTTACATGAAAGTTCTGAATGTATTCAGGCTCCAGTTAAATAGACTCCTTATTTTTGCTTATGATATGTAAATGCAACTACACATATAGTCTTCTACTACAAAATTTCATTTGATCGCCACAGACCTATTGAGAGCAATCACTTGTTTTCTCTATGATGGTATGTAAGACTTTCTTCGACTGACTCTGTATGAGTGGCCGTCATAATCATGGAGCCTTATAAAAGAAGCGTTCAAGCATATCATTGCCAGTGGTGAGATGTCACCCCTATTGTGAATGCTAAAAGTCTCACAAGATGACTGCACTACAGCCCAAGTTTCTGTTCTAATTTTTCAATCTGGTCCAGAAACATCCATGTCATCTGCAGATAAAACAAGGATCCATTCAGAATTAATCTAAATATTTAGAAAAAAAAAGGAAAAAAAAGATTTCTAATCTAGACCCAAAGAACCAATAGATACTGATCTTATAGCACCTTAATGTAACCGTTTCAAACCATGGGAGATCATCTCCTGGACTGATTTCCAACCACAAAAACAACAGCTGTACCAATAATGGTGTAAGTACTATCCTTCGAAATAAACAAGGGAAAATGCTGGCGATAGAGATAAGATTTGTATAGTCATAGAGAATCAGGCTTTTCTTAACAGAACATAAGAATGCTAAAACTGAACATAAGAATGCTAAAACAATGTGCAATCTGTACATTGTCTTTTCTTAACAGAAGGTTCTTTCTAAAAAATAAAAAATAAAGAAGATAATTAACCATAAGATTCTTGAGAAATTTGTCAAGAAGAAACCATGACATGATAAATTTATAGGGCATCCACTATTTGAAAGCGGATAAGCAGGCTTTAATCCAATGTAATCAGGCTTTGCTTGAGTATAGTTAAAGTAGAGGAGAATTTGATTTTGTGACTCTTGATGGGGTTCATGTTTCACCGCTCCCAGGGATGACTTTTCCATACTTGTCCTAGGGGTCCTTTTACTAAGGGGTAAACCCTAGGGCATGACTTAGTATTCCTATGCTAACTTGTGGGCATGGGTTAATTTTCCATGATTTATTGCTTATCCCAGGGTTCTTAGTCTAGGGGTTGTGCTTCTTGAGGTGATACTAGCTTGGATTCTTAATCTTGGCTCAAATAAACAAGGAGTTCGTCACCATGATTTTTCTTTAGTTAACTTTCTCCAAGGAGTTCGTCACCCTTACCACTTGACATAACATTCATTACCGGCTTAAACAAGGCCTTAATCTCGGCTCAAATAAATTTTCTTGCCTCCTTATCTTTAATGCGTTCTCACAGGGCAATGGTTTTCTGTCAGAGATTGAAGGCCTGCAATTGCTTGTCATAGAGGCGAACCAAGACAAGGCTGTAGGTCAGGGAGATGACTTAGTTTACGATTACTAGTGCTTCTGTCTGCATGTTGTTGTTTGTCGTGTGCGCTCCTTCCAAGTGCACATGCTTGATGTGGATACTCTCTTTCTCTGGAAGGGACCTCAAAATGCCCAGACGCTCTTCTGGAAGGGTTGGGCCTGCAAGTCATCTTCAACCTTGATGCTTGGAAGTGGCTGAGCCATTGTGATCTCCCTGAGGCATTGCTTGGGCTGCTCTCGTCCTTGGGAGCTCGTGTGGCTGAGGCTCGAATTTAGATGGGTCGGAGAGGCTGATGATCCTAGGGATCTTGGTCTCCCTGAGGAACTCAAACCATACACCGTATTTGTGTAGTGTGATGAAAGAGGGGATAAGGCTTTGCTTTCAGTCTACGTCAATCCCTTAGTTGTGTCGTTGGAGCTTTGGTTGGGTTGAGTTGAAGCGGGTCTTTGAACTGGCTTTGTGACATGCTCTTGACTAAATCGAGGTCCTTACCCTATTGCAGCATAAGGGGTTTGTGGTTTGCTAGACCAAGTCAATGACTTGGCTAGCATCTTGATTTGTCTACCCAGTTTGCTTGAAGGGTGGTGAGTTGTTCCCACAAGGAGTCACGTTCTTGAATGAGGGTGATCACATCAAGGGCTGGAGATCGTGCTATGGCCGTGGTTCGATTTGTGATCGAATTTTTCTTGCTTTGCAACTTGCAATGTCCTTGGTATTTTCCAACTTTGTCATGGAGGAGTTGTTGTCTGGCCGCTTTGAGTAACAAATTGTCCAGGCCTTCATTAGTCCGCTAAGCTTGAGCAAGCAAGATCTAGGACTTTCAACACTCTATTCGGATGACATTGAAATGAACCACTTGATGGGGGATCCCGTTGATTGCAATGTGTGTAAGGCATTAATTGCCTTTGATGCTTAATTGTACAAGTCGGCCCATACTTCCTCCATTTGATTGTGGGTTACCAACTTGGAGAAGGGAAAGAGCCCCAGCAAAGTGCCAAAAGAGTCGTCAATTAGAACATCGGCAATGTCTTGCATGGTTGCTGGTGGCCTTGAATAAGACTAGGGGTTGTGCTTCTTGAGCCCCGGCAAAGTGTCAATGGAGTCACCAGTTAGAACATCGGCAATGTCTTGCATAGTTGCTGGTGACGTTGAATAAGACTAGGGGTTGTGCTTCTTGAGGTGATACTAGCTTGGATTCTTCCGGGACTACTGAGGAGTCGCTATGGCTATCAAAGCTTGGACATTGTCTGGGTGGTCTGTTTGCTACAGAGGCAAGGGTGATTGAATGGAGCATGCTTTAACTTGAGGAAATTGCTACAGTCTCGCTCACTGGAATTCTTGGTGGTGCTACTATTGATTGCTGGTGCTGCTCGGTGGCAGCCTGCAATAGTGTATGGTGTAATTTTGATTATGTTGGTTGCCAAAGTCCACTGGGACTTGTAGTCTGAGGGGCTCCGGAGTTGAGGGATCCTTAGAAATCAGTGGGCCAAGCAACTACTCACCCTACCAATTTTAGTTGGAATAGCATAGATGTCCATGTAATTTGCAATGGGTTTGCCCATTGGGATGACCCTTAAGTTGTTACCAAAACTTGGAGAAGAAGGTTGAAGTCCAATTGGCAGAGTTTGCCTTGTGAATCTCATTTAATCCTCTGATGAAGACCATATGATGCAAATACTTGAGGATGGCTCAGGGTAAGAAGGATGTGAGCTGAGCACACAGCCATACTACCACCTTTCAGGTGGATTTCCCCAAGGGTGTGGACGTAGACTTGGGTGTTTAGTGGTGGTGTCTGGTACAATGTGAGCGAGAAGCGCCCCTTTAGCATGATGCCGCATAGACCTAGACTACTCCATCTATTATTCACATGCAAATGCAGTAACATTTAGATCCCAATCTTGGCATACTAACTTCATTAACCCATCCATACATCCCATTCCACAATGAGCTCGCCATGGTTGAAAACCTCCAAAGCAAGATCTATCCCACTGAATGCAAACTACGTGGCTTTGTCCCAGAACTGGGCACCAAATCTCCAAGGCCCTCCTTGGAAGGAGGTGGCTATTCCAGCAAATGGTTGAAGATAAGAATATACGCTGATAGGATAAAATTTGTATATATTTTTCTCCACATAGATTGTGCATGAGGGTAGACACTGAACACATGATAGTGTTAATTTGCGGGTTGCGTGTGAATAAGCCAATGTAACTGGCTGCACATGTAAAATACCTTTTTATTTTGAACTTGAAAGGCTAAAAGTTTTTTGCAGGGACTTATCAGGGAAATGATGAAATGCAATGTGGTTGCACCAGACCTCCAGAGCAAGGGTGTCCAGTGTGTGGTCAAATGAAATGTCATGAAGGGTTTTTTTATATTTTCCTGAGTCACTGTGGTCTTATATGTTATGGGAATTTGATGTGTTCTGGTGCCCATGTCAAGGGGCTTTTCATGTGTGTATATGGGGGAGCATGCAAGCCCTAATGTGCATGCTAATGTGTGTGGGAATTGTGTGACTAAAGAAGAGAAGGGAGCTTCATGAGCTCTGAGAACAAGGGTAGCCTTGCATCGGGTGACGTGCATGGGTTGAGGGCTGGAAAGAGCCGTACGGGCTTTGTACGGGCTGCAAAGGAGATTGCTATGGGCTGATGCAGGGGATCGTGTACGGAAGGAGCAATTGAATGCTAGCTAATGCTGTTGATACAGCGACGTACAGACGGACAATAAATTTCCGTACGGGCTGGTACGGAATCTCAAGCGCAGACTTTGTACAGGCTGCTGTACGAGCCGTACGGGCCTTAATTGCTGATTGGTATGGGCTGGTAGTACGGTGCCTTGATTGCAGGCTGAACGGGCATGTACGGATCATTAAAGATGTCTTCTACGAGCTGTACGGAGGATGGACGTCATTCAATGCAGACTGTACGGATTACTGTGTGTGGTTGTACGGGGTGTAAGTACCTACTGTCGTACGTATGATTGTACGGCTGCTTGTACGGTGAATGTACCTGCAGGTTTACAGATGATTGTACCCGCCAGTTCTTCTTTTGAACAGCTTGTGGGCTTGGGGGTCTTGCTGGCCATTGAGCAGTGGGCTGTGGGTTCATAGTATTCTGAGGCTGACTGTTTTCTGAGTTTTTTTTGGGGGGAAAGTTCAGTTCTGAGTTCAGTCTGTTCTGGGCTGTGTAGTCTTTCCCCTCTTTCAAAGAGTCTGTGCGTGTTCTAGTCAGATTGTGTGGGAGGTTGACTTGTTACTTGTGTGCTCTGGATACCCGCTCTGAGAGTCGGTGCATAAGCTCTACCTTGAGAGCTACCACATTACAATATTGATCCCGGAGGAGATCCTGAAGATATGATTTTGTCTCTAGAGTTGGATTCTGAAGAAGTGGATATGATTGTATGGGGTTAGCAGTAAAGTACTGAGTCATTTTGTGTTTGTCTGAGGACAATCTTGTGTTTCTTTTTTTTTCATATCATTGTGTTGGCGATCCTGCTGGGGACAGAGTCTTTGTTTTGGTGAGTGAAAGTCCACCCAAGTCAAGGAGTACTCAGTGATCTTGGAAAATGGCTCAAGAATTTGCAAGATTTTATGGTTTACCCAATGAAGACCCCGAAAAGTTTATTGAGAGTATGGAGTTCACAGCTCTCATAAAAGACAGAAATGCACCCGAAGTGTTGCTGCAAATTTTATTTTTTTGCTTGATGGGAGAAGCCCGTACATGGTTGCAGGAATTTCAGGCCAGTTCTCAAAATGAGCAAGGAGAACGCAGGAATCTCACTTATAGAGAGGTAAGAAGTAGTTTTTTAGCACGGTTTTCATGTACCAGGGATCCAGATGGAGTATGGAGGGAGTTATGTGCTTTGTATCAAAGGAAAGACCAAACTGTGGATGATTATGTGAGTAGATTTATGGTCATGTGGAATAAATGGCAGTCAATTCTTTTGCCAGAGGTACCACCTCGTGTCATAAAGAAGGATAGATTTATTGCAGGATTAAAGCTTGAGATTCGGGTGAAGGTTGAGGTGAAGGACCTGCCAACTTTTGAGGAAGCCCTGAGAGTGGCTAAGGAGAAAGAGAGGAAGCAAAGAAGGATAATTCAGTTGGAGTATGGCGTGCCCGTTGTTCCTTCTGTTATGGAGATGCCTGTGCAGAATGTAATTGAGCCAGTGAGGCCAGAAGAAAAGAAAGAGGGATCAATGAAGGATGAAATTCATGAAATGGCTGACTTAATGAAGAATCTCAGTTTAAACCTTATGGCAGGAAGAGGACGAGGTCGGACTCCAGGTGGTAGAGGAGCAGGTAATGCATCCAATTCAAGTGTTCAAGCACCTTTGCAAGGCGGAAGAGGACGGGGAGTGTATGCTCCGTATGTGCAATGCTTCAATTGTCTAGATTGGGGACACAATGTGATAAGCCCCCCAGAGTTGGCGGTGATATGTACCCACTTCCTTCAGATTTAAAAGATAGGTCAACTGATCATGGAGTGGAGATAAAAGAGCATGGACCTTCAAGTAGTAACGGAGTAAAGAAGGTTTCTTTTGAAGATAAGGGGAAAGGTAAGTTTGTCAGCGTGCTTGGATTGGAAGAGAGTGATTTGGATGTTTTGCCTCTTGGGAAGAGAGACAGGGATGAAGAAGGAGAGCCAAGTGTAAAAGAGTAAGCAGGCTAAAGATGTTGTTACTTACTAGAGGAAAAAGGTAAGGAAGCCCAGACAGAAGTACAGAACAGCTGATTATCCCTTGGGAAAGGAGCAAGCTGAATATGATTTGATTGCTGATTTGTCTAACAGAAAGGTGGATGTTACTTTTGCACAGATGGTTGGGCTCTATCCAAGGCTGAAGAGAGAATGGAGGAAAGCTGTAAATCCAGGTAAGAAGAGAGTTGTACATAAAGTAGCAAAAAATATTATGTCTATTTTGGAACTTCCTGATATTTGCCCTTCGGTGGAGGCATGGCATAAAGGATATGAGCTTGGAGAAGCATACATTGATGGAGGTGCCCAGATATGTGTGATGACTCAATCTTGCGTTGAGAGGTTGGGTTTGGAGGTTACTGATCCTTCTCACTTCCGAATAAGAATGGCCAACCACGCTAGAGTGAAGAGTTTGGGGGTAGTGAAGGATTTGGATGTGGAAGTCTTCAATGTGCATTGCAGAATAGATTGTCATGTTATGCCGGCAGGTATGGGTGCTTACCCTCTCATTTTAGGCAGACCTTGGTTGAGAAAAGTGGGAGCTATTCAAAATTGGGGGAAGGGAATAATCTCAATATATACATCTAATGGTAAAAAGTTCAGTTTTGATATGGTAAGTCATGCTGAGATATCAAGCCCAATCGAAGAAGAAGAAAAGCAGAGTGAGACCACGAGTGAAGAAGAAAGTAGTACTACTTCTGACAGTGATGAAGCTCAGGTTGCTTTCATTGAGGGAGTGAACTTTTTGGGTACAAAGGAGCAGGCTGAAACTGTACATCAGTTAGAAGAGGACAGATTTGAAGCAATGGAGGAGTTTATGCAATCTAAAGAGGCACCTATCTCAACACAGGAATTAGTACAGCAAATGATTAATCCAGATCTTACTCTGAAAGAAAAGGAAGAGTATTCAGCCATGTTGCGCAGGTATCCCTATTTATTTATCACATCGTATGAAGAGATTAGAGGGTTTAAAGGGAAGCCTTTGAAGATTGAATTAAAAGAAGATGCAAGGCCGGTATTTCAGAAAATGAAAAGATTGAGTCCTGAGCAAGTGAGGATACGTCGAGAGGAGGTGGTCAAGTTGCTTAAGGCTGATATAATTTTTCCCATTGTTCACTTTGACTGGGCCAGCCCTGTGGTTATCGTACCAAAGAAAGATGGACGATGGAGAGTATGTGTTAATTACAAACCGTTGAATGCTATGACGAAGAGTAATCTCTATCCTCTCCCACATGTGGATGACATATTGGATAAGATAGCCGGTCATGAGATGTATAGTTTATGTGATGGGTATTCGGGCTATTTTCAGATTGCAATTGCTCCTGAAGACCAGACAAAGACAACTTTCATTACTCCCTGGGGCTGCTTTTCTTATAAGAAGATGCCTTTTGGTTTGAAGAATGCTCCCTCGCATTATCAGGAGAACACAAATGAGGTACTTGTCCCTTTTCTTGATAAATTTTGCAAGGCTTTTATTGATGATATTTGTATTTTTAGTGATCGGAAGGATCATTGTTCCAAGTTGGATCAAGTACTTGGGAGAATTGATGATAGTGGAGGACAACTTAATCCCAAAAAATGTAAGTTGGCACGGCCAAGTATTAAAGTATTGGATCATGTTGTTTTTGAGAATGGAATAGAGCCAGACCCTGAGAAGATTAAAGCATTCGTTACTCTAGCACCTCCAACAGAGACAAGGCAGTTGCATACTTTCTTGCAAAAGGTTAAGTATCTTTCCAGATTCATTTCTATGCTCTCTCAAGTTTTGTATCCATTACAACAAGCAGTGAAGAAAGTGCCTTTGCAATGGACAAGTGAATGTGGAGAGGTTTTTGAAGCAATCAAAGAGATTGTTGGAAGAGTGTCAAGTGTTAAAGCTCCTGATTTCGATAAGACTTTCTATGTCAATCCTTCAGTAGGGCCAGATGCATTGGGAGCCATTTTATTGCAGCAGGGAGAGCAATCAAGGTAAATGAGGCCCGTGTTTTTTGCTAGTAGGGTAAAAAGTGAAGTAGAGAAGAAGTATTCAGCTGTTGAATTGGTATTAGCTAGCTTTGTATTTGCATGTAGAAGATTTCGGAATTATTTATTGCCTCATTCTTTTGTGGTACTTACCAGTTGTACTCTGTTGCCACAACTTGTGAATGGTATTAATTTTTCACGAAGTATGGTGAGATGGATAACAGAATTGCAGTAGTACACTTTTACTTTCCTGGTACAGAATTCAACCAGAGCAACCCTGGCCGATTTGCTTACTTACAAAGATACCCCTATTTTAGTCAAGGAAGTGGAATATCATACTGAGAGAGTGCAGGAAAAAAGTTTAGAAGACAGCTATACCTTGTTCTTTGATGGTTCTTACATGAAGAGTATTGACAAAGCAACCGGTGGAATGGTTGTCTATGATCTTGATGGTAAGGTAATTCGGAAATTAGGTTTTCCCTTGAAGATAAGCAGTAATAATGAAGCTGAATATGCTGCTTTAGTTGAAGGCTTGCAATCATGTTTGAACATGGGAATAAAAAGATTGATTATAAAAGGTGATTCAATGCTGGTTGTAAAACAGATTCTGGGGGTGTGGAAGATAAAGCATGAACATTTAAAGAATTGGGTTAGCATTGTTAAAAAGTTACTCAGACATTTTGATGCATGGTTGTTACAGCATGTGGACAGAAACTTGAATCATGAGACACATGATGCTGCTTGTGGAGAGGAAAATGTTCAGGTGTGTGTAGTAAAAGTTCAAGAACCTTTGTATAGAGGGAGAGAGTATCTTTCGAATGTGGAGGCTTTCTTGCTCACAGGAAAAGTGCCAGAAGAGGTTCCGAAAGAAAAGAGGTATAGATTTGTTAAGACTTGTGAGTCTTATTGTCTTATTGACGATGTTTTGTATATGAAGGGTGCAGATTTAGTCTTGAGAAGAATCCCATGGCAAGCTGAGATCATGCATGTGCTTGAGGCAAATCATGAGGGGATTTGTGGCGGACATTTCGCATTCAAGACAATGCTAAGAAAGATACTAATGGAAGGGTATATCTGGCCCTCTCTACAGAGAGATATAAAGCATTGGTGTAGATCCTGTTTACAATGCCAACAGATGGGAAGAAGAGTATTACATCCAGAGTTGAGAAATCTCATCATAGCATACAACATATTCGAGAAGTGGGGGATTGATGCAATCGGTCCACTTCCCATGACTTCAGGAGGTAAGTGTTACATTCTCACTGCGGTGGAGTATCTTTCAAGATGGGCAGAAGCACGGGCAGTTGCTTCAGTCAATGCTAAACAAGTGAGCAAGTTCATATATGAAGATATGTTGTAGATTTGGAATGCCTTTGGAATTGGTAAGTGATAAAGGGCCTGGATTTAGGAGTGAGTTGGTTGACTTGTTATGTGATAAGCTCAGAATTAAGCATAGATATGCTACTCCTTATTATCCTCAGTGTAATAGTAAGAATGAATATTTCAACGGAGAGTTGATTAATATGATGAGTAAGATCATGAAGATGCATGGGAAAAGCTGGGATCAAGTTGTGCCACAAGCACTGTGGGCTTACCGAATAGCAGTCAAGGAAGGTACACAGTTTTCTCCTTTTCATCTTGTATATGGAAAAGAAGCTATGTTGCCATTGGAAGTAGAAATTCCAGCTCTGAAGTTGCTCATGAAAATGGATGAAGAACCTAACACCGAGTATGAAAGAAGGTTGGTTGAACTACAGGAAGCTCAGCTTGATAGAATGAAAAGCAGTTGAACACTATGCTCAGACTCAAGAAAAGAATCAAATGAAAGCTAATTTGAAGTATAAGGATAAGAACATCAAAGAAGGAGACTTTGTATTAAGATATGACAGTAAACTGGATAGTACTTTCAAGACTGAATTTGTGACAAAGTGGGTGGGTCCTTTCAGTGTGTTTAAGAAGTATTCAAATGGATCTTATCAGTTGAGTGATTTGGATGGAAGTTTGGCAGAGAGAGAAGGAGAGAAAGAGAAGGAAGAGAGGGAGAGAGATTAAGAGAGAGCCTCCAATTCCATCGTCCTAGGATGACTTTCTAAAGAGACTTCTAAATGCACATTTTCCATAGAGTTACATATGCCAAATTTTCCTTTGATTTTGTCTCAAGCTACTTTAATGTTTTTTAGGCTAATTGGGTTGTTATTTGCCATGCATATAGATATACTTTAAAATCTTTTCTGAGTATGTACATACCAGAATGTGATCCACTTGGAACACCAAAGTTTCCTATCCCCATCAAGGAAGTCTTTCGGATTGAAAATGTGAATTTTGAGGTACATGAGTCATCTATTATACAGGTGCTGGCCACGACTTATTTGTGCATGATTCCATTAAGAGAGCCACTACTATTCTCCATTATGGACGTGACAAATATAAATATCGAGATTGGAAATAACTGTGTGAAGTTAGACCAAGGCTAAAGAAGTACTCTATCCAAGAGGACCCTTATGTTTCTATGGAGGATATGGTGTACATTGTTGGTGATGTTCGGCATGGCAATGTGACCGGGTTTATCAACAGCTATAGAAATACAAATTCAAAGCCAAATGTATGTTATGTATTTTTCCCTTATTTACTACCTTGGTCCATCTTTATGAGGAGAGAAGACGTTGCAGAATATGGACACATTTGTGTTGAAACCATAGATTCATAGGAACTCATCTTCAACTCTGGCAGATGCTTCAAATTTCGTTACCAGACCAGAACCAGTTAGTCTGGTTAGTTACGATGAACTCAACATCGCACTCCGGTGTCTGGCCTGATTCACATGAACTCATTTTCAGCTCTAGCAGATGCTTCAGATTTCCCAGAAAAGGAGTTTGTGCCCTCTACTTTTGGTGAGCCAGTTATTGTGTTTCCTGTTGACAGGGCTTCTTCGTCAAGTGACAGGGTTCTTTCCCCTGTTGATTTTCCGCCACTTGGTTCCATTCCTCGCTCCTCGAGCAGGAGGTTTTCCCCTGTTGAGGGGTCTGTTTCCACCACTAGGTTGGGTAAGGTGTTCCACTCTACATCCTCTCGTCGATGAGGATTATTAGCTAGAACATACAGGGCCTAGGTGGCGTCCCACATCGCCGCCGTAGACAGCTGATTTAGGATCAGCTTCATCCAGGTGTTACTAGGGGTTCCATAGATATCTTATTTATTCAAGAGCACAAACTGGATTCTAGAGATTGTGCCAAATCAAGCAAGTTGCTTTCTGGCCATACTTTTTGGTCGCCTGCCTTGGGAACTAGGGGGGGCACTTCTATTTCAGTTTTGCAATCGGTTCTCCCCTTAGTTGTTGGACACAGAGTCATTATTCCCTATAGGGCTCAGTGGATCATTCTCTTGATTGGAGAGCATAAGGTTAGTTTCCTTAACCTGTATGCCTCCAACATTAGAGAGGAACGTGTCATTATGTGGAAGGATTTGCTCTCCTAGGCCCCCATTGCAGATTCATGGGCGATTGGAGGTGACTTTAACATGGTTGAGTTACCATCAGACAAAAAAGGGGGTAGAGAAGGAGGACTTAACTCTTTGGAAAGAGCAGCTTGGGATGCCTTCCTTTTTCACTACTGTGGCAGAGATACTTGGTTGGACGATGCCTTTCTTATTCAGCCACAGTCCCTCCTGTTCTCTTGGTCGAACAGAAGGTAGCAGATGCCTATTCATGCACGCATTGACAGATTCTATGTAGATGATTGGGCACTAGACAGATGGATCGATATGCATTGCTACTGGGGTTTCCACTTCAGACCACTTTCCTGTTGTGCTGGCTATCTCAAAGCCTCACTTGAGAGGCCGGTCTGCCAGCATCAGGATTCCAGATGCCTTGTACAGAGAGAAGGACCTTACAGAGGCAGCCCTGCAGATATGGGTTTCTCATGTCCAGCGTGGGCAGCCATATCCATCACATGTAGTTGCTACCCTTTCTGGTATTAGCGACTTCTACCACTCAGTTGCTTGTACCAAGAGATTCTCAGACGTGAGATTGGTGTTTGCCAGCAGTTGGCAGCTTTGCAGAGGGAAGAGCGAAAACGGCCTTCAGATGCTTGGATTCAGGAGCGCCTTGCTGCAACAAAGGATCATTAGCAGATATTGCTTGATCAGAGAGCAGAGTATCCCTTTCATGCACGGAAGTCCGTCTCAATTCAGATGGGTGGCAGAGTCAATAAACACTTTTTCTCTACTCTTGGCCCTAGAAATAGTAGAGAGAGTGTATCCCAGCTTATTGACTCACGTGGGGTTTTACAGACAGATCCAGATGATGTCATGCGCATAGCTTCAGATTTTTATGCCGCCCTTCTTACTACAGATCCTAACACACGAGATGGAGAGGATGCTAGACAGGTTATTTGGCAGAGCATCCCCTTGTTGGTGAAACCGGATATCCATGTTTTGCTTGATGCACCTTTCACCAACATAGAAGTTAGGACTGCACTTTCAACCCTTCACGAGGGCAAGTGCCCAGGTTCAGATGGCCTCACCCCTTCTTTTTTCATTACATTGTGGGATATGATCGGAGACTACATTACATCAGCCCTGCAGGGCCTTTGGGACTCTGGCGAGATGCCCGGGACGCTCACAACGGGTCTCATCCACCTTATCCCGAAAGGAGGTTGCAGAAATTTAGTGTCCCAGTGGAGGCCTATCACACTTTTCGGGACATGTTACAAGATTCTAGCCAAGGCAATCAGCCTCCGACTGCAGCCCCTTATCCTAGATCTTATTCATGACACTCAAACGGGATTTGTGCATGGCAGAAGCATTTTTGATAACATTATCTCTTTTTGGGAAGCTTCAGAGTGGGCCATGCAGAGAGCGGCCAGAATCTAGCCATTCTACTCTTGGATTTTGAATAAGCTTACGACAGAATAGATTGGGGTTTTTTGGAGGGCACCCTTCTACGTTTTGGCTTTACTATGCTTGGATCAGAGGTGTTTCCTCTTTGTACAGATCAGCCCACAGCCAGGTACTTATTGGTGGGGTAAGGGGTGAGAGATTTTTGATTTCCAGATCAGTCCGTTAGGGATGCCCCCTTGCTCCTTTTCTTTTTTTGTTCGTGGCTGAAGCTATGAGTGTCTAAGTTTGATCTCAAGCTGACATCTTTGGGCTGAGACTTCCCATCAGAAGGGAAGAGGAGCTACTTGACAGTGAGTTGGCAGATGACACAACAGTTTACTTGGATGTCACACCACAGACACACTTCTTTCAGGACAGCATTGGATTTATTTTGCTTGGCGGGGGGGGCACAGATAAATTGGCATAACTCCAATGGCTTTTGGATCAGTGATGAGGACACTCCAGTTTGGGGGCTTGACATAGGATTCACTTGGGTTCAAGGGGTGTGCCTGTCAGGTATTTGGGCTGCCAGGTCGGCTTGGATATTTCTTCCACGCAGTAGTTTGCTCCCGTGTTGGAGAGCATCAGGAGGAAGCTCCTTTTTTGGAGCTCAGCCAAGCTGGTGGATCTTGCCTCTAGAGTTGTGGTGGTCAACCAGGTCCTCTTGGCAACGGCCTAGTTTGTTTGTTCATGCTGGTGCCATTCTAGGGAATGCATCACTCAGCTCAAGAGACCGATCATAAATTTTCTTTGGAGTGGGCTTGATGGCACATCAGATGAATTAGCCAGAGTGGCTTGGGAGACCCTCAACCTCCCTACACATGAAGGGGGTCTCAATATCATTGATCTAGATTTACAGTGTGCAGAGCTTTACTCTGCAAGATGGTGGTGCGGGTACTTATGCCAAGGTAGGAGCCGTGGAAGGCATTTCTTATTAGCAGCATATAGACGTGCACACCTTCTTTAGGAGGAGACTGGATGAGCAGTATTAGGTGGATTTTCACCACAGCACACCTCAGATCACCTTCGTCCCATCTCATGGTTGCCGTACTGAAAGCATGGGCCAGTTTCACGAGCACTCTTCGGAGGATTCCTCCTTCCTCTTGTGAAGAGATTGATAGGCAACTAATCATGTGGAATGATAGTATATTGGATGATCATGGCAGACCATTTGGTGCCTCACTCTACATACAGTGGTCCAGGTGGGAGAGGGAACCCGCATCATATTTGGGGTCATGGAAAGCTTTCCACAAGCTTCCAGAGGAGACCAAATCTCAGTTGACAGGACATCTCAGAGGGAGTGCATGGAGGATCTTGCAGATTGAGGCAGCCCTTCCAGTGGATTGGGTAGACACAGATGATATGCCACTCGCTCCACTTGGGCAGGTACTTTTACGAGAGGCAGTGTTCCTCTTCAGGTTTTGGCCTTTCAAGATGCACATGAGGATGCTTTAGTCTTTACTGTGCATGATGGTGGCAGATTGCTCAGGTCCACAGAGGACATCTTGCTTGAGTCTGCTTTTCAGCCTATCAGGGTTGTAGGTCTTTTGGTGTAGGGATCAGATTCAGAGTGGTTCCTCGAACCAGACCCCCGGCTACTCTCCACCGGATCTTGGAAGCTTTGGCTCTACGGGGGAGTTCCCATTAGGTATTTGCAGTGGGACCTTGGAGAGTGGGAGTGGATTGACGCAGGGCATCGAGAGAAGAGCATCCCCTTCTTTTGTTACACGGTCAGTAATGCCAGGAGATTCCAGCTTAGTAGTAGAGGTTGGAGACCTTCCAGAGTTCCTCATTGGGAGACATTTGATATCACTGCGGATTTGCAAAGGTGCTTCTGGAAGAGACTCTGGAAATCCCACAGGAATAGAAAGATCACTCTTTTCTTTTGGCTTTCTATCCATGGTGGGATTGCAGTGAACCTTTGGAGATCCAAGTTTGGAGCTGACTTTACTTACCCTCGTTGCCTCTCTGCTTTGGAGACTATTTAGCATTGCTTATGGGATTGCAGACAGGCGAGGATGATTTGGATGGGGGTAGCCAGGATTTTTAGTCACTTTGGCCACTCGCCATTCTTTATGACATGGGGGTCAGTGGCTTGGCTTTCTCTTACAGGGCCTCAGGTATTCTATGAGAGACTTGACTCCTCTCGGGCCATCTCGATTCGACGTCATCAGGTTGAGTCCTGTTCGTTGGATGTGATAGCACACCTTCCTTTTGCAGCTGTACATGCCTCTGTGGATACCTCTTGGGAGATTCTAGCGAGCATAGCATCCTGGCATATCTGGAGAGCCAGATGCACAGAGGCATTGGAACTCAGGTTCTCATCCGTCGCGCACATTGGCTGGAGACACTGTACATACCTTGATGGCCGTATGGACGAGTATGTAGGGAGACTCCCTTGCAGCCTCAGCTAGGAGGGCTTCTTTCTTCAGGGAATGGAAGGATTCTCCTTTCTTCTCTGATACTACTACAGGGTTGAGGTGGCACTTTCAACCTCAGCCTTGGTTGTTTTCCACCTCACTTTGAGGGGGTTTATTTATCCTCATGATTTCATGATGTATTCCGCTTAGAGCTTGCTCTCGTAGGTTTTTTCTCTTACTTAATAGAAGTCTATTTTGTGGAAAAAAAAAAAAACATGGCTCCCACAATACATCCCTCTCTAAACCTATCAAAGCCAATACATGGCTCCCACAGTACATCCCCCCTTGGCTTCATAATAGGACATGTTAGGAAGGCACACACCAAAATAGAAAAAGCAATACATCTTTTTAGAAGGACTATTCAAGGCAGAGGACCTTTAGACTCAATGAAAACCAAACACTCAATATATATCATTTTAGGGGGACTACCCAGGACAGAGGACCCCAAAATACATCAAGCGTGTAGTAGTAAATAAAAATATCTCTTTGTGAAAAAGATGTCCTTCAAGTAGCTAATGCATATGTGTGCACATCCCTGTGAGTCGATGACGATGTTGATGAAGCACTAGGTAGGAATGCCCAAAAATATGTGTCGCGGTGAAGTCCATGGGTAGCTACATGGAGAAATTACATGACTCTCAAAATGTAGGAAGGAGAGTCACCAATGTCGAAGTAGAAGCCTCAGGTACCACGACCAATCAAGAAGTCAATCAATGCGAAGTACCTCAAGCACCGATCAAATAAGCAATGTTGAAGAAGTCACTTGTTGATGTAGAGTGGTCTACATCAAGCTCGATGTAATGCACTAATCAGAGAGATCATTGTAGTGGAGTGTGTCGGAGTAGTCACGTGAAGGAGTCACTGCAATGTAATGTCAAGAGCTCATAGCTGTGTGGGCAGCAGAGCTATGTGGAGCAGAATGGCGGACAGAATACGATCACCAACTTGCGGGCAGTAGCTCCAAGAGAATGTCGGGCAGAAGGAGCAAATGGCGGATTGGAGAAGAGGTCAACGATGAAGAGGATGGACAGCTCCACGTTGAGCTGGCTGCGTCATGCTTGGGCTGTCAAATCATTGAGCTCCAGAACAAAATTCGCGCGTAGAAACAAATTTCGTCACTTCTTGCAAGGGTTGTAACTTTTCACAGAAAACTCGGATTGCAATGATGAAAAAACAAAATTTGTAGTACTCAAGATCCTCTACAACTTTTTTGACGACACAAAGCCGTGATTCTTCTTCTAGATCCTGGTAAAAGCGTCACATCGTCCGCAGGTCATAGAAAGATGTAGCTGAAGGAAGGAGAAGAGAGGTGGCATATATTGGCGCGGAGAAGAGAGCTCAAGGAAGGAGAGAAGAGGGCAGCCTTCCAAGGAGGAGGAGGTAAGAGTAGCTTCATTGGCCTCCCTCACCTCAACCTCTTGGAAGGGAAAGAGAAAGGGAAAGGGAAAGGGAAAGGGAAAGAGAGAGCAAGAGTAAGGAACATGGCTCTCATACCACATGAAGAGATCTAGTAGCTAGCTAGGAACGGAATGGAAATGTGGAAAGCATAATGAAAAGAAAAATGGAAAGGAAAATGAAAGAACAAGTGCTAGGCAATGATAACCAAAATACTCACATGATATAAAGCTTGATGCTGACTGATGTCATAGACAATAGACAAGTACAACACTATATAGTGTGACACTAGAGTCTAGAAAGCCATTAGTGTATATGGGATAACTCCCAATATGACACGTGGCATGTCTAGGACTCACTAGACTATAAAACACACCTAGAACACTCATTTTAGACTCACTTTGGCTTCATATTCCAACATGAAGGTGATTGCCTCAACCTTTTCAGGGTCCAAGTGAATGCCATTATATAACCCAAATATTGGATTTTGTCTAAACTCACTTTTTTTGCATCGAGATATGACTAATTGTCACGCAGAAACTGAAGAGCTTTTCGCACATCCACTAAGTGCTGCTCCGCTGTGGTTGAGAAGATCAAGATATCATCTAAAAAGATGAACATGCACACTCATATATGTTCAAGGAACACCTGCAACATCATCTTATTGAATGTTGATGGTGTATTTCTGAGACCAAATGGCATGACTACGAACTCATAATGAGCTCGCTCTGTCCTGAATGCTGTCTTTGGGATGTTAGTGTCAAATTTTTGGACCTGTTGATAACCACTCTTAACGTCTATCTTTGAAAAACATTTTGCACCATGTAAGTGCTCTAAGATATATTCTATGCGGGGCATTGAAATTTTATTATTGATCGTAATCTTATTGAGTGCCCTGTATTCGACGAATAGCCTGCTGACTTAGCCGTTTTCTTAACAAATGAAATTGGAGCCGCAAAAGGCGAAGAGGATGGCCAAATAAACCCGGCGCACAACAACTCTTTAGAAGGGGTGCTCCTGGAATATGGACAATATGAAAATGAAATATGGACAGAAACTTTGCTCGTCTCAGTGTTTTTCTAAGAGGTTGGTTGGGTCAAGAAGTACTTGAGATTTTGATGATCTGTCTTGACCGTGAAATCAGCCCCTAAAAGATAGTGTTTCTAGATAGTAAGAGCATGAATGCGCTAACATCTCTTTCTCATATGTTCCCATATGTTCTCTTGTCATCTTGCAATCTCCTACTTTCATAGGCAACCACCTGTCCATTTTTATGAAGAGCAGCTCCAACACACTCTCCACAAGCATCTTAGTCCACATTGAAGGGCTGGTACAATAAAAATCAGCTCTGTGATTAACTTCTCCTTGAGAGTGCTAAAATCTGTCCTTGTCATTCTCCCCATCAAAATACTGCAAATTTCTTGGTCAAGTCATGTAACGGGGCTGTAATATCAGCGAAGTGTCCCTAAAAACTACGCAAGTCATGCACCATTTGCAACTCGGGCCATTCCTAGATGGCTTTGATCTTCGAGGGGTCTATCCGTATGCCATCCTTGAAAATGATGTGGCTAAGATAATGGATTTTATCTAAACAGAATTCACTTTTCTTTCAATTGATGAACAAGCTGAATTCTTGAAACACTATGTCTAGATGTTTTTTATGCTCCTCTTTTGACCAAAGAACACAAGAATGCCATTAAAAAAAGTACCTGTAAAATGTCTCAGGTCTGAAAATCCTGTCCCTCATTCTATTGAAAGTAGCAAGAGCATTTGTTAAGCCAAAAGGCATGACAAGGAACTCATATAACCCAAAAGTCGTCGTAAAGGCAGTCTTATGAATGTACTGGTGGGGATGAATCTTAATCTGATGAGCCACCCTTCAATTCAATCTTGCTGAAACTAGTGGCTCCTTTCAATCGATCCAACACAACATCAATGTGGGGAATTGGAAACCTATATATTGAGGGCTCTACAGTCCACATACATTTGATAAGACCTATCTTTCTTTTGGACTAGTAGCACAGGCAAGAAAAAAGGAGAAGAACTAGGTCAAATTAGTATTGGAGCTTTCTTGTGTGTGCACTCTTGCTCACTTTTGTTCACAACCTGTCTCCACTTTGTTCCTACAGGACCCCGGGGAGTGGGAGTGAATTGATGAAGGGCACTGAGAGATGGGCATCTTCTTCTTTCACTATGTCACACATTCGTACTTCCCCCAAGAAATAAAGAAAAATATTTTATATTGACTTCGGTCAAATAAAGTTCACTTAGGTTAACTAGAATGAGTTCATTCTCCTTTGCACTGTATTGATTAGTGAACACTGTGGAATGCCTACAAGGGACACAATAGTCCAAGAACTAGAATGCATGCATTTGGCTAACCTCTAATGGGTTAAAGTGTTTGAGGCTGATTGTACATGGTGCAGAATTTGGAGAGTGCCACAATACAAGTACTTGGTATATATAGTACCCAAGTACTACTGGTCAACCATAGGGTTGACTTCATGTCTACAACACCATATCTTTGTAATCTCTTACAAATCCCCCCTCAAAGATATGGCTGAAAGTACCCTGGAAATATCTCAAGTGTACCCTGCAGTACCTAAAGTACCGTGGTTGCACAAATTCATTCAGATGGATATGCAACCTATGGGAGTACATGAAAACAATGTCATTGTGAATCAAGAGATTACAAAGACATGGTGTTGTAGGCATAAAGTCAACCCTATGGCTGACCAGTAGTACTTGGGTACTATATATACCAAGTACTTGTATTGTTTCATTCGAACATTTCTATTGGAGCTTTCTTGTGTGTGCACTCTTGCTCACTTGTGTTCACAACTTGTCTCCACTTTGTTCCTGCATTTGGCATCAGAGCGCTTCCATCTCTAGAGCCCATTCCCGTGCTTGCTTCCAGACACCCGCAAGCTTGGTGCTCCAGTGCGCGTTCCTGGTTCTCACATTCAGCTCTCCAGTTTTCATTTGAGGTAGCTCCAACAGTCCAACGGCTGAAAGTACCCTAGAAACATCTCAGGTGTACCCTACAGTACCTAAAGTACCATGGTTGCACAAATTCATCCAGATGGATATGCAACCTATGGGAGTACATGAAAACAATGTCATTGTGAATCACTTCACAACCCCCCTTGACATTGTGAGAATGTCTCTAATTCCCATTCATGTCGATGTCGTAAGAAAAGATCTGTTGATAGGGCTTTGGTGAAGATATCCGCCACATTGTCCTCAGATGGACAATAGATGAGATCAATGAAGCCATCAGAAATACAATCCCGTACATAATGATAATGATTTTCAATGTGTTTCATGTGAGCATGAAAGACAGGATTGTTGGCTATCGCAACGCAACTCAAGCTGTCACAGAAGATAGAGTTTGTTTCGCCATCTTGTGCATGATGCAAGTCATGCAAAAGCTTCCTTAACCAAATTAACTCCGTAGTGGCTGAATTGGCAGCTTTGTACTCTGCTTCACTGGAGGAAAGAGAGACTCGCTCTTGCTTCTTACTGAGCCATGAGATACAGGCTGAACCCAATGAGAAGCAATAGCCAGTAGTGGACCGTCTCTCATCAATGTCCCCTAACCAATCTGAGTTGGTGAAAACACTCAGCTTTAGATCACAATTTGAAGCATAATGCAAGCCAAGAGAGAGATTGCCATGGACATATCTGAGAACCCTCTTTGCTGCATTCCAATGTGTGATCGTGGGACAATGCATGAACTAGCTCAAAAGCCCTGTGGCGTAGGCAATATCAGGCCGTGTGGAGCATAGATATATCAAACTGCCAACCAACTGCTTGTACAAAGTGCCATCAAACTTTTCAGCAATATCATGCTTACTCAGCTTGAGTCCCTTTTCCAATGGAGTAGCCACAGGCTTACAGTTCTCTATTTTAAATTTCTGCAACAACCCCTTCGAATACTTTGTTTGTGACATACAGATCCCATCATGGGTCTGCCAAAACTCAATGCCAAGACAATAGTGCAATAGGCCCAAATCTGTCATGTCAAAGTTGTGACATAAAGCGGACTGCACTGCTGTAATTTGCTGCAAATCACTGCTAGTGAGTATAATGTCATCCACATATAGTACCAACATGACCAATTCTGATTTTTGCTGCAGAACATACAGATTTGGCTCTGTATGAATGTTTACGAAGCCCTGGGACAACAAAAACTGATGTATCTTCTAATACATCACATGAGGTGCTTGCTTCAGCCCATATAGAGCCTTCCTGAGCTTGCATACCTTGTGCTCTTGTCCCTTCACCTTAAAACCTTGGGGCTGATGTACATAGACCTCCTCTTTAAGATCTCCATTGAGGAAAGCGGTCTTGACATCCATCTGGTACACTGACCAACCATAAAACGCAGCAAGAGAGATGATAGAACGAATGGTGGTCATCTTGGCCATTGGAGCAAATGTCTCCTCATAATCTATCCCCTACTCTTGTGCATACCCCTTGGCAACCAAACGGGCTTTGTATTTCTCAATTGTGCCATCTGAATGGTATATCTTAACTGTGCCAACCACATTTTTCCCAATGGGTGCATCAACCAAGTCCCATGTGGCATTCTTCTCAATGGATTTAATCTCAGCTTCCATAGCTTTCTCCCATGTCGGATTATGCTGAGCATCCTTGAAGCTCTGAGGCTCATTTTCAGCTTCCATCACTGAGGTCATCAAAGCAAAAGTGACCTTTTTTAAATTTTAAAGTAGGCTAATCCTTAGCACCTTGAATGGTCAACCTTGCCCAACGTGGAATAGATTTCTCTGCTGTACTACTTGGGGCTGCATCAACATCTTTAGTGGCCTCACGACGTTGATAATGCCTCCAAACATGAGGCTGTCTATTCTCACTAATTGGCTGCAAATCTGAAACATTTGAGGGAGAGCCATCCTCAACATGTGGCAAGCCATCTGAACTATGAGAAGTAGAAGGGGAAGCATCAAGAGACTCTGTCTCATCATCCTCAAACTAGAGGATGTCCAAAGGGGTGTCATCGTATGGTGGCAAGTCTGTACTAGCGGGCTGCATGCACTCATTCTCAGCAAAGAGAACATCTCTGCTGATTATTACCTTCCTGGTAGCGGGATTATAAAGCCTAAATCCCCTGCTTTCAGTGCTGTAACCCACGAAAATGCATTTGACACTCTTGTCATCAAGCTTTGTCTGATGTGCATCTGGAACCAAAGCATATGCCACTGAGCCAAAAATTATAAAATGACTAACCTTTGGCTTAAAGCCATACAAAGCCTCAAATGGAGTCACATTAACCAAAGCTTTGGTAGGGCATCTGTTCTGAATATAAGTGATTGTCACAACTGCTTCTCCCCAAAAAGCCTTTGAGACTCTCTTGAATTTCAGCATGCATCTCGTCATTTCCATGAGAGTACGATTCTTCCTCTCAGGACTGGATTCTACTGTGGTGTGTAAGGGCATGTCAAGTGTTGTTTAATCCCATGCTGCTTCAAAAATCCCTGGAATGCATGTGACATGTACTCTCCCCCTCTATCCGAGTTGAGTGTTCCAATTTGTTACAATAGAAACACCCCTGACCACACGACGCTAGGCGTTGACCACGTGTCGATAGGCGTTGACCACCTGACGACATGTGTTGACCACATGTTGACCATGTGTCAACAGAAGTCAGCCACACGACAGGAGGAGTTGATCACACGGGTTCATCTAGGAGTACTATGCTAGGCAACCAGGTATCGACACATGTCAACCGCAGGTCGACACATGTCAACCACACGTCAACCAAGAGTATCATGTCCAAGGCAATCTCATCGAGAGCTGCGCATATGGAGAGTGAGCTTAGCACATGAAGCAGTCAGGAGCATTTACGTTTTACACAGTGGTTCAATGATTCAGTGGTGCGGTGATCCCGCTCGCCTGCACATGGAGAATTAACACCATCCTGACTAGGAGAGGCTGGTGGTGAGTCAGGGAGTCAAGAAGTTGCCGTAGCCATCAAGAGAGCCAACGGTGCAACGGCTATCCTCAACAGCTAAGGAGATAAGAGGATGACCAATGGGAAGAAAGGGGGAGATTCTCAGCGAAGAAGGGACCCTCCAAGGCAGGGGATGAGGATGAAGGTGAAGGTGGAGAAGGGGGGGGGGAGAAGGGTATTGGGCATTCAGCAAGCATTCGGCACTGGAGCGGGAGAAAGGAGAGTGTGAGGAGAGATAGAGGCTTACGAGCTCACCAAGGAGAGAGTGTGGAGAGACTTGTGTGCACCCTCTATCTACTATGGGGATAGACTGTGTGTTCTTGTGACTTGCGACTTGTGACCTGGAGACACTAGTCCAATGATATGTACTTTGGCCATCTTGGTCACTTTCTCATTCTTCTTGTCTCTTTCCGATATGGGGATTGTTCACTAGTGTATGACAAGATTTTCTTATTCTGCTTATGCTGTGGAGTTCTCAAGTGATTGTCATTTAGCATAGTACACTCGTAGTACACTCGTACGTCGTCATTCACTGCAGTATAGCATACGGCACTCGCACGGTGCACTCTGCGCGATCCATTGCATTAGAGCATTGCAACACTCATGCTTCTCATGCTAGCGACCTTTTGCCTCCGGTAACACCTCCGGAAGGATAGGAACCCCACCCCTTAGACAGTTTATGGCGATCACAGTGGGACATTGCTGGTGTTGAGTAGCACAAGTGAAGTGGTGATCTAGGGTCCTAGAGAGAGGTCTTATGCCGAGTAGTTCTGAAACATCTGAAGGAGCTAGTGAGAGAACTAGGAGGTACTTGAGGAGAGTGGAGAAAAGACTTCCGGCAGACCAAACTCGGTACAAGAAGCATTGCGTGCGACGTAAGTCAACGAAGTCCTTAACTCGAGCACAAAGTGAGCCCATTGGAGCAGTAGCCAGAGCAAGTAACTTCATCGACACTCTCATTGACTTGGATCAATAGGAACCCTGGTGGTCAGATCCGGACTCCGGAGAAGAAGAAGTGTAAAGCGAAGAACAGGTGAAAGAAGAGGGTACTAAGGACGAGGGCTCCTCAAGGACTCATCAAGGTCGAGGCAGCCTCTCTCTTCCTCTTGCAATGATGTCTTCATCAACCACCTCTTCTGCTGGAGTGGCGACTCCATCTACTTCCGCCTCGACCTCTACTGGACATAGCTCCGGGCTGCTAGCTACTCTTTCCTCTACATCTATCCCACTTGGGGGTACTTTTACTCCGGCCATGCCTTTACCTGCCATGATGGTTTCATCTCCCTTTCCATCCACACCGGTGTTGCCTTTTCCACCACCTCCTTCCTTCCCTACTGCCTACTCATCCATGACTTCAACTCCATCCCTCTCCTTTCCAAATGCTCTCCCATCCTCTTTAACCCCCACATCTTCTATTTTCTCACCCTTTCCCTTTGCAACACTAAGACCCTCCGTGTATGCGCTACCTTCTGGGTACACTTCCTCTATGGCTACATCAGTAGTGACTTCCCCATTGTGGTCCTCCACAGGAGTTGTCGTCGGTGTGGTCTCCTCCTCTGGAGCACCAACACTCTCAACAAGGTCCACGTGAAGACTCAAAAGTTCAAAGGCCACCTCCATGAGGATGTGGAAGCTCATATGAGGAAATTCCTCACAGCATGTAGAGCTAAAGGTGTGGAGAATGAGCATGTGTTCCTTCACATCTTCCCCTCTTCATTGGAGAATGCCACGGATGTATGGTACAATCAATTTCCCCCTGACCACTTCGAGACGTGGACAAACCTAAGGGAGGAATTCTTAAGCACTTTCAAGTTGGAAAAATTCGAACACATGATTGTCCAAGAGTTATCCACTGACACCATGAAGCTTGGAGAAAGCATCTCTGAGATGTACACTAGGATGAGGGTCTTGGCAGCAAAGATGTCTGTGCCACCTAATGATGCTGTCATGAAGGATGGTTTTTGAAAGCATTACCCCCTACCATTGCTATAAGGTTGGTTGATAAACTCCCTGAACATGCCTCACTTCAAGACTTCCTAAAAGAAGCTGTCAAGATGGAACGGTCGTAGCTAAGTTTTGCCTCACCAACGACTACGACCACCCAACTCCCAAGAGAGGAGGAATCATCCGCATGGCAGCAACTCAAGGAGTTAGAAGAAATCAAAGAAGGCCTAAAAGATAGAATAAAGGTGGATGGCCAGTCGTCCTTTGAGGCCCAGATTCAAAGTGGTCTTTGGTGAATACAAGGAGCTCCATCTAGCTGCTGCTCCTCCCCGTTCCCCTGCTGCTCCCCCTCCCTCAGCCCGTCTCTCTCCCCCCTCAGCCTGCTCCCCCCCCTCCCCCCCTGCTGCTCCGCCCCCTCCCCCTGCCTGTCCCTCGCTCCCTCCCTCTGCCCTTCCGCCCCCTCTCCCTGCTTCTGCCCCCTCCCCCCTGCTGTCCCGCCCCCTCTCCCTGCCTCCGTCCCCTCCCCCCTGCTGCTCCGCCCCCTCTCCTTGCCTCCGCCCCCTCCCCCCTGCCTCCGCCCCTTCCCCCCTGCTGCTCCGCTCCCTCTCCCTACCTCCGCCCCCTCCCCCCTGCTGCTCCCCCCCTCCCCCCTGCCTCTGCCCCTTCCCCCCTGCTGCTCCGCTCCCTCTCCCTGCCTCCGCCCCCTCCCCCTTGCTGTCCCGCCCCCTCCCTTGCTTGCCCCTCGCCTCCCCCTTGCTGTCCCGCCCCCTCCCTGCTTGCTCTCCCGCCCCCTCTCTTCCTCTCACTCCTCCCTTTCTTTTCCTCTCCTTTCCCCTCCCTCCCTCTCAGCTTGCCCCTCTCCCCTCTCAGCCCCAGCCCCTCTCCTCCTTCCCTCCCCTTCCCCCCTGCTTCCTCCTAGCCTCTTTTCCCCTCCCTTGCCCCCCGCAGCTTTTTTGGAACGGAAGGAGCTTTTATTCTGTTCGAGTCGGCCTCCTCACCTTGATTGGCGATGGATACCCCGTCAGCCAATCCTACTCCATCTCCACCGGCCACGAAAACTATCACTTTCTCTAAAGACGAGTTGCAGCAGCTCAAGAAGGATGTAGAGATTGAGTGCTCTACCACATTGCTAGCACGCATCTTCGGGTCTCACCCTTCCAGATCCCAAGCCAGAGACTGGATGCTTGCGGCTCTCCCCCCAGACCTCGCTCCTCGATTGGTAGATGTTCGCCTTCTGGGACGAGGTTTTTTCCAGGTTGTTTTTGACACTCCAGTGGCTGCGAGCACTGTGCTCAAGGCCGAGTTTTTTTTTTTCATGAAAAAGACTTCTATTAAGTAAGAACAAAAACCCGCGAGAGCAAGCTCAAAGCGGAATACATCATGAAATCATGAGGATAATAAAAAACCCCCTCAGAGTGAGGTGGAAAGAAACCAAGGCTGAGGCTGAAAGTGCCATCTCAACCCTGTAGTAGATTCAGAGAAGAAAGGAGAATCCTTCCATTCCCTGAAGAAAGAAGCCCTCCTAGCTGAGGCTGCACGGGAGTCCCCCTGCATGCCCGTCCATACGGCCATCAGAGTGTGTACGATGTCTGTCCAGATACTAGCCAATGTGTGCGAGGGATGAACCTGAGTACCCTCCATAGCCTCTGTGCATCTGGATCTCCAGATATGCCAGGCTGCTATGCTCGCTATAATCTCCCAAGAAGTATCCACAGAGGCATGTACAGCTGTAAAAGGACGGTGTGTAACCACATCCAACGAGCAGAGCTCAACCCGATGATGTCGAACTGAAATGGCCCGGGAGGAGTCAAGTCCCTCATAGAAAACCTGAGGTCCTGTAAGAGAAAGCCAAGCCACCGAGCCCCAAGTCATAAAGAGTGGGGAATGGGCAAAGTGACTGAAGATCCTGGCTATCCCCATCCAAATCAATCTCGCCTGTCTGCAATCCCATAAGCAATGCTGAATAGACTCCGAAGCAGAAAGGCAACGAGGGCAAGTAGGGTCGGCTCCGAATCTGGACCTCCAAAGGTTCACTGCAATCCCTCCATGAATAGAAAGCCAAAAGAAGATAGTGATCTTTCTATTCCTGTGGGATTTCCAGAGCCTCCTCCAGAAGTACCTCTGCTGATCCGCAGTAATACCAAAAGTCTCCCAATGAGGAACTCTGGAGGGTCTCCAACCTCTACTACTGAGCTGAAATCTCCTGGCATTACTGACCGTGTAACGAAAGAAGGGGATGGTCTTCTCTCGATGCCCCACGTCAATCCACTCCCACTCTCCGGGGTCCCACTGTAAATACCTGATGGGAACTCCTCCATAGAGCCAAAGTCTCCAAGACCCGGTGGAGAGTAACTGGGGGTCAGGGTCTAAGAACCACTCTGAATCTGATCCCTGCATCAAAAGGCCTACGACCCTGATAGGCTGAAAAGCAGACTCAAGCAATATATCATCTGTAGATCTGAGCAATCTGCCACCATCCTGGACACTGAAAACCAAAGCATCCTCCTGTGCACCTCGGAAGGCTAAGACCTGAAGTGGAACCCCGCCTCTCGAGAAAGTACCTGCCCAAGTGGAGGTAGTGAGAGGCATATCATCTGTGTCTATCCAAGCCTCTGGAAGGGCTGACTCAATCTGCAAGATCCTCCCTGCACTCCCTCTGAGATGTCCTATCAACCCTGACTTGGTTTCCTCTGGAAGCCTACGGAAGGCTTTCCAAGATCCCAAAGAAGAAGCAGGTCCCCTCTCCCACCTGGCCCACTGCATGTAGAGTGAGGCACCCAGTGGTCTGCCACGATCATCTAAAATACTGTCGTTCCACATGATGGGCTGCCTATCAATCTCTTCCCGGGAGGAAGGAGGAATCCTCCGAAGAGAGCTTCTGAAACTAGCCCAAGCTTTCAGAATGGCAACCATGAGAGGGGATGAAGGTGATCTGAGGTGTGCTGAGGTGAAAATCCATCTAACACTGCTCATCCAGTCTCCTCCTGAGGAAGGTGTGCACCTCTGTATGCTGCTGATAAGAAAGTCCTTCCACGGTTCCTGTCCTGGCATAAGTCCTCGCACCACTATCTTGCAAAGTAAGGCTCTGCACTGTAAATCTGGATCAATAATATTGAGACCCCCATCCTGTGTAGGGAGGATGAGGGTCTCCCAAGCCACCCTGGCTAAGGCATCTGCTGTGCCATCAAGCCCACTCCAGAGAAAGTTCCTGATCGGTCTTCTGAGCTGAATGATGCAGTCCCTAGAACGGCACCAACATGAACAAATAAACCAGGCCGTGGCCAAAAGGACCTGGTTGACCACCACAACTCTAGAGGCAAGATCCAGCTTGGCTGAGCTCCAAAAGAGAAGCTTCCTTCTGATGCTCTCCAACACGGGAGCAAACTGCTGCGTGGTAGAAATACCCAAGCCGACCTGGCAGCCCAAATACCTGATAGGCACACCCCTCTGAACCCAAGTGAACCCTATATCAAGTCCCCAAACTGGAGTGTCCTCATCACTGATCCAAAAGCCATTGGATTTATGCCAATTTATCTGCGCCCCTGCCGCCAAGCAAAATAAATCCAATGCTGTCCTGAAAGAAGTCAATGTCTGTGGAGAGGCATCCAAATAAATCGCTGTGTCATCAGCCAACTCACTGTCAAGCAGCTCCTCTTCTCTTCTGATAGGAAGTCTCAGCCCAAAGATGTCAGCTTGAGATCTAACATAGATGCTCATAGCTTCGGCCACGAATAAAAAAAGGAAAGGAGCAAGGGGGCATCCCTGACGGACTGATCTCGAAATCTGCAATCTCTCACCCCTTACCCCACCAATAAGTACCTGGCTATGGGCTGACCTGTACAAAGAGGAAACACCTCTGATCCAAACATCAGTGAATCCAAAGCGTAGTAGGGTGCCCTCCAAAAAACTCCAATCTACTCTGTCATAAGCTTTTTCAAAATCCAACAGTAGAATGGCAAGATTCTGGCCACTCTGCACGGCCCACTCTGAAGCTTCCCAGAAAGAAAAAATGTTATCAAAAATACTTCTGCCATGCACAAATCCCGTTTGAGTGTCGTGGATAAGATCAGGGAGAAGTGGCTGCAATCGGAGGCTGATCGCCTTGGCCAGAATCTTGTAACAAGTCCCCAGAAGTGTGATAGGCCTCCACTGGGACAATAAATTTCTGCTACCTCCTTTTGGGATAAGGTGGATGAGGCCCTCTGTAAGCGATTCAGGCATCTCGCCAGAGTCCCAAATGGCCTGCATGGCTGAAGTAATATAGTCTCCAATCATATCCCAAAATGCAATGAAAAAAGACGGAGTGAGGCCATCTAAACCTGGGCACTTGCCCTTGTGAAGGGCTGAAAGTGCAGTCCTGAACTCTGTGTTGGTGAAAGGTGCGTCAAGTAGAACATGCAAATCCGGATTCACCAACACTGGGATACTCTGCCAAATAGCCTGTCTAGCATCCTCTATATCGTGTGTCTCAGGATCAGCAGTAAGGAGGGTGGCATAGAAATCTGAAGCTATGCGTAAGACGTCATCTGGCTCTGTCTGTAAAACCCCATGTGAGTCAATAAGCTGAGATACACTCTCTCTACTATGTCTAGGGCCAAGAGTAGAGAAGAAGTGTTTATTGACTCTACCACCCATCTGAATCCAGAAGGACTCCCGTGCATGAAAGGCATACTCTGCTCTCTCATCAAGCAATAACTGCAAGTGAGCCCTCGCTGCAGCAAGGCGCTCCTGAATCCAAGCATCTGAAGGCCGTTTCTGCTCTTCCCTCTGCAAAGCTGCTAACTGCTGGCGAACACCAATCTCACGTCTGAGAATATCTCATCTCCTGGTAGAAGCAACTGAGCAGTAAAAGTCACTAATACCAGAGAGGGCAGCGGCTAAATGTGAAGGATGTGGCTGCCCTCCCTGGACATGAGCAAACCATACCCGTAGGGCTGCCTCTGTAAGGTCCTCCTCTGTGTAAAAGGCATCTGGGATCCTGATGCTGGCTGATCGGCCTCTCAAGTGAGGCTCTGAGATAGCCAAAACAACAGGGAAATGGTCTGAGGTGGAAACCCCTGCAGCAATGCATACCGATCCCCCTCTGTCAAGTGCCCAGTCATCTACATAAAATCTGTCAATGCGTGCATGAATAGGCATCTGTTGCCTCCTGTTCGACCAAGAGAACAGGAGGGACTGTGGCTGAATAAGAAAGGCATCATCACACCAAGTATCTCTGCCACAGAAATGGAAAAGGAAGGCATCCCAAGCTGCTCTCTCCAAAGAGTGAAGTCCGCCTTCTCTACCCCCTTTTTTGTCTGAAGGTAACTCGACCATGTTAAAGTCACCTCCAATCACCCAAGAATCCACAATGGGGGCCCAGGAGAGCAAAGTCTTCCACATAAGGACACGTTCCCCTCTAATGTTGGAGGCATATAGGTTGAGGAAGCCAACCTTACGCCCTCCAATCAAGAGAATAATCCACTGAGCTCTAGAGGGGATAATGACTCCGTGCCCAACAACTAAGGGGAGAACCGACTGCGAAACTGAAATAGAAGTGCCTCCCCTAGTGCCCAATGCAGGCGACCAAAAAGTATGTCCTGAGAGCAACTTGCCTGACTTGGCACAATCTCTATAATCCAGCTTGTGCTCTTGAATAAATAATATATCAATGGGACCACCAGTAACACCTGGATGAAGCTGATCCCGGATCAGCTGTCTGCGGCGGCGATGTGGGACGCCACCTAGGCCCTGTATGTTCCAACTGATAATCCTCATCGACGGGAGGATGTAGAGTGGAACACCTTACCCGACCTAGTGGCGGAAACAAACCCCTCAACAGGGGAAGACCTCCTGGATGGAGGGAAGGAACCCAGTGGAGGAAAGTCAATAGGGGAAAGAATCTTGGCACCTGAAGAAGAAGCTCTGTCAATAGGAAATCCAACCACTGGCTCCCCAAAAGTAGCGGGAACAAACTCCTCCTCTGGGAAATCTGAACTCTCTGCCAAGGCTGAAAATGAGTTCCTGTGGAGCAATCCAGACACCGGAGTACGAAGGATCCCTTGTGAGGGAAGAGGATCAACAGTGTAAGCTATCCCCTTCCCCCTGTCTAAGGGAGGGAGTGAGGAAGGCTCTCTACCCGGTGTCTGCCCAGCCGCGAAAATCTCTCCGTCCTCAAGAGGAACATCTGGCAGTGCTGGATCTAAGGAAGAAGCTGCAACTGGGGAGGAGGTCGAAGCTTCAGCGTCTCGGACTGTGCAAGGTGAGACAGGAAGGACAGCTCGAGGTGAAGCAGAATCTACTAAGGTACCCTCGTGAACTGAAGGAGGGACCTGCACACGTACTGGAACCCACTGTAAAGCGTCACGTGTGCCTGAGGGAGGTGGGGGTCGAGGAGCAGGACCTGTACCACCCCCCTGGTGAGGCCGAGGAATAGGTACTGCTCAGTCAGGTGGTGGTACAGGCTCAAGGCCGAGTTTTTACACCTGGGACACAGGAAGATCTTCTTTGAAGCCTTTCACCTTGGTTTCGACCCAGTAGAGGCAGATAAGAAAATCTTCTCGCTCTTCATCAGGTTCCCCGGGCTTCCCCAGGTTTACCATCGACTTCTTTCTGTTATTGGGGAGCATTTTGGCGCAGTTGCTGAGATCCCACCCCTCCCTGGGTTGCCATTGACTGCAGCAGAGGCAACCAAGGCTGATGGGGTTCCTGGAGTTAGGGTCCTTTGCAAGGATCCTAACCTCGAGATGGACCACGTCATGATCCAGCGCCCGGATGGTTCCTTTTTTCGCCAGAGAGTGGAGATTTCAGGCAGGCAGGACCAGTGCAAGATTTGCAGGACCTTGGGACACTTTGCCAGGGATTGTCCCAGGAAGAAGAAAAGGCCTAAGAAGCCCTCTGGTACAGCTA
Source organism: Dipteris shenzhenensis (assembly GCF_047967505.1). Taxonomy (NCBI): domain Eukaryota; kingdom Viridiplantae; phylum Streptophyta; class Polypodiopsida; order Gleicheniales; family Dipteridaceae; genus Dipteris; species Dipteris shenzhenensis. The sequence goes on along the minus strand of NC_141622.1, from coordinate 11,027,719 downwards.
CCGCCTCAGGGCATCGACAGGGGGGACAGGGGGGGGGATTAGACCTGGCACTTGGCCCTCGACCTCGACAGAGGGGTGGTACAGTCTCTCATGCCACACGCCGAGGGAACAAGTATGCTCTCCTTGCCACCGACTATGGAACCAAATGGGTCGAAGCCAAGGCAGTCAAGAACTGTATAGCCCAGGTAGTAGCCACATTTCTATATGACCAGATCATCTCTCGCTTTGGCTGTCCTGTTGAGCTGATGAGTGATAGAGGGTCTCACTTCCTAAATGACACCATTGCTGCACTGGTTCACTTGCTACAAATAGTTCACAAATTTTCATCTCCCTATTACCCACGTGCCAATGGTCTAGCTGAGAGCTCAAATCGCACAATGTACAGGATCATGCATCGTCTTTGCCTAAGTTCTTTAGCCGATTGGGATGACATACATCCAGCTACTTTATTCGCCTATCGAACTGCTTACAAGGCGAGTACTGGGTATTCACCCTTCAAGCTGGTTTATGGACTGGAGGCCGTCATGCCTTATGAATTTCATCTTGACACCCACAGGGTTCTTCCAAACAAAATGACAACTTTGAAGCCTGCACAATGGAATGCTTGTGGGATTTGGAGGCACTAGTAGAGCATCAACGTGAAGCAGTTTTCGCTCAAGAAGTGTGGCAGAAACGATAGAAAGCTTGGCATGACCGAAACCTCAGAAAAAGAAATTTCAAAGTTGGTGATTTAGTACTCTTGTATTCGAGTAAGTTTCTCAAACACAAACCTAAGTTTGTAAGTGGTTGGACAGGCCCATTTTTCATTACCAAGCTTATCCCAAGTGGCGGAGTCTACTTGGCCACTTTGGAAGACAGACTCCTACGTGCACCAGTGAATGAGTCACGCATCAAGAGGTACCATGATCAATGAGGAAACACCCTCCTAGCCCTTCTATATACACTCTTGCCTTCTCCTTCCCTGGTGACATCTTCTTCCTCTGAGTGCCACTTTCTCTCTCTACATGGGTCTTTCTCTTTCCACCCGAATGTCACTTTCTCTCTCTAAGTGAGGCCTCCCTTTTCCACCCCGTGCCACTTTCTCTCTCTAAGTGAGGCCTCCCTTTTTCACCTCTTGCCACTTTCTCTCTCTAAGCGAGGCCTCCCTTTTTCACCCCGTGCCACTTTCTCTCTCTAAGTGAGGCCTCCCTTTTTCACCATGTGCTACGTTCTCTCTCTAAGTGCGACCTCCCCTTTTCATCCCGTGCTACTTTTTCTCTCTAAGTGAGGCCACCCTCTAAATGCGCCCCTTTTTTTTTCACTCCATGTCAGTTTCTCTCTCAAACTACGGCCTCCCCTTTGCATCCTATGTCACAAACCTTCTCTTTCCACTCTTTATCCAACCCCCACCTCTCTCTTACAAATTTCTTCTCTTTCCACCCTCTGTCCAACCTCCACCTCTCTTACAAACACCTTCTCTTTCCACCCTCTGTCCAACCCCCACCTCTCTCTAACAAAATCCTTTTCTTTTCACCCTATGTCCAATCTCCCACCTCTCTCTTACAAAATCCTTCTCTTTTCACCCTATGTCCAACCCCCACATCTCTCTTGCAAAATCCTTCTCTTTCTACCCTATGTCCACCTCTACCTCTTTCTTACAAAATCCTTCTCTTTCCACCCTCTGTCCAACCCCCATCTCTCTCTTACAAACACCTTCTCTTTCCACCCTCTGTCCAAACCCCCACCTCTCTCTTATAAAATACTTCTCTTTCCACCCTTTGTCTAACCCCCCACCTCTCTCTTACAAACCCCTTCTCTTTCCACCCTCTGTCCAACCTCTATCTCTCTCTTATAAAATCCTTCTCTTCCCACCCTCTGTCCAACCTCTACTACAAAATCCTTCTCTTTCCACCCTATGTCCACCTCTACCTCTCTCTTATAAAATCCTTCTCTTTCCATCCTCTATCTAACCTCTACCTCTCTCTTACAAAATCCTTCTTTTTCCACCCTATGTCCAACCCCCCATCTCTCTCTTATAAAATCCTTCTCTTTCCACCCTATGTCCAACCCCCCACCTCTCTCTTACAAACCCCTTCTCTTTCCACCCTCTGTCCAACCTCTACCTCTCTCTTACAAAACCCTTCTCTTTCCACCCTCTGTCCAACCTCTACTACAAAATCGTTCTCTTTCCACCCTATGTCCACCTCTAACTCTCTCTTATAAAATCCTTCTCTTTCCACTCTCTATCTAACCTCTACCTCTCTCTTATAAAATCCTTCTCTTTCCACCCTATGTCCAACCCCCCATCTCTCTCTAATAAAATCCTTCTCTTTCCACCCTATGTCCAGCCCCCCACCTCTCTCTTACAAACGCCTTCTCTTTCCACCCTCTGTCCAACCTCTACCTCTCTCTTACAAAACCCTTCTCTTTCCACCCTCTGTCCAACCTCTACCTCTCTCTTACAAAATCCTTCTCTTTCCACCCTATGTCCAATCTCCCACCTCTCTCTTACAAAATCCTTCTCTTTCCACCCTATGTCCACCTCTACCTCTCTCTTACAAAATCCTTCTCTTTCGACCTTATGTCCAATCCCCCACCTCTCTCTTACAAACCCTTTCTCTTTCCACCCTCTGTCCAACCTCTACCTCTCTCTTACAAAACCCTTCTCTTTCCACCCTCTGTCCAACCTCTACCTCTCTCTTACGAAATCCTTCTCTTTCCACCCTATGTCCACCTCTATCTCTCTCTTACAAAATCCTTCTCTTTCCACCCTATGTCCACCTATATCTCTCTCTTACAAAACCCTTCTCTTTTCGCCCTCTGTCCAAGCTCTACCTCTCTCTTACAAAATCCTTCTCTTTCCACTTTATGTCCAACCCCCCACCTCTCTCTTACAAAATCCTTCTTTTTCCACCCTATGTCCAATCCCCCACCTCTCTTACAAAACCCTTCCCTTTTCACCCTCTGTCCAACCTCTATCTCTCTCTTATAAAATCATTCTCTTTCCACCCTATGTCCACCTCTACCTCTCTCTTACAAAACCCTTCTCTTTCCACCCACTGTCCAACCTCTACCTCTCTCTTACAAAACCCTTCTCTTTCCATGCTCTATCCAACCTCTACCTCTCTCTAACAAAATCCTTCTCTTTCCACCCTATGTCCAATCCCCCACCTCTCTCTTACAAAATCCTTCTCTTTACACCCTATGTCCACCTCTACCTCTCTTACAAAATCCTTCTCTTTCCACCCTATGTCCAACCCCCCACCTCTCTCTTACAAATCCCTTCTCTTTTCACCCTTTGTCCAACCTCTACCTCTCTCTTACAAAACCCTTCTCTTTCCACCCTTTGTTCAACCTCTACCTCTCTCTTATAAACTCCTCTTTCCACCCTATGTCCAATCCCCCACCTCTCTCTTATAAAATCCTTCTCTTTCCACCCTATGTCCAACCCCAACCTCTCTCTTACAAACCCCTTCTTTTTCCACCCTATGTCCAACCCCCCACCTCTCTCTTACAAACCCCTTCTCTTTCCACCCTTTGTCCAACCTCTACCTCTCTCTTACAAACCCCTTCTCTTTCCACCCTATGTCCAACCTCTACCTCTCTCTTACAAAATCCTTCTCTTTCCACCCTATGTCCAACCCCCCACCTCTCTCTTACAGAACCCTTCTCTTTCCACCCTATGTCCAACCCCCTACCTCTCTCTTACAAAACCCTTCTCTTTCCACCCTATGTCCAACCCTACCTCCCTCTTACAAACTCATTCCCTTTCCATCCTCGACCACTTCTACCTCCCTCTTAGAAACACCTTCTCTCTTCTCTCTCCACCCTATGCCACTCCCCCACCTCTCTCCTACGAATACTTTCTCTCTCCACCCTTGGTCACACTCATCTCTTTTTCTTACCAAAACCTACTCTTTCCATCTTCCATCATTTTGGCGAATATGCTAAATTTGGTGAATACGCTAAATTTGGCGGATATGCTATTTCTGGTGGATAAGGTTAAGTTTGATGAATTTGCTTTTTGGCTCTCCACCCCCTTACACATCACACTCAAAAGCACTATTTTGACGGCCAACTATCCTCCTCCTAGCTCTCCCCTCCTTGGCGGCCAAGCTCCCTTCCTCCCTCATCAGCTCTCCCCTCCTTACCAGCCAACTCTCTCCCTATCCATGCAGCTCCCTCTCCTCAGCGCAGCCCCCCCTCCTCGCTCTCCTGGTGCAAAACCCCCCCCTCCCTCTCCCTCTACCCGCCACCCTCCCCCTCCCCCCTCTCCTGCGCGACCCCCCCCTCCCTCTCCCTCTACCCGCCACCCTCCCCCTCTCCTCCCTCTCCTACGCAATACTCGCCACCCTCCCCCTCCCCCTTCTCCTGTGCAACACCCCCCCCTCCATCTCCCTCTGACCGCCACCCTTCCTCTCCCCCCTTTTCTTGCACAACACCCCCCTCTCTCTCCCTCTACCTGCCCCCCACCACCCTCCCTACCCTCGACGCCCCCCCTTCCCCCCCCCCTCTCCCCCCTCTCCTTCGCAACCCCCTCTCCCTCCCCTTCCCCCTCTCCAGCGCAACCCTCCCCCCTCTCCTACGCAACCCCCTCTCCCTCCCCTTCCCCCTCTCCTACGCAACCGCCTCTCCCTCCCCTTCCCCCTCTCCAGCACAACCCTCCCCCCTCTCCATGTACCCGCCTACTCCTCTCCCTCCCCCTCCCCCCTCTCCCTCTACCCGCCTATTCCCCCCTCCCTCTCCGACGCAACCCCCTCTCCCCCGTGAAAAAGGAAGGCATCCCAAGTTGCTCTCTTCAAAGAGTGAAGTCCTTCTCTACCCCCTTTTTTGTCTGATGGTAACTCAACCATGTTAAAGCCAGCTCCAATCACCCATGAATCCGCAATGGGGGCCCCAGGAGAGCAAATCCTTCCACATAAAGACATGTTCCCCTCTAATGTTGGAGGCATACAGGTTAAGGAAACCAACCTTACACCCTCCAATCAAGATAATAATCCACTGAGCTCTAGAGGGAATAATGACTCCATGTCCAACAACCAAAGGGAGAACCGACTGCGAAACTGAAATAGAAGAGCCCCCCCCTGGATCCCAAGGCAGGCGACCAAAAAGTATGACCAGAAAGCAATTTTCCAGACTTAGAGCAATCACTGGCATCCAACTTGTGTTCCTGGATAAAAAGGATATCAATAGCACCTCCAGTGACACTTGGATGAAGCTGATTCCGGATCAGCTGATATCAATAGCACCTCCCTATATGTTCCAGCTAACTATCGTCATCGACAGGAGGGTGCTGGACGGAAAGGCTTACCTGACCTAGTAGAGGAGACCAGCTTCCCCTTGGCCAAAACACTCCTGCTGAGGGCAAGAAACTCAACAGGTGAAAGGATCCCTACACCTGCTGAGGGGGACGCCCTGTCAAAAGGAATCCCAATGATCGGACAAGCTCATTTGAAGGCCCGTTCTGATGTGGAACTGTAGTATCTGGGGCTGCAGCAGCATCCACCTCTGGTATCTGGATGGCATCTGTCTGAACCGGATCAAAGGTCTCCTCTTGAGGTAAAGGAGCCACTCTAACCGCTCTCCAACGTGGTATTGGGAGTGCTGCAGGCTTTGGGCGCCCTGTTGTCCTTGGTGGTCCTGGGGTGCACGGAGCAGGGCGCCCTGCTACTCCTGGTAGTCCTAGAGTGCGTGGTACAGGCCGCATGGGAGGTGCAGACGGGGTAGTACGTGAAGGAGCCGCACTAGAAGACCTCTTGGGTCTTTTTCTCTTCCTTGGGCAATCTTTAGCAAAGTGCCCAAGGGTCCTTCAAATCCTGCATTGATCCTGTCTACCTGCAATCTCAATTCTCTGTCGAAAGAGAGAGCCATCTGGACGCTGAATCATGATGTGGTCATCTCTGATGTTAGGATCAGAGACAATGACGCTAACTCGAGGCACCCCATTCGCTCTGACTGCCTCTGCCGAGGAAGAAGGCATGCCAAGAAGGGGGGGAATCTCAGTGACCACTCCGAAAGTGGCTCCGATAGTAGCAAGAAGTCAATGGTAAACCTAAGGAAGACCAGGAAACCTCATGAACAGTGATGTGACCTGACTGTCCTCCTCGACTGGATCGAAGCCCAAGGTGTAGGGCAAAAGAAAAATCCTCCTCGAACCCAAAGCCAGGGGATTAACTTTGAGAACAAGGGTTGTGGACTCGTGGGAGTCGAAAATCACTTGGAAGAATCCACGTCCCAGGAGTCAAATATCCCTGAGGTGTGGGGCGAGATCTCCTGGTAACGCCACCAGCATCCAGTCTCTAGCCTGTGATATGGAAGGATGTGACCCAAAGATGCGGGCGAAAAGTGATGTGGAGCCCTCTAATTCCACATCTTTCTTGAGCTGCTGCAACTCGTCTTTTGAAAAAATGACAGTTCTCGCGACTTGTGGAAGTGGACGGAGATTGACTGAATGGGAATCCATTCGCCAATCGAAGTGAAAAGGCCGATTCCAACACTGTTAAAGCTCCGTCTTTGAAACTATTGCCCAAGACGCCCTGAAACGGGCATAGGAAGGAGGACAGAAGGAGAGGGTAGGAGAGAGGGGAAGGGACAGAGAGGAGAAGCGGAGGGGAGCTGAGATAGGATAGAAGGGAGAGGGCTGACGGGGAAGGAGAGGGTAGGCGACGGAGAGGAAAAGAGGGGGAGGTTAGGAGGGAGGGAGGGGGCTGAAGTCGGGGAGGGAGAAGGTGGGCGGGGGAGAGGAAGGGAGGGGGCAGATTAGGAAGGGAGGGGGCAGGGGGGTTAGAGGAAGGGTGAGGGAAGGGGCGGGGGAGGGAGGGGGCGGGGGAGGGGAGGGAGGAGGGGGGGGAAAGAGGGGGCGGGGGGGAAAAGGGAGGCGGGGGGGGCAGCGGGGAGGGGGAGAGGGAGGGTGGGGGAGGGGTAAGGGTAGGGAAAGGGTGGGGGAGGAGGAGGGGGCGGGGGGGCAGCAGGAGATGTTGGTAAATTGGTCTCCTAGACCTCTGAGTTGGTCATGCATCCATGCATGATGAGCCTATGAGCCATGCTAGATGAGATTTCTATGTTATGCTCACTAGCCTCTGAGCTATGCTCACTTGCCTTTGAGATTTTGTGGGAACCATGTCTAGTTCCCGGCATGCACAGTTTTGATGATTGTCATTGTCATGTGTTCTTGGTTCCATTCCACTAGTCTCTCACCTTGCCTTCATGGGGGGGTGTTGAAATATGAAGCCAAAGTGAGTAAAAAATGAGTGTACTAGGTGTCTAGGGAGTTTTTAATAGTCTAGTGAGTCCTAGACATGCCACGTGTCATATTGGGAGTTATCCCATATACACTATGGATTTCTAGAGTCTAGTGTCACACTATATAGTATTGTACTTGTCTTGAGTCATACACATTAGTCAACATCAAGCTATCTATTCATGTGAGTACTTTGGTTATCATTGCTTTGCACTTGTCTCTTCATCTACAGCTTTTTCATTTCCTTTCCATTCCGTTCGTGTGCCATCACTTTCAATATGTTGGTCAAGGGTGCCGTGATGTTCGAATAATCACGCACGGACTTCGGTAGAAAAACCATAAATCCTAGGAAAGAATGAAGTCGTTTCACTGTCTGAGGGATGGGCCATTCCAAAACCTTCTGGATACAATCTAGATCATTGCTAATACCTTCAGAAGAAATCTTGTGTCCTAAGTAAATGATCTCCTTCATAAAGAAGTCACATTTACTCGTCTTAGCATAGAGCTTATGCTGTCTTAGAATAACTAAGACATCCGGAGGTGTCCAATGTGATCCTCTAGCATTTGGCTATACACCAAGATGTCATCTAAGAACACGACAACGAATTTGCCTAGAAAATCTCGGAACAAATCGTTCATCATTTGCTGAAAGGTAGCAGAAGCATTGGTCAGACCAAAAGGTAATACAAGAAACTCGTAGTGGCCATACCTAGTTCGGAATGCGGCTCGATCTATGTGCTTAGCATAGATACAGATTTGGTGATAACCCATACGCAAATCAATCTTAGTGAAGTACTTCGCTCCAGCCAAACAGTCTATCAAATCATCGAAATGAGGAAGAGGGTATCGATTCTTAATTGTCACTTTATTCAATCGTTTATAATCTACACACATTCTCCACGAACCATCTTTCTTCTTTCTTAAGAGGACAGGTGCACCCCATGGTGATTTACTTGGGCGAATATAGCCAATATTCAGATAATCTTGTAGCTGTGAAGCTAACTCATCCTCCTCAAGCTGGCTCATCCTGTAAGGTGGAATACTAATAGGTTCAGTCCCAGGTACTAAATCTATGCGATGATCTACTGCCCGTTCTGGAGGTAAACCTTCCGGCAGTTGAGCAGGGAATACATCCATGAAATTATCCAACAACATCTCAATTCACCATGTTCAAACACGCTTAAATCATTTCTGTTATTAACAGAGACAACAAATGAAGAAAGTGGAATCAAAACACACTGATATACATCATAATGAGAAGTGTTTATTATATTCCAAAGCTGCATCGCCGATACCATAGGTCCCTGAGAAGAGGGGATATTATTACACTGAATACAAAATTGGGTGTCCTTATCCAAAAAAAAGAGTGTATGCTCTTTCCATCCAATCCGAATATCGTGGGTTTTAAACCACTCTATTCCAATTAACAAGTCCACATGTTCCAAGTGCATGACATAGCATGTAAGAGTAGCTATGTAATCTTGAATCCGGATAGAAAGTGCGTCGACCTTGCGATCCCAAAACTGCTTCCTAGCTAGAAGCTGCACCTCGTAGGTGTGATCACTAGGTACCGTGGACAGCCCCATGGTCTGCACAAGTTTGTAATTAACAAAATTGTGAGAGCTGTCCGGGTCAAAGAGAATGTGAACTCTTTGGTCCCTTACTTCTCCATAAACTTGGAAAAGGTCATGGGGGCCAAATAACGAATTATTAAAAGTGCAACTACAAGAAAGTAGGCAAGTAATGACATTTACGTAAATACTTGTCATCGAAACTTGGTTAGCTCCCTTAGCTTTGATACCTTGTTCCGCATGGATCTTCGGTCTCGACACTTGTATCTAGTTCTTGCGCTTAGGACAATCATTCCGAGTGAGCCTGCTCCTTGCATATGAAGCAACGTCCTTCTTTCTTTAACTTCAAGGTGCGTAGGAAACAGGCTCGACCATTCTTCGTCTGAGTCGAGTTCTTCTTGGAGGCATTGTTGATTGACTTCGACTCCCCGGTACTAGTGGTAGACTGGAAGAACTTCCTCTTGTTCTTCCCACTCGTGTCGGCAATAATGGTTCCCTTTGTGTTGGCCATGGTATCATCATAGATGCGCGCATAGTTCATGGCCTCTTGCAAAGTGGTACAGTTGTTATTCTTGATCTATAGCTTGTACGAGTCAGGCAAACCATCCACAAAGAAACCTAACAAGGTAACTGGATCCATCTTTGTAGCTCTGGTCTGCAAATCACAAAATCTCTGAAGATAGACCTCAAAATTCAAGTTCTGCTTGGACATATCGAGGGCCTTAAACTTGCCTACGATATCGTAATCTTCCTCCCTCTTAAGAAACGCTTTCCTGAAGACCTCTTCGAATTCGATCCATGTTGCAGGCTTTGGTCGGAGTTCCTTCCACCACAATAAAGCCTTCCCTGACATATACCCTGCTACAAGCTACATCTTCTTGTCATTTGGGTCAGGGTGAAACTGGAAGTGTACTTGCCACTTGTACAACCAAGTGTCAACCACCTCCTTGGTCTTGGACTTCTAATCTCTGGGATAAGGATTTGGAGTGATATTTGGATCTAACACTGAAGCCAAAGCATCCACCTGCGTGAGCGCTTGTACAATGCTAGTCAAAACCGAGACTGAAGTCTGAACCCCTTGGAGTTGCTGTGTCAACCCCGTTTGATTCGCATTAGATCGCTCAAAAATTTTTTTTTTGGGGGCAAAAAAAGAGACTTCTATTAAGTAAGAAAGAAACTCACTAGAGCAAGCTCTGTGCCGAAATACAACATGCTAAGCATGTAATAAAAAACTCCTCAGAAAAATGAGGTAGAAAGAAACCAAGGTTGAGGCTAAAAATGCCAACTCAACCTTGTAGAAGTCTCAGCAAAGAAGGGAAAGTCTCTCCAATCCCTGAGAAAAGTAACTCTCCTAGAGGAGGCTGCTCGAGAGGATCCCTGCATGGTCGCCCAAATGGCCATCAAACTGTGTACCGTATCTGTCCAAGTACTGGCCAAGGTCTGAGAAGGGTATACCTGAGAACCCTCCATTGCCTCAGTGCATCTGGCTCTCTTAATGTGCCATGCTGCAATGCTAGCTAAAACCTCCCATGGAGAGTCAACCGAGGAATGAGTAGCCCTGAAGAGAGTGGCCGGAACATCCTCTAGAGAGCACGATTCCACAAGGTGTCGTCGAATGTGAAGAGCCCAAGAGGATTCCTGTCTCTCAAAGAAAACCTGGGGCCCTGAAAGAGTGAGCCAAGTCACTGATCCCCAGGTCATATAGAAGGGGAGGCGAACAAAAGTGCTGAAAAGTCTTGCAATCCCCTTCCATATGATTCTCGCCTGTCTGCAATCCCAAAGGCAGTGCTGAATTGTCTCCGAAGCAGAAAGGCAACGAGGGCAAGTAGGGTCAGCCCCGAACCTGGATCTCCAATGGTTCACTGCTATCCCACCATGAATAGAAAGCCAAAAGAAGAGAGTGATTTTTCTATTCCGGTGGGATTTCCAGAGCCTTTGCCAAAAAAAATTTTGCAAGTCTGCAGAAATCTGAAAATTCTCCCAATAAGGAGCTTTGGTCTACAGCTGAGCTGGAATTTCCTGGCATTACTGACCGTGTAATGAAAGAAGGGGATGCCCTTCTCTCGGTGCCCTTCATCTATCCACTCCCATTCCCCAGGGTCCCGCTGCAAAAACTTAATTGGGACACCTCCATAGAGCTACAGCCTCCATGAGCTTAAGGCAATAAGTAGCAGGTCAGGATCCAAGTACCACTGTGAAAGAGAGCCATGCTCCATGAAGCCCACTATCTTAAGAGGCTCAAACGGCACCTCCAACAAAATACCGTTTGCGAATCTGGACAGCCTGCCCCTCGAAGAAACATCAAAGACTAGGGCATCCTCATGTGTATTATGTAAAGCAATCACCTGCAAAGGAATTCCCAATTTGGAAAATGCCCCCATCCAAGTGGAACAAGTAATAGGCATGTCATCTGTGTCCACCCAATCCAAGGGCAAGGTTGCATCAATCAATTGGACCCTCCCTGAACTCCCTCTGAGGTTATGAACCATCTGAGCCTGACAGTCTACAGGAAGCCTCCTGAAGGCTTTCCATGCTCCCACAGTAGATGCAAGGCCCCTCTCCCATCTGGACCACTGCATGTAAAGAGAAGCTCCAAGTGGTCTGCCATGCCCATCCAAAATACTATCGTTCCACATGATAGGCTGCCTTTCAATTTCTTCACGGGTGGACGGGGGAATCCTGCGAAGAGTACTTCTGAAGCTGGCCCATGCTTTCAGGGTAGCAATCATAAAAGGGGAAGAAGGAGATCTGAGGTGGGCTGTGGTGAAAACCCATCTGGTACTATGTGTCCAATCCTCTCCTGAAGTGGGAGTGCGAGACTGTATGCATCTGATAAAGAAATCCTTCCAAGGCTCTTGCCCTGGCATAAGTCCTCTCACAACGACCTAGCAGAGTAAGGCTCTGGACTGTAGATCCGGGTTGATGATATTCAAACCCCCTTCTCTTGTAGGAAGAATCAAGGTCTCCCATGCCACCCTGGCTGTAACATCAGTTGTGCCATCTAGACCACTCCATAAAAAGTTTTGTATAGGCCTCTTAAGCTGAGTCATACAATCCATAGAGTGGCACCAACAAGAGCATACAAACCATGTTGTGGTTAGAAGAACCTGGTTAACCACCACCACTCTGGATGCCAAGTCAAGTTGGCTGAGCTCCAGAAAAGGAGCTTTCTTTTGATGCTCTCCAATACCGGAGCAAACTGTTGTGAAGGAGAGATGCCCACTCCAACCTGGCAGCCCAAATATTTGACGGAGTCACCCCTCTGTACCCAAGTGAAGCCAATATCATTACCCCAATCCGGGGTGTCATCATCGCAAATCCAAAAACCATTGGATTTATGCCAATTAATGTGTGCACCTGCAGCCGTGCAAAATAAATCCAAGGCTGTCCGGAAGGAAGTGAGTGTCCTGGGGGAGGCATTCAAAAAAACACCCGTGTCATCTGCCAACTCACTATCCAGGAGCTCTTCTTCCCGGCGGAGAGGAAGCCTCAGCCCATAAATATCAGCTTGAGATCTAAGGTAGATACTCATAGCTTCTGCCACAAACAAAAAAAGAAAAGGGGCAAGAGGACAACCCTGGCGGACTGATCTAGAGATCTGAAACCTGTCCCCTCTTACCCCCCCACTAAGCACCTGGCTATGGGCTGATCTGTAGAGAGAGGATACTCCTCTAATCCATGCATCTGTAAAACCAAAGCGAGATAGAGTACTCTCTAGAAAATCCCAGTCTACTCTATCGTAAGCTTTCTCAAAGTCCAAGAGTAGAATGGCCAACCTCTGGTGGCTTTGCATGGCCCATTGTGAGGCCTCCATCCGAACCTGGGCTCTTGCCCTTATGAAGGGCAAGTAATGCAGTCCTGAATTCGGCATTGGTGAAAGGTGCATCAAGAGAGACATACATCTCATCCTTCACCAATACAGGGATACACTGCCAAATAACATCTCTGGCATCACCTAGGCCTGTGTGCCCGGATCTGCACTAAGAAGGGATGCGAAAAATTCCGAAGCTACATGAATGACGGCATCCGGATCTGACTGTATACCCGGTCTGAATCAACAAGCTACGAGACACTATCTCTACTATGTCTAGGCCCATGAGTAGAGAAAAAGTGTTTGTTGACCCTGCCACCCATATGAATCCAAAAGGATTCTCGTGCATGAAAGGCATACTTTGCTCTTTGATCCAACAATGTCTACATATGAGCCCGTGTTGCAGCAAGGCGCTCCTGAATCTAAGCATCTGTGGGCCTCTTTTGCTCTTCCCTCTGAAGGAATGCTAACTGCTGGCGTATACCAATCTCACGTCTGAGAATCTCATGTCTCCTGGAATCAGCGACTGTATGATAGTAGTCACTAATTGCGGATATGGTTGCAACTGCCTGAGATGGCTGGACAACTCCACCCTGTATGTGACAAACCCAAATCTGTAAAATATCCTTCATGAGGCTCTCCTCTGCATAAAAAGCATCCGGAATCCTAACACTGGCAGAGCATCCTCTCCGATGAGGCTCAAGAATTTGCAATACCTTTGGAAATGATCTGAGGTGGAAACCCCAGTAGAAATGCACACAGATCCGCCTCTGTCAAGTGTCCAATCGTCTACATAAAATCTGTCAATACGTGCATGGATGGGCATGTGTATTCTCCTGATCGACCAAGAGTACATGAGTGACTGTGGCATAAGATGAAAGGCATCATCAAACCAAGTGTCCTTGCCACTGTACTGAAAGAGAAAGGCATCCCAGGCTGCCCTCTCCAAAGAATGAATTTCACCCTGTCTGCCTCCCTTTTTGTCTGATGGCAACTCAACCATGTTGAAATCGCCACCAATGATCCAAGGATCTCCAATGGGGGCCCAAGAGAGTAACTCCTTCCAAAAGGAGACCTGCTCCCCTGTGTTGTTGGGAGCATAAAGATTGAGAAGACCAATCTTACGCCCTCCAATCAAAATAATGATCCATTGAGCTCTAGAGGGGGAGATAATACCATGACCAGCAACCAAGGGAAGAATAGAAGGAGAGACCGAAATGCAAGTACCTCCCCTTGAGCCCATAGCAGGCGACCAGAAGGTATGTCCTGAAAGCAATTTGCCAGACTTAGAGCAATCACTGGCATCCAACTTGTGTTCCTGGATAAAAAGGATATCAATAGCACCTCCAGTGACACCTGGATGAAGCTGATTCTGGATCAACTGTCTACGGTGACAGTGTGGAACTCCACCTAGGCCCTGTATGTTCCGGCTGACTATCCTCATCGACAGGAGGATGCTAGATGGAAAGGCGTACCCGACCTAGTAGAGGAGACCAGCTTCCCTTGGGCCGAAACACTCCTGCTGAGGACATGAATCTCAACAGGTGAAAGGATCCCCACACCTACTGGGGGGGAGGTCCTATCAAAAGAAATCCCAATGACCAGGACCCCTAAGGTGGAGGACACAAACTCCTCCTTATTCATGAAAGTCGCCGAATCTGCTAGTGCCGAAAAAGAGTTCCTGAGATGTAAGTTTGGCCGAGGAGTGCGAAGAAGACCTGCACTCGTGGAAGATGGAGGAGAAGGACCTGCCAGGTCTCTATCAGCAGAACTGGAGCTGGGGGCTGAGGAGGCCTGTGGCTGGGCTGAAGAGGAATCGGGAGTCCTCATCTATGCATGCACTTTCTCGGTCATCGTGACTGTGGCAGGAACAGTCTATGGGGAAGAGGTATCTGTAGCCTCCTCGTGGTCAGAAACTGGGGCTGGCGCATCTAAAGGCCCCTCCTAATGTGGAACTGTAGTGTCTGGGGCTGTAGCAACATCCACCTCTAGAGTTTGGATGGCGTCTGTCTGAACCGGATCAAAAGTCTCCTCCTGAGGTAAGGGAGCCGCTCTAATAGCTCTCCATCATGGTATTGGGTGTGTTGTAGGCTTTGGGCACCTTGCTGCCCCTGGTGGTCCTGGGGTGCGCGAGGCAGGGTGCCCTGCTGCTCCTAGTCGTCTTGGAGTGCGTGGTACAGGGTGCTGGGGAGGTGCAGTCGGGGTACTCCGTGAAGGAGCCACACCAGAAGACCTCTTTGGTCTTTTTCTCTTCCTTGGGCAGTCTCTAGCAAAGTGCCCAAGGGTCCTACGAATCCTGCACTGGTCAAGTGTACCTGCAATCTCGACTCTCTGTCAAAAGAGAGAGCCATTTGGACGTTGAAGCATGATGTGGTCGTCTGAAATGTTAGGGTTGCATGTAGAGTGAGGCACCAAGTGGTCTGCCATGATCATCTAAAATACTGTCATTCCACATGAGGGGTTGCCTATCAATCTCTTCACGAGAGGAAGGAGCAATCCTCCAAAGAGTGCTCCTGAAACTGGCAACCATGAGAGGGGACGAAGGTGATCTGAGGTGTGCTGTGGTGAAGATCCA
Organism: Dipteris shenzhenensis; assembly: GCF_047967505.1. Classification (NCBI taxonomy): domain Eukaryota; kingdom Viridiplantae; phylum Streptophyta; class Polypodiopsida; order Gleicheniales; family Dipteridaceae; genus Dipteris; species Dipteris shenzhenensis. The sequence goes on along the minus strand of NC_141622.1, from coordinate 11,012,543 downwards.
CCTAATACCGCTCATCCAGTCTCCTCCTAAAGAAGGTGTGCACCTCTGTATGTTGCTAATAAGAAAGGCCTTCCACGGTTCCTGCCTTGGCATAAGTCCTCGCACCACCATCTTGTATAGTAAAGCTCTAGACTGTAAATCTAGATCAATAATATTGAGACCCCCTTCCTGTGAAGGGAGGATGAGGGTCTCCCAAGCCACCCTGGCTAAGGTATCTGCTGTGCCATCAAGCCCACTTCGAAGAAAATTTTCGATCGGTCTCCTGAGTTGAGTGATGCAGTCCCTAGAATAGCACCAGTAAGAACAAACAAACCAGATCGTGGCCAAGAGGACCCGGTTGAGCACCACAACTCTAGAGGCAAGATCCAGCTTGGCTGAGCTCCAAGAAAGAAGCTTCCTCCTGATGCTCTCTAACACGGGAGCAAACTGCTGCGTGGAAGAAATATCCAAGCCGACTTGTCAGCCCAAATACCTGACAGACACACCCCTGTAAACCCAAGTGAATCCTATATCAAGCCCCCAAACTGGAGTGTCCTCATCACTAATCCAAAAGCCATTGGATTTGTGCCAATTTATCTGTGCCCTCGCCAAAGTGAGCGTCTGTGGAGAGGCATCCAAGTAAACTGCTGTGCCATTTGCCAACTCACTGTCAAGTAACTCCTCTTCCCTTCTAATGGGAAGTCTCAACCCAAAGATGTTAGCTTGAGATCTAACATAGATACCCATAGCTTCGGCCACGAACAAAAAAAGGAAAGGAGCAAGGGGGAGCATCCCTGACGGACTGATCTGGAAATCTAAAATCTCTCACTCCTTACCCCACCAATAAATACCTGGTTGTGGGCTGATCTTTACAAGGAGGAAACACCTCTGATCCAAGCATCAGTAAAGCCAAAACGTAGAAGGGTGCCCTCCAAAAAACCCCAATCTACTCTGTCATAAGCTTTCTGAAAAACCAAAAGTAGAATGGCTAGATTCTGGCCGCTCTGCATGGCCCACTCTGAGGCTTCCGTTATCAAAAATGCTTCTGCCATGCACAAATCCTGCCTATGTGTCATGAATAAGATCTGGGAGAAGGGGCTGCAATCGGAGGCTGATTGCCTTGGCCAGAATTTTGTAACAAGTCCCTAGAAGTGTGATAGGTCTCCATTGGGACACTAGATTTCTGCAACCTCCTTTCGGGATAAGGTGGATGAGACCGTCTGTAAACGACCTAGGCATCTCACCAAAGTCCCAAATACCCTGCAAGGCTGAAGTAGCATAGTCTCCAATCATATCTTAGAATGCAATGAAAAAAGAGGGGGTAAGGCCATCCGAACCTGGGCACTTGCCCTTGTGAAGGGCTGAAAGTGCAGTCCTCAACTCTGTGTTGGTGAAAGGTGCATCAAGCAAAACATGCATATTCGGTTTCACCAACAAAGGGATGCTCTGCCAAATAACCTGTCTAGCATCCTCTCTATCCCGTGTCTTAAGATTAGGAGTAAGAAGGGCAGCATAAAAATCTGAAGCTATGCGCAAGACATCATCAAGATCTGTTCGTAAAACCCCATGTGAGTCAAAAAGTTGGGATATACTCTCTCTACTATGTCTAGGGCCAAGAGTAGAGAAAAAGTGGGTAGAATCGGACGTAAAAGGACTCCTGTGCATGAAAGGCATACTCTGCTCTCTGATCAAGCAATACCTGCTAAGGAGCCCTTGCTATAGCAAGGCGCTCCTGAATGCAAGCATCTGAAGGCCGTTTCTGCTCTTCCCTCTGCAAAGCTGCCAATTGCTGGCGAACACCAATCTCACGTATGAGAATATCTCATCTCCTAGTACGAGCAACTGAGAGGTAGAAGTTGCTAATACCAGAAAGGGCAGCAGCTACCTGTGATGGCAATGGCTGCCCACCTTGGACATGAGAAACCCATATCTGCAGGGCTGCTTTGTAAGGTCCTCCTCTGTGTACAAGGCATCTGGAATCCTGATGCTAGCAGAGCGGCCTCTCAGGTGAGGCCCTGAGATAGCCAGCACAACAGGAAAGTGGTCTAAAGTGGAAATCCCAGCAGCAATGCGTAGCGATCCACCTCTGTCAAGTGCCCAATCATCTACATAGAATCTGTCAATGCGTGCATGAATAGGCATCTGCTGCCTCCTGTTCGACCAAGAGAACAGGAGGGACTGTGGCTGAATAAGAAAGGCATTGTCCAACCAAGTATCTCTGCCACAGTAGTGAAAAAAGAAGGCATCCCAAGCTGCTCTCTCCAAAGAGTGAAGTCCTCCTTCTCTACCCCCTTTTTTGTATGACGGTAACTCAACCATGTTAAAGTCACCTCCAATCACCCATGAATCCGCAATGGGGGCCCAGGAGAGCAAATCCTTCCACATAATGACACGTTCCCCTCTAATGTTGGAGGCATACAGGTTAAGGAAACCAACCTTACACCCTCCAATCGAGATAATAATCCACTGAGCTCTAGAGGGAATAATGACTCCGTGTCCAACCACCAAGGGGAGAACCGACTGCGAAACTGTGCCCCCCTGGTGCCCAAGTCAGGCGACCAAAAAGTATGGCCAGAAAGCAGTTTTCCAGATTTAGAGCAACCACTGGCATCCAGCTTGTGTTCTTGGATAAAAAGGATATCAATAGCACCTCCAGTGACACCTGGATAAAGCTGATTCCGGATCAGCTGCCTATGGCAACGGTGTGGAACTCCACCTAGGCCCTGTATGTTCCAATTGACTATCCTCATCGACAGGAGGATGCTGGATGGAAAGGCTTACCTGACCTAGTAGAGGAGACCAGCTTCCCCTGGGCCAAAATACTCCTGCTGAGGGTAGGAAACTCAACAGGTGAAAGGATCCCTACACTTGCTGAGGGGGAGGCCCTGTCAAAAGGAATCCCAATGACCGGGACCCCTAAGGTGGAGGGCACAAACTACTCCTGAAAGTCGCCGAATCAGCCAGTGTCGAAAAAGAGTTCCTGAGAAGCAAGTTTGGCCGAGGAGTGCGAAGAAGACCTGCACTCGTGGAGGAAGGAGGAGAAGGACCTGCCAGGCCTCTATCAGCAGATCTGGAGATGGGAGCTGAGGAGGCCTGTGGCTGGACTGAAGAAGGATCTGTAGTCCTCATCTGTGCAAACACTCCCTCAGCTATGGCATGGACAGTCTGAGGGGGAGATGTATCGGTAGCCCCCTCGTGATCAGCAATGAAAATGGCTGGGGCTGTGCATTTGAAGTCCCCTCCTGATGTGGAACTATAGTATCTGGGGCTGCAACAGCATCCACCTCTGGTGTCTGGATGGCATCTGTCTGAATCCGATCAAGGGTCTCCTCCTGAGGTAAAGGAGCCACTCGTCCGTGACTCAATCCAGCACCTGGGAACGAGACTTGCTCCCACTAGCTATCTGGGAACTAAACCTCTGGGCCCCTTTTATAGAGTCGGGCCCAATGCTTCAAATGTAGCGAAGACCTAAATCCGGTTCATACCCTTGCCACTTAACCCGAGAATCAAGCCTGCCTAGCCCTAAGCCTCCCCAGGCTACTTGAGCTAGTCTTGTGTACCCCAGTACACGTCAGAGACCAATCCGTGCACATGACAATTTGTTTGAATTTAAGGAAAGCTATCTCCGGGGTGATCACATGATTATCATAGATTGGAGAACGGCATATAGAACTAATAATTCTTGTTTTCTACAATGTCTAGAATTCTGATTGGTTTTGACCTACCTTAAAACTTTCATGGTCTCCCCAGAGAGATGTGATCAAAGTCAAAACACCTTACAAGAACAAAAAGTCAAAAGAAAACAAGTCCCAGAAAACTGTGATTTTATCCTTAACCGAAGAGACCTTCTCGATTTAACCCCTTCAACACTATCTGTTACCAAAAGCTGAAATCTATCTGCAAAATATATATTCTCACCTGATAAAATTTTCTAAATTACGGAGGATTACTTACTATAACATGAGGTGCAATGCGGACACAGTAGACACCAAATCCAGTGTAAAGTCTCAACGGTCCATTTTGCTTCAAAGTTTTTATTGCACAATCCAGTGGTCCTGAGAATGGTAACTTCCCTTCTGCATCAGGTTGCATCTTCTGTATTTGTGTCTTTATGTAATCAAAGGGAAGGCTGCATGCAGAGGCAAAAAGTCCTGAAACTGCACTTGAACCTGTAAAATAAATAAATTAGTGCTAATCATAGTGGGTGGAACACATTGAACCCTGCTCACATATCTTCCAAAAAAGATTGAGTGAATCAAGAACCACCACAAAGTTCCAGCTAATTTTGTGGACTTCAGTAAATTGTTATGGATAAAGAGTATAATATGTTTCAGATCTAACAAGGTAGCAGCAACAAACTTGCAAGAATTTAGGGCAACTGAGAATGACAGAGAGACAAGTGCATTACAGACTAGCAGCACATGCCACCAAAGTGAACGTAATAAAACATCCTGCAAAACAATACCTGGCACAAGTGACCAATGACATAGCAACTCTTCGAGGATGATGTCCAACTATATCAATGTATTTCAAGGTATAAGTTTTCACAGTTTAGAATACCAAGCTTTGAAAACATCCATCATCTGCTGAGCCATGTATTTCAAGGAAATATTTCTCACAATTTAGAATACCAGGCTTTGAAAACACCCATCTTTCACGTCTACCAATCTGCCAATGCTCAACTTATGTCATTACCAATATCATGTAATGTTTAATCAATATGGCAGAAATTTTTAGGATTGATATATTCTTTGATCCAATGAGACTCCACAGAGTAAAGATGGCCATCAACAAATGCCTCCAGGAAGACACTTCCGTGCTCTCATCACCACTAGCCTGACAATTGAAGAGCCTACTGGACAGATTAAGGCAGAATGCCCACAAGAGTTTTTTTTTTTCAATGAAAATACTTCTATTAAGTATGGAAAATACCCCAAGAGCAAAACTCATGGTGCAAAGCATGAGAAACAAAATATCTAAGTGGGAAAATAACCTGCTCATCAGATAGAGCTAGAAAAGCACCAAGATTGATATGAAAGTACCACCTCAACCTTGCGGTGGACTCTGAGAAAAAGGTGGAGCCACTCCACTCCTTCAGTAAAACAGTCCTCTTTGCAAAAGCTGCCCAGAAAGACCCTCGCATGCTCACCCAAATGGCCATCAAAGTGTGTACAATATCTGTCCAAATACTAGGCAATGTGTGAGGGTGGACTTGGGAGCCATCCAAAGCCTCTGTGCATCTGGGTCTCCAAATATGCCATGCTTAAATGCTTGCTAAAATCTCCCAAAAAGTATCCATTGAGGCATGTGCAGGTCTATAGGGAAAGTAGGAACATCATCCAGAGAGCATGACTCAACTAAATGTCGTTGAACTAAAAGAGCCCAAGAAGATTCATGCTTCTCATAAAAACACTTGACGTCCCAAGAAGAGTTAATATTTTCAAATTGTTAGAAGAGAAAGATAACATTATATTCTTGGATCTCTCTACACCCAAAGCCTCTCCATAGCAATGTTGCTGTAGATATATTTCAAGAACCAGCAATAAGAGTCGACTATTGATCAATTAAAATTCAAAATCAATAAGACACCATGAAAACTCTGTAGTTGCATCAAGAGAAGAAAGGCAGTAGCAAATACAGCGCTCCCTGATTCTCTCTCTCTCTCTCTCTCTCTCGCCCCCCCCCGCCCCCCCGTCACCCTCCTTCTCGCCATCATGCCTTCCTCCCCCCCTCATCAAACTCCCTTTTGCCCCTCCTTTCCCTTTTCCCTTACTCTCGCCATCTGTTCTAGCATGTAGCAGCCAGCCCAAAGGCTGATGCACAACCTATTGCCCCTGACCACACTACTCTCTCTAGATCCTCTTTGCTCTTCCCGTTCCTTCTCCATCTGGATTTCTGCCTGGCCCTGGCTAGGCCCTCCCAGCCCCGATGCTACTGTGGCCCCTCTTCACCCTCTCCAGCACATTTTCTAGTGTGCCAGCAGTCCCCTTCTCAGCACAGTGGGGCTGGCTGGTGCGCCACCCTTTCAGCAACCCCCTATGGGGCTCTTATATACTACCCCCCCTCCCCCTTCCCTTCCTTATCTTGAGAGCCCCCTTCTTCCCTTCCTCTCGCCGCCTTGCCTCTCGACGCCTTGTGGGGCTGTTTCATTTCTGTTTCCCCCCCTTCTCTCGACAGCTCCCTTTTTCCCTTCCTCTCGCTGCCTTGCCCCTCCAGCTGCCCTTTCCGCTTTCCTCAAGCCCTTCTCTCTACCCTTCTGCACCCTCTATCCTTGCTATGCATAAAATGAATGAAATATATCTTTACTACTTTCTTGTTTAAGTCAAGGTTACTCTGCCCTAGGTTGTCTCCCAAAAAGAATGCAAAAAAATCATGTGTGTTGAGTCAAAGGTTCTCTGCCTTGGATAGTCCTCCTAAAAAGATGTATTTTCCTATTTTGTTTTGGTGTGTGGCTCCATGTCTCTCATTAGCCCTTGGAGCCAGGAGGGGATGTACTGTGGGAGCCATGTATTGGCTTTGATAGGGTTTAGAGGGGGATGTATTGTGGGAGCCATGTATTGGCTTTGATAGGTCTTGTTATCAGGCCTGGCTGAGTTCCAGGATGTTGGTGTATTCCTAGACCTATGACCTGGTCATGTAGCCATGCTATAACGTTATCCTCTGAGCATGTTGAGTCTCAAGCCATGAGAGTGTTTGGATCAACCTCTGAACACGCTCAGACTTTAGCCTCTGAGTTACATAGGGTGCACAGTTTGATGACCATCATTGTCATGTTCTATTCTTGGTTCCATTCCAATAGTCCCTCACCTTAGACCGTCATTGTCATGTTCTGTTCTTGGTTCCATTCTAGTAGTCTCTCATCTTGCCTTCATGGGGGGGTGTTGGAATATGAAGCCAAAGTGAGTCAAAATGTGTGTTCTAGAAAGGCCCAAGAAGCCCTCTGGTACAGCTACCGCCCCACGGCCTTGACAGGGGGGTGGTACAGGTCCAACACCTGCTCCTCGGCCTCGACAAGGGGGTGGTACAGGTCCAGCACATGCTCCTTGACCTCCACATGGCGGTCCTCCTCAGGATGGCGGTATAGATCCTACTCGCCAAAGTGCTCCTCCACTGAGCACTCCTTTGATACTGCCACCCTCTACCTCAGGTGCCTCATGACCTTCTACCTCAGAGGCACCCAACGCATACCAGTGGGTTCCGGTTCGTGTGCAGATTCCTCCTTCAGCTCACGAGGATACACTAGTGGACTTTGCTTCACCTCGGGCTGTCCCTCCAGTCTCATCTCACACAGTCCGTGACGCTTCTGCTTCAACCTCCTCCCTGGTTGCAGCTTCTCCCCTAGAACCAGCGGTGCCAGACACTCTCCTCGAGGCAGTAGAGGTCTCCGCGGCTGGGCAAACACAGGATCGAGAGCAGTCCTCACTTCCTCCCTTGGATAGGGGGAAGGGGATGGTTTACACTATTGATCCTCTTCCCTCAGAAAGGATCCTTCGCACTCTGGTGTCTGGCCTGATTCACAGGAACTCATTTTCAGCTTTCGCAGATGCTTCAGATTTCCTAGAGGAGTTTGTGCCCTCTACTTTTGGTGAGCCAGTGATTGGGTTTCCTGTTGACAGGGCTTCTTCGTCAAGTAGCAGGGTTCTTTCCCCTGTTGATTTTTTGCCACTTGGTTCCATTCCTCGCTCCTCGAGCAGGTGGTCTTCCCCTGTAGAGGGGTTTGTTTCTGCCACTAGGTCGGGTAAGGTGTTCCACTCTACATCCCCCCGTCGATGAGGATTATTAGCTGGAACATACATGCCTAGGTGCCGCCCCACATCGCCGCCACAAACAGCTGATCCGGGATCAACTTCATCCAGGTGTTACTGGGGGTTCCATTGATATCTTATTTATTCAGGAGCACAAACTAGATTCTAGAGATTGTGCCAAGTCAGGCAAGTTGCTTTCTGGCCATACATTTTAGTCACCCGCCTTGGGCACTAGGAGGGGCACTTCTATTTCCGTTTCGCAGTCGGAGGGCTCTACTCTGAATCTCCAGATCATAATTCTCAGCCCTTGCTCTACTTGCCGGGGTTTAGATGGCATACACACCACTAGATCAAGGATTGATTGCCCAGAGAAAGTTTTGAGCCAACATCCTAAGGAGTCCCATACACCTTTAGTGGAAACACTAGCATGATAGATGTACCAAGTTGTGACCAAAAGAACCTGGCTGCCACAATGATTATACCTACAAGAGAGATCCTGGTAGAGATTTAGTAAAGGAGCTCCTATGCACTCTCTCTAGCACTGGAGCTATATGCTGATTTGTTCAAATATCCAAATCCACCTGACAATCCAAGTAATGCATCATTTGGCCTCGGGGTATATATCCGGAGTCAAGATCAAACCCCCACGTGAGTGCTTTCTCTAATTTAGTGAGAAAAACCTATTGATTTATTCCGTTTTTCACATCCCTATAATAGAGTTCTAGGAGGTGTCTCACCCTCTCTAGGTTGTCTACGGTGGCCTCCACATATAGGAGAGTGTTGTCTACAAGCTCTGAGTCTATGAGCTCCTCCTCCTTTTGGATTTGCAAGAACATCTCCACTTGACCGGTCTCCTAGGGTTTAAAGAAGTATCCCAAAGCCTCTACCATGAATGAAAACTAAAAAGGGGCCAAGGGGAAGCTCTACCTTACACACACACACACACACACACACACACACACACATAGAGAGAGAGAGAGAGAGAGAGAGAGAGAGAGAGAGTTTATTAAAGGTTTAGACAACCGATGGGTCTATGAGAATGTGAGAAATCTGATACAATAAGCTGAAAGGGTGGAGCTATTAAACGAGCATCATCACCCATGCTAAATGCTAAGTACTACATAGTCATAACATCATTATCATCATCATCATCATCATCACCATCACATCAAATCAGATCCAATGCAAAGTCTGGTCACATACATCAAATATATGAGTGGAGGCCCCAAAAGGGAGTTGGATATTATGATGGACCGGGTGGTGGGTGGGGCTGTACTAGCATGAGGTCAGATTTATAGAGCGCTGGAAACTATTCGTGGATGTGTACGCCGTGACCTCTCGGCGATGGCTCTGTGTCTGACAAAGGCCATGGTGGTTGTGGGTAGGTCTATATTAGCATAAGGTCAGAGTTTTAGAGTGTTGGCGGCTAACTGTGGACGTGGTACATTGTGACCTCTTGGCGATGGCTTTGTGTTGGTCGTGCTTCAGCATTGAACATGGATGGGATGTCCCCACATAGGATCTGTGCTTTCGTCTTCTATCAAGTGTATTGTGTTTTCACCTTCCATCTCTGGTACTATCTGATTTGGGTGGAAGAACTCCCTAATCATGCTCTAAGATGAGTCTATTTGTGTGCCCTGTCCCTGTCTCAGTGATCTGAGTATGCGCTCTCTATGCCTAATTACCTCATGTATGAAGGTGGCTAGGCATCTCTAGTATGGATAGAAGAGGAACCAGGAGAGCCGTCTGAAGCCACCTCTAAAGAGACAATGATAGCAGCCTTGGATCTTATTGTATGCATGGCATTTGAAGATGAAAGTGCTCTTCTGACTCGATCACTTTCGATTACACAAGGTGCACATGGTACTCTCCTTGGGTAATCCCTCATCTCGTCCACTCCAAGTGCGGAGTCGATGTGATGAAACACGGAGTTGTCCAACAGAGATCCTCAGTGAATGTGGAAGGTAGATCTGTGTATACCCTGGTGGGCTCCTCGGAGATGCACTCTCTATAGAAGATGCACTTCTCACTTGGTGCCAACCAGGTCCTAAATGTGTATAGCTATAGAAGGTCCTCACATATGACCTGATTGACCTTGTGATATCTGAGTGGAAGAGATGGCACCTTAATGTTGTCCTAGAAGGCAGGTAATTTGTCCATGTGGAATCCCAATCTCTCAAACCACCTGCATGTGTGCACATACTAGCATCCCTAATCACCCTCAACTAATAGGGTCATAGAGGAGGATAGTGCTAGCCATGGTAGTCTATGTCACCAAGGTAGTGCTACCCCGTCTAAAATAAAATCAACATTTGGTTGGAGTTCTGCTTGCATACAAAGTTGAAATCCCAATGCCCAATGCTCTGAGAAGGCTAATATCCTCATAGCCCCATCCAACAATGTCCAATCCACCATGTCGCTGGCCTTTTCCAAATCCAAGAGTAAGATCGCAAGTGGCCCTACAAGGTAAAGATGTTGTCTAGGATACTCTTGTGTTAAAAACTGGTCTACATGTCGAGTATGATGTCAAGGAGACATGGGCACAACCACAAGCTTGAGACCTTGGCCTCTTCTATGCCGATGTCTAAGAGAGTAATCGGATGCCACTAATGAATGTCGTTTTGATACCCTCCCTTTAGGAGAAACAAATAATGTTTATTAAAGTCTCCAAAAGACCGAAGGGTCTATGATGATAAAAGAAATAGATACAATGAGAAAATCTTGAAGGGCGAGGCCACTAATTGGGATCCATACCCAAGATGAATACTAAGAGGGTCTCACATCACAGAGGCTCCTACATGGTCCTTTGTGGCTACCTCATAGTAACTTGTGTGTGTGTGTGTAGTTGTGAATTGCCTCTTTGTCGACACGTGTTTCTATGGTGGGTGATGTTAGGGGTGGTCAATTCCTAGCACGTAGACATATTGCTCCTGTTATTTGTCACAGATGTCTAGCTCCTAGGAAATCTTTGATCCATCTTTTTTGGCATTTCCCTATCACTTGTGACTTTCTGTTTCTACTATAGCAATGTCTCAGATCCAGATTCCTTACTGCTTCCTTTGGCAAGATCTTTTGGATATTCAGCATTTATCCAAGCGTGAGGTGTTCTAGGTGGTCTAGGTGTGTTTTATAGTCCTAGACATGCCACGTGTCATATTGGGAGTTATCCCATATACACTATGGCTTTCTAGAGTCTAGTGTCAGACTATATAGTGTTGTACTTGTCTATTGTCTATCACATCAGACAACATCAAGCTCTTTGGTATCATGTGAGTACTTGTCCATTGCTTTCATTTTCTTTCCATTTCCATTATGCCTGTTATCTTCCCTTTCCATTCCTACTATTGGCTTGCTTCTCTCCCTACCACTATGATCTATCACGTGGTATCAAAGCCAATTTCCTAGCCCTGATCTCTCTTTCCCTTTCCCTTTCCCTTCCAAGAGGTTGAGGTGAGGGAGGCCAATGAAGCTACTCTATCTCATCCTCCTTGGAAGGCTGCCCTCTTCTCTCCTTCCTTGAGCTCTCTTCTCCACGCCATGATCTGCCACCTCTCTTCTCCTTCCTTCAGCTACATTTTTCTGTGACGTGTGGACAATGTGATGCTTCTATCCGGATCCAAAAGTAGAATCACGGTTTTGTGTCTTCAGCAAAGTTGTAGAGGACCTTGAGTACTAAAAATTTTGATTTTACATCATTGCAATCCGAGTTTTCTGTGAAAAGTTACAGCCCTTGCAAGAAGTGACTAAATTTGTTTCTGTGCGCGAATTTCGTTTTGGAGCTCAATGATTTGATAGCGCAAGCATGATGCAGCCAGCTCAACGTGGAGTTGTTCATCCTCTTCGTTGTTGACCTCTGCTCCAGTCCGCCATTTTCTCCTTCTGCCCGACATTCTCTTGGAGCTGCTGCCCACAAGTTGATGGCCATATTTTGCCCGTCATTCTCTTGGAGCTGCTGTCCTTCTACTTCTGTTTGCCATGAAGAAGTTCCAGACTTGCTCCAGTTCATGAAGAACTTATCAAGGTGATCTTTTCATAGTGACACTTGCATTTCTACTCTTTTTCAGCCATGGAGTCTTCCAAACTTTGGTGAAGATTTCCCGAGCTAGATGTAAGTTCTCCGATACTACTCCGACACACTCTACTACAATGATCTCTCTGATTAGTGCATATCATCGAGCTTGATGTAGAACACTCTACATCAACAACAAGTGACTTCTTCAACATTGCTTATTTGATTGGTGCCTCAAGTACTTCGCATTGATTGACTTCGCGATTGGTCGTGGTAACTGAGGCTTCTACTTCAACATTGGTGACTCTTCTTCTGGCATTTTGAGAGTCATCATGTGATTGCTCCATGTAGCTACCCCATGGACTTCACCGACTCATATTTTGGGGCATTCCTACCTAGCGCTTCATCGACATCATCATCGACTCGCAGGGATGTGCACACGTGCCTTAGCTACTTGGAGGACATCTCTTACTTCTAAGAGATCTTTTTTTATTATTTCTACAGCTTGATGTATTTTGGAATTCTCTACCCTGGGTAGTTCCCCTAAAATGATATGTATTGAGTGTTTGGTTTTCATTGAGTCTAAAGGTCCTATGCCTTGGATAGTCCTCCTAAAAAGATGTATTGGTTTTTCTATTTTGGTGTGTGGCTTCCTAACATGTCCTGCTATGAAGCCAAAGGGGGGATGTACTGTGGGAGCCATGTATTGGATTTGATAGGTTTAGAGGGGGATGTACTGTGGGAGCCATGTATTGGCTTTGATAGGGCCCGTTATCAGGCCTAGCCAACTTCCAGGATGTTGGTGTATTCCTAGACTTATGAGCTGGTCATGTAGCCATGCTATAACGTGAGCCTCTGAGCATGTTGAGTCTCAAGCCATGAGAGTGCTTGGATCAACCTCTAAACATGCTCAGATTTTAGCCTCTGAGTTACGTGGGGTGCACAGTTTGATGATTGTCATTGTCATGTTTTGGTCTTGATTCAATTCCAATAGTCTCTCATCTTGCCTTCAACGGGGGGTGTTGGAATATGAAGCCAAAGTGAGTCTAAAATGAGTGTTCTAGGTGTGTTTTATAGTCTAGTGAGTCCTAGACATGCCACGTGTCATATTGGGAGTCATCCCATATACACTATGGCTTTCTAGAGTCTAGTGTCACACTATATAGTGTTGTACTTGTCTATTGTCTATCACATCAGTCAACATCAAGCTCTTTGGTATCATGTGAGTACTCGTCCATTGCTTTCATTTTCTTTCCATTTCCATTATGCTTGTTATCTTTCCTTTCCATTCCTAGTGTTAGCTTGCTTCTCTTCCTACCACTATGATCTTTCAAAAAAGTGCATGTGTATATGTATGTGTATCTCTCTCTGTATGTGTGTGTGTGTGTGTGTGTACATAAATACATATCCGTCAGCATCTAACCTTGCATCAAATGTCTCTTAGAAAGGTTAGTTGCAGTAGGGTGACTAGATGCACCCACTAACTATGGAAGGACATTGGGAAAAGACCATCCTCCCCAGTGCATTTCTGCAGCGGGAGGGCCTTGAGGGCTTCAAGAAGCTCCTTATCAATGAAAGGGGTATCTATCTAGCTCATCATATGCGGGAAAAACACTGAGGGGATGTGGGATAACACCTCCTCCCTAGCTGCCCTCACCTGCGCAGTCTCCTCTGCCTGAAGGAGCTGGTGGTAGAAAAAGGTGGTGGTCATCTAGACACCCTTAAATTAGACCCTATGCACTAACCTCATATATGCACGCCTCCGAAAATAGCAACAACATGTTGCTCCATACTATTGAATACCAAATATCCAATGGTAATAGGAATCTATTGATATGAGACAAACATTGCTTTTAAGTGTCTCCATCAAAACAAATTTAACAATGTAGTTGAATAAAATTGAGAAAAACTGAAAGTGTCTTCCAAAAAGCTAATCACTTTCTTCTCTCTCAAGGATAATAGAAATATGTTACTCCTTTTGAAAAGCGACAAACATCCAAGAAAGAATGTGGCATTAAAGGACAGAACAGTATGAACCATTCGTATCATGCCTGGAGTCAACAAAAAATGATATGCAAAACTACACGTGTAGATAAATACAATATTTCTGTTGTCATAGACATGATTTCCAGAAATAAAATAGAAGAAATACCAAAAAGGATGTAAGGCAAATGGTGTTCACAAAGTTCAAGTTTCCTCTAAGAATCTTTGTAAAAAAACGTTCAGTCTATTGTCCCTGTAAAGCATCAGTTCAAGAAAATCCATGCCCACACGAGTACATCACGAGGGGAGTTCTCAAAACGAGCTCAACCCACACAAACAAGATGCATCAATTTAGAGGGTCAAGAAGGGCAGAGCTTGATCCTATGAATGCAAATGTAAAACCAGTGTGAATCTAAAAACAAGGGCGGCGGAGCCTGAACCTATGTGATGTACATGTAAAACCAGTGTAAAGCCGCGTCATGCTCAGAAAACTATTAAAAGATCAGAATTCACGCTCAACTTATTATGGAGAAACCTAGTGTGTCACTTACCAATTAGTGTGGTGGCCTCTGAGAGATTCAATTTGTCCCTAAAGAATTCAACACTCTGATCATAAGAAGCAAGCATGCCCATGTTTAAGGACATTGCTCGTACAACTGTGGGCCCAGCTCCCTTCCAAAGTGCCAACGTTCCCTCCTCCCTAGCAATCCTTACAAGTGCATCAATAACGTTTTTGTAATTTCTCCTTTGACTAGGTGGCAAAGTATTATCAGCTTGCATCCTCACAAGTGCCAAATCGGCTGGATTTCCAACACATGCACCGATTGCTCCAGCTGTAAGACCACATAAAGCATTTTGATAGAGGGGAAGTGGCTTTCCTTCATTTGCTTGTGTGGCCTTTTTTGTCAATATCCTGCAATATTCAGTATTGTTGAATTCAGTTTCCCAGAGTTAAGAATCTGAAGTTTTTACATGTTCCCGTTTATTCTCATTCGAAAAGTAAAACAAGGAGGCTACTACCTGAAGGATCCAAGACGAGCAGTGGTGTATGTGGCCTGCCTCAACAGTCCTGCAGACAGCCCCTGCTCATAGGACAACAGAAATCCGTAAAAAGTTTATGCTTATTGATTTTGCTGGAGTAAATATCTGCCTGCTCTACTATAAAAGTCCACAATTCAGGGCTGCTCACTCCTCGGTCGACTCTCCATGGGAGATGCTAGGTAGCATTGCAGCATGGCACATTTGGAGAGCCAGGTGCACTGAGGCTTTGGAGGGTTCTCAGGTTCACCCTTCTCAGATCTTGGCCAGTACTTGGACAGATACGATACACACTCTAATGGCCATTTGGGCGACCATGCAAGGATCATCTCGAGCAGCCTCCTCCAGGAGAGTTACTTTTCTCAGAGATTGGAGAGCCTCTCCCTTCTTTGCTGAGACTTCTACAGGGTTGAGATGGCATTTTCAGCCTCAGCCTTGGTTTCTTTCTACCTCATTCCTCTGAGGTGTTTTTATTACATGCTTAGCATGGTGTATTTCCGCACAGAGCTTGCTCTAGCGGGTTTCTTTCTTAATAGAAGTCTCTTTTATGGGGAAAAAAAAAAAAGTCCACAATTCAGAACTAGATTAACTGACGGACAGAAAAATATTTCTTAACAAAAACTCACCTCGTTCAAAACTTTCTCGTAAGGCTGCTTTTAAGAAGGGATAGTAAAAGGAAAAAGAATCAATGCCCTGTCAAGTCCCCGACTGATTCTCTATTCTTCTCTCTTTTTTTAAAGAAACAGACTTCTATCGATTAGAGGGGGGTGAGAAAAAGAATATGTGGTCCCAGTCCCTCATGATAGATTCTCTCCAGCCTGAGCAGCACGAAATCCCGCTCCAGGTGGCCATAAGATTGTGGATGATGTCATGCCACATCATGCAAAGGGACAGGAAAGTGTAAGTCTAAGTGCCCTCACCCTCAATTGTATCTATACATTTTATTGTCAAACATTCCATGCTATGAGACTACCTAATCTCCCATGCCGAATCTATGAAGAAGGAATGGCACCTAACGATGGAAAGTCATACCCAGTCCAAGTGAGTGGCCCAGGGGGTCCCTCCTCGAACCAAAAGCTCATTGCCCAAATCTGATCCCCCATAAAACACATGCAGGCCTTGATGATGAAAGTACCTCGCCTCATTTTGCCAAGCAAGCATGTAATGCAATGGCATATCCTTTGGGTCTCGTTGGAACTCCATAAGCAATGCTGAGTGCACTCTATCATTGCAAAGCATCTTGGGCACCAGGTTTCTATAATAAAACCTCTCTCTAAAGGTTAATAAGAAGACCACCAAGCTAGAAGAGACAAAAGAGCATAGAGATTGGTCTCTTGTGCAATCTCCAAAGGCATCTCCAAAAATGGGTCCGCAAGGGAGGGGTGATACCAAACCTCACCTAGTGTGTTCTTTTTTTCTTTTTTTTCCCAAGAAAGAGACTTCTATTAAGTAAGAGAAAAAACCCGCGAGAGCAAGCTCAAAGCGGAATACATCATGAAATCGTGAGGATAAATAAAACCCCCTCAAAGTGAGGTGGAAAACAACCAAGGCTAAGGCTGAAAGTGCCACCTCAATCCTGTAGGAGTTTCAAAGAAGAAAGGAGAATCCTTCCATTCCCCGAAAAAAGAAGCCCTCCTAGCTGCATGGGAGTCTCCCTGCATACTCATCCATACGGCCATCAAGGTATGTATGGTGTCTGTCCAGATATCTGTCCAGATACTAGCCAATGTGTGCGAGGGATGAACCTGAGTATCCTCCAAAGCCTCTGTGCATCTAACTCTCCAGATATGCCATGATGCTATGCTCGCTAGAATCTCCCAAGAGGTATCTACAAAGGCATGTACAGCTGCAAAAGGAAGGTGTGGTACCACATCTAACGAATAGGACTCAATCTGATGACGTCGAATCGAAATGGCCCAAGAGGAGTCAAGTCTCTCATAGAATACTTGAGGTCCTGTAAGAGAAAGCCAAGCCACTGAGCCACTGAGTCCCATGTCATAAAGAATGGGGAGTGGGCAAAGTGGCTGAAAATCTTGGCTACCCCCATCCAAATCATTCTCACCTGTCTGCAATTCCATAAGCAATGGGCAACGAGGGCAAGTAGGGTCGGCTCCGAACCTGGATCTCCAAAGGTTCACTGCAATCCCACCATGGATAGAAAGCCAAAAGAAGAGAGTGATCTTTCTATTCCTATAGGATTTCCAGAGTAGCACCTCTGCAGATCTGCAGTGATATCAAATGTCTCCCAATGAGGAGCTCCGGAAGGTCTCCAACCTCTACTACTGAGTTGAAATCTCCTGGTATTACTGACCGTGTAATAAAAGAAGGGGATGCTCTTCTCTCGATGCCCTGGGTCAATCCACTCCCACTCTCCAGGGTCCCACTGCAAATACCTAATGGGAACTCCCCCGTAGAGCCAAAGCCTCCAAGATCCGGTGGAGAGTAGCTGGGGGTCTGGGTCGAGGAACCACTCTGAACCTGATCCCTGTACCAAAAGACCTACAACCCTGATAGGCTGAAAAGTAGACTCAAGCAAGATGTCCTTTGTGGACCTAAGCCATCTGCCACCATCCTGCATACTAAAAACTAAAGCATCCTCGTGTGCATCTCAAAAGACCAACACCTGAAGTTGAACACCGCCTCTCGTAAAAGTACCTGCCCAAGTGAAGCAAGTGAGTGGCATACCATCTGTGTCTACCCAATCCGCTGGAAGGACTGCCTCAATCTGCAAGATCCTCCATGCACTCCCTCTGAGATGTCCTGGCAACTGAGATTTGGTCTCCTCTGGAAGCTTGCGGAAAGCTTTCCAAGACCCCAAAGATGATGCGGGTTCCCTCTCCTACCTGGACCATTGCATGTAGAGTGAGGCACCAAGTGGTCTACCATGATCATCCAATATACGTCATTCCACATGATCGGTTGCCTATCAATCTCTTCACGAGAGGAAGGAGGAATCCTCCAAAGAGTGCTTCTGAAACTAGCCCATGCTTTCAGAATGGAAACCATAAGAGGGGACGAAGGTGATCTAAGGTGTGCTGTGGTGAAGATCCACCTAATACTGCTCATCCAATCTCCTCCTGAAGAAGGTGTGCACGTTTGTATGCTGCTAAAAAGAAATGGCTTCCACGGTTCCTGCCCTGGCATAAGTCCCCGCACCACTGTCATGCAGAGTAAAGCTTTGCACTATAAATCTGGATAAATAATATTGAGACCCCCTTCCTGTGTAGGGAGGATGAGGGTCTCCCAAGCAACTCTGGCTAAAACATCTGCTGTGCTATCAAGCCCACTCTAAAGAAAATTTTTTATCAGTCTCTTGAGTTGAGTGATGCAATCCCTAGAACGGCACCATCATGAACAAACAAACCAGGCTGTGGCCAAGAGGACCTGGTTGACCACCACAACTCTAGAGGCAAGATCCAGCTTGGCTGAGCTCCAAAAAAGGAGCTTCCTTCTGATGCTCTCCAACACGGGAGCAAACTGCTGCGTGGAAGAAATATCCAAGCTGACCTGGCAGCCCAAATACCTAACAGGCACACCCCTCTGAACCCAAGTGAATCCTATGTCAAGCCCCCAAACTGGAGTGTCCTCATCATTGATCCAAAAGCCATTGGATTTACGCCAATTTATCTGTGCCCTTGACGCCAAGCAAAATAAATCCAATGCTGTTCTTAAAGAAGTGAGCGTCTGTAGAGTGGCATCCAAGTAAACTGCTGTGTCATCTGCCAACTCAGTGTCAAGTAGCTCCTCTTCCCTTTTGATGGGAAGTCTCAGACCAAAGATGTCAGCTTGAGATCTAACACAGATACTCATAGCTTCGACCACGAACAAAAAAAGAAAAGGAACAAGGGTGCATCCCTTACGGACTGATCTGGAAATCTGAAATCTCTCACCCCTTACCCCACCAATAAGTACTTGGCTGTGGGCTGATCGGTACAAAGAGGAAACACCTCTGATCCAAGCATCAGTAAAGCCAAAACGTTGAAGGGAGCCCTCCAAAAAACCCCAATCTACTCTGTCATAAGCTTTCTCAGAATCCAAGAGTAGAATGGCTAGATTCTGGCCGCTCTACATGGCCCAATCCTAAGCTTTCCAGAAAGAGAAAATGTTATAAAAAATGCTTCTGCCATGCACAAATCCCGTTTGAGTGTCATGAATAAGATCTAGGAGAAGGCGCTGCCATTGGAGTCTGATTGCCTTGGCGAGAATCTTGTAACAAGTCCCCAGAAGTGTGATAGGCCCCCACTGGGACACTAGATTTCTACAACCTCCTTTCGAGATAAGGTGGATGAATTCCTCTGTGAGCGATCCGAGCATCTCGCCAAAGTCCCAAATGCCCTGCAGGGCTGATGTAATGTAGTCTCCAATCATATCCCAAAATGCAATGAAAAAGAAGGGGTGAGGCCATCTGAACCTGGGCACTTGCACTTGTGAAGGGCTGAAAGTGCAGTCCTGAACTCTGTGTTGGTGAAAGGTGCATCAAGCAAAACGTGCATATCCAACAAAGGGATGCTCTGCCAAATAACCTGTCTAGCATCCTCTCTATCCCGTGTGTCATGATCAACAGTAAGAAGGGCGGCATAACAATCTGAAGCTATGCGCATGACATCATCTGGATCTGTCTATAAAACCCCATGTGAGTCAATAAGCTGGGATACACTCTCTCTACTATGTCTAGGGCCAAGAGTGAAGAAAAAGTGTTTATTGACTCTGCCACCCATATGAATCCAGAAGGACTCCCGTGCATGAAAGGCATACTCTGCTGTCTAATCAAGCAATATTTGCTGATGAGCCCTTGCTGCAACAAGGCGCTCCTGAATCCAAGCATCTGAAGGCCATTTCTGCTCTTCCCTCTGCAAAGCTGCCAACTGCTGGCGAACACCAATCTCACATCTGAGAATATCTCGTCTCCTGGTACAAGTAACTGAGAGGTAGAAGTCGATAATACCAAAAAGGGCAGCAGCTACATGTGATGGAAATGGCTGCCCACCCTGGACACAAGAAACCCATATCTGCCTGGCTGCCTCTGTAAGGTCCTCCTCTATGTACAAGGCATCTGGAATCTTGATGTTGGGAGACCGGCCTCTCAAGTGAGGCTCTAAGATAGCTAGCACGACACGAAGGTGGTCTGAAGTGGAAACCCCAGTAGCAATGCATACCGATCCACCTCTGTCTAGTGCCCAATCATCTACATAGAATCTCTCAATGCGTGCATTAATAGGCATCTGTTGCCTCCTGTTCGACCAAGAGAATAGAAGGGACCGTGGCTGAATAAGAAATGCATCGTCCAAACAAGTATCTCTGCCACAGTAGTGAAAAAGGAAGGCATCCCAAGCTTCTCTCTCCAAAGAGTGAAGTCCTCCTTCTCTACCCCCTTTTTTGTCTGGCGGTAACTCAACCATGTTAAAGTCACCTCCAATCACCCATGAATCCGCAATGGGGGCCCAGGAGAGCAAATCCTTCCACATCATGACACGTTCGCCTCTAATGTTGGAGGCATATAGGTTAAGGAAACCAACCTCACACCCTCCAATCAAGAGAATAATCCACTGAGCCCTAGAGGGAATAATGACTCCGTGTAAGATCCCATAGAAGATGCAGGTCCCCTCTCCCACCTAGACCACTGCATGTAGAGTGAGGCACCCAGTGGTCTGCCATGATCATCTAAAATACTGTCATTCCACATGATGGGTTGCCTATCAATCTCTTCCTGAGAGGAAGGAGGAATCCTCCGAAGAGTGCTTCTGAAACTGGCCCAAGCTTTCAGAATGGCAACCATGAGAGGGGACGAAGGTGATCTGAGGTGTGCTGTGGTGAAGATCCATCTAACACTGCTCATCCAGTCTCCTCCTGAAGAAGGTGTGCACCTCTGTATGCTGCTGATAAGAAAGTCCTTCCACGGTTCCTGCCCTGGCATAAGTCCCCGCACCACCATCTTGCAAAGTAAAGCTCTGCACTGTAAATCAGGATCAATAATATTGAGACCCCCTTCCTGTGTAGGGAGGATGAGGGTCTCCCAAGCCACCCTGGCTAAGGCATCTACTGTGCCATCAAGCCCCCACTCCAGAGAAAGTTTCTGATCGGTCTTCTGAGCTGAATGATGCAGTCCCTAGAACGGCACCAACATGAACAAAAAAACCAGGCTGTGGCCAAGAGGACCTGGTTGACCACCACAACTCTAGAGGCAAGATCCAGCTTGGCTGAGCTCCAAAAAAGAAGATTCCTTCTGATGCTCTCCAAAACGGGAGCAAACTGCTGCGTGGTAGAAATATCCAAGCCGACCTGGCAGCCCAAATACCTGATAGGCTCACCCCTTTGAACCCAATTGAATCCTATGTCAAGCCCCCAAACTGGAGTGTCCTCATCACTGATCCAAAAGCCATTGGATTTATGCCAATTTATACGCGCCCCTGCCGCCAAGCAAAATAAATCCAATGCTGTCCTGAAAGAAGTGAGCGTTTGTGGGGTGGCATCCAAGTAAACTGCTGTGTCATCTGCCAACTCACTGTCAAGTAGCTCCTCTTCCCTTCTGATGGAAAGTCTCAGCCCAAAGATGTCAGCTTGAGATCTAACATAGATACTCAGAGCTTCGGCCACGAACAAAAAAAGGAAAGGAGCAAGGGGGCATCCCTGACGGACTGAGCTCGAAATCTGAAATCTCTCACCCCTTACCCCACCAATAAGTACCTGGCTGTGGGCTGATCTGTACAAAGAGGAAACACCTCTGATCCAAGCATCAGTAAAGCCAAAGCATAGAAGGGTGCCCTCCAAAAAACCCCAATCTACTCTGTCATAAGCTTTTTCGAAATCCAAAAGTAGAATGGCAAGATTCTGGCCACTCTGCATGGCCCACTCTGAAGCTTCCCAGAAAGAAAAAATGTTATCAAAAATGCTTCTGCCATGCACAAATCCCGTCTGAGTGTCATGAATGAGATCAGCGAGAAGTGGCTGCAATCGGAGGCTGATAGCCTTGGCCAGAATCTTGTAACAAGTCCCCAGAAGTGTGATAGGCCTCCACTGGGACAATAAATTTCTGCTACCTCCTTTTGGGATAAGGTGGATGAGACCCTCCGTAAGGGACCCAGGCATCTCGCCAAAGTTCCAAATGGCCTGCAGGGCTGAAGTAATATAGTCTCCAATCATATCCCAAAATGCAATGAAAAAAGACGGGGTGAGGCCATCTGAACCTGGGCACTTGCCCTTGTGAAGGGCTGAAAGTGCAGTCCTGAACTCTATGTTGGTGAAAGGTGCGTCGAGTAGAACATGCATACCCGGATTCACCAACACAGGGATGTTCTGCCAATTAGCCTGTCTAGCATCCTCTCTATCATGTGTCTCAGGATCAGCAGTAAGAAGGGTGGCATAGAAATCTGAAGCTATGCGTAAGACATCATCAGGCTCTGTTTGTAAAACCCCATGTGAGTCAATAAGCTGGGATACACTCTCTCTACTATGTCTAGGGCCAAGAGTAGAGAAAAAATGCATATCGATCCACCTCTGTCTAGTGCCCAGTCATCTACATAGAATCTGTCAATGCGTGCATGAATAGGCATCTGCTGCCTCCTGTTCGACCAAGAGAACAGGAGGGACTGTGGCTGAATAAGAAAGGCATCATCACACCAAGTATCTCTGCCACAGAAGTGAAAAAGGAAGGCATCCCAAGCTGCTCTCTCCAAAGAGTGAAGTCCGCCTTCTCTACCCCCTTTTTTGTCTGACGGTAACTCGACCATGTTAAAGTCACCTCCAATCACCCATGAATCCACAATGGGGGCCCAGGAGAGCAAAGTCTTCCACATAAGGACACGTTCCCCTCTAATGTTGGAGGCATACAGGTTAAGGAAACCAACCTTACGCCCTCCAATCAAAAGAATAATCCACTGAGCTCTAGAGGGAATAATGACTCCATGCCCAATAACTAAGGGGAGAACCGACTACGAAACTGAAATAGAGGTGCCCCCCCTGGTGCCCAAGGCAGGCGACCAAAAAGTATGGCCAGAAAGCAACTTGCCTGACTTGGCACAATCTCTAGAATCCAGCTTGTGCTCTTGAATAAATAATATGTCGACCATGCAAAGCATATCCGATAATGACAAAACTTTGCACACACCTCAACATAATTGAAACAGACTTGGGACCTGTACCACCACCAATCTGAGGAGGACCGCCATGCGAAGGTCGAGGAGCAGGTGCTGGACCTATTCCACCCCTCTGTCGAGGCCGAGGAGCAAGTGCTGGACCTATACCACCCCCCTGTCCCCCCTGTCGAGGCCATGGGGGGGTAACTGTACCAAAGGGCTTCTTGGGCCTTTTCTTCTTCTTGGGGCAATCCCTGGCAAAGTGTCCAATGGTCTTGCAAATCCTGCACTGGTCCTGTCTGCCTGAAATCTCTACTCTCTGGTGAAAAAAGGAACCATCCGGGCGCTGGTCAAAACATGATCCATCTTGAGGTTAGGATCCTTGCAAAGGACCCTAACTCTAGGTACCCCATCAGCCTTGGTTGCCTCTGCTGCAGTCAATGGCAACCCAGGGAGGGGTGGGATCTCAGCAACTGTGCCAAAATGCTCCCCAATAACAAAAAGAAGTCGATGGTAAACCTGGGGAAGCCCGGGGAATCTGATGAAGAGCGAAAAGATTTTCTTATCTGCCTCCACTGGGTCGAAACCAATATGAAAGGCTTCAAAGAAGATCTTCCTGTGTCCCAGGTGTAAAAACTCAGCCTTGAGCACAGTGCTTGCAGCCTCTGGAGTGTCAAAAACAACCTGGAAAAAACCTCGTCCCAGAAGACGAACATCTAACAATCGTGGAGTGAGGTCTGGGGGGAGAGCCGCAAGCATCCAGTCTCTGGCTTGGGATCTAGAGGGGTGAGACCCGCAGATGCGTGCTAGCAACGTGGTAGAGCATTCAATCTCTACATCCTTCTTGAGCTGCTGCAACTCGTCTTTAGAAAAGGTAATAGTTTTCGCGGCCGGTGGAGGTGGAGTAGGATTGGCTGACGGAGTATCCATCGCCCATCGAGGTGAGGAGGCCGACTCTAACAAATTAAGGGCTCCTTCTGCTCCAAAGAAAAGCTGCGGGAGAAAGGGGGGTAGAAAAAAGGGGAAGGAGGCGAGGAGGGAGCAGGGGTAAGGGGCGAGAAGGGGAGGGGTAAAGGGGAGAGGCTGAGAGGCTGAAGGGGAGAGGGGCAGGCTGAGAGGGAGGGAGGGGGCAGGCTAGGAATAGGAAAGGGAGAGGAAGGAGAAGCTGGAAGGGGGCGGGCTGGGAGTGAAGGGAAGGGGGAGGAGAGGGAGAGGAGGGGGCGGGCTGAGAGGCAGAGAGGGGACGGAGAGGCAGGGAGGGGGCGGGGGAGCAGGCAGGGAGGGGGCGGAGAGGCAGGGAGGGGGCGGGGGAGCAGGGGCAGAGGCTGAGAGGTAGAGAGGGGGCGGGGGAGCAGCAGGCAGGGAGGGGGCGGAGAGGCAGGGAGAGGGCGGGGGAGCAGGGGGCGGGCTGAGAGGAAGGGAGGGGGCGGAGAGGCAAAGAGGGGGCGGGGGAGCAGGCAGGGAGGGGGCGGAGGGGCAGGGAGGGGGCGAGGGAGCAGGCAGGGTGAGGGGGCGGGGGAGCAGGCTGTGAGGGGGAGGAGAGGAAGCGAGCAGGAAGGGGGCGGGCTGAAGGGGAGGAGGGGAAGGGAGGGAGCGGCTCAGGGAGAGGGAGGGGCTGAGGGCAAGGGAAAGAGGGAGAGACGGGCTGAGGGAGAGGGTGCAGCAAGGGAGCGGGGAGGAGCAGCAGCCAAGGCATTCTGAGCTTTACTTTGCAAGATGGTGGTGTGGGGACTTATGCCAGGCAGGAATCGTGGAAGGACTTTCTTATCAACAGCATATAGAGGTGCACACCTTCTTCAGGAGGAGACTGGATGATCAGTGTTAGGTGGATCTTCACCACAGTACACCTTAGATCACCTTCGTTCCCTCTCATGGTTGCCATTCTAAAAGCTTGGGCCAGTTTCAGAAGCACTCTTCGGAGGATTCCTCCTTCCTCTCAGGAAGAGATTGATAGGCAACCCATCATGTGGAATGACAGTATTTTAGATGATCATGGCAGACCACTGGGTGCCTCACTCTACATGCAATGGTCCAAGTGGGAGAGGGAACCTGCATCTTCTATGGGGTCTTGGAAAGCTTTCCGCAGGCTTCCAGAGGAGACCAAATCAAGGTTGACAGGACATCTCAGAGGGAGTGCAGGGAGGATCTTGCAGATTGAGGCAGCCCTTCCAGAGGTTTGGGTAGACACAGATGATATGCCACTCACTTCCTCCACTTGGGCAGGTACTTTTTCGAGAGGCGGTGTTCCGCTTCAGGTTTTGGCCTTTCAAGATGCACAGGAGGATGCTTTGGTTTTTAGTGTCCAGGATGGTGGTAGATTGCTCAGGTCCATAGAGGACATCTTGCTTGAGTCTGCTTTTCAGCCTATCAAGGTTGTAGGTCTTTTGGTGCAAGGATCAGATTCAAAGTGGTTCCTAGACCCAGACCCCCGGCTACTCTCCACCGGGTCTTGGAGGCTCTGGCTCTATGGGGGAGTTCCCATCAGGTATTTGCAGTGGGACCCCGGAGAGTGGGAGTGGATTGACGCAGGGCATCGAGAGAAGAGCATCCCCTTCTTTCGTTACACGGTCAGTAATGCCAGGAGATATCAGCTCAGTAGTAGAGGTTGGAGACCTTCCAGAGTTCCTCATTGGGAGACTTTTGATATCACTGCGGATCTGCAGAGGTGCTTCTGGAGGAGACTCTAGAAATCCCGCAGGAATAGAAAGATCACTATCTTCTTTTGGCTTTCTATCCATGGTGGGATTGCAGTGAACCTTTGGAGGTCCAGGTTCGGAGCCGACCCTACTTGCCCTCGATGCCTTTCTGCTTCGGAGACTTTTCAGCATTGCTTATGGGATTGCAGACAGGCAAGGATGATTTGGATCGGGGTAGCCAGGATTTTCAGTCACTTTGCCCACTCCCCATTTTTTATGACATGGGGCTCAGTGGCTTGGCTTTCTCTTATAGGACCTCAGGTTTTCTATGAGAGAGTTGACTCCTCTCGGGCCATTGCGGTTTGACGTCATCGGATTGAGTCCTGTTCGTTGGATGTGGTACCACACCTTCCTTTTACAGCTGTACATGCCTCTGTGGATACTTCTTGGGAGATTCTAGTGAGCATAGCTTCCTGGCATATCCGGAGAGCCAGATGCATAGAGGCTTTGGAGGGTACTCAGGTTCATCCCTCGCACACATTGGCTAGTATCTGGACAGACACCGTACGTACTTTGATGGCCGTATGGACGGGTATGCAAGGAGACTCCCATGCAGCCTCAGCTAGGAGGGCTTCTTTCTTCAGGGAATGGAAGGATTCTCCTTTTTTCACTAAGACTACTACAGGGTTGAGGTGGCACTTTCAGCCTCAGCCTTGGTTGTTTTCCACCTCACTCTGAGGGGGTTTTTTATTCATCTTTGTGATTTCATGATGTATTCCGCTTTGAGCTTCCTCTCGCGGGTTTTTTCTCTTACTTAATAGAAGTCTTTTTCTTGAAAAAAAAAAAAAAAGAACACGCTAGGAGAGAACTGCCCAGAGAAATACTGGAAGATCACTCTCGCTGCTGCTCCTCCCCGCTCCCTTGCTGCCCCGTCTCCTTCAGCCCCTCCCTCAGCCCCTCCCTCAGCCTCAGCCGCTCCCCCTCCCCCACCCTCAGCTCTCCCTTCCTCCCCCTTCTCTCCCTCTCAGCCTGCCCCCTCACCTCTCAGTCCGCTGCCTTTTCCCCTCCTCTCCCTCTCAGCCTACTCAAAGAACACACTAGGAGAGAACTGCCCAGAAAAATACTGGAAGATCACTCTCGCTGCTGCTCCTCCCTGCTCCCTTGCTGCCCCCTCTCCTTCAGCCCCTCCCTCAGCCGCTCCCCCTCCCCCGCCCTCAGCCTCTCCCTTCCTCCCCCTTCTCTCCCTCTCAGCCCGCCCCCTCACCTCTGAGCCCGCTGCCCCTTCCCCTCCTCTCCCTCTCAGCCCACCCCCTCCCCTCTCAGCCCGCCGCTCCTCCCTGCCCTGCTCCCCCGCTCCCTCTACCTTGCTCCCCCGCTCCCTCTTCCCTACTCCCTTGCTCCCTCTACCCCGCTCCCCGCTCCCCCGTCTCTACCCTTCCCCCCGCCTCTTCCCTCCCCCTACGCTTCTTCCACCTCTACCCCTTCCCCCTGCCTCTACCCTCCCCCTACCCTTCTACTGCCTCTACCCCTTCCCCCCGCCTCTACTGACACATCCCAGCGCTCCCGAAACCTCTGATCTGCAAAACCAAACACGCACAACTTGAGAAACTGAGCAGGCTGCTCACCACCCAACCATGACATCTATGGAATGTGATCCCGAATCAGGAGATGTCCCCTCTGAGCCACGAGCTGAGCTACTGGCACGAACTCCCAATCAGATCCAAACCAGCCTGGTGTCCCATACTACCAGGTGGCGCTATGAAGCCTGGGATCTGCCACTGGGCCTTGGGCTACGCTAAGATGCAGGCGCGCGTCCGCGACTCAATCCAAGAACAGACCTAGCACTTGGGAACGAAACTTGCTCCCATTGGCACACTGAGAACTGAACCCCCTGGGCCCCTTTTATAGACTTGGGCCCCAGCGCCAAAAATAGCGAAGACCTATAAATGGTTCGTACCCTTGCCACTCAACCCGAGAATCAAGCGTGCCTTGCTCTAAGCCTCCCCAGGCTACCTGAGCTAGTCTTGTGTACCCAGTACACGTCAGATACCAATCCGTGCACATGACATACTCCCCTCCTCTAAGAACTCACTCCTGAGTTCGCTAGAAAACTCGGAAATGTTCTCTGGAGGTTTTGTAATGTCTCCCATGTTGCATCCTCCTCAACACAATCCTTCCACTTGATCTTGTATTCCGTGATAGATCGATTCCGAATCTGTCTGTCACGAAATTCAAGAATACACTCAGGTTCGTGTGGAATAAAAGTCAAATCTGTAACTTCTATTATCTCGTGAGGAGAAAAAGTTGATCATCCGCACCCAAGACTTCTTTCAGTCTACTAACATGAAAGACTGGATGGACTTTAACATCAGGAGGCAATTCTAGTCGATATGCAACTGGTCCAATTCTTTTAATGACCTTGAATGGACCACAGTGAAGGGATAATTTCGGAACCAAACCAGTACTTAGGCTCTTGGATTCCTTGGGAATTCGCAAATATACCATCGTTCCTTCAGAGAACTCTCTAGGTGAACGATGTCTATTAGCATAAAATCTGTCCCGATCTTGGGCACTTCTAATAGACTCCTTGGCAAACTGCAACATTTCCTGCATGTCTAGCAAGTTCTTAGCAGCATCATTTTGAATTCCTTTTAATCCAACCATAACTGGTGACTTAGGTTGAAACCCATACATAAGCATAAAAGGACTGTAACCAGTACTCGAATGCTTTGCATTGTTATAAGCAAATTCTATCATAGGTAGATAATCTTTCCATGAAGGCTGTCTCTTAGATACATATGCCCGAAGCATATCTTCAACCAATTGGTTAACCTTCTCTGTACTGCCATCGGATTGTGCATGATCTGAGGAACTCATACTTAGAGTAGTTTCTAACTTCTTTTTTTTTTTCCATGAAAAAGACTTCTATTAAGTAAGAACAAAAACCCGCGAGAGCAAGCTCAAAGCGGAATACATCATGAAATCATGAGGATAAATAAAAAAACCCCTCAGAGTGAGGTGGAAAGAAGCCAAGGCTGAGGCTGAAAGTGCCATCTCAACCCTGTAGTAGATTCAGAGAAGAAAGGATAATCCTTCCATTCCCTGAAGAAAGAAGCCCTCCTAGCTGAGGCTGCACGGGAGTCCCCCTGCATACCCGTCCATACGGCCATCAGAGTGTGTACGATGTCTGTCCAGATACTAGCCAATGTGTGCGAGGGATGAACCTGAGTACCCTCCATAGCCTCTGTGCATCTGGCTCTCCAGATATGCCAGGCTGCTATGCTCGCTAGAATCTCCCAAGAAGTATCCACAGAGGCATGTACAACTGTAAAAGGACGGTGTGGTACCACATCCAACGAACAGAACTCAACCCGATGACGTCGAACCGAAATGGCCCGAGAGGAGTCAACTCCCTCAAAGAAAACCTGAGGTCCTGTAAGAGAAAGCCAAGCCACCGAGCCCCAAGTCATAAAAAGTGGGGAATGGGCAAAGTGACTGAAGATCCTGGCTATCCCCATCCAAATCAATCTCGCCTGTCTGCAATCCCATAAGCAATGCTGAATAGACTCCGAAGCAGAAAGGCAACGAGGGCAAGTAGGGTTGGCTCCGAATCTGGACCTCCAAAGGTTCACTGCAATCCCTTCATGGATAGAAAGCCAAAAGAAGATAGTGATCTTTCTATTCCTGTGGGATTTCCAGAGCCTCCTTCAGAAGTACCTCTGCTGATCCGCAGTAATACCAAAAGTCTCCCAATGAGGAACTCTGGAGGGTCTCCAACCTCTACTACTGAGCTGAAATCTCCTGGCATTACTGACCGTGTAACGAAAGAAGGGAATGCTCTTCTCTCGATGCCCCGCGACAATCCACTCCCACTCTCTGGGGTCCCACTGTAAATACCTGATGGGAACTCCTCCATAGAGCCAGAGCCTCCAAGACCCAGTGGAGAGTAGCTGGGGGTCAGGGTCTAAGAACCACTCTGAATCTGATCCCTGCATCAAAAGACCTACAACCCTGATAGGCTGAAAAGCAGACTCAAGCAAGATGTCCTCTGTGGACCTGAGCAATCTGCCACCATCCTGGACACTAAAAATTAAAGCATCCTCCTGTGCATCTCGGAAAGCTAAGACCTGAAGCGGAACCCCGCCTCTCGAGAAAGTACCTGCCCAAGTGGAGGAAGTGAGTGGCATATCATCTGTGTCTATCCAAGCCTCTGGAAGGGCTGCCTCAATCTGCAAGATCCTCCCTGCACTCCCTCTGAGATGTCCTGTCAACCTTGACTTGGTTTCCTCTGGAAGCCTACGGAAAGCTTTCCAAGATCCCAAAGAAGAAGCAGGTCCCCTCTCCCACCTGGCCCACTGCATGTAGAGTGAGGCACCCAGTGGCCTGCCAAGATCATCTAAAATACTGTCGTTCCACATGATGGGCTGCCTATCAATCTCTTCCCGGGAGGAAGGAGGAATCCTCCGAAGAGAGCTTCTGAAACTGGCCCAAGCTTTCAGAATGGCAACCATGAGAGGGGACGAAGGTGACCTGAGGTGTGCTGTGGTGAAGATCCTTCCCAGTCGCCCTCGCCCTCCTCCCAGCCAATCCGTCAATGTGGCTCTCTGGACTTTGCCCTTCTGTTTCGCCTTCCTCATTTCTCATAGCCCTCCATGCCCCGCTCTTGCTACACTCACAGACGGCGAGATCAAGCGTGTCTCTCCTCCAGCTTCCATACAGCGATACGAACGGCTCTCACAACGGGAGAAAGAAGCCAGCGATGCATTTAGTCGGAGGGTAGATTATGCCGTCTCATGGCTCGAGAAGGGCAAACGAGCGCAGGCTGAGGGTGACTTCAAGGAAGCTCTTCTATGGTACACTCAGGCCAGAAGCCCTCCATTCTTACTTCCACCACACAATGATGGGAAATTTGTCACCTGAAATTTGTCATCCAGTCTCCTCCTGAGGAAGGTGTGCACCTCTGTATGCTGCTGATAAGAAAGTCCTTCCACGGTTCCTGTCCTGGCATAAGTCCTCGCACCACCATCTTGCAAAGTAAAGCTCTGCACTGTAAATCTGGATCAATAATATTGAGACCCCCATCCTGTGTAGGGAGGATGAGGGTCTCCCAAGCCACCTTGGCTAAGGCATCTGCTGTGCCATCAAGCCCACTCGAGAGAAAGTTCCTAATCGGTCTTCTGAGCTGAATGATGCAGTCCCTAGAACGGCACCAACATGAACATATAAACCGGGCTGTGGCCAAGAGGACCTGGTTGACCACCACAACTCTAGAGGCAAGATCCAGCTTGGCTGAGCTCCAAAAGAGAAGCTTCCTTCTGATGCTCTCCAACACGGGAGCAAACTGCTTGCGTGGTAGAAATACCCAAGCCGACCTGGCAGCCCAAATACCTGATAGGCACACCCCTCTGAACCCAAGTGAACCCTATGTCAAGCCCCTAAACTAGAGTGTCCTCATGACTGATCCAAAAGCCATTGGATTTATGCCAATTTATATGCGCCCCTGCCGCCAAGCAAAATAAATCCAATGCTGTCCTGAAAGAAGTGAGCGTTTGTGGAGAGGCATCCAAATAAATCGCTGTGTCGTCAGCCAACTCACTGTCAAAAGTAGCTCCTCTTCTCTTCTGATGGGAAGTCTCAGCCCAAAGATGTCAGCTTGAGATCTAACATAGATACTCATAGCTTCGGCCACGAACAAAAAAAAGGAAAGGAGAAAGGGGGCATCCCTGACGGACTGATCTCGAAATCTGAAATCTCTCACCCCTTACCCCACCAATAAGTACCTGGCTATGGGCTGATCTGTACAAAGAGGAAACACCTCTGATCCAAACATTAGTGAATCCAAAGCGTAGAAGGGTGCCCTCCAAAAAACTCCAATCTACTCTGTCATAAGCTTTTTCAAAATCCAATAGTAGAATGGCAAGATTCTGGCCACTCTGCATGGCCCACTCTGAAGCTTCCCAGAAAGAAAAAATGTTATAAAAAATACTTCTGCCATGCACAAAACCCGTCTGAGTGTCATGAATAAGATCAAGGAGAAGTGGCTGCAATCGGAGGCTAATAGCCTTGGCCAGAATCTTGTAACAAGTCCCCAGAAGTGTGATAGGCCTCCACTGGGACAATAAATTTCTGCTACCTCCTTTTGGGATAAGGTGGATGAGACCCTCTGTAAGCGACCCAGGCATCTCGCCAGAGTCCCAAATGGCCTGCATGGCTGAAGTAATATAGTCTCCAATCATATCCCAAAATGCAATGAAAAAAGACGGGGTGAGGCCATCTAAACCTGGGCACTTGCCCTTGTGAAGGGCTGAAAGTGCTGTCCTGAACTCTGTGTTGGTGAAAGGTGCGTTGAGTAGAATATGCATATCCGGATTCACCAACACAGGGATACTCTGCCAAATAGCCTGTCTAGCATCCTCTCTATCGTGTGTCTCAGGATCAGCAGTAAGGAGGGTGGCATAGAAATCTGAAGCTATGCGTAAGACGTCATCAGGCTCTGTCTGTAAAACCCCATGTGAGTCAATAAGCTGGGATACACTCTCTCTACTATGTCTAGGGCCAAGAGTAGAGAAAAAGTGTTTATTGACTCTACCACCCATCTGAATCCAGAAGGACTCCCATGCATGAAAGGCATACTCTCTCTCTGATCAAGCAATAACTGCAGATGAGCCCTTGCTGCAGCAAGGCGCTCCTGAATCCAAGCATCTGAAGGCCGTTTCTGCTCTTCCCTCTGCAAAGCTGCCAACTACTGGCGAACACCAATCTCACGTCTGAGAATATCTCGTCTCCTGGTACAAGCAACTGAGCAGTAAAAGTTGCTAATACCAGAAAGGGCAGCGGCTACATGTGATGGATGTGGCTGCCCACCCTGGACATGAGCAAACCATATCTGTAGGGCTGCCTCTGTAAGGTCCTCCTCTGTGTAAAAGGCATCTGGAATCCTGATGCTGGCAGACCGGCCTCTCAAGTGAGGCTCTGAGATAGCCAGCACAATAGGGAAGTGGTCTGAAGTGTAAACCCCCGCAGCAATGCATACCGATCCACCTCTGTCTAGTGCCCAGTCATCTACATAAAATCTGTCAATGCGTGCATGAATAGGCATCTGTTGCCTCCTGTTCGACCAAGAGAACAGGAGGGACTGTGGCTGAATAAGAAAGGCATCATCACACCAAGTATCTCTGCCACAGAAATGGAAAAGGAAGGCATCCCAAGCTGCTCTCTCCAAAGAGTGAAGTCCGCCTTCTCTACCCCCTTTTTTGTTTGACGGTAACTCGACCATGTTAAAGTCACCTCCAATCACCCATGAATCCACAATGGGGGCCCAGGAGAGCAAAGTCTTCCACATAAGGACACGTTCCCCTCTAATGTTGGAGGCATATAGGTTAAGGAAGCCAACCTTACGCCCTCCAATCAAAAGAATAATCCACTGAGCTCTAGAGGGGATAATGACTCCGTGCCCAACAACTAAGGGGAGAACTGACTGCAAAACTGAAATAGAAGTGCCTCCCCTGGTGCCCAAGGCAGGCGACCAAAAAGTATGGCCAGAAAGCAACTTGCCTGACTTGGCACAATCTCTATAATCCAGCTTGTGCTCTTGAATAAATAATATATCAATGGAACCCCCAGTAACACCTGGATGAAGCTGATCCCGGATCAGCTGTCTACGGCGGCGATGTGGGACGCCACGTAGGCCCTGTATGTTCCAACTGATAATCCTCATCGACGGGAGGATGTAGAGTGGAACACCTTACCCGACCCAGTGGCGGAAACGAACCCCTCAACAGGGGAAGACCTCCTGCTTGAGGAGGGAGGGAGGGAGGGAACCAAGTGGTGGAAAATCAACAGGGGAAAGAATCCTGGCACCTGAAGAAGAAGCCCTGTCAATAGGAAACCCAACCACTGGCTCCCCAAAAGTAGCGGGCACAAACTCCTCCTCTGGGAAATCTGAACTCTCTGCCAAGGCTGAAAACGAGTTCCTGTGGAGCAAGCCAGACACCGGAGTGCGAAGGATCCCTTGTGAGGGAAGAGGATCAATAGTGTAAGCTATCCCCTTCCCCCTATCCAAGGGAGGAAGTGAGGAATGCTCTCTATCCTGTGTCTGCCCAGCCGCGGAGATCTCTCCTGCCTCAAGAGGAGCATCTGGCACTGCTGGATCTAAGGAAGAAGCTGCAACTGGGAAGGAGGTCGAAGCTTCAGCGTCTCGGACTGTGCAAGGTGAGACAGGAGGGACAGCTCGAGGTGAAGCAGAGTCTACTAAGGTACCCTCGTGAACTGAAGGAGGGACTTGCACACGTACTGGAACCCACTGTAGAGCGTCGCGTGTGCCTGAGGGAGGTGGGGGTCGAGGAGCAGGTGACGGACCTGTACCACCCCCCTGTCGAGGCCGAGGAATAGGTGCTGGACCTGTACCACCACCTAACTGAGGAGGACCGCCAAGCGAAGAACGAGGAGCAGGAGCTGGACCTGTACCACCCCTCTGTCGAGGTCGAGGGGCGGTAGCTGTACCAGAGGGCTTCTTGGGCCTTTTCTTCTTCCTTGGGCACTCCCTGGCAAAGTGTCCTGAGGTCCTGCAAATCCTGCACTGGTCCTGCCTGCCTGAAATCTCCACTCTCTGGCGAAAAAAGGAACCATCCGGGCGCTGGATCATAACGTGATCCATCTTGAGGTTAGGATCCTTGCAAAGGACCCTAACTCTAGGAACCCCATCAGCCTTGGTTGCCTCTGCTACAGTCAATGGCAACCCAGGGAGGGGTGGGATCTCAGCAACTGCGCCAAAATGCTCCCCAATAACAGAAAGAAGTCGATGGTAAACCTGGGGAAGCCCGGGGAACCTGATGAAGAGCGAGAAGATTTTCTTATCTGCCTCTACTGGGTCGAAACCAATGTGAAAGGCTTCAAAGAAGATCTTCTTGTGTCCCAGGTGTAAAAACTCAGCCTTGAGCACAGTGCTCGCAGCCTCTGGAGTGTCAAAAACAACCTGGAAAAAACCTGGAGTGAGGTCTGGGGGGAGAGCCGCAAGCATCCAGTCTCTGGCTTGGGATCTGGAGGGGTGAGACCCGAAGATGCGTGCTAGCAACGTGGTAGAGCATTCAATCTCTACATCCTTCTTGAGCTGCTGCAACTCGTCTTTAGAGAAAGTGATAGTTTTCACGGCCGGTGGAGGTGGAGTAGGATTGGCTGACGGGGTATCCATCGCCAATCAAGGTGAGAAGGCCGACTCTAACAAATTAAAGGCTCCTTCCGTTCCAAAAAAGCTGCGGGAGAAAAGGGGGCAGAAGGAGGGGAAAGGAGGCAAGGAGGAAGCAGGGGGGAAGGGGAGGGAAGGAGGAGAGGGGTTGAGAGGGGAAAGGGGCAAGCTGAGAGGGAGGGAGGGGGCGCTGGAGGGGAGGGCTGAGAGGGTGTGGAGAAGGAGAGGGAGAGGGAGAGGAAGGAGAGAAGGGAAGGGGAGGAGAGGGGGGGGCGGAGGGGGCGGAGAAGCAGGGAGGAGGCGGGGGGGAGCAGGCTGAGAGGTAGGGAGAGGGCTGAGAGGAAGAGAGGGGGCGGGAGAGCAGGCAGGGAGGGGGCGGAACAGCAGGGGGGAGGCGAAGGGCAAGCAGGGGGAGGGGGCGGAAAGGCAGGGGGAGGGGACGAGGGACAGGCAGGGGGAGGGGGCGGAGCAGCAGGCAGGGGGAGGGGGCGGAGCAGCAGGGAGGGGGCGAGGGACAAGCTGAGGGGAGAGAGGGAGGGACGGGCTGAGGGAGGGGGAGCAGCAGGGGAATGGGGAGGAGCAGCAGCTCAGCTTCTGACTTAGCCTGAGTTTCTAACTTCTCAAAAACAAGTGTCCAAAAGTTACTTGTAAACTTTGAGTCCCTGTCACTAACTATGTCAAATGGCAAACCATACAGCTTAAACAAGTGGTCCACAAACTCGTGAGCCAGCTGAACAGCTGAAATAGTTGTTCTAGTAGGTATGAATCTAGCCATTTTTGTCAAATGGTCGACTATGACCCAAATGGAGTCATGACCCTTGCGCGTACGAGGCAAACCAGTAATAAAATCCATGGAAATACTTTCCCATTTATTACCTGGAATCTGTAATGGCTGTAATAAGCCTGCACTTCTAAGGCGTTCTGCCTTAGTAACCTGACAAACCTGGCAACCTACTACATAGTTCTCAATAAATGCACGCATCTTAGGCCAATAAAAGGTATGCTTCACAAGAGACAGAGTCCGATGTATACCTGGATGTCCAGCACTAGGAGCATCATGACACTCCCATAGTATCTTGGATTTAAGGTCCAGAACATCTGGCACACAAATCTTTTCATTCCGGAACAGCAAGCCGTTCCTAATCATCCACTGACCTCCTGCCGCCTGTATCGTAGGTGGCACAATCCCTGAGTCCTGGTCAACCATGGAGCTCCCATCCTGGACTCTCTGCCAATAAGAACTGAAATGACTATCAGTTGCGTATAGCCCTCTCAAGGATTGAAAAAGGTCTGAGGATATTTCCATAAATGACAGAGCATTTACAAACTTAACTCGACTTAAGGCATCCGCCACACTATTCAACGAACCCTTACGATAACATATTTCAAAATCAAAATCTTGCATTAATTCTGCCCATCTAGCTTTCCGTCCCCTCAATTCGGAACCATCACACACATACTTAATTGACTGATGATCAGTCAATACAAGGAACTTTGAACCATACAAGTAGTGTCTCCAAACCTTAAGAGCATACACTACAGCATAAAGTTCCTTCTCGAGTGTGGGCCAACGATATTGGGTGTCGTCTAGCTTCTTACTCTCGAAAGCTACAGGTCTGCCCTCTTGGAATAGGGCTGCCCCAATCGCATAATCACTTGCATCGGCCTCTAAAACATAAGGCCGGGTAGGATCGGGTAATGCAAGAACGGGTGCTTCCTTGATAGAAAACTTCAAGGTTTCAAGCCTTGTTCAATGCATCATTCCAAGAGATCGGCTAGGTAGACCTGCGTCCGCGACCTTTCAATATGTTTGTCAGGGGTGCCGTGATATGTGAATAATCACGCACAGACTTCCGTAGAAATACCGTAAATCCTAGGAAAGAACGAAGTTGTTTCATAGTTTGAGGGATAGGCCATTCTAAAACCTTCTGGATACGATCCAGATCAATGCTAATACCTTCAGAAGAAATCTTGTGTCCTAAGTAAATGATCTCCTTCATAAAGAAGTCACATTTACTCATCTTGGCATAGAGCTTATGCTGTCTTAGAATAACTAAGACAATCCGGAGGTGTCCTATGTGATCCTCAAGCGTTCGACTATAGACCAAGATGTCATCTAAGAACGCTACAACAAATTTGCCCAGAAAATCCCTAAACAAATCATTCATCATCTGCTGAAAAGTAGCAGGAGCATTGGTCAAACCAAAAGGTAATACAAGAAACTCGTAGTGACCATACCTAGTTCGGAATGCGGTTCTATCTATGTGTTTAGCATAGATACGGATTTGGTGATAACCCGTCCGCAAATCAATCTTAGTGAAATCCGTTCCGATGATCTGATAGACCGTTTGACCGTTTAGCATAAATACTTCGCTCCGGCCAAACGGTCTATCAGATCATCGGAACGTGGTAGAGGGTATCGATTCTTAATTGTCACTTTATTTAATCGTTTATAATCTATACACATTCTCCATGTAGAGTCTTTCTTCTTTCTTAAGAGGACAGGTGCACCCCAAGGTGATTTACTTGGGCGTATATAGCGGGTAGCTAACTCATCCTCCTCTAGCTGGCTCATCCTATAGGTGGTACACTAATAGGTTGAGCCCCTGGGACTAAGTCTATGCGATGATCTACTGCCCGTTCTGGAGGTAAACCTTCCGGCAGTTGGGCAGGGAATACATCCGTAAAACTATCTAACAACATTCTCAATTCACGGTGTTCAAACACACTTAAATCATTCTTGTTAATTACAGAGACAACAAATGAAGAAAGCGGAATCAAAACACATTGATAGACATCATAATGAGAAGTGTTTAATATATTCCGAAGCTGCATCGCAGATACGATAGGTCCCTGAGAAGAGGGAATTTTATCACACTGAATACAAAATTGGGTGTCCTTATCTACAAAAGAAAGTGTATGCTCCGTCCATCCAATCTGAATATTGTGGGTTTTAAACCACTCTATTCCGATTAACAATTCTACATGCTCCAGGTGCATAACATAACACGTAAGAGCCCCTGTGTAAGCTTGAATCCGGATAGGAAGCGCTTCAACCTTGCGATCCCAAAACTGCTTCCCAGCTGGAAGCTGCACCTCATAGGTGTGATCGCTAGGTACTGTGGACAGCCCCATCTTCTGCACAAATTTGTAATTAACAAAGTTGTGAGAGCTGCCCGGATCAAAGAGAATGTGAACTAGTTTGTCCATAACTTCTCCATAAACTCGGAAAAGATCATGGGAACCAAACAACGAAGTATTGAAAGTGCAATTACAAGAAAGTGGGCAGGTAATGACATTTACTGAAATACCTGTCATCGAAACTTGGTTCGCTCCCTTGGCTTTGGTACCTGGACCCGCCTGGAGCTTCGGTCCAAGCACTAACTTTTGATTCTTGCGCTTTGGACATTCATTCTTGGTGTGGCCCCGCTCCTTGCAATAGAAGCAACAGCCCTCCTTCTTTAGCTTCAATGTGCGAAGGAAACGGGCTCGGCCATTCTTTGCCTGAGTCAAGTTTTTCTTGGAGGCGTTGTCCGTAGACTTCGTCTCCCCGGTACCAGTCGTAGGCTGAAAGAACTTGCGTTTGTTCTTTCCACTCGTGTCGGAAACTGTAGTTGCCTTTGCACCGGCCATGGTATCATCATAAATACGCGCGTAATTCATGGCCTCTTGCAACGTTGTGCATTTGTTGTTCTTGATTTGCAACTTGTATGAATCTAGCAAACCATCCACAAAGAAACCTAACAAGGTCACTAGATCCATCTTTGTGGCCCTGGTCTGCAGATCTCGAAACCTTTGAAGATAAACTTCAAATGACAAGTTTAGCTTTGACATATCGAGGGCTTTAAGCTTGCCAACGATATCATAATCGTCCTCCTTCTTCAGGAACTCTTTCCTAAAGACCCCTTCGAAATCTATCCATGTATCCGGCTTAGGTTGGAGTTCCTTCCACCATAGCAACGCCTTTCCTGACATGAAGCCTGCTGCAAGCTGTATTTTCTTTTCATCTGGGTACGGGTGGAACTGGAAGTGTACCTGCCACTTGTGTAACCAAGTGTCAACAACCTTCTTAGTTCGAGACTTTTGATCTCCCGAAAAAGGGTATGGAGTTATGTTCGGGCCTAGCACTGAAGCCATGGCATCCACATGCGTGAGTGCCTGCACAGTGCTAGCCAGAAGGGTGAGAGTCGCCTGAATCCCTTGGAGTTGCTGTGTCAACCCTGTTTGATTCGCATTAACCTACTCGAATTTTCCATCCAGAGCAGTGGTGAATTCACTGAAGGCCTTCTTCGTAATTAGATCGTCATAAAGACCCTGGTCTTCCTCTCCCACAAGAGTGTAATCCAAATCCTTATCTCCCATGGTGAACTCGGGATTTGCAGGATTAGACATATCTGAAATCTGATTTGAACGAATATAAACTAAGAAATAACCGAGGGAATCGAAGCTAAAAGGAGAGTGGAGCAGAGAAAAACCGTCCCAAGAGATGCTGACGAAAGAAGATGCTGGAAACTGGCAAACAGCGGGCGCAATAAACCCAGAGTCTTCCTCTTGCTGAATTCGATGTAGGCTGCAGTGTACGGAGATCTGCAGTAATCCGTACAGTACGAAATCCTCCTGCTGGCCGTACTGTTGACGCAAACAGTACGGATGCTGACGTGGACTGTACGATCGCTGACGCAATCTGTATGGATGCTGACGCAGTCCGTACGGTTGCTGACGCGATCTGTACGGATGTTGACGCAATCCGTACGGTTGCTAACGCAAGTGTACGACAGCTGGCACGGGTTGTACGGCAGCCTGACGTGGGTGTACGGAATCCTGATGGCGCAATCAACGACGATGGGCAAGGTGGGCTTCTCACACAAAGCTATGGCTGAGCTTGAGACCTTGCCAAGCTATATAGGGAATAGGGCGGCTAATCTAGGAAGCCCTGCTTCCCAGAAAAGCTCACCCTCCCAACTTTGGAGGGTGGTGCTTTTTCAAAAAAAGCATCACCTCCCACAGAGTAGCCGCACCCTGTTCCAGCCCCTTGCGCATCACCCTGCCCTGGCCGAAACTCCTTCCAGCCATGGTGCACCACACAACCTCACGCCTCTGCGTTCTCTACCCCCACGCCGCTCTGACCAGCCACAATCTGCACGCCTGCCACTCAGCTCCTCTATCGCCTCTCCTACTTGCACCTTCGCTCTCTCCCAGCGACGCTCATCCCTCTCTCACCTAAGCCCTTCAGCAAATTCGAAACACACTCTCTCTTTCTACCTTTTCCCTACATCCTGACCACCCCAGATAACCCATAAACCAACCAGAATTTGTAGCACCAAATTTCGAATTTTAGGGCATACTTGGAGGAAGAAATCGTCCAAAATATTCACATCAGAAATTCCTACCTCAGGAGCTGGCTCTGATACCAACTGACACATCCCAACGCTCCTGAAACCTCTGATCTGCAAAACCAAACACGCCCAACGTGAGAAACTGAGCAGGCTGCTCACCACCCAACCATGACATCTACGGAATGTGATCCCGAATCAGGAGATGTCCCCTCCAAGCCACGAGCTGAGCTACTGGCACGAACTCCCAATCAGATCCAAACTAGCCTGGTGTCCCATACCACCAGGTGGCGCTATGAAGCTTGGGATCTGCCACTGGGCCTTGGGCTACGCTAAGATGCAGGTGCGCGTCCGCGACTCAATCCAAGAACAGACCTAGCACCTGGTGGCGCT
Source organism: Dipteris shenzhenensis (assembly GCF_047967505.1). Classification (NCBI taxonomy): domain Eukaryota; kingdom Viridiplantae; phylum Streptophyta; class Polypodiopsida; order Gleicheniales; family Dipteridaceae; genus Dipteris; species Dipteris shenzhenensis. The sequence continues at coordinate 10,972,171 of NC_141622.1, read as the reverse complement.
ATGAAGCTTGGGATCTGCCACTGGGCCTTGGGCTACGCTAAGATGCAGGTGCGCGTCCGCGACTCAATCCAAGAACAGACCTAGCACCTGGGAACGAAACTTGCTCCCATCGGCACACTGAGAACTGAACCCCCTGGGCCCCTTTTATAGACTTGGGCCCTAGCGCCAAAAATAGCGAAGACCTATAAATGTTTCGTACCCTTGCCACTCAACCCGAGAATCAAGCGTGCCTTGCTCTAAGCCTCCCCAGGCTACCTGAGCTAGTCTTGTGTACCCAGTACACGTCAGATACCAATCTGTGCACATGACATCTACCCTTCCCCCGCCTCTACCCTTCCCTCCACCTCTACACCCCTCCCCTTTACCCGCTCCCTACCCCCGCCTCTACCCCCCGCCTCTATATCCCTCTCCTCTACCTCCTTCTATCCTCTCCGCTGCCCCCTCCCCTTTCAGCCCGCTTCCCCTTCCTTGCTCCTTCGTTCACTCTACCCTGCTCCCTCCCCCCGCTTCTGCCTTAGCCCTCCCTCTACCCCGCTCCCTACCTCCGGCATTTTTTTCCTTCTTCCTGTCTCCCCCCTCTTCCTCTTGCAGCGTTTTTTGGGAGCGAAAGGAGCCTCAAAAATGTCCTCCTCACCTCGATTGGCGACGGATATTCCGTCAGCCAATCCTACTCCACCTCCACCGGCTGCGAAAACTATTACTTTTTCTAAAGACGAGTTGCAGCAGCTCAAGAAGGACGTAGAGATTGAATGCTCTACCACTGGTCGCACGCATCTTCGGGTGTCACTCTTCCAGATCCCAAGCTAGAGATTGGATGCTTGCGGCTCCCCCCCTAGACCTCACTCCACGATTGTTAGACGTTCGTCTTCTGGGATGAGGGTTTTTCCAAGTTGTTTTTGACACTCCAGAGGCTGCGAGCACTGTGCTCAAAGCTGAGTTTTTACACCTCGGACACGGGAAGATCTTCTTTGACGCCTTTGATATTGGTTTCGACCTAGTGGAGGCAGATAAGGAAATTTTTTCGCTCTTCATCAGGTTTCCCGGGCTTCCCCAAGTTTACCATCGACTTCTTTCTGTTATTGGGGAGCATTTTGGCGCGGTTGCTAAGATCCCACCCCTCCCTGGGTTGCCATTGACTGCAGCAGACGCAACCAAGGCTGATGGGGTACCTAGAGTTAGGGTCCTCTGTAAGGATCCTAACCTCACGATGGATCATGTTATGATCCAGCGCCCGGATGGTTCCTTTTTTCGCCAAAGAGTAGAGATTATAGGGAGGCAGGAGCAGTGCAGGATATGTAGGACCATTGGACACTTTGCCAGGGATTTCCCCAGGAAGAAGAAATGGCCTAAGAAGCCCTCTGGTACAGCTACTGTCCCACGGCCTTGATAGGGGGGTGGTACAAGTCCAACACTTGCTCCTCGCCTTCGACAGGGGGTGGTACAGGTCCAACACCTGCTCCTCGGTCTCGACAGGGGGTGCTCCTCGACCTCCACATGGCGGTCCTCCTCAGGATGGTGGTGATATAGGTCCAGCACCTGCTCCTCGGCCTCGACAAGAGGTCGTACAGGTCCATCACCTGCTCCTCGACCTCCACATGGTAGTCCTCCTTAGGACGGTGGTACAGGTCCTACTCGCCAGAGTGCTCCTCCACTGAGCACTCCTTTGATACCACCACCTTCTACCTCAAGTGCCTCACGACCTTCTATTTCAAGGGCACCCGACGCATACCAGTGGGTTTCGGTTCGTGTGCAGATCCCTCCTTCAATTCACGAGGATACACTAGTGGACTCTACTTCACCTCGGGCTGTCCCTCTAGTCTCACCTCGCAAAGTCCGAGACACTTCAGCTTCGACCTCCTCCCCGGTTGTAGCTTCTCCCCTAGAACCAGCCTGCCAGACACTCTCCTTGCGGCAGTAGAGGTCTCCGTGGCTGGGCAAACATAGGATCGAGAGCAATCCTCACTTCCTCCCTTGAATGGGGGGAAGGGGATGGTTTACACTATTGATCATCTTCCCTCAGAAGGGATCCTTCGCACTCCGGTGTTTGGCTTGATTCACAGGAACTCATTTTCAGCCCTGGCAAATGCTTCAGATTTCCCTGAAAAGGAGTTTGTGCCCTCTACTTTTGGTGAGCCAGTGATTGGGTTTCCTGTTGGCAGGGCTTCTTCTTCAGGTGGTAGGGTTCTTTCCCCTGTTGATTTTTCGCCACTTGGTTCCATTCCTCGCTCCTCGAGAAGGAGGTCTTCTCCTGTTGAGGGGTTTGTTTCTGCCACTAGGTCGGGTAAGGTGTTCCACTCTACATCCTCCCGTCGATGAGGATTATTAGTTGGAACATACAGGGCCTAGGTAGCATCCCACATCGCTGTCGTAGATAGCTGATCCGGGATCAGCTTCATCCAGGTGTTACTGGGGGTTCCATTGATATCTTATTTATTCAGGAGCACAAACTGGATTCTAGAGATTGTGCCAAGTCACGCAAGTTGCTTTCTGGCCATACTTTTTGGTTGCCTGCCTTGGGCACCAGGGGGGGCACTTCTATTTCAGTTTCGCAGTCGCGGTTCTCCCCTTAGTTGTTGGGGAAAGCTTTCCGCAGGCTTCCAGAGGAGACCAAATCAAGGTTGACAGGACATCTCAGAGGGAGTGCAGGGAGGATCTTGCAGATTGAGGCAGCCCTTCCAGAGGTTTGGGTAGACACAGATGATATGCCACTCACTTCCTCCACTTGGGCAGGTACTTTTTCGAGAGGCGGGGTTCCGCTTCAGGTTTTGGCCTTTCGAGATGCATAGGAGGATGCTTTAATTTTTAGTGTCCAGGATGGTGGCAGATTGCTCAGGTCCACAGAGGACATCTTGCTTGAGTCTGCTTTTCAGCCTATCAGGGTTGTAGGTCTTTTGATGCAGGGATCAGATTCTAAGTGGTTCCTAGACCCAGACCCCCGGCTACTCTCCACTGGGTATTGGAGGCTCTGGCTCTATGGGGGAGTTCCCATCAGGTATTTGCAGTGGGACCCCGGAGAGTGGGAGTGGATCGACGCAGGGCATCGAGAGAAGGGCATCCCCTTCTTTCGTTACACGGTTAGTAATGCCAGGAGACATCAGCTCAGTAGTAGAGGTTGGAGACCTTCTAGAGTTCCTCATTGGGAGACTTTTGATATTACTGCGGACCTGCAGAGGTGCTTCTAGAGGAGACTCTGGAAATCCCACAGGAATAGAAAGATCACTATCTTCTTTTGGCTTTCTATTCATGGAGGGATTGCAGTGAACCTTTGGAGGTCCAGGTTCGGAGCCGACCCTACATGCCCTCGATGCCTTTCTGCTCCGGATTCTATTCAACATTGCTTATGGGATTGCAGACAGGCGAGGATGATTTGGATGGGGGTAGCCAGGATTTTCAGTCACTTTGCCCATTCCCCATTTTTTATGACATGGGGCTCAGTGGCTTGGCTTTCTCTTACAGGACCTCAGGTTTTCTATGAGAGAGTTGACTCCTCTCGGGCCATTTCGGTTCGACGTCATCGGATTGAGTCCTGTTCGTTGGATGTGGTACCACACCTTCCTTTTACAGCTGTACATGCCTCTGTGGATACTTCTTGGGAGATTCTAGCGAGCATAGCATCCTGGCATATCTGGAGAGCCAGATGCACAGAGGCTTTGGAGGGTACTCAGGTTCATCCCTCGCACACATTGGCTAGTATCTGGACAGACATCGTACATACTTTGATGGTCGTATGGACAGGTATGTAGGGAGACTCCCGTGCAGCCTCAGCTAGGAGGGCTTCTTTCTTCAGGGAATGGAAGGATTCTCCTTTCTTCTCTGAAACTACTACAGGTTTGAGGTGGCACTTTCAGCCTCAGCCCTAGTTGTTTTCCACCTCACCCTGAGGGGGTTTTTTATTTATCCTTATGATTTCATGATGTATTCCGCTTTGAGCTTGCTCTCGCGGGTTTTTTCTCTTACTTAATAGAAGTCTTTTTCTTGAAAAAAAAAAAAAAAAAGAAGGTAAAGCTCTCCACTGTAAATCTGGATCAATAATATTGAGACCCCCTTCGTGTGTAGGGAGGATGAGGGCCTCCCAAGCCACCCTGGCTGAGGCATCTGCTGTGGCATTAAGCCCACTCTAGAGAAAGTTTCTGATCAGTCTTCTGAGCTGAATGATGCAGTCCCTAGAACGGCACCAGCATGAACAAATAAACCAGGCCGTGGCCAAGAGGACCTGGTTGACCACCACAACTCTAGAGGCAAGATCCAGCTTGGCTGAGCTCCAAAAAAGAAGTTTCCTTCTGATGCTCTCCAAAACGGGAGCAAACTGCTGCGTGGTAGAGATATCCAAGCCGACCTGGCAGCCCAAATACCTGATAGGCTCACCCCTCTGAACCCAAGTGAATCCTAAATCAAGCCCCCAAACTGGAGTGTCCTCATCACTGATCCAAAAGCCATTGCATTTATGCCAATTTATCTGCGCCCCTGCTGCCAAGCAAAATAAATCCAATGCTGTCCTGAAAGAAGTGAGCGTCAGTGGAGTGGCATCCAAGTAAATTGCTGTGTCATCTGCCAGCTCATTGTCAAGTAGCTCCTCTTCCCTTCTGATGGGAAGTCTCAGCCCAAAGATGTCAGCTTGAGATCTAACATAGATACTCATAGCTTCGGCCATGAACAAAAAAAGGAAAGGAGCAAGGTGGCATCCTTGACGGACTGATCTCGAAATCTGAAATCTCTCACCCCTTACCCCATCATTAAGTACCTGGCTATGGGCTGATCTGTACAAAGAGGAAACACCTCTGATCCAAGCATGAGTGAAGCCAAAGCGTAGAAGGGTGCCCTCCAAAAAACCCCAATCTACTCTGTCATAAGCTTTATCAAAATCCAAGACTAGAATGGCAAGATTCTGGCCACTCTACATGGCCCACTCTGAAGCTTCTTAGAAAGAAAAAATGTTATAAAAAATGCTTCTGCCATGCACAAATCCCGTCTGAGTGTCATGAATAAGATCAAGGAAAAGTGGCTGCAATCGAAGGCTGATAGCCTTGGCCAGAATCTTGTAACAAGTCCCCAGAAGTGTGATAGGCCTCCACTGGGACACTAAATTTCTGCAATCTCCTTTTGAGATAAGGTGGATGAGACCCTCTGTAAGCCACCTAGGCATCTCGCCAGAGTCCCAAATGGCTTGCAGGGCTGAAGTAATATAGTCTCCAATCATATCCCAAAATGCAATGAAAAAAGACGGGGTGAGGCCATCCGAACCTAGGCACTTGCCCTTGTGAAGGGCTGAAAGTGCAGTCCTGAACTCTGTGTTGGTGAAAGGTGCATCGAGTAGAACATGCATACGCGTGCTTTGCCAAATAGCCTGTCTAGCATCCTCTCTATCATGTGTCTCAGGATCAGTAGTAAGAAGGGTGGCATAGAAATCTGAAGCTATGCGTAAGACATCATCAGGCTCTGTCTGTAAAACCCCATGTGAGTCAATAAGCTGGGATACACTCTCTCTACTATGTCTAGGGCCAAGAGCATAGAAAAAGTATTTATTGACTCTACCACCCATCTGAATCCAAAAGGACTCCCGTGCATGAAAGGCATACTTTGCTCTCTGATCAAGCAATAACTACTGATGAGCCCTTGCTTCAGCAAGGCGCTCCTGAATCCAAGCATCTGAAGGCCGTTTCTGCTCTTCCCTCTGCAAAGCTACCAAACTGCTGGCGAACACCAATCTCACGTCTGAGAATATCTCATCTCCTAATACAAGCAACTGAGCGGTAGAAGTCGCTAATACCAGAAAGGGCAGCGGCTACATGTGAAGGATATGGCTGCCCACCCTGGACCTGAGCAACCCATATCTGCAGGGCTGCCTCTGTAAGGTCCTCCTCTGTGTAAAAGGCATCTGGAATCCTGATGCTGGCAGACCGGCCTCTCAAGTGAGGTTCTGAGATAGCCAGCACAACAGGAAAGTGGTCTGAAGTGGAAACCCCAGCAGCAATGCATACCGATCCACCTCTGTCTAGTGCCCAGTCATCTACATAGAATCTGTCAATGTGTGCATGAATAGGCATCTGCTGCCTCCTGTTCGACCAAGAGAATAGAAGGGATTGTGGCTGAATAAGAAAGGCATCATCACACCAAGTATCTATCCCACAGAAGTGAAAAAGGAAGGCATCCCAAGCTGCTCTCTCCAAAGAGTGAAGTCCGCCTTCTCTACCCCCTTTTTTGTCTGACGGTAACTCGACTATGTTAAAGTCAGCTCCAATCACCCAAGAATCCACAATGGGGGCCTAGGAGAGCAAAGTCTTCCACATAAGGACACGTTCCCCTCTAATGTTGGAGGCATATAGGTTAAGGAAACCAACCTTACACCCTCCAATCAAAAGAATAATCCACTGAGCTCTAGAGGGAATAATGACTCTGTGTCCAACAACTAAGGGGAGAACCGACTGCGAAACTGAAATAGAAGTGCCCCCCCGGTTGCCCAAGGCAGGCGACCAAAAAGTATGGCTAGAAAACAACTTGCCTGACTTGGCACAATCTCTAGAATCCAGCTTGTGCTCTTGAATAAATAAGATATCAATGGAACCCCCAGTAACACCTGGATGAAGCTGATCTCGGATCAGTTGTCTACGGGTGCGATGTGGGACGCCACCTAGGCCCTGTATGTTCCAACTAATAATCCTCATTGACGATAGGATGTAGAGTGGAACACCTTACCCGACCTAGTGGTGGAAACAAACCCCTCAACAGGGGAAGACCTCCTGCTCGAGGAGGGAGGGATGGAACCAAGTGGCGAAAAATCAACAGGGGAAAGAACCCTACCACCTGAAGAAGAAGCCCTGTCAACAGGAAACCCAATCACTGGCTCCCCAAAAGTAGCGGGCACAAACTCCTCCTCTGGGAAATCTGAACCATCTGCCAGGGCTGAAAACGAGTTCGTGTGAAGCAAGCCAGACACCAGAGTGCGAAGGATCCCTTCTGAGGGAAGAGGATCAATAGTGTAAACCATCCCCTTCCCCCTATCCAAGGGAGGAAATGAGGACTGCTCTCTATCCTGTGTTTCCCCAGCCACGGAGACCTCTACTGCCTCAAGAAGAGCGTCTGGCACTGTTGGATCTAGGGAAGAAGCTGCAACCGGGGAGGAGGTCGAAGCTTCAGCGTCTCGGACTGTGCGAGGTGAGACTGGAGGGACAGCTCGAGGTGAAGCAGAGTCCACTAATGTACCCTCGTGAACTGAAGGAGGGATCTGCACACGTGCCAGAACCCACTGGAGAGCATCGCGTGCCCCTGAGGTAGGTGGGGGTCGAGGAGCAGGTGATGGACTTGTACCACCCCCCTGTCGAGGCCGAGGAGCAGGTGCTGGACCTGTACCACCACCATCCTGAGGAGGACCGCCATGCGAAGGTTGAGGAGCAGGTGCTGGACCTGTACCACCCCTCTATTGAGGCCGAGGAGCAAGTGCTGGACCTATACCATCCCCCTGTCCCTCCTGTCGAGGCCATGGGGCAGTAGCTGTACCAAAGGGCTTCTTGGGCCTTTTCTTCTTCCTGGGGCAATCCCTGGCAAAGTGTCCAATGGTCTTGCAAATCCTGCACTGGTCCTGTTTGCCTGAAATCTCTACTCTTTGGCGAAAAAAGGAACCATCTAGGCGCTGGATCATAACATGATCCATCTTGAGGTTAGGATCCTTACAGAGGACCCTAACTCTAGGAACCCCAGCAGCCTTGGTTGCCTCTGCTGCAGTCAATGGCAACCTAGGGAGGTGGGATCTCAGCAACTGCGCCAAAATGCTCCCCAATAACAGAAAGAAGTCGATGGTAAACCTGGGGAAGCCCGAGGAATCTGATGAAGAGCGAAAAGATTTCCTTATCTGCCTCCACTGGGTCGAAACCAATATGAAAGGCTTCAAAGAAGATCTTCCTGTGTAACAAGTGTAAAAACTCAGCCTTGAGCACAATGCTCGCAGCCTCTGGAGTGTCAAAAACAACCTGGAAAAAACCTCGTCCCAGAAGACGAACATCTAACAATCGTGGAGTGAGGTCTGGGGGGAGAGCCGCAAGCATCCAGTCTCTGGCTTGGGATTTGGAGGGGTGAGACCTGAAGATGCGTGCTAGCAACGTGGTACAACATTCAATCTCTACATCCTTCTTGAGCTGCTGCAACTCGTCTTTAGAAAAGGTAATAGTTTTCGCGGCCGGTGGAGGTGGAGTAGGATTGGCTGACGGAGTATCCATCGCCAATCGAGGTGAGGAGGCCGACTCTAACAATTTGGAGGCTCCTTCCGCTCCAAAAAAAGCTACGGGAGAAAGGGAGGAAGAAAAAAGGGAAAGGAGGTGAGGAGGGAGAGGCTGAAGGGGAGGGGGGCAGGTTGAGAGGGAGGGAGGGGGCAGGCTAGAAAGAGGAAAGGGAGGGGAAGGAGAGGCAGGAAGGGGGCGGGCTGAGGGGCAGGGACGGGGCGGGCTGAGAGGGAGAGGAGAGGGAGAGAAAGGAGAGGGAGAGGGGCAGGGAGGGGCAGGGAGGGGACGAGGGGCAGGCTGAGAGGGGGAGGAGAGGGAGCGGAGAGTGAAGGGAAGGGGGAGGAGAGGGAGAGGAGGGAGCGGGGCTGAGAGGCAGAGAGGGGGTGGAGAGGCAGGGAGGGGGCGGAGAGGGGGGGCGGGGGAGTAGGCAGGGAGGGGGCGGAGAGGCAGGGAGGGGGCGGGGGAGCAGGGCGGGCTGAGAGGCAGGGAGGGGGCGGAGAGGCAGAGAGGGGGCGGGGGAGCAGGCAAGGAGGGGGCGGAGAGGCAGGGAGGGAGCAGGGGAGCAGGCAGGGAGGGGGCGGGGGAGCAGGCTGAGAGGGGGAGGAGAGGAAGCGGGCTGGAAGGGGGCGGGCTGAAGGGAAGGAGGGGAAGGGAGGGAGCGGCTGAGGGAGAGGGAGGGGCTGAGGGCAAGGGAGAGAGGGAGGGACGGGCTGAGGGAGAGGGTGCAGCAAGGGAGCGGGGAGGAGCAGCAGCTCCGGGCAGTGAGTCTGATGTAGTGTGTTCTTTGAGTAGGTGACCACTATAAATTCCTAATCTATGACCACCTAGAATTCCTAACCATATAGTTGAAAGAACAAGGGTACTTAAAGGGGACTCTACATCAATCCATCTACGCTCTCCTGGATCCTATGGCAAATACTAAAGGAGGCAGCCACTATACAAACAAAGCTGCCATGGTTTATCCATGGCCAAAATAGGATTGGGATATCTATACCAGTGGACCTCACTAAAGCCACTAATGTTGATGGTGTGGAGAACGACGCCCTCAACCGGTTCCTAAACTACAAGTCTAACTTATTGTACATGCACGCCACAAGAAGGCCGCCCCCCTAGGGAATGGAAACAAGAAAAACTAGGGAATAGGAATGGAATGCCACATCGTCATACCCATAAAAAATACACTATACTCTATACACTAGAAATCTTGACAGTTGGAGTTTGAACTCAATACACTCAAAAGTGAAATCACAGAGAAAGAAACACAGCTTGGAGCTGCTCCTCTCCCCGTGAGCTGCTGCCCCCCCCCCCTCTCCCTCTCTCAGCCAGCCCCCTCTCCCTCTCTTTCCCTCCCCCTCACCCTCGCTGCCCACCCTCTCCCTCCCCTTGCTTCTCCTCCTCTCCCTCCCCTTCGCCAGCCCTTTCTCCCTCCTCCCTCCCTTCCTCCTCCCCACTCTCCCTCTCCCCCCCTGCCAGCCCTCCTGCCCCCTCCCTCTCCCTCCTCGCCCTCACTCTCCCCACCCGCTGCCCTCCCTCCCCCGCCCCCTCTCCCCCACCCGCTGCCCCCCGCCCCCTCCCTTCCCCGTCCCCTTTCTCCCCCGCCCTCCCTCTCCCGCTGCGCCCCGCCCCCTCCTCCTCCCCCGCCCCTTCCCTCCCCTTCCCCCTCCACCACCCTCCCTCTCCCCCCCCCCCTCTACCCCCCCCGCACCCTTCTCCTCCCCCGCCCCCCCCTTTCTCCCCCCGGCCCCTCTTTCCCCCCCTTCTCCCTCCCCTCTCCCGCCTCCTCCCTCCCCCGCCCGTTCCCCCACCCTTCCTCTAACCACCCCGCCCCCTCCCTTCCTATCCCACCACCTCCCCACCCACCTTCTCTCTCCCCGCCTTCAGCCCCCTTCCTCCCTCCTAACCCGCCCCCTCCCTCCCTCATATCCCCCCCCCTCTTTTCCTCTCCGTCGCCTACCCTCTCCTTCCCCGTCAGCCCTCTCCCTTCTATCCTATCTCAGCTCCCCTCCGCTTCTCCTCTCTGTCCCTCCCCCTCTCTCCTACCCTCTCCTTTTCTCCTCTCTCCTACGCCCGTTTCAGGGCGTCCTGGGCAGTAGTTTCATGGATGGAGCTTTAACAGTGTTGGAATTGGCCTTTTCACTTCGATTGGCAAATGGATCCCCATTCAGCCAATCTCCGTCCACTTCCACCTGCCGCGAGAACCGTCATTTTTTCAGAAGACGAGTTACAGCAGCTCAAGAAAGATGTGGAATTAGAGGGCTCCACATCACTTTTCACCCGCATCTTTGGGTCACATCCTTCCAGATCACAGGCTAGAGACTGGATGCTGGCGGCCTTACTAGGAGATCTCGCCCCACACCTCAGGGATATTCTACTTTTGGGACGTGGATTCTTCCAAGTGATTTTCAACTCCCACAAGTCCACAGCCCTTGTTCTCAAAGCTAATCCCCTGGCTTTGGGTTCGAGGAGGATTTTTCTTTTGCTACACCTTGGGCTTCGATCCGGTCGAGGAGGACAGTCAGGTTATATCACTGTCCATTAGGTTTCCTGGTCTTCCTCAGGATTACCATCGACTTCTTGCTACTATCGGAGCCACTTTCGGAGTGGTCACTGAGATTCCCCCCCTTCCTGGCATGCCTTCTTCCTCGGAAGAGGCAGTCAGAGCGGATGGGGTGCCTCGAGTTAGGGTCATTGTCTCTGACCCTAACATCAAAGATGACCACATCATGATTCAGTGTCCAGATGGCTCTCTCTTTTGACAGAGAATCGAGATTGCAGGTAGACAGGATCAGTGCAGGATTTGCAGGACCCTTGGGCACTTTGCTAGAGATTGCCCAAGGAAGAGAAAAAGACCCAAGAGGTCTTCTCGTGCGGCTCCTTCATGTACTACCCCGTCTGCACCTCCCCTGCGGCCTGTACCATGCACTCCACGACTACTAGGAGCAGCAGGGCACCCTGCTTCGCGCACCCCCAGGACCACTAGGGACAGTAGGGCGCCCAAAGCCTGCAACACTCCCAGTACCACGTTGGAGAGCGGTCAGAGTGGCTCCTTTATCTCAGGAGGAGACCCTTGATCCAGTTCAGACAGATGCCATCTAGACTCCAGAGGTGGATGCTGTTGCAGCCCCAGATACTATAGTTCCACATCAAGAGGGGACTTCAGATGCACCAGCCCCGGTCATTTTCGTTTCTGATCATGAGGCTACCAATACTTCTCCCCCTCAGACTATTCATGCCACAGCTGAGGGAGTGTTTGCACAGATGAGGACTACAGATCCTTCTTCAGCCCAGTCACAGGCCTCCTCAACTCCCAACTTCAGACGTACTGATAGAGGCCTGGCAGGTCCTTCTCCTCCTTCCTCCACGAGTGTACGTCTTCTTCGCACTCCTCGGCCAGACTTGCTTCTTAGGAACTCTTTTTCGACACTGGCTGATTCAGCGACTTTCATGGATGATGAGGAGTTTGTGCCCTCCACCTTAGGGGTCCCGGTCATTGGGATTCCTTTTGACAGGGCCTCCCCCTCATCAAGTGTAGGGATCCTTTCACCTGTCGAGTTTTCTGACCTCAGCAGGGGAAGCTGGTCTCCTCTACTAGGTCGGGTAAGCCTTTCCATCCAGCATCCTCCTGTCGATGAGGAGTGGTCCAAAACCAGTTCTTTGTGAAGCCATCTACAATGGGATTGTAGCCATTGGCCAATGCTGCGTGATGTAGGAGGAGATGGCTCTGTCGAATCATGGCTTCTATATTCCTCTCACATCCCCCGCTATAGACAACAACCACAAGGGGAGGGGTGCACCTACCCCCACATCCCCAAGCTCTTACAATAGGCCAAGGGGCACGCAAGGAGCTAAGACAAGGGGGGGCACTCCTGCCCTAACAACCCTTGTGTTACAACAACAAAGGGTGGCAGACCTTCCCACTCCTCTACTCCATCACATAGATCTCAAAAGGGGGAGGGGTGTTCCCTGCCCTCCTAGCCCCTCTACATCAACAAAAAGAAGGGCAAGGTGGGGGATCCTCCCAACCCACTGCCATATCAACGACACCAAAAGGGGGGAAGGATGATCCGTGGACCGCCTGCAAGGTCACCAAACGAGCTATCCACAGCGCTAGGCTTTAAAAGGGGATGGGTGATAGAGCATGATGAAGGAGGGGAGGATAAGCTGGGAATAGAAGGCTAAGGTGGAGAGGAAGAGGAGGATAAGGTGGGAATAGAAGGCCGAGGTGGAGAGGAGGAGGACGAAGAGGAGGAGGATAAGGATGACCAACAGAAGGGAAGGGAAATGAAGAGGATAAGGGGATCCCTCCCTAGCAGGATCACAAAACTCTCCTATACCCTAGGGTAAAGCTACCTATAAAGCACATCTGTAATTATCAATGTATCAGAACCCAAGTTAGGTAGGGGAAGCTCAAATAACTGGTGGGCTTCTGTGCTCATAGAAGTTAGTGGCTTCAAGAGTTGCAGAGAAACGAGCTCCAGAGTAGAGAAGGCTCCTATTGTGTTTTGTTGGAAGCTTTCATTCTTGCCTATAGTGGATTACTTGGTGGATCAACACCTTTTTTTGAAGTTTCAGGACAAATTCCTTTCGTCAGCAAGGTTTCAAGCTTATTGAACAGCAGTTCCCATTGTTTTGGTGGATCATCTCTATACATTCAAGGGAGAAACCTCTATAGCAACACTGTTTCTTATTTATACAGCACCGGACTTGTCATGCAAGTCTTTTTTTCAACTCTGCAACCTTTTCCGAGTCTGCAGGCAATTAGACCACACAACACCGTCATCTTGTGGAAATCCCTGCTGCTTTGTGCTATGAACATCTCATGCCCTCTGATCAAAAGCCTTAGTGGTAGGGTCTCAAGGATTAGCTACTTGTTTTGTAAGGAAGACCCCAAGCTCCCCACGTTCAGTTCTGGTTTGGACTGTCTTGCACTTCTTCACTTTCTCTGATGTTTGTTTATATCCAAAGCACAAGAGCTGCGAGATAAAAAAATTGGAGACAGAAAACAATACCACAACAATTTGTGAGCAATTGTTCACATGCAGCGCATCCCGCAACTATTATGAATTAGAGTTCCTGTTGCTTAAGCTCATTGTAGAGATGGTTGTTGCACCTGAAAATCAAATACAGCATAAAAAACAGCCAGTATATACTTCAGTAGCTCTTGCTCTTTCCTTCCCTCTATTGCGTATCCCTCACCTCAGGTGCCAGCATGAAGCCTCAGCTGATTTTTGCCTGTGTGATATTTTTTCGCAAGGAAAGGATAAGGTCAAAACCGTTAGTCTATAAAATGAATGTAAAAGAGCTTTTAAATTTCGAGGCAGTTCATGTATGAACTGTGAATCACTTCAATGGCCTTGGATATATCATCACAGGTTGCACTATCATTATTGACATCATCTATGCACGAGCCCCAAGACACGGTATCTTGGAAACGAAGCCAAAATAAGGGTGACATCACTGGCATTAAGGGGGGAACCTGCCCCACGTAAACTATCTGCCAGTCACAACCTGATTGAGGGGATATTTGTGCCACTGGAGGTGCACACATTGAGACCACCTCCTTGCAGTGGGGTTGGAGATTGGTTCTCTCTTTGTGTGTTGAAGTCTCACCACCTTTGGTCCAAATGTGGGTTTGTTGGGTATTTTGAAGCCGAGTGTGAGAACCAGACCTGTAATTTATGTGTTTGCTTGAGTGCAAGTGTGAATAGGGTTCTAGTTTGGGGTTTAGTTTCAGTGTGAGTGGGAATGAGGTTTTGGTTGGTGGGCTTGTGTAAGTTTGAAGGGTCACTAGATTAGATTTGATTTTGTGACACATCATCAGTCGTGTGTGTGAGAAGATAAGGCACTTTGCTCTGCCTATAAAATGAGGCAGAATGCACTTGTTTGAACCCTTTTCTATCAACATCAATCAGTGTACTTTGCCTCAGCTTTGCCTTCATGTACCTCCATCCTCCTTGCTTCCATTCGTCTCTCTCTCTCTCTCTCTCTCCATGTAATTATCAACAGGGACTGCAAGCAAAGCTAAGGGAGAGAAGATAAAGATACAAGAAGGGGTCTTTAATCAAGGTTTTTCTTTGGCTCGAACAACCCTTGAACACTCAAGCAAGTTACTGATGAGCCTGAGGGCAAGGCCTGTAAACTGCCCAGACCTCAAACAGGATAGGACACGCATACATCCCCCACACACACGCACACCATCCAGTCTCATGGAGTATTTGCTGATCTCTGATCCAGGGCTACACAGGCTGGAGCACACAAAGGGCCATAGGAATCTGATGGCGTGTGTTGAATGCAGTGATCAAATTCTGCATGATGCGTTTCAGATTAAACTATAATGGCCTCTTTTTCTATCTATCAACTTTTGAAGGCACTATTTCAGTATAATTATTGCTTGTGCAGCTAACAAAGCAAAATCAATAAACTTAGAACAAGCGGGAGGCCTTTCAAATTCATAAATTTACACATAAGTCCCACAAATGTCGGTGTAAATTGAACCGTCTGAGGAAGTGCAACCTTAGGAACTTGTTCCTTTGCCCAGCGGATGGGCAACTAAGGTGATTAATCTACGGGCCCATAATTGCAGCTTAGGAGGCATACAATCCATCCCCTCCATCCCATGCTATTTTTCAAACTATATCCAAAGTTAGAATTCGTGTTTCAGAATTTGGATTTGATCTTCTTTTTTTTTTCAACTGAATTTGGATTTGGTCTTAGGTGTTATAACACATGGGCCATATTGCATGTCCAGAACCCTTGCACTAGAGGTAGAATTAGGGGTTCAAATCTCAACACTTACAAGACAATATATGGCATGCCGAGGGCACCTAACAAAACCAGAGGCGAACGGATGATCACTCCATCGCCTCCCCGACATTAGTTTAGGTCCCCAAGTTGAAATTGTAATCTGGCATTTGTAAGTTGCAAAACATAGTTGGACGTGAGGCCCAATGCAGTTCAACAACTTAAGCTCTCCGGTGATAATTAGCTGAGTTGCCTTCAAGTGGCGTTTTCCATGCATCCTCAGTGTGAAGCGATCGAAAGTTGTTTCTTTATGTGATACATGGTCCAAGTGAGCTTGAAGTGACGTATTGCCGTTAGCAGGTATACAAATAAAGTAAAAAATTCTAATGCAAAGCTTCAGGATAAACAACCGACCTTGTAGAATGCACCAACCCCTTCATTTTGATACATGCGTTTTGCCACCTGCGTCGCCGAGCCTTCGCCCAACTGTATTCGCACCTGCAAAGCCTCCTCGAATTGGTTAGTACTAGTAGACCTAACGATCCTAAGATCTCTTGGCAAGAGTCTCCTCCAGTTGTTCATAGGCTTAAGAAAATGACAATAAAAAAGTGGTTCCAAAGATAATTCGTAGTAAGACGTTCCAGGACCAAATTACTTTTGAGATCAAAATTGAAATTTAGAAAGACGAAACTAAAAGTTGAGTTAGACAACCCACAAACACAAACGCAGTTGTTTGTTGCAAATGAAGGATTGTATGTCATGCAGCAAAGGTAGTTGCTTGGCAATCACCTTAATCATGTCAACAGGCTGGATAACGCACGTTGCCAACATGCCAGATAACCCACCATTGACGAAGGGCTTAGCTGCTTGCCACACCACCGGACCACCTCGGAGCTTCTTATCAGTGGCCATGGGAAGATTTACACCAAGGACAGATGTCGAGCGTCGTCGAACGGAATCTCGGAAAAGGGACGTATAGCAGATATGGGCGACCCAAAACAGTGCAGAAGAGATCAGAAGCAGTAACAATCTGGATGCTGACAAACAAATGGAAGACAATCAGCAGTGAAGAAGGAGCAAATTGTGAAAGTCGACGTGAGGAAAGGTGGCAGCTAGAGGACTCATATCGAAGAAAAGACGGGTAAAGCCATGACGTGGTGGGATGGGTTGGCGAACACACATATACCTGCAATATATCATATGGAGAGAGAGTCTTACATTACTTCACTTTAACTAGTAGATTCGTGGTTCCTTGTTGCTTGGAAAATGGACTTAAGGCCTCTTGGTCACTTTTGTAGCTTGCTTGCAATCCAACTTGGTTGTTATTTATGTGTCTCAAACAAAAGACTTTAGGTAGATTCCTTTGACAAGACAAATATAGTAGTTTGGTGAATAGGTAGACTTCCTTTTACAAGACAAATATACACTACTAATTCAGCTTTGTTTGATCTATTACGAAATTGTGACGATAAGAGATTGGGATGCCTCTTTGGTCTGCATTTGCACAAGTGATAGAGAAAGACTCTACATGTAGTTACCCGCTTGTATACATCTCTCTCTCTCTCTCTCTCTCTCTCTCTCTACCCCCATTTTCTTCATCTTGCAATCTAGCCATACATAGTTATTTAATCTTATATGTCGTCTCCTCTACTTTGAGCTCTCCCTCTTTCTTACACCTCAACATGGTGTTTGATAGATTTTAATGATGAATCATTGTTGTATCTATAAATATATCACCAATTTGAGTCCTTCCAATAGGTCTGCAAGTGGAAATGTACTATTGTATATCAATTTAGATTTATGCATCATTACGTGAAGCTAATTTAGGTGAGCATTGTGTAAAGTTAATTGAGCTGAGTAGCTTACAATTTTACGATGCCTTGATTGGAGGTATGGATGGTGTGTGGATAAGACGATATAATAAAGTTATATGCATTGCTCATTAATCCATTTTACGGGTTTATTAAAGGGAATAAAAAGCCTACAAGGTATTCAATCCTCGTGGAAAACTCTTTATGATGACCAGATATGATGGCCAATAATGAAAGATTTGAAGAGATGCTATATAGTAATGTTGGGCAAAACTCAATTTGAACTAGCTCATAAAGATTTTTCCCTTCAATGAGTGCAATCCAAAGCCCTTGATCATATACAAAGTAGCTAGAAAGTTGTGTCTACATGCAATCATGAGGAAATGTGCTTGAAGGCAATGTCTTTCATATATGGTCTCAAGGGAAGTGAATGGGGGTAAAGGTGTTCATCAAAGCCTAATGAATTACTTATAATTTACAATTTACTCACATTTGCATCATCATCTACATTGAGATTTATGAAAGATTCAGTGCCCAATTGAAAACAAGACTCTACAATAGAAGAGAATGCTTACCCAATGCTCACCCAATGGAAGAGAATGCTTACCTCTATGGAAGATAATGCTTACCCAATGTTGATTGGGAGACCCTGGTTCAACAATGCAAAATTATTACATGATTTGGGCTCCAAGTTAATGACAATTAAAACTCGAGATAAGGAAGTATAAGTTCCTACTAATCCAAGAAAAGTACACAAGAGTTGCAGACCAAAGGATTTAGAAGCTCGAGATTAGTTTCCATAGGATGTTGAAACTTGGCTTATGGAACTCCGGATCCTCCTAGTGGGAGAGCTTGATCTCTTCTAGGTGGCTTTTGGACTCAAACTGATCACGGATTAAGAGTGATTGAGAGATCAAGAGAGATTGAGTGTTTCATTCCATTCTCTTCCGTTGAGAGAAAATTCCGTCCATAGAGAGAATTTCCGTCCATATTTTGTGAAGAGGAGTTCATTTCTTTTGAGTGATTGTAAGATCTTGTGAGGAAGAGAGCTTTGTGAGAAATCCCATTGTCAAGAAAAAGAGAGGTGTACTTTCTTTGAGTGCTAGTGAGCCTTTGAGGGAGAAACAAGCTCTCTTTGAGCTCCTTGAGCCACCAACTAGATTCGGTGACCTCCATCAACTACTTGCAGTACCACGAACTCCTTGCATCAGTGTCTTCATCCTGCTGCAACCAAGGACCATTGAAGTCTGCTCCTACAAGCTTGTTGCACCCAAGGACCATTGAAGTCATCTACAATGTTACTTCATGCAACAACCGACTCAACGGTTGCAACAAAAGACAAGTGAGCGGCTCCCCACAACAACTCCTCGCCAACCTCTATTTTTGCGAGGTACTTTGCACAATGTACTTTCCTACGAATATACAAAAGTACGAGTCACCTTTTTCCCACGACAAAGAAGCGCCATCACTAGCAGCCCATGGAGCACGCCAGCCTCCACGCTCTTCTCCTTCAGTCAGCTTCACCCTTGGACTGCAGCAGCCGAGCCTGAGAGCCCCACTAAGCTCCAACAACACAAAAGCCTCTCCATTTCCATCGACTAGGAGCTCACAGGCCATACTCGACACACAGCCTGTCGACTAAGCAACGAGCACCCTAGAGCTCTCTGGCCGATGACCTCTAAGCTCGCAACAACTCAAAGGCACATACAAGCTCTCTTCCACTGGTGAATGAACTATTGCAGTAGGAGCCGACATCAAACTCATGGATAGTTCGTCTACACATCAATCCATCTCCTACGAGCTTTGCTATAGCAGCCGCCTAGCAACCAGCCATGGCAAATGCAGCTGCTCTCTTCAATGGCAAAGACAACAACCATGCGATGGTGGATATCCAAACTCCAGTGAAGCCCAAGCATTCAAACGAAGCTCCATAGCAACTGCGCCCAAGCGCCTCCTGCACACACACACAATGCCTCAAGCTTCTGCCATGCATTCGCTCTAAGCCTCGCCCACTAAATGAGCCCAAAGCTCTGCCGCATCAATTGTTTGCCAAGCCAAGCACTGACGCCAGCAACTTCAAGCTCCTCCAAGAGCTCACAGACTGCAAGGCCAAAGACGGAGAAGACGACGGAATCCCGAAGATTCCCTTAGAATCATCAGAGATTCCAGTGCCCCACGTAATGCCACGTGGCACCCCACACTCAAGCTTAACCTTATCCTCACCAACATCCAATCTGCCACATCACCTTATCTGAACACGTGGCCACATCCACCAACTGCCATGTTAGCAGCCTCGTGAGGCTACC
Source organism: Dipteris shenzhenensis (assembly GCF_047967505.1). Lineage (NCBI taxonomy): Eukaryota > Viridiplantae > Streptophyta > Polypodiopsida > Gleicheniales > Dipteridaceae > Dipteris > Dipteris shenzhenensis. The sequence goes on along the minus strand of NC_141622.1, from coordinate 10,953,100 downwards.
ACGTTAGCTTCTTATCCATAGTGACACGTCACCTGCCACATCACCAGTGACATGTCACCTACCACATCATCACTGACACATCATCAGTGCCACATCATCATTACCACATTAGCTACCACATCATCATTGCCATGTCATCATTACCACGTCATGTGCTGACATCATCACCTGTGCCACCTCAGCTGTTCAGTCAGCACAGACCTCTGTAGGCACAGTGACACATCACACTGCATGTGACCCATAGTGACACATCATCATTGAGCATCATTTGCACTCCTTTTGCCCCTCCACTTAGATCAAGTCGTATCTCTTGATCCAAGAAGAATTTGAGGGTGCTCCAAAAAGAAAAGTCGCTCATTTTTTCATGCTCTATGTGCTCGTTGCATCATGCACACATTTTGGCCCAAGTTACACTCACATTTTAGCCTTGCCAACAAAACCACTTCCTTCACGCACATTTGCCTCTACATCGACGCATCTGACCCAACACTTAAAAAGGACAAAATAATCTTTCATCGATTGACGGTTGGTATATATCTAGATTAGAGTAGACTAGATCACCATAGAGGGGATGCTTTGAATTTCCCCAAGTTGCCATCTAAGCCATGCCTGAAATTCTCGACTAGTACCTACTCGGACCATATGCTCACATACAGTTTCACATCATTAATTACCTAAAACCTTACATTCATCAGTTCAGTGAGCAGACTTTAGAGAGTACAAAGGCATTGCAGATTGTTTCAGTGGGCAGATAGCACTTGATTTCACACACACATGCCACCATTGTAAAGTCTATTCGGCTATCTCACGGCATCGTGCACATCATTTCAGCCTTGTAAAGCCTCTTGGCTATTCCCGACATCATTGCCACAAGCCTTGTAATACAGATTAGATTTTATATATTGCAGTTCTATCTTCACCGATAGTTCAGAGATTTCGCTTGGCATAGTCAGTGTATTTGCAGTTGATTCATACAGAGAATTTTCACAACACTTTTGAGTACATTTCTTGCACCATGTCTACAACTAGCAACATCAATTTGGAGGCATCTGCTAAGTTAGACAACTCCAATTACGGTACATTGAAATACCGAATGGAGACCATTCTTGTACTTCAGGACAAATGGGAGTATGTCAATGGGTCTACACCTAGACCATTGGACAATCTAGCCACTAGTAGCTCTACTCCATCTATTGTCATAGCACCAGCAATGGGATCTACAATGGCATCTACAGCTACACAAACAGTTTCTGCACCAGTAGCAGATCCTGCCATTTCCCGAGCTCAAGCAGAATGGGATAAGAAAGACAAGTACGCCTATCACCTAATCAAGTAGAATGTGCAAGATGTCATGCTAGGACAGCTCAACACAGTCAAGACATCAAAAGAAGCATGGGATATGTTCGCAGCTCTCTATGAGTCCAAGAGTACATCCAAGATTCTTACCCTGAGAAACCAGATCAACTAGAGTTTTCGTAATAGAAGTGAAACTGGTCATGCTTATGTACTCCGCATAAAAGACTATAACAATCAACTTGCAGCAGTAGGAGAGACTATGAACCTCGCAGAAATGGTTCAAGTCATTCTGAATGGACTAGGAGATGGATACGAGAATCTAGTCCAGTGTATTGCCATTCAACAGCAAATTCTGACACTGGAAGAACTTCAGTCAGTCCTACTTAGTGAAGAACTCAGGATTCAGGCCATTTAAGCATGTAAAGGTCATTCTTTAATGATTAGGCATTCATAACTTCAGACAGAAGCAGAGGCAAAGGCAGAGGTAGAGGCAGAGGTAGATCATATCAAAAAAGTGATCATCATCAACAAAAAAATCAAAGTCAGCATCAACATCAGCATCAGCATTAGCATCATCCTCAGCAACATCAGAATCAGCAAAGAGGAAATCATTCCAACCAAGGAAAATTTCAAGGACGAGGGAATACATCCACCAACGTGTCAAACATTCAGTGCAACTACTGTCACAAGTTTGGACACTATGAAAGAGATTGCTCCAAGAAGCAGTATGACCAAGGCAGTCAATCCAGTAGTAATCGAGGGAATTTCTGAGGCAAAGGAAATCATCATGGTGGACATTCTAGTCACAGTCATTTTGCAAATGAACATGGGAATATGTTTCTTGCAAGCGAGGAAATGCATCAGACTGATATAGTGTACTCAGACACTCATTTCAATCCCAAAGAGGATTATAGCTATCAAGTCAACCAAGTGGAATAGGATCCTTGGTACATCGACAGCGTTGCATCATCTCACATGACAAATCATCAGGAATGGTTCATAAAAATGAAACCATTAGAAGGTCAGAAAAATGTCATCTATACAGCAGACAATACACTGAATCTGGTTCAAGGGACATGCATTATCCCTATGAACAATTTCATTAGTACAAAAGGATTAGTGAAAGATGTGCTCTATGTTCCGAATCTCAGCAAGAACCTTTTGTCAGTAGGTCAAATGAAGGAACACAATTACGAAGTCATCTTCGACGGTGATGAATGCACTATCAGAGACAAATCCAAAAGATGTCAGCTAGTAGCAAAAGGTGTCAAGGAAGGATGCTTATACAGAATGCTAGCTACAGTACCAGATAAGCATGCCATGTCAGCTCAACCGCAACAGATGCCACTATTTGCAAAATGGCACAAGAGATATGGTCATGTCAACTTCAAGTACTTGTTGGATCTCAAGAATCAGAATATGGAAATTGGGATTCCGAAGCTACAGTTCCTTGGAAAAATTTGCGAAGCATGCTACTTCAGCAAACAAAAGCAAACCAACTTTGTCAGAAGTACCTCTCGTGCACGAGGTATTCTTGATTTAATACATATAGATGTATGGGGTTATGCCCAGACCTGCAGCATTAATGGTTCACTTTTTTTCTTGACTTTCATCGATGACTACAGTAGATATTGTTGGGTCTACTTTCTGAAAGAGAAATCTAAAGTGTTTTCCAAATTTCAAGAATTCAAAGCCATGGTAGAAAACCAGACAGGCAGAAAGATCAAGGTCATGAGATCACATAGAGGAGGTGAATACATGTCTTCAGCATTCATGAACTTTTGCAGAAGTCACGGCATTCGAAGACAATTCACATGTGCAGATACTCCTCAGCAGAATGCAAGAGTTGAAAGGAAGAATGGGACTTTAGCAGACAGTGCTAGAGCAATGCTTAGTGAAAAGCATCTTCTGAATCAGTATTGGGCAGAAGCAATGGCCACTGCAAATTACTATTTGCTTAATCGGCTTGCTACCGAACCGATACAGGGTATGACTCCTTATGAAGCATTCACTGGACAAAAGCCAGACATTGGGCATCTCGGCATATTTGGTTGCATAGCATATGCCCACATACATGATGATCAACGTAGGAAATTGGATGCGAAGTCAAGTTTTGGCTTTGTCTTGCGGTTTTAGGTGCACGTAGGTTTAGGATTCTTTTAACACCTCATTCTCATTGTGACCTCTAGCCACCTCATTCTCATTGTGAGCTCCTCACTAGTTTAGGACTTTATCAAACACATCAGCTCATCGGCTAGCTGGTTGAATTGTTGAAGGTCTTGTTTCTTCCAGGAAAAAAGCATGTCGGCGAGAGGGATTATAGACCAAAAGGTGACTTTTTGAGTCTCCCTCTCTCTCTCTCTCTCTATCACTCTCTCTTTATTCTTCTTTTTGTAC